>NC_092197.1:20438034-21038034 GCF_043641665.1 Enoplosus armatus
CCCCAGAGACACTTGTCTGATAAACAGTAACTTCCTCAAGTTCAGGTCACACGCCCGACAACGCACTCTGTCTTTGCAAACGGAAATGATGATGCTTGTTTGCATGTGGAGCAGGGGGAGGTGAGATCATCACTCACAAGTGGTCGCCGGAGACGCCAGGTGTAAACAGCCTCCAAGTGTTGCTTTCAAAGATATAAAAAGCTGAGAAATAAAGTGGTTCAAGCAAAGTGTCCACCTAGAAATGCTTTTACGGGGGCCCCAGGGTTGTGTGCTGGACTATTTCTCGTCCGGTCGCGGTGGCTTCCCGGAATCCAGGGCGCGCACCCGGCCAAGAAATAGGTATTTTGCTGTCAGATTGATTCTAACACTCGCCTGCTTTATGAAACACCCCTCAACTTTAGAACACGCACTAGATACTTTCATCAGAGTGTGACGGGCCTGTCTTCATGAAGGGAGGCTGCTCTGACAGACATTCATATTTGGTCCATCCTAGTTAAAGGAGAGAAGGGTTTCTTTTTTTTTTTTTTTTTTTCTTATTACCCCAGTTAGCTGAGTAATTTCTGGGAAGGGTATTCTAATTGAAATGATTAATTTGGGAAACCTAATTATGTTTCTATGTTAAAACTCATTGCAAAAAATATTCAATACAAAAGGGTAGATGTAGAACAAGACTCCGGGGAGAGAGGAGAAGTGTGTCACTAGGTGGTAGTAGATACAGGGCTGCCATTGACCTTTAAGATGACAGAGATGGTTGATGTGGGGGGGGGGGGGGGGGGGGGGGCACTTCACGGAGCAACGTGTCACACACACACTTGTGTTGGAATGGACGTTAAGCTAGAATGTTGTCCGCATGTTCACGAGACAGGAAGATACTCACAGGAACCAATCAACCGCAATGATGAGGGTGATGTCATCAGTAGGAAGCCCGACAGAGGTCAGTACGATCACCATGGTGACCAGGCCTGCCTGAGGGATGCCGGCAGCTCCAATACTGGCTGCGGTTGCCGTGATACTTGATTGAAGAGAAACGCACAGATGAATCTCACTGACAACAGCTTAAGCCTTGGCTACTATCGCCCCCGTGTTCATGTTTACCTGATGGTGATGATCTGACCAAAGTTCATCTCCATGTTGTTGACCTGGGCAATGAAGATGGCCGCCAGCGCCTCATACAGAGCCGTCCCGTCCATGTTGATGGTGGCACCCACGGGCAGCACGAAGCGCGTGATTCGCTTGTCAATTTTGTTGTTCTCCTCCAGACACTTGAAGGTGACAGGGAGGGTGGCTGAGCTGGGAGATGAAAGAATGGGGAAGAGATTTTTTTTTTTTTATTCAAAACTGCTGGAAGGATCACCCGGCCCGCTCTACCCCCCTTGCGACAGTGGCTGAGCTGCCAACGCTGCTTTCGCTCACCAGTTAGGAGCACGACTGCTAAAAGCCTCTGATTCAGTCAGTGGCGATGATCCAGTCTAGTCAGTCCCGTTTAAAGATTCAGTGTTAAAGCTTTGTTTGTACATATACTGAACTAATACGCTTGTTTGCCATCAACTTCACATTCAGATGAGCTGAGAGATTTGTTTGTTTTTTTTCCGTCTGGAAAAAGTTCCGTCTGGCACATGTTTAGCCTAGGTTAGCATAGACTAGAAAACTTACATCCAGCAACTAGTACTGCATGTATATGTTGCCAGGTTTGTTTCAAATCCAGGTGGGTCACGGCAGGGAAGGGGTGTAAAGGTCAACCAAAGTATCGGAAAACCAGAGTCACAGATTTGGTAGTCTGACTCAATGGATGTAGGCTGTTGGGATGAGTCTGTCATTGGCCGACCATTTCAGTCAGAATTCTCCTCCCCCAGGGCCCAAAGCCATTGCGATTGGTTTAAAGAAATACAAACAAGCCAGAGCGTTTTTTTTCCCCCCTATCCCAGCGTGATAATGGGTTGTGCCAGACCTTTCTCTGAAGTGTGGAGATAGGTCTGGCTATGCAAGACAACAGATTTGGTTACATCTATATGCGAGCCAAGTTCTGCATGAATCTTGGTAGAAAATCGACACTCTCCCTCATGCCATTCACACACTGAAATACATGCCGGGATCACAGTGTACAAAGCTGCCTGAACTCTTTACTCTGACGGTGGTACCACAAACCAACAAAGTGGGTAATGCCAACTTCAGCAGCTAGTGCTCGTCCGGTTCCTGAAGCCATGCGCTGTTTTATTTGCAGGGACATGCGCCAACACAGCGGTTACTGAAACTACCAAATTCAGAGTCCTGCCACCTTAGAAAGGGCGTGATGCTAGAATCGTTCAAATGGGGACGACAGGGCATGCTTTCCGAAAGTCTCTCCTCGAAGGCATTACTACTACTTCCACACCCACAATTCTGATGTCAAAAAGGTGTGTTTTTAGGGGGGGGGGGGCTGTTTGACAATTAGACGGACACTTAGTTAGAAGCGTATTGACTCTTTTAGCAAACAAAAGTAGTTCAAAGGCCTGTTTTTAGGTTCCCAAATGGTTCCCGTCTTTGTGCAAAAAATCTAGGCTAGATACTTGTTTGTTTCAGTGAATAATTGTGATTCATTTGTTGTGAAGTGTGGCAGTGTTGGACAAGACTCACCTGGAGGAGGTCCCCAGGGCTGTTACCAGAGCTTGCAGGAGCCCAGCAATGAAGATAAAGGGATTTTGCCGAGTGATGACAAAATAAAGAGTGGGAAGAATAAGAACGGCATGGATCAGTAAGCCGATGATAACGGTGATGGTGTACATTCCCAGCTGGCCACCCATCTGTGTCAGATCATCCATCTCCACAATCTTTCCGGCAATTAGGAACAGGATACCAATAGGCGCATACCTGAGAGGAACAGGGAGTTGAATTGAAGATAGGTGTGATGGTAGCATTTGCTCAACAGAAAACACCTCCCACTGAAAGTGAACTCTTACCACATGATGATCGCAACCAGACGCATGATGGCTTCGTTGAGGCTGTCGAAGAAATCCCTCAGGAGCTGGCCCTGCTCCTTCATGTTGCCAATTATTAGACCAAAGCACATGGAGAAGACCACCAGCCCGAGGGCGTTGACCCCGTTTACCTGACCCGGCACTGGGATCACGTCCTCTCTGGTGATCTCCATGACCTCCTGGGTGCCATTGGTCGAGTTGAAGAGGGTGTCATTCACTGTCACTGTCACATGGACTGTTCGCTTTCCGTATTTGGTTTTGAACTGGAGAATGATAGAATTTAAAGGATCATGGTTATACCAGCGAACTTTGAAACAGACGTCTGCACTAATGTCAACTTTCAGAATCAGGTAATAATACATTGAGTTCAATGACCGTTTAAGGTCCTCCTGGCTCAGGGGACTGGGGAGAAGGTTTTATTGTAGTTTTAAGGGCCCCATGACCTTTTACCTTCTAGTGGCACCATCTGGCCAAAGTGTTCCTTTGACCAAAAGATACAGTATCCTTTCAAAACGAATTGCTGGATTGTCATAAATGTAGCTTAGCAAGTTATTCATGGTTCCCTGAGAATGAATCCCAATGTTTTTAGTGACCCAATGACCTTTCATCTAGCACCACTCTCAGGTCAACTCCCTCTTTGTTGATAAGAGATTGAAAACTTGCCAGATTATGAAATTTGTTGTGGATATTTATGGCCTTCAGAGGATTCATCCTCTGGGGATCATTCATTTGTGTCCCAGACTGAGGTTGATTCGGTTTTGGTTCAGTGCGCATTATCAACCATTTACCAAAGTCTTATTTGTTTAATAGAGTCTACGTCTTGTCAGTTATGGGAAGTAAATTAAAAAGTGCAAGTTGAACTAAACTATGCTATACATGTTAGCCCAGTTCATGTAGCTAGAATTATTGTTGTGGTGAAAATGTGATGCCAGTAATGTCCTAGTATGAAAAAGATCCCAGTTCAGGAGCGTTACGGTTTCCCAGTAAATCATAGCAGCACTGGACAAAGAGTCGTGGATTGGACAAAAACTGTGTCTCAACAACAACAACAACACAAGTTTATAGTCTCCAGTTTGTCAGGAAATCTGGGTTGAATAAGCTGTGAAGTGGTAGGTTGGTCAAGGGTCTACACCTCGGTGTGTCAGAGGCGGGGAGAGACGGCAAAAAAGGTAAGAGGGAGGGAGACAACGAGATTTTGGCTTTGAGTTCAAGTCGGGTTCAGGCTTGGGCCAGCATTAATCAGGTAGGGGGCCAAGATCTCAGGCCCAGTGAAGTATTCCACTCTTGGCCTTTCCTCTAGCACACCAGCTGGCAAAAACCTCCACTTGTCCACAAGAAAGTCATACTCCAGTGGGGAGATTGCCTATTCATGGTCTTCAGAGGATAAACTCTACATAAAATGTCAACTTCGATCATTAGATGTGGCACGATCTAATGAGAAGAGTATCATTAAATTTGTTAGGCACACTCATTATGTGGGGTGTACTGGACACTGCACGGGTTAGGGGTTATTACCGGTTTTAAGACTTCATGGTTACAAAGTATTGCAAAGTTTGCAAAGCATTAATTGTGGCGCTCACCTGCTGTGTGCAGGCTTGGACCAAGTTCGGCGGAAACATGTTTCTGAAAGGAGAAGTCACACAGTGGTTCAGAGGTGATGTTGGCCATCACAGTCAAACTTTGAGAATATTATTGCTCTTCTGTGCCGGCTACCTGATCAGATCTAAGAAGGCATCGGCAGGACTGACTTGCTCTATCTTCTGCTGCTTTCCAAACTCCTCCTTTGACCCTTTTCCCGGGTGGATGATGAGGACGATTATGATACCAATGAAGACTGCGATAAAAGTCGTGGTCATGTAGTAAATCACGGCTCTCATGCCCATCTTTCCTGAGGCTTTGCTGTCCAAAGCCGCCATTCCTAATGGACAGAGGGTGGAAATGCAGTTGATATCAGAGCATTAAGACATATAAAAATAGTCTTTACAATTGAGAAAGCCCTGTCAGCTCCATGTCACGTGTGGGACAAGCTATTTTGAGCATCTATGGTTCTGGAAGTTTGCATAGTCAGTTGTAGGCGACCGGCAGTTTGGGCACGCTCGAGGCTTGGATGGGCAAGAAACTCTCCCAAAATGATGTTGCGTGCGAAGCTAACTGATAGCCGAAACCAAAGATCACGTCCTGTAGAAATCCTATCCAAGCTCGTAATCCCACCTCTGACTGGCTGTTTCACCATAGCGACTAAACTGAGGCTTCGGGTACTGTAGTATTCAGAGCCATCGCCCATTCCAAACTGACAGAAAAAAAACAAACACATTTTCTCAGAAGCAAAGATTAAATAATTAAAACTGATGGCCATAGCATAAACTTGGATCTCCAGGAGATTCAGGTGAAACATTGAGGACATATCCCTGAAGCTCCCGACAAATATGTGCGGGACCAGCGGCTCCTCGTAAATAACTCTAGAGGGGACCGAAATCCCCCGCCATTTTTCCTAGCTATAGATTCCATTCAACCTGTCTCCATAACACGATGTCGTTTCTCAACGGTTGAAACATCGGTTAGACGTTTGACCTGAATAGCCCCAGTTAAAAAAGATCAATGGAAGAAACTCTCGCGTAAATACAGAAACACAACATTTCTGAAACACAACGCTAACCCTGGGCTCGCCCTACCATGCAAGCAGTGTCGGCCAGAAAATGCTGAGATAGGAAATCATACCGAAAGGGGGCATTTAAAATCGGTTATAGTGTTTCTGGAAGTCTCAGTGGCAGAGGGTCTTCTCTGGAACTGAATGAGTGGGAATGTCGTCATCACTGAGCTAGGGGCGAGGTTGGCCTCCTCAGTGATTACTGGGTTGTAAAGGTGATCTCCATGTGAACCCCCCTTCTCCTGAGCTGTCACTCTTTCCCAGCACAAAGCAAGCCCATTTTATATGATATCACACCTATCTGAGACACTACTTTTTGTGTCTCGAAAAATGTCACCAGTCACCATAGCTCCAGTTTGGGCCTCGCCAAATCCAGATTCCCCGCTATTCGTAAGGTATTTTCAGAACCCTCAAAGCCTCTAACCCCACCTGTTTCCCAAGTTGCGCCTCTTTTTCCGGACACGACATAAACCAAAGGCAAACTTTTTAATCAGCAGTTCCGTTGACGTATGTTAAAGTTGCTGTATGATATTTTACATGTTCTGTTCTGTTTTACAAGAAGAGCAAGGACATATGTCATTTCTGGAATTAGGAAACACAGTCGCAACTGTATGGACGATTGTATTAGTCCAAATAGCATCACATGAAAGGGAAACTCAACAAGTCCTAGGACCGTTGACGGAACAGTTACATGCGTGACATAATGCGTGAATGTGCTGTACCGGTTATTAGACTGGAGATCAGTAAGGGGAGAACGAGCATCTGAAGCATTCTCATCAGCAGCTCTCCGGGGAAAGAGAAGTACTTCACTTCTCGGTAGGTCATCTTGTACGGCCGGAGCGCGAATCCCAGAACAATACCTGCAGAGAGAATTATATCCCTTATATGCATGTGTGTGTCCCCCCCATTGCTGGGACATTTTCCGTTTCGCTTGCAGAGGCATACCCACCTACAATTACTGCCCCAACGGTAAAGAGCACGAAGGCATTCTTCTTGAGGAAAGCCTGGACGTCCTCTTTGGAGATCTCCTCCACTTTCCTCTTCGCCTTCATGGTGCGTATGTGAATGCTCTCCCTGATACGCTGCATCCTGCTGCAGTAAACCAACATGTGCCCGTTAGTGCAAACAAAATGCGTGCGGTCACACCAGCAGGCTGGTAGGTTCATGCCAAGCACAGGTGGCTACAGCGTTTCTCAAGGATCTATCAAGGTTGTGATCTTTTTAAGGTTGCCTTCATACAATACTCACACGTTCATATGTGCGCGACTGTTCAAAGAGTTATTGGCTGCTGTAATTATCCCTCATGTTCACAGTAGCTGTGAAGTTATCCCTTTGTGGCGGGACTCCAATGTGAGATAGAAGAGACAGGGACAGAGGTAGAGGTATACTCCATAGTGGTCATGGCTTGTTGCCGCAAACGACTCTACAGGGAGGCGATTGTCATTTCTCATAGCTAGCTAAAGGGAGCGTTTAAAGTTGGCGGACCTCGGAGACCTATGGAAACCGACCTTTTCTGGACACGAAATGAGAGGTTTAACTTTAACTTTGTTAATTTTTCTTCACTTTTCTGTTCGTCAAAATGTTCACGTTCTCCAAATGCAAAGCTCGGTTTCGCGTGGCTTGGCTGTCATGAAATCAGAACTGAACAGTTACAGTATAATCATCATTAGTACCGCGAGTATAATTCAACTTTTTTTGCAGTGGACAAAATATTTTGTTTACAGCGGGGCTCCAGTCCCCCCCCCCCCCACGTTGTACTGACACTCCAGTTTTAACGCTGAGTTTGAAAATCCAATGTATCCATGAGCTGATGGCCAGCGGATCCAGCAGCCACAAGGGGGCACTGGTCATTCACTCTCCAGTGGAATGAATGACTTCCTGTCTCCATTCATAATGTCGCATAATGTCGGCCTGAATGTGGCCTATATATTTTTTTTCTTTCAATCTGTGTTTATTGGACACTGTTGGCAGCTTATAATAAAGACGTTAGCTTGGCCAACAGGCCACGAACTCAAGATGTTTCAACCAATCAGGGTTAGCGAGCGCATAACTGGCCAATCACATCGACTCTGTTACAAAAAAGGACTTGTGCAGAAGGTTCCACCTTCTGGATTTGGAGTTTGAATCAGAGCGGTTGGAAGTAGAGGAATCAGAACACAAGAACCCCCTGATTACCCATGATTGGTTGTTTGATTCAGACCTGGTCCAGTTTTTTTTAAAAGAGTAAATACAAACGGGGGGGCGGGTGCTCACAGACACACATTTTTTTAAAGGAGCTGTTCAATTATTTATTGTTAGTGACGTGCAGTGGTCAAAATGAGTTATTTCAACCGAAATTCTAATTCAATAATATTGCCTACTGCGGCTTTAACTCTAGCAGAACTTTCGAATGTATCTTCGCTCACAATAAGGACTGGGGAGACTGTCCTCGGACCTCTAACATCGAATTTGCATTAGAAAAGGGATCTCTTCATGGCCAGCATGAACAGGGAGAAGAATGAAAGCTCTTCAGAGTATTGTTTTGTAGCATAGACTTGGAAAAAGATCCGAACCAGCTTTTAATAATAAATAACGCGCACGCGTTTAAATCCATGTGCGACAGCCTTTCGCGTGGAGCCACAAGTTGATGAAATCGGCAAATCGTTTGGCATTTAATCTCAGGTGGAACGTCGTAGGACATTAAAGGGACACTAGGAAGGTGGAGTCATAAAGTCAACGGAGGTCTAGATTCCTTTAACAGCACACAGCATTCACTCTACTCTATTTAAAAATTCAGTCCAATAAAAAAGAACACATTTTCTATGTCGTGATATCTCAAAACCTGGACAGATAAAACCAAAAACTATTTGCATGGCTGGAAGCCCACAAGAGGTAAGTGGGAAATCGTGTTTTTATCGGGCTGAATTTGACCCTTTAAATGAATAAATGGCTGCTTTTGACCCCCATTGACTTTATGATGTCACCTTCCTAGCGTCCCTTTAATGTCCTACGATGTTCCACTTGAGATTAAATGTCAAACAATTTCTGTTTCATCAATGCTTGCTCTCTTTTTTTTTTGTGTGTGTGATTAGGCGAAGTGATCACTTAATATCTATGCTTTCTGCCTTCTTCTACCTTCTTTGACTCACATTATGTTCTTTATCCGTTCTGTTGGAAGAGTCAACCGAAGAAATGTCCTTATCGAACACCCCCTGCAATGAAACCACCTGGTAGCTCTACCCCCATGCATTTTTACAGCAGAACAGAAGGAGATGTTGTCACGTACCTCTGTGGACCGGTGTCGGGTTCTTCGGTTCTCGGTGTTGTGGTTCGATCCTGGCAAGGCAAGGCAAGGCAAGGCAAGGCAAGGCAAGGGGGCGGGAGTGGGGAGGGAGGGGAGGGGAGTAAAACGAGCAAGGGGTTTTTCGCTGGAGCAGCCGGGGAGACGGAGCTCTCGACGTGGAGCACTCCGAGTGTGTGGGAAAGAGTGAGAGCTCTCCTGCACCTGCTGTAATTGGAAAAACAAGGGAGGGGGGCATCCAGAAGAGAGACAGAGAGAGGGAGGGAGGGAGGGAGGGAGGGAGACGAAGAGGACAAATGAGAAAAATGGTCCTCCCATAATAACACTGTTAGCCCTGTGACACAGTTCCAGGTGAAGCCCAGATGTATGAAAAACTTTGTTGAGAGTTAAAAAAAAAAAAAAAAAAGTCACCTCTCATCTCATGTCCCCTTCCTCCCTTCCTTCCTTCCTCCCTTCCTTCCTTCCTTCCTTCCCTCCTTCCCTCCTTTATGCTTTGCTTGCCCGGACGTGTGTCTCTGTGCATTGCGCGGGGCACGCGTGAGAAACCGCTCACCCCCCCCCCCCCCCCCGGCACGAAACAATAACCCGGTTTCACCGACGGCGCACGTCACCTCGCCCGGGACGCGTGATAGTTCGAAGGCGCAACTCCGCCGAGGAAACGACACGCCACGATTAGCAGGAGAGAAAGTAGAGCTTGCGCTGTAATAAGCGACCTCGCTGTATGGGAAAAAAATGATATATATATATAAATATATATATATTCCCTGGTGAAGTTTAAGATAATTAGTGAACAATGCCCCCTCAAATCAGGTCACATAGCCTTTTTTACAAACACTACCCCGCCCCTCCGCCGCCGTCACCCTAATGAATGAAACGCATCTCCAGGTGAGCGACCCAAACGAACTTTGCCACAGCTTACTTACCGTTCAACCGAGCGCTCCGCCCGCCCGTTTACACCTCAGCCGGTGGGGGGGGGGGGCTTCTGAAGCCGAATCGTCTCGCATCTCGTCTCCACATGTCCGAGGGGGACACATTAGATATTAGGGGCCGTGTGGGCGTCCCCAGAGGAAGCGTCTCCAGTGTCTCTTGACGGTGAGATGTGGCGTTGGTTCCCGTTGACCTGTAGAGCCCCGAGATATAATACAGTCATACACAGTAGTGCGATACAATACATATATGAATATATATATATATATATGGACATACATACACATTGCTGTTGTGTATATTTGTACTTTTATTCTTCACTTAAATATTGTAAATGTGCATATTTTTATATTTTGTACATACTTTTAGTTCTAAATGTATAGCTGCTTTCTCCTCTTGAATGGGAGCACCGGTACTGTACTTTTTCTGCTATGACAAGCCCAAATGTCTGCTGGGGGGGGGGCTCTTGGCCTGATTGAATTCTATCACACTTATTGCTATAGGCTAATTCTCACACCCAAGAGAAATCACCAGACAGGAACACACAAGGACTCATGTGTGTGGGTGTTTCTTTTTTTTCCCCCCAGGACCCACAGAGGTTTCGCCTTTCTTATGAGGATCTTCTGACCTCTTACTGTCTCCAGATGTACTTGTAAATGATGAAATAATAGTTTCATAGCCTCAATTGAGGATAGGGATTTCTGGGTTTTAGTAACTTGGGGTGGGGGGGGGGGGGTCACCTTCTTCACATTCTGTAGAATTAATACATTCAGATGTGACAAAAAGGATTTATTGACTCCCAACATCTTAACTGAGTAAATAAAACAGGAAAAACCTACACAGTTTAAACACTGTTTTAGGTTTAGGTTGTTTTAGGTCATGACTCACGACCCCAGTGCTTCTAAAATCCTGGTTGCGGCCGCGCTTGGAGCTTCTTTTACCACCCGAAGCTGGGATGAACGGCAGCCTGTTTTCTGGCAGCGTCCCGTGGCGATTTACTCCCAGCTTTCGTGGGGCCGCGAACGCATCAAGATCACGAGCTGCGGCCAAAACAAAACGTCACCGCTCCGTCCCCTTCGAACCGACAGCCAACGCGACGTCAGCCAATCCGGGCGAACCGTGCGTCGCGTACGCACGCACGCACGCACGCATGACGAGGGGTACGTGCCAGCTTGCATGGCAGCGCTCTCCTGTGTTGTCGCTTATTCCTAACCTGCCCATGTGTGTTCCCCCCGCGTTGAGAAGTCGTTCGGACCGGAGGAGCGTGACGCAGCTTTAGCGTGGCTTGCGGTAAGAGTGGCCCACAGTCGGGAGACGTGATATGACCGCTCGCTTGCAGCTTGCGACTCGCGAGCGAGCTGCTAGCCACTTTTAGCCTGTCAAGCTCGGCGGGTAACGCGGGGCTAGCCTTTAACCTTACCAAATACGGTTAGTGGGATAACTAGTTGAACAGCGAGCTAACTGTTGCTCTTGCTGTTGTGTTACTTGCCGGAGGAAAGTAACACCACCGAGTTGCGAGCGGGTCACCAGCCAGTCACTCGGTGACCTTCCGTGACACCCGGGTGTGTGTCTTGACTTTTTGACTTCTGTGTGTGGGCAGTAACTAACGCAGTATGTCGGCTACGTAACAGCAGTACCGAGCAGGGCACGCTTTAAAAATTGGACACGTTCACCGGGTTTACGGCTGCGCGTTCGCTCGTAAGAATGACTCGCCGCTCAGTGGCGAACCTGGTGTGCCTTGGGACTCGAGCTGTCAGCCTGCTGCACGGGACCTCGCCTCGCCCCCTCCACACCTCGACGCGCAGCCCCTCGTCGCAGCCGAAGGCCGGCTTCAAGCCGGAGAAGGTAGCGGTGGTCACCAAGACGACGCGCTACGAGTTTGAGCAGCAGCGGTATCGCTACGCGGGGCTCTCCGAGGAGGACTTGAAACAGCTGGTGGGGACTGCATTTCACAACCTGGCACACTTCCAGCCAGCCCAAGGCTGAACAAACACTGACATTTCACCTGATATATAAATATACACATATATATTTTTGTCCTGCAGCTTGCCATGAAGGGCTCCAGCTACAGCGGCCTGCTGGAAAGACACAACATCCACACCAACAACGTGGAGCACATTGTGAAGAGCCTGAGGTAAGATGTGACCCACCCCAACCCACAGCCACATTCCTAAGAAGCTCACAGGGAAGCTTTCCTGTTTGGCAGCAGAGACACTCTTTGTGAAAGGTTGTTTGTTTGTTTTGTTGTTGTTGTTGTTGTTGTTGTTGTAATTTCTGTCTGTTTGGCAGGAGGGAAGGCATCGAGGTACGAGTCGTGAAGAGGGGAGAGTACGGCCAAGAAGTAGTGCGATGGGCAGACGCCATTATCTCTGCTGGAGGTAGGAATTTTATTTTATTTCGGGGGGGGGGGGAGAGGGGGGGTTGTTTCTTTTTTTTTGTTGTACTTCAGCCTCCTCTGCCTGTGACATTGATTCATTACAAATACAATATATACAGGTAGCACATGCCATTCATTCCACAGTTAGTATCTCTCACTATTTGTCAGAATAAAAGAGTCGTCCTTGAACGCCAACTTTTCTTTTTCTTTTTTTTTTTGTCCGGGCACGATGTACAGAACGGGCAGGACTTATTCAACCAGGTGGGGGGAGGGGGCGGCAAAAAAAAGGCTTTAGACAACAGATGCACAACGCACAATACAAGTTCTCTAACTGCAGTTTGTTTTGTTAGGTGATGGGACAATGCTACTTGTTGCCAGTAAGGTTTTAAGCAAGGACAAACCAGTTGTTGGAGTGAACACAGACCCCGAGAGGTAAAAACACTGAACGGCGCCTTTTGTTTCTCCCAGGAAGGGCTTGGATTGTTACATGTGCACGGAACAATTAGACCTGATGCACTGTGACTCGTCCACATTGTTGCTATTTCACATTCCTCGTGCTTCGTTACATTTCTCCCTTTCAACTAAAAAGGTCGGAGGGTCACCTATGCCTGCCTGTGCGGTACACTCGGGCCTTCCCAGAGGCACTGGAGAAACTCTGCCGTGGTGAGTTCAGGTGCGTATTTCCCCCACGGATAATCTGAGCGCTGGTGAACGCGCAGCCCTGTCCTGTGTGCTCTTGTCACTTCACTTCCACCATCTTTTTGTCCAGCTCATTAGTGACAACCTACAAGTCAGTCACTTTGCAACCGTTTTTTATATAATATTTATAAAAAATAGTAACGTCAAGAGAATCTCCCAAGATTTCTCACCGCTGTCGGTAAGTTGGTAAATAACTCGCTCGGTTGCTCTGTCATTAGCTTAGAGTTCAAGCCAAGTTTAAACCCGTCTTGACTGGAAAAAGTCACAGGGTGTCTAAAGCCCCGCCGCTGTGTCCTCAGAGTCTGTGGGTTAGCCTAAATCCAGTTAATGTGTCGTGTAGAAATAGAAACTGCTACTAGAGGTCACCCTGCATCTTTTCCTAGATTCATTCTAAACCTGCCGCTCAGGTATGGAATCAGATTGTGACACGAGGACCCTCACTCCTTCATTGCGTACCGCCACCTCCTGGCGAGTCCAGGTACGCACCCTAAACATGCATTTAGCATTCGGCGAAGACCCGCCCTACTCCCCCTCTGATTGGCTCCTGTTCCGGTTTGTACTTTACTGTTCGGTTTTTAGGCATGGGGAGTGAGATGTGGCTGCGTCTCTGTGTAAACACATAGCTGGCTAAAAAAACGCCAAAAGAAAAAAAAAAAACAGGAGCAGGAAGAAACTTAAGCAACCGACGAGGGTTCCCCTGGACATAATACAGGTCTTACATGGCATCCATCTGCTTTTATCCCATTTTGAATGTCAACCCCCCCCCCCCCCGTAAGTTAGTGAAGTACTGTTGTCATTATTGTAAAGGAGGAAATGTTGATTTACCAGAAGATAGAGGAAGTTTATCTGTTACACTCAATTGATGTTGATTTGGCACACTGTACTTCAAGGTGACATTTGATGGGACTGCGTCATGCATTATGGCCAACAGATACCATATTTCTCAGTTGGTTTTGTTCTAGCATGTATGCATGCATTCTATCAAAAGTCAAACTGAAAGCCTCCGCCCTGTTTTTCTCGTGCTCAGGTGGCTGTGGCGTCAGAGGATCCGTCTGCACTTGGAGGGCACGGGGATCAATCCCACCCCGGTGGACCTGCACGAACAGCAGCTCAGCCTGGAGCAGCACAGCCAGGCCCACCGCATCACCACCATGGACAGCCGGAGGAGTACGCCTCATGTGCACACGTCCCAGTCCTTCTGTCTGTCCCGCGTTCCTCCTTCCCGCCCGCCTTCGTTTGCGCAAGATGAAATATGTAGATTAGGAACTTGACTCTCGTGCCTCTGTAAGCGGACGTTGTTTGTTCTTCTACTCATCCAGGGACAGGAACACTGCATGAGAGCTTCTCCAAGCCGAGTCTCCTCCCCATCAGAAGCCTGAATGAGATCTTCATCGGAGAGTCTCTGTCCTCCAGGTACCTCCCGTCACCCAAACTGGCGCATGTGCCTGCCTCCATCTAAACATGGCGCGCCCCATCTCTGTCCACCGCTGGGTGAAGTTAAAATCCTTCAAACCCCATGTTAACCTCTTGCTCCGCAGGGCTTCCTACTACGAGATCTCCGTGGACGACGGCCCGTGGGAGAAGCAGAAGAGCTCCGGACTCAGCATATGCACGGGAACGGGCTCCAAAGCCTGGTAACCACACTCACTTCACTAGCGCTGATCCTCATCCACTGAGTCACGGACGTTAAGGAATACCTCCCGACATTTTCGGGGAAATATGTTGAATCACTGTCGGTGTAATCAACCCAGTCTGATTACACCGTTGTGGAATCCTTTTTTTTTTTTCCTCTCCCTTCAGCCGACTGCTGTGAAACCAAGTGCGAGAGTTCGCCATGCGTTTCACGCTCATGTATTCGGGTGGGAGTAGTCTGGCCTACCGGGATGTAGGCTGCTGGGATAGGTCCGTTCCCCTTCCGCTAACTGTGTGCTTACTGTTTTCAAAGTCGGTGGTTTTGACGGGCCCAGTGAGCGTAGGTCGGCTTCACCCCGAGGACACCGGTGATCAAGTTATGTTCGTCTTTTTTTTTTTTTAACAGCAAATGTAAAATCACATCGTCCACATACGTTGTTTGCTACTTTATGTGGTGTTTTCTTTAGCAGGGATCCTTCTCCAAAGTGTGGAGACATGGTCTGGGCTATGCGAGGCTAGGGTGGGACTATCACTTTTTTTTTTTTTTTTTTTTTTTTTTTTTTTAAAAGGTGGTCTTTTACTTTTGTATCAGAAATTCACAAGATTGCACGAGTGTCCGGAAATAGACAGGGCCATGGTGTGATTAATTCATATTTGTGACGGTATATTACTTTACAGTACAACCTCATTGACAACATTAGCTCGATTATTTCCGGTTAAAACCTGGCGCTCCAAAGTAACATTAGATCGTCGACGCAAACGGCGTGTTAAACTGAAATGGTGACGAGATGGGTACAAATATGCGTCGGTGCCGATTCACCACAGTACGTCCCGTGTGTTAAACCCTCTTGTCTGCTCTCTCCGCAGGTCCTACAACATCAACAAACTTGTAGAGCAAGCCGTGGAGGAGGTTCTAAAAATCGGTGCGTGCGCACGTTTTTTGACGCGATAACCCCCGAGGAACTCGAACAAGGTGAACCGGGTTCGACTTCACTGACAAAACACCGTGTCTTCTTTTTCAGGGAAGTCCCAAACAGGTCTTGAGATCCCACTTAGTCCTGACTTCATTGAAAAAGGTGAGTCGCCGATCCTCTCCCGCATTTATTATTTATTGACTTTTGTCAGGCACTTTTTGTTTGTGTGTGTGACGGGCGGGTATCTGTGTGTGTGTGTGTGTGTTCAGTTACCGATGAATACAACAAGTCGCTGGTGTTCAGCCCAGACGACAGGCGCCTGCTGTACAGCGTCCGGGAGCCCATCGTCAACCGGGTCTTCTCCAGCAGTTGGCAGAGAGGCTTCGCCAGCAAGTCAGTGAGCGTCCCTCTTTAGCCGCCCCCTCCCCCTCCTCCCCTCCTCAGGCTAGTGAGAGTTGCCACTTCTTGTCAAAGAAGCCCCTGCAGGCCGCATCTTTCTGAATGTTGTGATGCCTCTGCCCGCTTCAGGGTGTGCGTCCGCTCGCGGTGCTGGGACGCCTGCATGGTGGTCGACGGCGGGACCTCGTTCGAGTTCAACGACGGCGCCATCGCCACGGTCAGCATGAGCGAGGAGGACCAGCTCCGCACCGTCCTCCTGGAAAACTGAGACGAGTCCTGAGCGCGCACCGCACGACACCTGACTTGGTCTCCCTCCAGTGTTAAAAGGGAAGTACCAGCTTGTGGGGAATATTTTTATACCTGGGGGGGGGGTATCATTGTTACGATTAAATGTGTGCATTGTGCCTTTTTGTTGTTTTTTTTCCTTCAAATTAAATACTTCCAAATCAATTTTTTTTGAATCTCCATCCCACCACTATTCACAGGTTATAACAGATTCAGATTGTGGTCCCTCTTTGGTCAGGACTTCCGTCTGGGATACTGCCTTGTTGAGGACGCATGTCTGTTTGGGGATCAGATTCAAATGGACAGAGGATTGTGATGTGCTTTCACGAAACCTGTGTGTTTTTTAAAATAGCGTTCTTTTTATATTTCTCTTATTGTCAGCAAATCCCAAAATTAGTCCCGACACTGCCACCTTGTCTGTGGCACTCGGGGCCCCAAGCCCACTGGTTCCTAGTGAAGGCATACATCTCACAAATAGTTTTTTTTTTTAAACCCCAAAAACTGTAGTTTTTAATAAGCAAACAGTGCACTTGTCGGGGACTATTTTCAGCAGTGGATGAATCCGCATTTGGTGCTTTAATGAGTATTTTGAAGGAAGATGATGCATCAGGCTGTTACACACACACATGCACAGTACCTGTTAGTGTTGGTTTGACTCTGCACAAGAGATTGATTGACAATAAGACAAATATAAAGCATCATCCGACTGATTCTTTCAAAAGTGTCATTTGTGCCGAGAGTATATAAAGTTGTTTGTTACGGCTCCTTTGTCGACGAAAGGTATTTTTGAAACATAGCTTTATATATATTTTTTTCTGGCCGTTTTGAGCCGTTTGGGTGACAAAGAAAAGAAAAGAAAAACAGAACTCCATGCTTAAAAAGGGGCGTTTTCTGCTCCGTGGTTTTAGGTCAAATGTCCGTCTTGTGTCCTCTCGCAAGGCGGGAAGATTTTGCTAGATTTTGCTTTTGGGAGTGTTACTGGGAGCATGTGCCTGAGGTGGACATGGACGCTATTTCCACAACAACATAGTTGAAACGATGTATCTATCTGGTTTTTAAAGTGACACAAACAAAATGACTGGACATTAAATGCGTAAAAGGACACCGATACTGTTTGACCAGACGCGGTGGTGTAGCTGTAATGATTGAGATATTTTAATAAAAAAAAATCTAGTAGGTCTCTTTTTATACACTCGTAAATTCCACTTGATCGGTAAAAAACGTTGTCGGTGCACCTTCATAACACCTCCCTGCCCTGGTTTTTTGAGGACTAGTTCACAAAATGATGAGGAAATTGTAATCATGCAGTGTGCCAAAGGCGGCGGGTTCCTCATGAAAATCGTGTCGGTATGTTGAGGATGTGTTTTTTTTTTTTTTTTCCCCCAATCAGATAAAGTGGTATGACAAAGAAATGCTTTTGTGTGTTTTATTTGAACTCCTCACTGGCCCCTTGTCATCTACAGTAGATCTTTTTACTAACTGTAACAAATGTTTCCATTGGGCCTATTTCTTTGGTGGAAAGTAGTTCCAATGTTGACAGTGAGATGTGTAAGCGCTACTGTAGGCAATATTATTGAATTATAATTTCAGTTGAAAGAACTAATTTTGACCGTTGCATGTCACCAACAATATCTAACTGAAGGGCTCCTTTAAATACGGGGGGGGGGGGGGGGGGCAGGTGCTCATGGACACATTTTGTTTAAAAAAACTGGAGCAGGTCTGAATCAAACAACCAATCAGGGCTAGCTAGCATGGAACTGGCCAATCACATGGACTGGATAGGAGGGTGAATCAGAATGGTTGGAAGAGAGGAATCATATATATATATATATATATACATACACACATCTCTCTCTCTATCTACCTCGATATATGTATCTATGCATCCATCTCTTGTCTCAATTTGACAAATAAAAATAACTTCTATTGAATGCATGAAAAACAAGCTCCGACACAAAGAACAGTTTGTATTCAGCGGTTTACTTGGTTCAGACTCGGAAGGGGGAAAAAAACACAACACAGAACAGTTTCACAAGTTAAAACTCGTCGTCCATCTTTAAAAGCTTCAGTCCGTGTGACATTTTGAGTGAAATGGTAATTTAAAAAGCAGCCAACTGTGGCGCTGCAGGAGAAGTCACATGTACATTACAGATACCTGGGTCCAGTTGTTTTGCAGTAGCACGCAGTGAGACGGTGTGTAAGCCCGCACATAAAATGTCTGTTCAGCAGGGACATCCACGGCTAGTTTGGGGATTCAAGGTCCAGATACATAATTTTATTTCTCTCTTTTTTTTCTAACATTAAAACTTCCCCCGCTGATTAAAACCAGCTGTTCTCCCATTATTACAGCTGAGAGCAGGGACATTTCTGGAATCGGCCGTCCTTAATATTTATGGACGTCCGAGCAACATTTCCATTGAGCCTTTTCAAACCACATTTTCCCTTACAAAATATTTTAAATTAATAACATTATTAGAACCTAGAAACATTCAGGAATTCACTAAAAGCTTGTGTTAACACATTCCAACGAGAACTGGATTCAACATCCAAATGTGGCTTTCCTAAAAATAAAAAAATAAAAAAAGTATTGCATTTCTCTACAGGCTTGCATGTTCGGTACTTTAAAAGGCGTAGTCCAGTGTGTGACCTTTAGTACGTTAATGCCAGCTGACACTAAAACGCCTCCTTCTGTAGCAGCACTGAAACATGGCTCCATTGCTACATAACGGGCTGGAACACCAACCACCCCCTCCCCCTGTATGTGTGTTGGGAATACTGCAGGAACAGAAGCTAAACATCTTTAAAAAAAAGAAAAAAAAAAAAAAACTAAAAACATGGCGGTTACAGCTTGAACCTCAGTTGACACTTCCTGCTCCACATGGCGCGGTCGCTGCAGGAGCCCACGAGCCGGCCGGCGGCGGGCGTGGGCCGGGCGACGCCGGAGAACGGCCTGGAGTTGATGCTGACGCGGGGCAGCTCCTTCCTCAGGGGGGGCAGGTGGCTGTCGAGCACGAGGCCGAACGCGTCCAGCAGGCACAGCGCGGGGAAAATCTGACCCAGGTCGCTGGAAAACATGACACGAGTTCGACGTTGGGTTGTCGCTCAAGGGTAACGGGAGCAGGGGCACGCGGCGGGGGTAAAACTTACGTGAGAGCGGCGAGGTGGATGTGATAGCAGCGACTCAGGGACAGATGCAGCAGGTACTCCAGCTGTTTGAGGACGGGGAAGCAGTCGGCCGTCAGCAGAGTGCTGTCACTGTAACACAGAGGGGTGTTTACGGGGTGAATACGACGATCACAAAGCTAGTTAGTTACCGAATCCACATTAGCGTGACGTCATGTTGTGATCTTTAACCCCTAAATCCAGAAGGTGGCGGGAACGCGCTTAAAAGCAGTTGCAACTGCCTCTAAACAACAAAAGAACTTGTGCTAAAAGAAGATGAAACGCTGCTCATGATCCATTGTTCGAGGCATTAGACATTATTACAGTCTCAGTCCTCCAACTGGGCTGCAAATCAAACCTCACCTTAAATCTAGAGTTTGGATGTGGGGGCATCTCGTCACCAGCACCTTCACATCTGTTTAAAAAAAACAAAAAACACACATAATACAGTCAATCTCAGATCTTAGCATCTGTACAACAAAAAATAAACATAGGAAGCCGATTAAAATCACGGATCGGAGCGCGACACCTCGCCACACTAGAAGACTGAACCGCAGTATGGTAACAGGTTGATTTGGGACCAGCGACCGCCCACACCCCCCCCCCCCCTTACCGTCTAGCGCGAGGCTCTCTCTGTAGCCGCTGAGGTTGAGGTGAGTAACGCCGGAGCTCAGATTGTCGACAACGCTCTTCACGTGATCGTTGTTGAAGTCACACCACGATACGTTCAGCTGCTCTATGCTGCACAGGAAGAAGAAAGAACGCATTAGTAAAAAAAAAAACAAAACAAAACACAGCTCTGCCTGTAAATTTCAGATGACACGGGGCTCTGGCAGATAGCGTAGAGTAGCTGACCTGGAGCAGGATTTGAGCATGTCGGACAGAGCGGGGGCCGAGAAGCCGGAGCATCCGCTCAGATTGAGCTGCACCAGGTTCGGGTTCTTGGACAGAGAGCTGAGAGAGACAAAAAATAAATAAATAAAATCATCCACCTGATAAACACAGTATAAACATGGAAATGACATGGCTTTGGGGGTGTTGCCAGTGCCAGGCTAGCAGTTTCCCTTTGTCTTTTTTGGTGAGCTAGCCTAAAGCTAACCCCCTTATCAATCAAATCAAATGTTTGCCCATTGGACGAGCAGAGCCGAGGGGGGGGGGGGGTCGAAAACGATACCTGATGATGGTGTCCGAGAGCCGCAGACCCTCCAGGCTCAGATACTCCAGCAGCCTGCAGCGGCAGATGATGCTCTCCAGAGCCGAGGTGGGGATGACGGAGCTGGACAGATCCATCTCAACTACCTGCAGTGGGCTGAACACAGAAACGGACAAAACCATCCAAGTTTAACGTCTATCAGAGATTCGTTTGTCGTTTTTTTCCCCCACTTTCAGAGGAGGACTGGAATCTTAACAGCGGCCTTCACGCACGTTCTAACGAGCGAGAGTCCAGATGTGTTTGACAGTGGTTACAGCAGAAGCGGTGAAATGACAACTATTTGCAGCCTGGAACCCGGCACTACTTGTTCGTAGATAAGTCAGTATTTGTTTGGGTCTGCAACCGTTGACGAGAAAAATGTAAGACGTGAACCCTCTTCTGGCCCAGATTGCACGCACCAGAAAACAACAACAACAACAACAACTTCACACCTGGGTCGAGCATCGCCAGCTGCTGGGACTCACCCCGTGTCCGTGAAGTGCAGCTCTTCCACGAAGGAGCGAGGGCAGCGCAGCCTGCGGACCCCCGTCTTCAGCACCTGCTGCAGAGCCGGACCCGTGTGGGTCAACCCCTCCAGATCCACGCTGTGCCACAGAGACTCGTCAAACCTGGGGACAGACACACAAGCGGGGTGGGCTGCGGTCAGATTCAGTATGGAATGGAATGTAAAGTAAGAGACCTGCACAGACTAAACCTCCCTTTGAAGGGACAAAAACACACTGCGAGCCTTCATTCGTTTTAAAAAAAGGGCTCTGGTTTTGACGCGACAGTGGGGGATTTAAGCGCCACACTAGTCAATCTGCGCTGGTGCAGTGTAACGATGCGAGACTCACGCCAAGCGATGCCAGCGCTTGCAAACCGTCGACATCCTGAGGAGGTCCTGCAGAGGCAGGTAGAAGAGGATCTTGAGGAGCAGCTCGTCAGGCAGGTGGTCCCATGAAATGCCTGCTGAGGGAAATATGGTTCACCATGGCGTCAAACACACACACACAAAAAAAAAGAAGGGAGGGGGGGAAAGGGAGAGGTTTCCTACCGGACGTGGATTCTTTCTTCCTCCTGGATCTCCGGGCGAGGACAAACTGGTTGCCGTCATTCTCTTTCCCCTTGCAGGCGAGCCGCTGGTGCTTGTGGCTCGGGGACCACTGCTGGATGAGCTCTGTCGGGGTGCACTCGGTGTCCAGGCCCTTGCCGGGGCAGCCCTTCGACTTGCGTTTGACGACCCTCTTGGGCTGAGACAACATGGAGCCCTGGAGGCTCAGGCAGGGCAGCTCCCGCAGTGGCATGCTGTGGCGGAAGGGGGAAAACCAATCAAAACCTCCATATTAAAAGAAAAAAAAAAAAAAAGCTAGGTTATACAACACCTTCTCCTGTTATTTTATAGCGACACCACAAAGGAGAAAAGACTTTGTTTAGCGACCTGGCTTCCTCGAGAACCTCCGTCTCTCTGCCCGCCATATTGATGCAGCCACCAGCGGTGTGACCGCGCAAACTCTTAACTGCGGAGGAAAAACGCAAAATACTTTGTCACTTCTGTTTCAAGCGACAGTGCGTGTGTGTGTGACGGAGCCAACTCTGGCTCTTATGTTCACACTCCTTAGCTAGTCTACTAAAGTTAAAGGAGAACACACACACAGACTTGCAGTGGAGGCCCGGCCGAGATGAAAGCGCGGTATCGATCACTGTTAGCTCCGCTTTACACTTTATTGTATAAAAGCTGCTCAAAATGGCGACTAGCAAACACGTCTGGTGCGCGGCTTAACGTGACAAGCCTCGCAAATTAGACTTAAAAAACTACATTGAAGTATTTAGGTTGGTGGAACACAACAGAGAGAGAGAGAGAGCGACGCGGGGTTCGTTGTTGGCTCATTTTCACATGGACGGCACGTTGGGGAATAACTCACGACACCGCTCGAGAAACCATTTCACATGAACAGAAAAAAAGCACAACAACATACCTGTCTCTTGGCATCTCCTCCCGTCCAGACCGCAATAACTAAGTGTGGAGCGCTGCACAAAGGAGCGGCTGGCTTGTTTTCACTGCACACCACCAACCGGGACTCTTTAAACTCACCGCCAGCAGCAGGGCGCCCTGTATTCACCACGTCACTGACGCGACGACGCCGTACGTCGCCTTCTACTTCTTCTTCGTCTTCTTTGGAGTTTATTGGCGCTTGGCAAACCAGCTTAAAGGCGCGTTGCCGCCACCAACTGGACTGGCGTGTGGAACAAGAGATTATGCAGAAAACAAAATCAAGCAAAATAAACCCTCTAGATACTTTTAACTAAACCAGTTTCATTTGAAAACTTAATGGTGACGTTGTAACTCTTGCCTGCTGTTTCTTTCCCCCCCCAAGAGACCTGACAATGAAATCTTCTTCTGATGAAATGTACGGCAGACTAGACGCAGCAGAGGCGAATTGCTGCCCCCCACAGGTCATTTGTAGAACTCCATTGACTGAATTAAATCCGTATGGATCGATGGAGGAAATGAATGAACAGTTTTTGTTGTTTCACTATGCTATAGTACTATAAATTTTTAGGGATTTTTCAGTCTCTCTTCCAATCCAACGTCTTCTTAAGGAAGATATAAGGACTCTCCAGCAATTTAGCCTTATACATATTACCAAATATAATTTAAATAGATACTAGCACTTCATTTGATGGCAATTCTAATATTATAAAATGGAGTTGACAAAGGCAATCAGTATGTATTTAGGATAAGGCTAATTGTTTGTGTGAAGCTCATAGACGATGGAATGATATATACCTCTACCTTGCTTCAACCTGAGACTCAGCTCTTGGAGCCAAAGTAGCAAAAGCTATAAGAAGAGGGATACATTACAGCTAAACAGCAGACATATTTGACCCCCCCCCCGGGGGCAAAGTGGACCTCAGCATTCAAGCTCATCATGGAAAAGTTATGAGCTCGAACGCCGATGCCAGCATGACAGGTTTAGGTATCATGTATCAAGTCTAAGATGGTCAAGTGGTAGCCTATTGCTAGTTGTGGCCTCTCCAAAAGTGACAAAATACTTATTCCATGAACCAAACCTAGTTCTTTTATCCCTTTTGTCTTCTGACTACTGCCTCAGAAAACGCGATGACATGTTTGTTTGTTTCTATATTACTTCATACAAGCGTCAGGGACCTTGAAGTCACACTGTGGCGCGGCCACCAAACCTCACGAGGGATGAGGAAGAAGCAGGTCGACAGTCAGGAATAAGTGCAACGAAAAAAAAGTGTCATTTATTAACAAAAACATTGCTAAACCACCTAAATGGAACCTAGCACCTGCCCAAGTGCGCTAAACAGAGAGCAAGCATCAAAGTCAACCAAAATCGTCAGTGGAACATTAATGCAAGATCCCTCAAGTACACGCACATAACAACGAGCGGACGAAATGTAACAGAAGGTCACTTGCTGCAGAACCTTTTTTTCCCCAAGTCTCATCAGTAAGAGGACATAATGAGCCAAACTCGCTGTCACTCACTGATCTACCCCCAACATCCCCAGGCATAACAAAAAAAACCCCCAAAACAACCCATTTCAACAGACCATGAAACAACAATAAAACAAGCTTGTGTTATCCATATAGTCTGTCTCAATTCGGGGGGGGGGGGCATTCCTTCGAAGGCTGCATTTGAAGGCCCAACAGGCGTCACAGCGGCGCGACAAGGCTGTCCCATTCCGAAGGCTCCTTCAAATGCTCCCTTCTTTTCCTGAATCTGGAGGATCCAACGGTTGGACCCCTTCGCAGCCCAGCCTATCCCATGATTCATTGCGCGCCGGTGACCACTGGAGAGAAGCCGTCTCGGAACACACCGGCGGAGGAGAGTGATTACACATATACATGTAAGTGTTGGGGTTTCATCTCACGCCAGTAGCTAACGATACAAACCAAGGAGCCTTAAACTAAAACAAAACATATATTAATATTAAAATAATAAGAACTGGCGCTCGGCTGCCGGTGTTTCGGTTTGACGGAAACAGCAAGAAGAACACGTAGCTGTCCTCGTGAATGCCTCTTTGCTTAGTTGTAGTAGTCTTATTTGAGGAAACGTGTCACGTACTAACGCTCAGTTCGCATTTTGTCACGGAATCTTGTCGAAAACCGGAAGAGAGGACGCTGCTTTCAACAGCTGTCGTAACTGCGGCAAACAAGAGGCGCATTCGGCTGAAAGTGGGACATCATCTGGGGTGGTCTCCAGAGTGCTTTTTTGGGGGACGCGTCTCCCCACTGTCCCACCCTGTCCCGGTCGATTGCTCCAGCTGCTTTCATAAAGGCTCTGTGTCTTGCCAGCCCTGCAAACCCACACGGGATACTGCCTCCAGGTCTTCCGGGGACTTTGGTAGGTGGATGGCCTCGTGGCGAATGGCCACCACCTCCTCAGCGACTCTGCGGACGATGCGGTGGACAGTAGAACGAGAAGTTCCAAACACTTCTGGAGACCACCCTCTATGATGCCCCACTTGCCAGCCAGAACAGAAACACTGGGGTCTCAATTGTGGCACCCCATCCAGGTCTCCGTTCCTGGTTGAGAAGGTCCAGCGGCACGGCCAGGGCCTCCCTGCTCAGCCGAAAAATCAGGCCGTGTGAGCACTAGCTAATGTTGGCTAAAAGTACGAAGGCGTGTCCTTCGAAGGATGCGGTCCCCGAATTGAGACACGGCTAAAGTGTAGTCAGCGTAGTTTATTCTATGTTGAAATTGAATTCCAAACGCATTTGAGGCCACAGGGTGAATCGATGTGGCTGATGACCTCCGTTAGCTTCACTGGATGGATCACCATGACAGTAGGACAGTACAGTTTCAATATCTTTCACCATTATACATAAATACACACCAACCCATGATTTTAAACTATTAAGATAAATTTGTTAATTTCAACTTCATATTTACACAGAGGAAGCCGGGTCGAGGTGTTTGAGTGCTCCGCCCACCAGGTGGAGGCTTCCGGTGACGAGGATGTGGATCTCGGCCGCGTCGCAGAGCAGAGGAGCTTTGGCCATGACGCTGGGTTTAACCGGTAAGACCGCCTTGCTCTGCTCTGGCTCTGCCAGCACCGAATCCCTGCCCTGGGTGATCCACTGGAGGGCGCTGAGGATGCAGGGGAACACCAGGGTGTCCGCTTTCGTTTCGGGGACCAGGGGCAGGCTGTCACTTATGGGTAGCTGCGCACCTTTGTCGTCCCCCAGGCTGTTGTGGAGACGCCAGCTCTGCTCGTTGTCCAAGCAGCAAGTCATCATGGTCTCCACCGAGACGTTGAAGTTCTGCAGGTCTGAGAGATGTGGGAATGACAGGATAATGGATTACGTTAATAGTTGCTCTGGGGGGTGGGGGTGTACAGGACGCTAGCTATCGTTAGCTATCGTTAGCCGGTCACTCAGCAGGACACCTGTCCAGTTCTCCAATGGTTTCTCAAACTGCAAACTCAATTTCTCTCCTATGGCCGTTATTTCTTCTAATCCTGGTCCATTCCTGGTCTCTTGGACACCTAACAGGCTCATAAGTACAAAGCTGACGTCCGTCATGTGCGTATGAATATACACTTTCAACCTCTGCGGTGTCAAAACCAGCGTTGGGATCCATACTTCTAAAATAATAAACTGGCGCCAACTTGGTAGCTCTCCCTTTCGTGGCGTCACATCTAATTCGTCTTTTCTGATGCGGGAGTAAAAGTCTCTATCAGCAGTCATGAAAAGTACACGCGATTTGTAGTTTATAAGCTAAAAGCCGGAGTTGGCATGTCGTCCCTGTGTGGCTCCGGTTTCCTCCGACAGTCCAAAGACGTGCAGGTTAGGTAAACTGGCGACTCGGGCGTAGCGACTGGATGCATGGGCTCAAAACCACTCTAAACCCCTTTAGGTGGGAGTTCAGTGTTAGCTGCCCACACCCGAAAGGCAACAGGCTCGATGACCTCACCTGCATTGCAAGCAGCGCTGGCTTCGGTGATGTTTGGGCAGAACACGGCTATGTCAAACTGACATGGCTGGAAAAAAAAAAACACAAGAAAAAAAACAAAAAAAACAGACATAAATATCTGACATTTATTAGTCAGCTGAACAGTGTCGCTGCCTAATCAGCCCTTCTGTTGGGATCTATCGGCAGGTTCATGGCATTCTGTGGAGAGCCAACTTAGGGCTGACGAAGTTCTTCTCTGAAGAGTGAAGAATAAGACACATGTATCAGGCAACTTACCTCTAACTGCAGCTAAGTGTAAGAATAACTCTGAAGATCAGATCGCAAGTGATCACGAGATTAATCCCGTCTGCTCTGAGCAGGAAGAGCCAATCAGAGACTGCCTTACATCTGCTCCATTCTTTAAATAGCCATTTAAATCATTTTTATTTGTGTGAAATCTTTAATATCTGCAGTAGCAATTAACTGTTAACTTCATCAATTGTGCTTAACAGCTGTGAAGGCAACGACCTTGTTCTCTGCATAGCTGAAAGCAGTTGTACTCACCACCAGCAGTTTGAGCATGGCTGCGGCGTCTCGCTCTCCTGTGACATTGAACAGCAAAACTCTGGCCACAGGTCCACTACAACACAAACACGTCGAGGTTTTACATCAGCGTTACATGGGGCTGCTTGACGGAGGCAGGCACCACAGCCCCGCACCGGGTGCCGGGTCATTAGGGAGGGGCGTTTTCACCTTGCGTTCCTTTCGTGCTGGGCTGCGGTCTCGCTGAACCAGCGCACGCAGGCCTGCATGCTGCGCATGGTGTGAGCTCCGTCCAAGAAGTAGGAGACCGGTCCGTGTTTCAGGGTCTGATTCCGTCCGGGCCACTCTGTGTCCGCCAGCCCTGAGAGCAAACACACACAACCCTGAGCGGATGTCGTCGCATTTAGCCCGTGGACCGCATCATGGATCGTGGGGCAGAACAGAAAACAGGACATCTCTACATAATCAAGATGTGCTTGTTCTTGGCTGCACGTCCATGTCCACAGGGATGTTACCTGGGAGCCGAACAAACACTTAACTTGTTTGCTTTCACTCACTGACTGTCACTGCTCAGAATGAATGAAAGGAAATGATCTTTGTCCTAAATTTTGCGTTCTCACCGGGACTCACCTTTCACCATGATGGGGCTGGGCTTGAAGGAGGTCACCTGAGGCACGCTCGCGTTCTCAACGCTGGTGGAGGGAAAGCTTTTATCTGTAGAGAGACGACAGGTTGCTTGTGAAAACTGAGCATGAAAGCGGCTGGGGCGTTTATTCAGACAGGAGATCTGAAAAGATGTGCTGTCCCAAAGAAAGAAAGCTTCTCTCTTATGAAGCCAACCTCCTTCATTTAGGGATTTATGATGTTCTTCTTGCCATTAATACACAGTTCAAATGTTAGCAGGGGTCAGCGTCCGACCTGGTAGGCATCTTTTCTGGAGCCAAGTGTGACTCAGCTGGAGGGCCAGGGAGGCATTGGAGTGCTGGTGCTGTCCTGCCAGGCCCAGGCGCAAAGGTCCACAGTCTGTCTGGTAGTCCTCCAGCTCTGGACACACCCACAGGGGACACTACAACGGCAGGTTGGACTGCGTTACGTCAAACGGAGTGGCCGGAGGGGTTAAAACATGTCACCGAGCGACCTCTCACTTACTCGTATCTCCTTGGCCCTGTCCCTGAGCACAGCCAGCGCCTCTTCTGGCTGTTTGACGGTGAAGGCGGGAACCCCCGGCTGAAAACACACGCACACGATCAACAGCCGGTGAGACGACAGAGCAGCGGAGATGCAGAAAAATATTCAACAATGAGTAGTTCCATTTCATCCTTCCTGACCGGTGTGAAATACCTGGTAATGCGTCGCGCGCATGCGCAGGAGGTCGAGACCTGATACCAACAAAGTCACGTGTGACGCAAGCAACCTGATAAAGGGGCCTGGCACCCAGCAGTCGTCTCCTTTTCTTTGTCTCGCCTTAACGCGCAGGTCGTGTATGTTGTTAGCGTTAGCTAACATCAGTGCTTTATTGCCTGTGCCAGTAGCCTCGTAACCTATCGGTTGGAGATACGTTCCGTCCTTCAGAGGCTGCGTAGCCAGCCCGTCGGGTGTTTTGTTGAAACTCCAACTACAAAGCGTTGACCGGCCAGTCTCGCTGAGGTGTTAAAAGTTTATTCTTGACCTTGAAAATAGCAGTTTGACCAAAGAACACATGACTCAAAAGTCCACTTACAAGCTTTTTAACCCCAAAAGCCAAAATTGAACATCTCCATCTCCACGATAATGGAGCAAACTCCATCTGGCGATGAACACTGAGATGAAGTTGAGGCCACCAAAGAGCTCGTAAGTGGCCCTTGAGTACCTTTTTTTCCTGACTTATTACTTGCAATATTGAGTCCCATGCCACATTACCTTGAAGATGCCTCCTTTATGCCAGGCGATCTTTTCGATGGTGTCTCCGAGAATCTGGGTGTGGTCTATACCCAGAGAGGCGACACCACACACCCACGGCCTCCTGTTGACGTGGAGTCTCAGTGGTTAAAAAAATAAATAAAAAAGAAGACCCCCTTTGCCCTCTAGTGTCTGATCTGGAGCTGGAACTTGAGACATTTAAGGACAAATCAATGTCAAGTCTGAGAAAAGTCTCACTGTTTCCAGCCTGAAAGAGGCGGCAGCTTTATAATAAAGAGCCTCACCTTATAATGTTGGTGCAATCGTACGCTCCACCAATCCCAACTTCGATTACAGCTAAATCCACCTGCACAAAGAACAGAGTGGTTTAGCTTTGAAGCGAGTTCGTGCCAAAAAGGTGGGTCTGTTAGCTTACGTATAGTTAGCACTAGCATACCTTCTCCTGAAGAAACACATGGAAGGCCAAGATGGTGAGGAAGCGGAAGTACGCCGGCATCGTGCCTCCGTGGGCATCCTGAAGAGGTCAAAGAGAAGGGGAAAAGACCGGACTGCTGAAACGTGGTGTAGTCTATGGGTTCGCTTTCAGCCCATTCATCTCAGTTCCCCTCAGCCCTACAGAGGTTATTGGGGGGGGGGGGGGGGGGGGGTCTTTCAGCTCATCGTTTTGTATTTACCGCCCACAACTTTACTCTCATCAACCTTCGGCCATCAATGTATCCAGGAGGGTTAAAAAAAAAAAAAAAAAGGAGTCAAACTGCACACTGAATGCTGGTAATGTGACCAAAGTGCACATGGGGGGGGGGGGGGGTTCTCATTTTCTATTGGACTCAATGACAACCCGTGACACTGATAGTACAGGCTGAAGCTCTGCATTGAGGTGAAATGCTTGGAACGCCAACCGTTACTTTTAGTACAATTAAAAAAAAAAAAAAAAGGTTCAGCCATTGAATCGCATCGCTGAGTGAAACCCCCTCCTCACGTGACCTACCTTTGTTTCATCCAGCCGCCCATAAACCTGCCAGAAGTACTTCGTGAAGAGCTCTTTTCCAATGGGCTGCCCGTTGATTCGAATCCTCTCCCTGACTTGGACCAAATGAGGGGAACTGCAACCCAAGAAGGGAACGTTCAAAACGTGACGAGTCACGAGTTCAGCTGATATTATAGTATATATATATATATAGATATAGATAGTATTTACAAGTCATTCTAGGACAGCTATGCCCCGGGATTGGCTTTATTTTAATGGCGACCAAATCCCACAGTATTATTACAATGATATGAATGATGATTAAAGGCAAATATTTATATATAATATTCCGCCATAGCTTCCAGCACTGTTTTGCATACTGATATGCGTTTATACATATGCATACAGGTAGGAACATCTTTTCCGTAACGGGTCTGACATACTGTGTCATGGACCGAGCCGGTAGACCAGAGAGACACACATCTTCTTAATATTCCTGACAATATTTCTGACACGGAAGGGGTCAACGTAACCGAACGAAACTCAAGCGAACTGGCCTGACAAACTGAGACGTACCGGTGGGGGGGGGGGGCAGACTGAGACAGAGCCATTGAAACAAACTACAACAACCACAAAACATGTCGGTAAAGTGCCGCCGAATATTAACGAAGGCAACATAATGAAGCAAATATATCAAATGTCACAGTTGTCAAAGAAACACTGCCCCTCCCCATGTAGACCCACACACACACACACACACCGAAAGTCAACTTAATGTGTGCACTCCAAGAGACAACTGTGCTGTCAAACACTTTGTGTTTTGAATGGTACGCCATCTTAAGCCAAGGTGTTCCCCATCGGAGTTTGAATTGACCAATTCTCCAGGGCGTCCTGGAGAATGAGTTCGGGCCGCACGCCACGATGCTCCGACGCTCCGACGCTCCTTTTTCCGCATGTTGTCACCCTCCCCGTCTCTCTTCCTGTGTCTTCCTGTCAAAAGAAATCTTGACAAGTCCTAACGCGCGGCGCCTATTTTCCTACTCGATCAGTTATGTTGTTAAAAACCTGCAATACTGCTTTGGCCGCTATGGTTTCTACAAAACGCCGCAGTTTTACCTGTAAAATCCCGTGCGGAAGCCATAACCTCTCAAGATCTGCTCTGTGAACGCACACGTGGACCCCTGGAAGACAAACACAGACCGTCAGAGGCCACCCTCCTATATCTGTCACAACAGTTTGTCCCCTTTCGGTGAATGAACCAGGTGGCGAGATGTCCAGTCAGCTCACCTTGCCCTTTGTTCCCGTCACATGAATGATATTGAGATGGTCCAGTTCCTCCACCTTTGACACGCAAACACACACACACACAAACACACTAAATGAGAAAACCTGACGCGCCCTGCAGGCTATGCGAGCTGGTATCACCGACTCACTGTGAGGCCGGCTCGATCCAGCAAAGCTCTCATGGCCCGGAGCTGCAGGTCGGAGGTCCGCTCTCGTTGCACCTGCTCCATAGCGCTGGCACTCTGTAGTGCGTACAGAGTGTTGATGGCATCCTGCGGCAAAAGCGGAGAGGTTTAGATGACTTCTCTGACTTTTTGTCCTTTATGGTTAGTGAATCGGATAACTTTTTCATTTTAGGCGATTGTAACGTTCACATTTGCTGTCCATCTAACCCACTTGGTCTGGATTCCCAGTTAGTCATGGGTCCTACTCTTGACTCTTATTTTAACTTTTGGCATTCTGGCCCGCAGTGCCCAGATAAATTATGTCAGTTTATCTGATCATTGGCCCAGAGTCCTAAACCCAGTCCGTCGGGAAACTATTCCAGGTCTATCACCTCTTAAGCTGCCTCACGCCTTCCCCTCTGCTCTCATTAAAGCTCTCCCTTGCTGGTCTGGGCACAGAAGAACCCGTCACAATATCCACTTGCACTTGCATTGTACCAACATTCTGAACCCGATTGCCCCTTACAAAGTTAGAAGAGCAAACACCAAAGCTCAGCCCTGGTTAAACTCCACAACACGTTGCGGTTAGGTCACCGCCGACCAATCTCAAAGCTTTCTTTTTTATCCAAAATTCTTAGAAAAATAGTAGTTTTCTCTCAACTCATCTCCTTCCTGGACAAATTCTGTTAGAATTGATAATGTGTCCCCTTTCTTCTGCTCCCATCTCCTGTGGAGTACCAGAAGGCGCCATATTAGGCCCTATTTTATTTTCCCTATATATTTTTCCCTTGGGGTCTATCTTCAGAAATCTCTTACCTTTGTTATGCCGATGACACACAGCTGTACCTCCTGCTGAAACCCTGTGAACCATGCAGTGTTAACACCCTGGAGGATGTAAAATCTCACCTCGACTAGCGCAATTCTCTTTATGTTGGGGTCAGTCAGTCCTCACTGGTAGAGAGAGACCATAATCTCCCCTGTACTGGCCTCTCCTCACTGGTTAACCAGTGGAGTACCGAATTGATTTGAAGATTCTTTTATTCGTTTTTAAAGCACTGCGTGGACTGGCATCCGGTTACATCTCTGAACTGCGCATCCCTTGTTCCACCTCCCGACCTGTGACACATCACTTCACGTAAAACACAAGTCAGCCGATGGAAGTAACCATTCAAGCGCCTTTTTTTCATTTCACACGTTCAGTGAGAGCAACACGTTAAGGAGAGCCAGGGTCTCAGGACCGGCTTGTCTGACAGGAGCTTGTACCGAAGTCCAGCTCTTATCCATCAGTTGATGACCAAGGTACGTTTTAACCGTTTGTCTTTTTCGATGCATTTGCTCTATCAATTATATTTGCGCTGTACTCTTCAAAATAAAAGGTTCTACCTCTTCTTTGCCTTTAGACAGTACGGTGTCAACACAAAAAAAAAAATTAAAAAATATATATATGTTGCGAAACAGACAGGGCTACGTTACGACTATGATTTGAGAGACCATTCTTGTATTGGTGGCCATGATTCAATTTCATTTATATGGTGCCAAGTCGTAACAAGTTATCTCAGTTATCTTTTCATATAAGGCAGGTCTAGACAAGACTCTTTATAACACTACTTACAGAGAGCCAACAGTTCCCAGTTCCCAGGGAGAGGGAGAGAGAGAGAGAGGGTATACAGTGGTAGGTTCTTTTCAGGAGTGTTACATGTGCAGAGACATCACCCGAGATCGGGTTCGACACGGGAACACTGAACTTGAACACACCACGTACTACAACTGAGCTGCCGCCCTCTTCGGGGGCAGGGACCCGCAGACAGTCCGGTGACTATTAAAGGACAGACTTCACATCCTGAGGGAAAAAAAAAAAAAAAAAAAAACTTACTGGAGTGCTTTCATTTTTGGAACAGGCGTGATGCGTTGCGGTCGTGAACTGGCAGCACAGTGAAACGCCACAGCATGACTTCATGATCCAGGCACCAACAGAACATTTGATATGGGGTTTTTTTTTTATTTTATCATTCAATTGTAATCAATTATTAAAGGCTAAAGGACATCATAAATTAATATTACCACTACTCTATATCTCTATGTGGAACTTGCATTGTGCTACTTGTATGTATGTAAGCGGTCAAATGCATCGTAAAAACAAACGGTTAATACGTACCTCGGTCGACAAAGCCAACAATCCGAAGAGGCACTGGGCATTTGGAGTGGGCCTTTTCCCACTCCTTTCTGACATGAAAACAGTAGATTAAGCCACGCGGAAAATGATCATCAGTCGCAGCCCTACCCAAGTTACTTCTTCAATACCTGCAAGATATTACGCAAGCCCCACACGTGAACCCAACGACACAACAACGCAGCCGGCCTGGTCCTTTAAGCAAATCAGACAACATGCACATCACCCGAAGAGACAAAACACTACAACGGGAGCCATGGTGATTTTACTCAGAAGATGGTCTCATTCAATTCCTGCAAAAATTAAATTAAATTAAATTAAATTAAAAAAAGAGAAAGAAAAAGGTCCTCACAGCTTACCATTTCTGCCAAGCCTCCGAAGTCTCTATCCATGGCGAGATCACCTGCTGTAAAGTCTGACGACGTTGCTTCGCCTTTTATGGCAGGTGAGCTCTCAACCACCTCCCCATCACAGACGCACCTCTCTGACCCCACCCAGCTGCAACTCTGGTATGGGACCCAAGGTAGGTTTTAACAGTGTAACAGTTGGGTTTTTTTCGGCTCCCCTGGATGCATTTGACACAGGCGGAAACCAGAAACGGGTCGTGTTTTTACGGTTTTTGAATTTTGGACAAAAAACAAAACGAAAACATAAAACACTTAATTCAGCTCGATTTCTTGTTTTCTGTTCTTTGATTGAATAATAATGTTTTCCGGATCAAATGAACTTGACTTGAAAGTTGTGACTTTCATTTTCTCAGCTGCACATGGAGAGGCAGCACAGTAAAACGCTGCTGCATTACTTTTTAATCCATGCACCAACACAACGTCTGACCCTAAAGTTTATTCCCAGGGGGGTTTTGGCGGGCCGGTCTGAATCTAAAGTCCATTCCCAGTCCGCTCCCGGGTTGTAAGGGAATTTACACACACATCGCGCGTGTTCGAACACCTTCACTGCACATGTAGGTTATGTTTCCATTATGTTTGATCATGCTGAAACTTGTAACCTTAGCGGGAAGTATAACGAACGAACGCCAAGAGGCCACAGCACCACCGATGTGGGGGGGACCGAGTCGCGGTAGAACAGGAACGACCGGTTTCTCGTCTGGGTGCATATTTCAAACTAACCTTGTGTCGTGTGTGCAAACGCTCAGAGCATGATTGCCCCCGTCCCCAGAGAACTAAGAAATGCCTACACAGAAGAGTTGCGATCTTCAGTGTTCACTCGTGTGGATCTGTATTGGGGGCACGAGTGCTGCTTGTCAGAGTCCCACCACCACTGATGAGGATGATGATGCTGGGGCTGTGCTGATGTGGGTGGGGTGGGGTTCTGGGAGTCACTCTGATGGGTAATAAAATAAAACATTCTTTTAGGTTTCAGGGCCAAAAAGACATTCAAAAACAATGGTGGGACACAATTTCCTTCTTGATTTTTTTTTTTTTATTGACTCAATTAGGATTTGAACAGGTTTCATCTTCACTACTTACAAGTGACCAAATTCCATTTAAGTGCATTTTGTGTCGCGATGGGTCCATGTGAACATTAAAATTAAAGTGTAGCCAGCGTAGTTTAGTCTACATTGAGATTGAATTTCAAACTCATTTGAGGCCACAGGGTGAGTAGATGTGGCTGACGACCTCCGTCACCATGACAACAATCAGACCCCCCCCCCCCCCCCATGATGTGTGCATTTCATACAGTTTCAATATCTTTCACCATCATACATAAATACATACAATAACTATGTATTACAGTCAGATAATGCTAATTTAAATCAAGGGCCATTTAAATATTCGTATAATTCCAGTGTAAAACAAGATTACGCTGAATTTGATTGGCAGTCACATCTACAACAAGGAGATGTAGAAACCGTGCTGAATGACTTTCAGTCAGGTGTTCCGAATGGACAAGTAAAAACCAGAGAGCTCATAACTCCATGTAGTCCACGTGGCACTTTTTGGTGCCCATTAATCCTCAGTGTTTGTATAAATGCAATACCATAATCGTCACACCGCACTGGTTCATCCAGGCGGAGTCAAGTGTATCAGCGTAGCAGACTCGGCTCACACTGCGGTGTGCACGAACGTAGCCACTGTGGTTCATGTAAACATGTATTTGGCTTCAAGTTAAGACTAAAAAAAAAAAAAAGAAAAGACGTGAGCTCCACACGTTGGTGTGCGGGCCGTCTGTAAGGCTCTGGGGTGAGGCTTTGGGCTGTCGCGAGGCCCCAGGGGGGAGGGCTTGCCTTGGCGCAAACTAGCGGTCTCCTAGCATCAGCTCTGTAGGGAATCTACCAAGGCAGCCACAATATCTGGGGTGCAGCTAATCCCTCACAGGTAAACGCATTAAAAAGTATTTGTCCCAAAAGCTAGCGTCAACCTAGCATCGACTTCGTCTACACTGACGGTAAATGTGTGTGGAAGCAGAGCACCCACCCATTACCTCTAAATCCGCTAATTTCAACTTCACATTGTCCGTGTGCTAGGAGGAAGCCGGGTCGAGGTGTTTGAGTGCTCCGCCCACCAGGTGGAGGCTTCCGGTGACGAGGACGTGGATCTCGGCCGCGTCGCAGAGCGGCGCCGCTTTGGCCATGACGCTGGGTTTAACCGGTAAGACCGCCTTGGCTCGGCCTGCCAGCACTGAATCCCTGCCCTGGGTGATCCACTGGAGGGCGCTGAGGATGCAGGGGAACACCAGGGTGTCCGCTTTCGTTTCGGGGACCAGGGGCGGGCTGCCACCTATGAGCAGCTGCGCGCCGTCGTCGTCGTGGCGCCCCAGGTTGTTGTGGAGACGCCAGCTCCGCTCGTTGTCCAGGCAGCGAGTCAACATGTTCTCCACCGAGACGTTGAAGTTCTGATGGTCTGGAGAGGTGACGGGAATGACGGGATACAGTTATCACAAATAGAAGTGGGACCAACCGAAACAGTGAGGGGTGAAAACACGAGTGCAAATTTAAAATTTATATCGCCCCGCCTTAATGCATACTTCCCCAAAATGTTGCACTATTCCTTTAAATGAAGGTGGGAATCTCAAAACTATAGAACGCGTTGGAACATCAGCAGTCATGAAAAGTACGCGCGATTTGTAGTTTATAAGCTAAAAGCTGGAGTTGGCATGTCGTCCCTGTGTGTCGAAAGACGTGCAGGTTAGGTAAACTGGCGACTCTGACCTCACCTGCATTGCAAGAAGCGCTGGCTTCGGTGATGTTTGGGCAGAACACGGCTATGTCAAACTGACATGGCTGAAACGAAACACAAAAGAAGAAACAAACATAAACAAATCGAATACAGAAAACTGGCTGAACTGGCAAAAAAAAAAAGTTATAGTTTCCATGTTTGATCTACAAGAACATTTATATATACACACACACACACACACACACTATAATAGCCGCAACAACATTGTGCTCAACAGCTGTGAAGACAATGACCTTATCCTCCGTGTTGCTGGAAGTGGCTGTACTCACCACCAGAAGTTTGAGCATGGCTGCCGAGTCTCTCTCCCCCGTGGCGTTGAACAGCAAAACCCGGGCCACGGGTCCACTGCAACACAAAACACGGCCAGGTTTTAACGTCAGGGTCGCGGAGCTCTTTGAGCAGACCACTGAAACGTGCAACAGACGTCAGTCCAGCCGGCCGCTCGTCTGTCTTGCCCCGCTGGACCCATTTCTAGCGACGTCACGGCTCATTCATTTCATCGTTTATTCAGCGGGGACAACTCACGGCACGCGCGTTGTACCAGTTATCGCTAGAAGCTAATTTTCATCTGTAGTCCCGGGGCGGAGGCCACTACTGGCTCAGTCCTATGAGCGCCTCCTGTAATGGCAGCGCGTCAAGTGAAGTCTACTGAACTCACAAACGTAGTTACATGGGGGTACAACAGCCCCGCACCGGGTGCCGGGTCATTAGGGAGGGGCGTTTTCACCTTGCGTTCCTTTCGTGCTGGGCTGCGGTCTCGCTGAACCAGCGCACGCAGGCCTGCATGCTGCGCATGGTGTGAGCTCCGTCCAAGAAGTAGGAGACCGGTCCGTGTTTCAGGGTCTGATTCCGTCCGGGCCACTCTGTGTCCGCCAGCCCTGAGAGCAAACACACACAACCCTGAGCGGATGTCGTCGCATTTAGCCCGTGGACCGCATCATGGATCGTGGGGCAGAACAGAAAACAGGACATTTCTACATAATCAAGATGTGCTTGTTCTTGGCTGCACGTCCATGTCCAGAGGGATGTTACTTGGGAGCCAAACAAACACTCAACTTGTTTGCTTTCACTCACTGACTGTCACTGCTCAGAATGAATGAAAGGAAATGATCTTTGTCCTAAATTTTGCGTTCTCACCTTTCACCATGATGGGGCTGGGCTTGAAGGAGGTCACCTGAGGCACGCTCGCGTTCTCAACGCTGGTGGAGGGAAAGCTTTTATCTGTAGAGAGACGACAGGTTGCTTGTGAAAACTGAGACCCTCTCACGACACTGCTGTCCGTTAAAAGGAACGCGCCCCCCCCCCCTCCCATTCAGACATAGGTGCTATGGCTTTACAGAAAGAGCCACAATCCTTGCACCATATTTCGGGTTATAGGCTGTGCTTAGCCAAATTAGCACTGCGTCATGTATAGACTTTACGGGGGGTGGGGGGGTAGCCAAACCAAATAGAGAGAAAGCTTCTCCCTTATGAAGCCAATCTCATCTCATGAATACACAGCTTAAATGTTAGCAGGCGTCAGCGTCCGACCTGGTAGGCATCTTTTCTGGAGCCAAGTGTGACTCAGCTGGAGGGCCAGGGAGGCATTGGAGTGCTGGTGCTGTCCTGCCAGGCCCAGGCGCAAAGGTCCACAGTCTGTCTGGTAGTCCTCCAGCTCTGGACACACCCGCAGGGGACACTACAACGGCAGGTTGGACTGCGTTACGTCAAACGGAGCGGCCGGAGGGGTTAAAACACATCACCGAGCGACCTCTCACTTACTCGTATCTCCTTGGCCCTGTCCCTGAGCACAGCCAGCGCCTCTTCTGGCTGTTTGACGGTGAAGGCGGGAACCCCCGGCTGAAAACACACGCACACGATCAACAGCCGGTGAGACGACAGAGCAGAAGCAGAAAAACACTGAACACTAATTTAACTATTTAAAAAAAAAAAAGTCTGAATCCAAGTACAAATTACTTCCAACTGACTGTTAAAAGTTTATTCTTGACCCCCCCACCCCATAACTCAAGGGCCACTTGCTAGCTTTTTCCCAGCGCTTTCAAACACATCTCACGGTCTTCATCAGCAGATGGAGTCTGCTTCATTTTCATGGAGATCAATGGCTCCACCAAGATCAACTCAAAAAAAATTTTTTTTAAAGATGATGAAGTTGAAAGCACCAAAAAAAAGAAGAAGCTCGGCCCTTGAGTCCATTTTTTTTTCTTTTCGGACTCATTACGTGCAATATTGAATCCAATCACAATGGCACAATACTGATGTGTACAGCCAGCACACCTTGAAGATGCCTCCTTTTTGCCAGGCGATCTTTTCGATGGTGTCTCCGAGAATCTGGGTGTGGTCTATGCCCAGAGAGGAGATGCCACACACCCACGGCCTCCTGTTGGTGCGGAGCCACAGAGAAGAAACAACACTGATTAAAAAAAAAAAACTGGATTACAACACAAAGAGAGCCAGAAACGCAGCTTTGTGCGTTGGCATCTTGCGAAGCAACAGTACGCTTCAATGTGTCAACTGGGAATGTCCTCAGCATTTGTCATGTCAGTCAGTGGTGACTGGAGCTTTGGACGGTGGCCAAAAGGGAATATTTTCATGAGCAAATGACTTAAGGCGACACCTCACATCAGAACTAACACGCAACGTCAACGTTCAAAACTTCAGGTTACATGCGTAACCCCTGGTTCTCAGAGTAGCATGAGTGAGCCAATCAGGAGTGGCTTCTGAGGAAGACGCCGGGGAGGTGCATCCCATGGTTGAAACGAATCCAGACCAGGAGGCAGAGTCGCAGTCCTACACGCTTCTCTGCGCTTCCATTAGAGCAGTTACCCACCCAACACCCCATAATGACTGTGTCTGCCCCCCGACCACTTAAATTAATTCAACCAAAGTTAAACAGGAGAGGAGTCATTAATAAAAACTTAATAAAAATTAAGACCACTACTGCTATAGGCCAAAACAATAGGAAAATTAAGTGCGGACTGTTAAATATCAGATCTCTGTCATCTAAAGCTGTATTAGTAAACGAGCTAATATCAGAGAATCATATTGATCTACTGTGTCTGACAGAAACCTGGCTGTGTCATGAAGAGTATGTCAGCCTGAATGAATCCACTCCGCCCAGTCACACTAATACTCACATCCCTCGAGGCACCGGCCGAGGAGGTGGAGTTGCAGCCATCTTTGACTCAAGCCTGTTGATGAACTCTAGACCTAAACTGGATTATAACTCATTTGAAAGCCTCGTTATGAGTCTCTCACTCCCAACCTGGAAAACACTGAAGCCAGTCTTATTCGTTATAGTCTATCGCGCTCCAGGTCCGTACTCTGAATTCTTATCTGAATTCTCAGAGTTTTTATCAGGTTTAGTCCTTAAAACAGACAAAGTCATTATCGTAGGGGATTTTAATATTCATGTGGACGTTGATAAGGATAGCCTTGGTACTGCATTTACCTCTTTATTGGATTCGATTGGCTTCTGTCAGAGGGTACAGAAACCCACTCACTGTTTTAATCACACCCTCGACCTGGTTCTGACATATGGACTTGAAATTGAACATCTAACTGTCTTTCCACAGAATCCTTTGTTATCGGACCATTATTTAATAACTTTTGAATTCCTATTACTGGACTACACGCCATTAGGCAAAAAAGTCTACACCAGATATCTATCTGATAGTGCTGTAGCTAAATTTAAGGAAGTGATTCCATCGGCATTAAATTCAATGCCATGTCTCAATACAACTGAGGACTCCTATGCTAACCTTCGTCCCTCTCAAATAGACAATCTTGTTGACAGTGCTGCAGGCTCAATGCGATTGACACTTGACTCTATTGCCCCTCTTAAAAAGAAGATAATAAAACAAAGAAAGTCAGCTCCATGGTATAACACCCAAACCCGCAAATTAAAGCAAACAGTGCAGAAACTTGAAAGGAAATGGCGCTCCACCAAACTAAAGGAATCACGTTTAATTTGGCAAGATAGTCTTAGAACTTATAGGAAGGCCCTCTGTAAAGCCAGTGTAGCCTATTACTCAACATTAATAGAAGAGAACAAGAACAACCCCAGGTTTCTCTTCAGCACTGTAGCCAGGCTGACAGAGAGTCACAGCTCTATTGAGCCATGTATTCCTATAACCCTCAGCAGTAATGACTTCATGAGCTTCTTTAATGATAAAATTCTAACTATTAGAGACAGAATTGATCACCTTCTGTCTTCAGGTGGTACCTTACCTTCAAACACAGGAATCTCAGAAATAGCTGTAAAACCTGATGTATATTTAGATTGCTTTTCTCCCATTGACCTTCACCAAATTACTAAAACTATCTCTTCATCTAAGCCATCAACTTGTCTCTTAGACCCCATCCCAACCTGGCTGCTCAAAGAGGTTTTACCTTTAGTCAGCACTTCTTTACTAGACATGATCAATCTGTCTTTATTAACAGGCTACGTACCACAGTCCTTTAAAGTTGCTGTAATTAAACCTCTTCTTAAAAAGACCACACTTGATCCAGAGGTTTTAGCCAACTATAGACCTATATCTAACCTCCCCTTTCTCTCCAAGATCCTTGAGAAAGCAGTCGCCAACCAGCTGTGTGACTTTCTACATGACAATAGGTTGCTTGAGGACTTTCAGTCAGGTTTCAGAGCTCATCATAGCACAGAGACGGCACTGGTGAAAGTTACAAATGACCTTCTCACTGCATCAGACAAAGGACTTGTCTCTATACTTGTTTTGTTAGATCTTAGTGCTGCATTCGACACCATTGACCATCATATCCTATTACAGAGACTGGAACATTTAATTGGCATCAAAGGAACCGCACTAAGCTGGTTTAAGTCGTATTTATCAGATCGATCTCAGTTTGTACATGTTAACGATGAATCCTCCATGTACGCCAAAGTCAGTCATGGAGTTCCACAAGGTTCTGTGCTTGGACCAATACTATTCACCTTATATATGCTTCCTTTAGGGGATATTATTAGAAAACACTCCATACATTTTCATTGCTATGCAGATGATACCCAGCTATATTTATCGACCAGAAGAACCTCATCAGTTAGCCAACCTCCAAGCATGCCTTAAGGACATAAAGACCTGGATGACCTGTAATTATCTGATGTTGAACTCAGACAAGACAGAAGTTATTGTTCTTGGCCCTGAACACCTCAGAAATACAATATCTAAGGATATTGTTACCCTAGATGGCATTGCCCTGGCCTCCAGCGCCACCGTGAGGAATCTCGGAGTTGTCTTTGATCAGGACATGTCCTTTAACTCCCACGTAAAACAAACTTCACGGACTGCCTTTTTTCACCTCCGTAATATTGCAAAAATCAGGAAGATCCTGTCTCAAACAGATGCAGAAAAATTAGTCCATGCATTTGTCACGTCTAGGCTGGATTATTGCAATTCCTTATTATCAGGCTGTCCCAATAAGTCCCTGAGGACTCTCCAGCTGATCCAGAATGCTGCAGCACGTGTACTGACAGGAACCAGGAAAAGAGATCATATTTCTCCTGTATTAGCTTCTCTGCACTGGCTCCCTGTAAAATCTAGAATAGAGTTTAAAATCCTTCTCCTCACCTACAAAGCTCTTACTGGTCAGGCACCATCATATCTTAAAGAGCTCATAGTACCTTATTACCCCACTAGAGCACTCCGCTCCCAGAATGCAGGGCTGCTTGTGGTTCCTAGAGTCTCCAAAAACAGAACAGGAGCCAGAGCCTTCAGCTATCAAGCTCCTCTCCTGTGGAATCGGCTCCCAGTTTGGGTCCGGGAGGCAGACACACTCTCTACTTTTAAGAGTAGGCTTAAAACTTTGCTTTTTGATAACGCTTATAGTTAAGGGCTGGCTCAGGCCTGCCTGGACCAGCCCCCTAGTTATGCTGCTATAGGCCTACACTGCCGGGGGACTTCCCATGATGCACTGAGCTTTCCTCCTCTCCCTCTTCATCTTTGCACATTCATCACAGTCCAATGCATGTTACTAACTTTATTTCTTCCCCGGAGTTTCTTTGTGCTTTGTCGACTCGTAGGTCGCTGTGGATCGTGGTCCTGGTACGCCTGGGTGCTGCTGCTGCCATGGGCCTGCCTGACTCCCATCACTACAGTTATTATGTTTAGTCGTAGTTCTGTCACTATTAAAGCTCCTATTATTAATCTCAGCTAATATTACAGCTATTTCTACTGTTAGTGCTGCCATACATCTTTGCCTACCTATCTGTCTGTCTGTCTGTCTGTCTGTCTATCTGTGTCTCTATGTCTATCTCTCTGTCTCTGTCTGTCTGTCTCTCTCTCTCTCTCTCTCTCTCTCTCTCCCTAAAACCCAACCGGTCAAAGCAGATGACCGCCCACCTAGAGTCCGGTTCTGCTCGAGGTTTCTGCCTCTTAAAAGGAAGTTTTTCCTTGCCACTGTCGCCAAAGTGCTTGCTCATGGTGGGAACTGTTGGGTCTCTGTAATAACATTATAAAGAGTCGGTCTAGACCTGCTCTATTTTGTAAAGTGTCATGAGATGACTTTGTTGTGATTTGGCGCTATATAAATAAAATTGAATTGAATTGAATTGAATTGAATTGAATTGCTATGGATGAGAAACCTGTAAACTTCATGAAGGTGGAATTTATTGCAGGACTGTTGGATTGAGCTGCATTAGCTTTAGCTAGGTGGGGCAAATAAACTATAGGCATGTAACAACAGGCAGTTTTACCCTCAGCTGCCTGCAAGTGTCTGATATTGTTGGTTAAGCACAGCAGGCCTTCATTGGGTCAAGCTTCATTCTCCAATATGCATTAATACAATATTAATGCTCCTCTTTTATCTTTGCTCACTAGTGTCTGATCTGAAGTCTGTTCTAAACATAAGGAGAAATCAATAGCAAGTCTGAGTAAAGTCTGCGGTCAAGAACGTGAAAATAACAGAATTCTAGCTTACGGTTTCCAGCCTGAAAGAGGTGGCAGCTTTATAATAAAGAGCCTCACCTTATAATGTTGGTGCAGTCGTACGCTCCACCAATCCCAACTTCGATTACAGCTAAATCCACCTGCACAAAGAACAGAGTGGTTTCGATTTGAAGCGGGTTCGTGCCAAAAAGGCGGGTCTGTTAGCTTACGTATAGTTAGCACTAGCATACCTTCTCCTGCAGAAACACATGGAAGGCCAAGATGGTGAGGAAGCGGAAGTACGCCGGCATCGTGCCTCCGTGGGCATCCTGAAGAGGTCAAAGAGAAAGGGGAAACAAAAAAATGAAACATATAAAAAGATAGTCCTGGTGGCAACTGGTGCAGTGTGTGGGTTTTAAGTAGCACCACTGTGTCAAAATCATTCATACATCGCAGACATGACAACCTAGAACGACGTTGCGGTAGCAAGTTTAGTTGCTAACTAGTTTGTGAAATACATTGCAGGACGGTTAAATAAACAATGACCTCATTATTTTCCCACTTTCAATATAACTAACATAACCCTGTCCCCGACGGCCGCCATGCCGCATCCCTTTGCTACGTTAGCGAGGTAGCTAGCCAGCTGTAGTTCGTCAGTGCGGCCAGTAATGTTACGCACCAGAGCGTCTTCCCATTCGTTCTGCTGCTAGCTAACCGTGTGGCCATTTTCGTAGCTTGTCGGTTGAGTGGAAGCTAATGCGCGAGCATCTTAGCCCTTTTCTGCCTGAACATTATACCATTGGGAGGAGTAACGCTAACGTTGCACGTCACACCAAACTTGTTCAAGACTCGTAGTTTGGTACGCCCTTCAAACCAAACAATTCCAGTCATTGCATTTACAAAACTTAAAAGTCTTTAAAAAAAAAGGTATGTTTTTTTCCCCCCCAAGATGAAATGACTTGATCAGCAAAGGGAAAAAAACTAAAAGACTTGAAATAATGGTTCAGAACTAAGCCGTTAGCATGAATCTCACAGCTAGCTTGATAAGAGAATTTTAGTAGAGAGGGCATCAGATGTTTTGCCAGTGACTTCACTCATGACATAAAGTTTTTTTGATATACCGAAATATAAAAGATAAATTCATCATTAGTGAAGATGTTTAGAATAAAAACATGCAATGCAAACTAGGTTGGTTCCTACGCTAACACACAATAGGTGTAATGACTTGGTGTCATGTGAAAGGAGCATGGGATTAGCAAGATTGACCATCGATGTGTCCAGGGGGGTTAAAAAAGGAGTCAACCTGCACACTGAATGCTGGTAATGTGACCGAAGTGCAACTGTCACATGAGGGTCATGCGCATAGTGACATGAGGGTTCTCATTTTCTATTGGACTCAATGACAACCCGTGACACTGATAATGCAGGCTGAAGTCAGCCATTGAATCCTTTCACTGAGTGAAGTGAATGAGTAGCCGTGGTTAGTCTGGCGGTCCGGCGTCTTTCCAGCCGGTCTATTTACAATCGAAACAACATCAGTTACATTTAAAACTGAGCTGTGGCTGTGTTTTAAACTAAGCGTCTCCGCCTCGTAGCGTGACCTACCTTAGTTTCATCCAGCCGCCCATAAACCTGCCAGAAGTACTTCGTGAAGAGCTCTTTTCCAATGGGCTGCCCGTTGATTCGAATCCTCTCCCTGACTTGGACCAAATGAGGGGAACTGCAACCCAAGAAGGGAACGTTCAAAACGTGACGAGTCACGAGTTCAGCTGATATTATAGTATATATATATATAGATATAGATAGTATTTACAAGTCATTCTAGGAGAGCTATGCCTCGGGATTGGCTTTATTTTAATGGCGACCAAATCCCACAGTATTATTACAATGATATGAATGATGATTAAAGGCAAATATTTATATATACTATTCCGCCATAGCTTCCAGCACTGAGACAGAGCCATTGAAACAAACTACAACCACAAAACATGTCGGTAAAGTGCCGCCGAATATTAACTAAGGCAACATAATGAAGCAAATATATCAAATGTCACAGTTGTCAAAGAAACACTGCCCCTCCCCATGTAGACCCACCCCCACACACACACACCGAAAGTCAACTTAATGTGTGCACTCCAAGAGACAACTGTGCTGTCAAACATTTTGTGTTTTGAATGGTACGCCATCTTAAGCCAAGGTGTTCCCCATCGGAGTTTGAATTGACCAATTCTCCAGGGCGTCCTGGAGAATGAGTTCGGGCCGCATGCCACGAGGCTCCGACGCTCCTTTTTCCGCATGTTGTCACCCTCCCCGTCTCTCTTCCTGTCAAAAGAAATCTTGACAAGTCCTAACGCGCGGCGCCTATTTTCCTACTCGGTCAGTTATGTTGTTAAAAACCTGCAATACTGCTTTGGCCGCTATGGTTTCTACAAAACGCCGCAGTTTTACCTGTAAAATCCCGTGCGGAAGCCATAACCTCTCAAGATCTGCTCGGTGAACGCACACGTGGACCCCTGGAAGACAAACACAGACCGTTAGAGGACACCCTCCTATGGTTCGTCTCCTTCAAGCGAATGAACCGATGTTCGAAAACATGTTTGCGTGACCTTCTGCCAGAGCTTAGAGCTCAACACTGTGCGATCTAAAACGTAAACTAAAAGGGGTTATCCAGATCATCTATACTTCAAAACATGTGAAGACATCTGTATGTGACTTGCGTGGTCAAAGAATTTCTGACACACATGCAGCTTGTGTGTACAGTCAGCTCACCTTGCCCTTTGTTCCCGTCACATGAATGATATTTAGATGGTCCAGTTCCTCCACCTTTGAAACACAAACACCAGATAAGACTAAAAAGGAAATAATTACACAATCACGTTACACAACAATAACATTCTTTATCGCCTCTGAAGTTGTCACTGCCACAAAACACGCCCCTGTGGACTGTGTGAGCGGTTGTCACTGACTCACTGTGAGGCCGGCTCGCTCCAGGAAGGCTCTCATGGCCTGGAGCTGCAGCTGGGGGTGGCTCCGCTCTCGCCGTACCTGCTCCAGGGCGCCGGCGTTGGTCTGTAGTGTGTTCAGGGTGCAAATGGCATCCTGCGGCGGAAGCAGAGAGCCAAAGGTTTAGAACGACAGCGCGCAACAAACCAAGACCACCATAATCCATGCGGCACAGGACAGCAGCTTGAACTCCACACACACACACACACACACACACACACACACACAATTATTTTTAATTAACCATGCAGGCAACTTTTAACTATTACACTAGGACTATCAAAAAAAAAGAGGTAATTTAAAATGATCAATAATTATCGGTAGACATTTGAATGACAACATTTTCAGCTATAACCCCCCCGCCCCCCCAAAAAAAGTTGATCGACCGCTTCCAGCTTCGAAAATGTGAAAAATCTGATGGTTTTCTTAAATTTTCTAATACAGTGATTCCCAACCTTTTTTCTTATGGGACCCCATTTTACACCCACATACAATTACAAAGGGGGAGGAGAAGGGGGGGGGGGTCACCAACTTCTTTTGAAATATCTGTATATTTCATTTTATTCATTGCATAAAAAAAAAAAACTATAACAGCACAGAACCATTAACCTAAACAGTGAACTTAATACCTGCAGGAAGTTTGTATACAACTCTGAATAAACTATTTCCTGTGGATATTGAAGTGTATCAGACGATTCTTCTTCTTCTTCTTCTTCCCTTTTAATTTCACTACCATACATACGTTTTAATAGTCCAAGCAGCCTGGCTTCATAATATTCTTACACCCTCAAGATCAAGTAGGAAAAGCACAGGTATTTGCTAATGGCATTAGCGATGGCTCTGTTCTATTCAGCTGTGCTTTTTTTCCTGCTGTGACATGTTCAAATGTCCTCCGAGAAAGAAAAAAAAATGGAGTCAAATGGAAAAAATACAATTGTGGTGGACGTTGAGCCGTGTCATCTTCACTTGCGACAAAGATAAGCCAGTGTCTCTCTTGTAACCGGCCGTGTTCAGTGTGTTTCAGTGTTTCTGGCACTAACCGTGAGTTCCACTGAGTTAACAAAACACAACCACTCGAAGACAACAACAAAAAAAAGGTATACACATGACGTGAAACTGGCCCGAGTCAAACTCTCAAACACGGCATCAAAGGAGAAGGTTTAGACCACGTGTTAGCACGTTGGTTGCACTTTGACGTGGAGTCAGTATCAGATAACGGGCAACACTGTGTAACTTCTCGCGCAGCAACCAGCAGCTCATTCTCCAGATTGTGGCCACTCTGCTCCGTTGACAACGCCGGCTAAAGTTTGGGTAGTTTCGCGCCGGTCGTGTCAGCCATGTTTCCATCCATCTCAAAACTATGCGGTTACTGAGAGTTGCGCTCCAAAACTATGTGCAGTCACCAGGGAGTTTGTGCTGCAAACTTGTCAAACTAGCGCTGGTGACTGGCTGGCTAGCTAGCGAGCGAGCGAGCGAGCTAGCAGCCGCTGCAAAGGCGGGTAGAAGAGACTGTGACACAGCCTACCTGGTACTCCATGCCTGGTATTTGCGGTGCCGTCTTGGTGCTGTAGTATCTGACTGAGGGCCCCGCCAACCCGCACGCCCAGTCCAGCTTTCGGAGCCGCGCGGCAAACACGCAGCCCTGCTGCCACACGCGCGACATGCACACCATGATGGGCGTCGAGCTGTCACAGGAAGCTGCAGCCAAATATGGGCGGTTCCTTTCACAGACGTAATGACGTCGCGACGCGCGCACTCGTTTTTACCAAACAGCTTTTGATATACGTTATAAGTATTTGCTCACACTGATATCGAGGATTTAAATAAAAACAAAATCATAAAATTAGGATTTATCCACATTTACATTTATTTTTGGAATAAAAATGGACAAAATGACACATTTATGTCAAAATAAGTAGTGTCTCTACATTTTAATGTGCATTTTTACAGGCGGTGTTACTCCTCCGGGTCGCCAGGTGTCGCTTTTGGCTCATTCCCCCAATGTCCTATATGAAGTACTGCTAACTGCCCTAATTATGAGTTTTACAAAAATTCGTAAAACTTCCATGTAATTACATATATGTGCGACCTAATGAAGTAGTAAACACAGCAGGGAAACGTTAAAATCACAGTCTATAAGAATATCAGGATTTATTATCAGGACACATTGAGGAAGAACATCTCATAAAAAGTGGTAATTTAACGAGAATAAAGTCATACTATTAAGAGAATAAATCAGCAATTTCACATTTTAATACTCTCTGTCTGTCTTTATGTATGAGATTATAAAAAGGCTTAAGCGTTTGTTCGGAAAACAATCAAAAGAGCAAAAAAAAAAAATTAAATAGAAAATTAGACAGGACTCTTTTAGGGTGTTACAAAAGGGGGAGACATTGCTTTTGAGAACATGGAGATGTTAGCCAAGAACATTGTTAACCTAAATAAGTATAAATATAAAATGATTGCCCCTGGAAAAGGTTAGGGGTTAGAAGGAGGGGGGGGGGGCAGTGCTGTAGATCCATTGATATGCCCTGGAGTCTGACATTAGGAAAGCCCAAGCAAATAAAGAGGGTGTTTTCACTGTTTTCTTCAATGTAGACAAGGTGTACGTGGAAAGAAGGTATTTTAATCAAGTTGAGTCGACTACATAATTGCATACTGAATGTTATTTGGTAGTTGGTCTATCCAGGTATTCATTTTCAGAAAAGTAGTCGAAAATGGAATCCTTCAAGGTAGTGTAATTAGTCCTCTTTTATTCTAAATATAAACAAGTTGGCCCACCTTTTGCCGATACAATTTGGAAAAGAGGAAGGAAAACAGAATATATGTGTACAGAAATTCCAGGAAGCCATCACTGAAGTTCAAACGAAAACGTTTTCTTTTCTTTTTTCTTTTACAAGAAGAAAGATGAGGGAAAAAATGGTAGACGTGGCGGAAAAAAAGTGGGATGGAGACCAAAACAGGAGGAGGTATCACAAAATGTTTAAATAACACAGGGTCGGTGGGCAGGATGTGAGAAACGGGATGATGTGATGTCTTGTAGCACTCTCCGAGAGAAGGAGAAATGGAATTTGGCTTGATGAAAGATGTACATAGAAGATACATGTTGAAAAACTAGAGACAAAATGAAAAAAAAAAAAAAAAAAAAACTTTGATTAATTAATCTTTTCGTTTATGAGTTTGATTTTAACACGGGGGGGGGGGGGGGGTCATTTCTTAATAAGCACCGGATTGTATAATAGAATATAGTAGTTTCTTTTAGTTTTTTTAATAGACTTAATGCACATAGATATTGTTCTATATACTCCGGTACGGTAGGTGGCGATTTGCACCTGAACATTGGTATTGCAATCCACCAAAAAAACGCAAAGAAGAGGTAAACGGCGAAGAAGAAGACGAAGAAGAAGAAGAAGAAGAAATAACAATGCAGCGAGAAAAAACTAGCAACGCCGGCGGGGCTGAAAAGTAAGAATATAGCTATTTACCATGTTACTTATAAGACATTTGAATTTTCACCTATTTAAATACATTGGGCTACGTTCAATACAGCTCGTGAATGCCTTAATATCGTGTGATATGTCTGTTCAGGCCCGACCGGGAGGCCGCCATCATGTCAAAATACTACGATGGAGTCGAGTTTCCCTTCTGTGACGAGTTCTCCAAATATGAAAAAATGGCCAAGATAGGGCAAGGCACCTTTGGGTGAGTGGCACATTTGACGTTTGAACGTGTGTCCGTCAATGCGTTCTGTGCGTTTGCGAGGCTAACGTTAGCTGTGCGGACGGCTAACTTCAGTCACAACGTTAACGTTAGCTAACAAGAGAACAAGTAAGCTAAACATTGTAAAGTTGTGTTTTTCTCCGTGTGGTCAAAAGTTGTTTTTCGTATTGTATTGTATTATATTATTATATTATATTACATGCTCAGGAGACTCTTTTCAAAGTGGCCACACAACCTAGTTGTGACCTGATGAAATAGGTGTTTTTTAGTTAGCTAGAATGGCGTAGTAGTCTGTTACGTTACTTTATAAACCGTATAATAAATAACGTATAATGAAATTTATACGTGTTTTCATATAATGAAAACAGCGTTACGAAGGTATTTACAATACTCGTGTAATGAATATCCAAGGCAAAATGAGCATAACATGTTTAGCTAGCAATGATTTACCAATGTAGGGTTATTATTATTATTATTATTATTATTAAGTGCTTTACTTGTAGCTGTCAATTGTGTTGCAACACTCTCTCTTCACAGGGAGGTGTTCAAAGCAAAGCACAGGCAGACGGGGAAGAAGGTCGCTCTGAAGAAAGTTTTGATGGAGAACGAGAAAGAAGGGGTAAGAGGCCATTCAGAGTCTAATAATAATAATGATAATAGTTTTATTATTTATGGCCTGATATGCTGAATATGTCCGTATGATTGGGACACACAGCAGTTGTTAATGTGGACTCGTTTTGGTTTTTTTCCCCCGCATTTGACAGTAAATATTTCCGCTTAGTTGGGTCTTTATTTTTTTGATTAATTAGTAATTGCTGAAACCTGGAAACGATCCACTAAAAGAAATCAGACAGGCCAAGACACATTGGGATTTCTGTGTCTGTGTGTGTGTGTGTGTGTGTGTGTGTGTGTGTGGGCGTGCGCGGATGCGGATGAATGAGAAGCAAATTGTAAAGCACTTTGGGATCACGGCGCTATCTAAATGCAGCCATTTACCATTTTGACCAGTCGCAACTGATTAAACATGGGGTCCAGGAACTTTGAAAATAAATAAGAGGCAATGGACAAAAATGCTGAATTCATATTAGTGCGTCGTTAATAGAAGTCGCCCCCAACCCCCCCCCCCCCCCGGGTTGCTTTTCGTTTCAGTTCCCAATCACAGCTCTGAGAGAGATCAAGATCCTGCAGCTGCTCAAACACGAGAACGTGGTCAACCTCATCGAGATCTGCAGAACCAAAGGTTGGCGCCGCAAGTCTCCTAACAATTCCATTCCAGTTGTCCTCATGTACGTTTGTAAATTTATTTTGTTAGTAGTAGGGCTGTAATGGTTTATTTGTGCCGAACCGTCGCAGCCCAATGCACGCTGGCTGCATGTGGACTGATGCACTTGATGCGGAACCAAAGTTCACAAGTGCGAGACTTTGCCTTGAAACTTTTAGCTGCGAGACACTCCTGCTGTCCTTTTTAAAATCAGTTATTTGGGTTCTAATTGGAACAAAACCTCAGTATTTGACCCTTGCAACCCCCCCCCCCCCCCCATTTTTCTCGAAGCTACTCAGTTCAACAGATACAAAGGCAGCATCTACTTGGTGTTCGACTTCTGCGAGCACGACCTGGCCGGGCTGCTGAGCAACGCCAACGTGAAGTTCACCCTGGCAGAGATCAAGAAGGTCATGCAGATGCTGCTCAATGGGTTGTACTACATCCACAGAAACAAGGTGAGGCGTTTGGTGAAGACGGCCGTCCACTGGGTCTTTAGACCGGCTACATTTGAGCTCTAAAAAAGAAACATATGCAAAAATACCTCTTTTTTTTTACTAAAACCAGTTTCCTTTTTAGTTAAAGCTCATATCTGGGAGATTATGAATAACATGGAATTATTATACAGCTCTTGTGTTTTTGATACGTTTTGAATATTTGATCTTTATGATAAGTTTAATCACCATGAAATACCAACCCATTTTGTTTGTTCGTTAATCCCGTTGCGGCCTTTCAATCGTAATCTTGCCTTCTCTCGGATCAGATCCTTCACAGAGACATGAAAGCAGCCAACGTGCTCATCACCAGAGACGGCGTCTTGAAGCTGGCGGACTTCGGCCTGGCGCGAGCCTTCAGCCTGGCTAAAAACAGCCAGGGGAACCGCTACACCAACCGCGTGGTCACGCTCTGGTACAGGCCCCCGGAGCTGCTGCTGGGTGAGAGGGCCGCCGCGAAACTCACAAGGCGACGCACAAAGGCGGGGGGGGGGGGAAACGTGCACACGAGCTCCTTCGTCTTCGTCGTTCTGTCACTGGTCTCGGAGCACCGCCCGAACCAGCTTTGTGTACAGCCATACGGCTGCAGCTATTTCTAGAGCTTTGCAGGATTCACGGTTCAAAAAAAGTCCTGATTTATCTCCTCCTGGCCCTTCATGCAGCTCCTCAGTTCACCCTCTGCCTGAAACAAGCCATTTGAGCTCCTGTCTCTTTAAGCCCCCCCTCCCTAAAAGCCCTCTTTCTTCTGATTGGCTGGCTAAGTTCCAGAAGTCTTTTGGAAGAATTTAAACGTAAACGTAAACATCTGGTCTGTGCCTGGAGCAGAGATACCATATAAGGACATCCGTGCCTCTCTGACATCAGATAGACCCGGCGGTTGAAAAAACTGAAACGGAGCGTTCAGAGCAGCCTGAGCTTTTGGCTCACAGGGATTACTTTTACATATACACATTTCTGCGTCAGGTTTTTCTATGCTAGCAAACTTTAGGTCCCACAGAAATCTTGCATTATTTAATTATCGATTTTATTTGTTTTGTTTTTGTTTTGGTAGGCGAGCGAGACTACGGCCCGCCCATTGACCTGTGGGGAGGGGGCTGCATCATGGCGGAGATGTGGACCAGAAGTCCCATAATGCAAGGCAACACCGAGCAGCACCAGCTCACTCTCATCAGCCAGCTCTGCGGCTCCATCACCGCCGAGGTAAGACCGGCATCGCAGCGTAGAACCGAAGCCGCATTACGTGGTGACACACAGTACACGTCCACTAAATCCTGAACCCTGCGCTCTGTCCGTCAGGTGTGGCCCGGCGTGGATAAGAAGTACGAGCTTTACCAGAAGATGGAGCTGCCGAAGGGCCAAAAGAGGAAAGTGAAGGATCGCCTCAAAGCCTACGTCAAGGACCCGTACGCCCTGGATCTGATCGACAAACTCCTGGTCCTGGACCCGGCGCAGCGCATAGACAGCGACGACGCGCTCAACCACGACTTCTTCTGGTCCGACCCCATGCCGTCCGACCTGAAGAACATGCTCTCCACCCACAACACCTCCATGTTTGAATACCTGGCCCCGCCCAGACGGAGAGGGCACATGCCGCAGCAGCAGCCCAATCAGAACCGAAACCCCGCCACCACCAGTCAGACGGAGTTCGATCGAGTGTTTTAGCGGTCGGAGACTGAAGTTTATGGACAAGTAGTTTTACCCTGGATGGACTTTTATTTCCCAGCCGGCCCTAATGTTGAAGAAGAACATTCCTTTTTTTTTTGTTTGTTTGTTTGTTTGAGGGTTTGGCGGACATTACCTGGACATCCCTACAGTCTTTTTTTATATGATGGTCGCTCTGTGTGAGTTTACAGCTCAGGATGGTTCGGTTTTGGACCAGGGACAGGACTGTAATGTAGAAAGTTATGCAGAGCCCGTTTGCGAGCCAAGTTGTGTTTTGTTTTTTTTTGTTTTTTGCATTTTCACACTCACATTTGTTCTGTATAAGACAAAACAAAGCTGTCTCTTTTAAATGCTGTGCAGTATTTTGAGGTTATTTATAAGCGAGAATATCGTATTCAGAAGTATTTTACGAGGACAACACCACCCACATTTCGGAAAACACACGTTCCTAAAGTGACAAAGTAAAAATGGCTATTTTCCCTAAACGTATATATTGCTTCGTGTGATCATGGTACTTCCTGGTACTTCCTATTTCCTTCTCCCCTTTTTAAACTAAATGATACAGATACGTTTCAAGACTAGGAAAAATAGAGTACTTTGTTTTTAGAGAAAGGTGTGGCTCAACCCCATTATCATTCTGGGATTGTGGGGGGGGGGGGGGGGGGGGGGACACCGTGGCGTCATGTCAACCATATATAAGGATATAACGCTGACAGGGTCCACTCTGCATAATAAGTACTTTTTTACTTTTGATATTTAAGATACATATGTTTCCGCCAATACTGTCCGTACTTTTACTTTAAGGTTGTGTTCAGAATGAAGGATTTTTGCTTCTAACAAAGAGTATTTTTACACACCGTGGTATTGCCACTTTTGTTTTAGTAAAGCAGTCGGTTAACTCATAAGGGACATGCTCATCGGGACAAAAAGTCGCACTCAAATTTAGCTCCGATTCCAAGCTTGACTGGGTTTAAATGGTAAGTGGTCTGTACTTAACATTCCAGTTTTCCCACTTTTAAAGTAAGCCGGACAAAGCCTCTCATTCACTCACACACTCACACACACACACACACACACACATTATCAATGTAGCAAGGTGCCGGCCTGGCAATCGGGGGCAATTTGGTCTTTTGCGCAAGGACGTCTCGGACGTGCGTGGCCAGTGGGAGCCAGGATCAAACCGCCGGCTCTGTGGTTAATGGGCAACCGGCCACCCCAATGCGAAAACTACATATCCGGACTTTTCAAAACTGCTGTTTTACAGCCAAGTAGCTAAAACATGAAGACTTACCAAGTGCATGACGCATTGATGACCTGCCTCCAGCAGGTGGCAGCATCATATTGCTGTATCATTAAATGTTAGACAGCCTGTGTGGATTCTGTATGCCTGCCACTGGGCCCTTGACAGTCTTCATTACTCTAGCAAAACCAAGAGACCTTCTGCCCGTATCTCTTCCCTGTTTGCCGGAATGCCAAAGGTTCCTGCACTTGTCCCCCTAGAAGAACTGATTGTGCTTTCTGGAGGTTACAACCGTAACCCTATCTGAGTGTTCTGATTCAAATCTACTAAGTGGGTTCGCGTGTTGAAATCTCCATTTATGGTGTAGCACAGAATTCTGGACCGCGTACGTAGGCATTCTCTACGGGCCCCTTCCCCGCATTCCACGGCTATTCTTTCAAGTATCTTTGTGGGCCCCTCCTCACATCTGGGCCCTGTATACTCAGCCCCGCCGCCTCCACAGTCCTACACCACTGGTTGCATCTAGAACCTTCTGAGGGTCCAAATAAGAACCCTCTGTTGATTTTAAAGCTACATTCATCAATTCTTGACCACAAGGATCTATCCAAAGCTACTTTGGCATCAGGAGGTGGGAATGAGACCAACGATGCGGCATGGCGCACCACAATGAGGCCAGACGCCACACCTGAAAAATGACTTTGCCAAGTGGTGATGTTAGGTCCGCGGACGGTCCGATTCTTCTCAGCAGCTCTTCGGTGCGAACGAAGGGAACCGGGTCGTACTTGGCGAGAGCGGCTCCTTTCATAGTCATTTCATCTGCCCAAATTTTCACTGCCTGTTAACGTGATTCGCGAGAACCAGCCAGCCACGGTTGTTGCACGAACTGCGTTCAAGGCAAGGCGACCTCACTTGCACAACACGTTCGATCCAACGACGAGCCATTCTTTTGAGCGGCTCTCTGAAAGGCAGCAGAGCCAGAAGATCCGGCTCCCTTCGAAAGGGAGCCATAATTGCCACCGCTAACGTAAAGGTGGAAGTTTAAGCGTTTTCAGACGGTATTATGTTCTCGATATATGGAGTTTGCTCTTTAAAAGAACCTCTCCAGGAAATGTTGGTGGAACTTGGAACACTTGCCGAACTGTAGGACCCTTTGTTTCTGTGTACTATAAGTACAGTAGAGGAAATATAAATCATACGGTGAGAAAGAAGTGTTTTGAGAAGGCATTTATGAAGATGTGTATATTTGTCAAGAACCACCTCGGGCTCGTAGCTTCACCCTCCGACAGTCTGTGGTGTCAACCTGGAGCTTTACTCGGATGATGGATTGCTCTCTTAGTTCCAGAGCTCCTCTGCTGTCACTTCTATTGAGGAGGAGGAGGAGGAGGAGGAGGAGGAGGGTGGTTGGGGGCGGGGCTGCTGTGTGTTGACAACGATGACAACAACAACTAACATAAATTAGAAAGCGCTCCAACGGACAGATGGGCCGCCGACTGCAACCGCCTGCATGCGAATGGACTCCCCCAGACTCTTCGCCAGCGGAAACGGCACTGTTGATTATCTCCGCGGACGAGAGGCCCGGGACGCTCCGAACAGGGTTGGGCCACGGTGGGGTGCGCTGTCAACTGGCGCCAAAGGGATTGCCGTGGTGTTCCCTCTGAGTGATGTGATGACACTTGGCTCCGGGGGGGGGGCAAGCACTTGTTTGGGGCAAGTGCCACGTCAGATTGGGATAAATGTCATTTCAGATTCGCAGGGGTCTTACCCCACCCCCCCACCCCCGAGCTCCAGCAAAAGAAACACTGCCGCTATATTTGGCGGAGGTGATTTAATCTGTGCAGCCCGATACATACTCGTGCATTCCTGCAGGTCTGAATGAGAAGCAGAACCCCGCCCCGATCCACACAGACCCTCCCTATTTCCTCTCTCCCAAAACCACAGCAGCAAGCGATCTCGGGTTACATCCGGCGACTTCATCGGTAACGCCGACGCAGGAGACTTTACTTTTTGAGGCCTTGATTTTCTCGCATGTGCTTCACGGCTGTTGGTCAGTGGGCCCTTCACTTTGGTCCCAACTGAAATATCTCAACAACTTAGTCGTGGAATGTTTCTAAATGTATGGTCCCGAGAGGATGAATCCTAACGGCTTTTGGTGATCTCCTAATTTTTCATTGGGCGCCATCATCAGGTCATGATACATACCGTACTAAGCTACAGTAAGCAGTATTATTGAATTATAATTTTGGTTGAAATCACCAGAGGCCCCACTATACTATCACGATACTTAAAGCAGTTGAAATAAATGATTTTGACTATTGCATGTCACCAACAATATCTAATTGAAGGGCGCCTTTTAAAAAAAATGCGTGTCTGTGAGCACCCGCCCCCCTTTTGTATTTAGTTTTTAAAAAAAAACTGGACCAGGTCTGAATCAAACAACCAATCAGGGGTTCTGCGTTTTGATTCCTCTCTTCACGCTCCGATCCAGAAGGTGGAACCTTCTGTAGAACGCCCTTGTTTGCACGTCGAGTCGATGTGATTGGCCAGTTACGTGCTAGCTGTCCCTGATTGGTTGTTCGATTCAGACCCGGCGTTCCCATCGGCCTCAACTACACTTTGTGCAACTTAGGGGTCAGTGTCTTGTCCATGTGCTAACATGCTCGCAACCACAATCCTTAGCGCGCTGATTTTCAGCAATTGTAACGCTCAACGCGTGGTTTAGCACGTTAGCATGCTCACAAGGGGCCGTGAATGCCTTCACCAAATTCCGCGGCAATCCAACCCGACGGTTGTTACGCCATGTCACTAAAAACCAAAAGTGTAAACAGTATGGGCGCTAGAGGAAAAGCCTGGGGATCACCAAAGCCGTTGGGACTCATTCTCTGGGGGACCATGAATGCCTGCACAGTTGTTGAGGTACTTAGGTACGGACCAAAGTCATGTACAGACCAACCAACAGACTGAACAACACACATCGCCATCCATAGATCTACACCGCTAGCATGGTAAAATAAAAACGTTATCGGATGTACTTCAGTGTGCACACTACCTCCCAAGCGTCTTATGATTCATCGGTGTACATTTCAGCCCTCCTCAAAGTCTTGATTTGGCATTATTATGGCAGGATGCCGCCAGCACAGAAGCTGGGAGTAACGCTTTCCTCGCTTATCATGTCGCAGGTGTTCTTGACACTTTTAGAGGGCACGGAGGGCCGAGCCAATCGGGTACGACTGCGCACATTCTCTTCCACTCCCTCCGTCACTTTCTGCCTTCACTTTCTCCTTTTTTACTCATTTCTCCCCTCTCCGCCACCACCACCACCACCACCACCATTTCAAGTCCTAGCCAGCGGCGGCTGTATGTGGCTGATGGCATCCGGCGTGCGGGGCAGCGCACATGAAAGGGGCCCTGTCACTCACTTGAGGCGGCCATATGTGTGCCGGCGTGAGCCCCGTGCCAGCAGCGGGCTGCCTCTGCCAGAAGACATTAGGGAAGCAGCAGGGTGTCATTAAGGCGGCGCGATGATTGATTAACCGTAAACCGTGAGCTTCTCCCTCTCCCTTCACACACACACACACACACACACACACACCTTGCCACCTACACACACACACACACACAAAGTCACGAAGAGAGCGGTGGGCTGAGGTGGAGATGGAAACAGAGGGAGCCCCCTGCAGATGCGAGGGTGTAATTGCATTAGCTGCCCAGTAGGGAGAGGATGAGCTTGGGTTGCTCTGAAATGAACACAGTCGGGGGGGCCGCATCAAGCCATTAGTAGCACTCCAGCCCTCTGCTTCACTCCTGAGGCGGATTTCATATGCAGCTTTTCCGCGGCGGCTCACAGAGCTGTGGGGAGTTAATGGCAGCTCCCAGTTGCCGGTCCTGTCTCGCCGGCTATCTTTCGCTGGAGGACGAGAGACTGACTTTAAAGTTGAGCCGTGAAGAGTTTTTTTTTTTTGTTTGTTTTTTTGAACCGTCCATCTTGATCTGTGTCTTAAAAAAAAAAGCATCAAATGTTGTGCCACCAAACCTCCGGCTTTTAGTGCTTCACCAAGTTGTACGGAACAAAAAAAAAAAGGTCATGATTCGCAGGTTTTGGCGGAAGAAGTTCTGGGAAAAAAAATGTTTAAAAAGTTGATATTACAGGGGAGCCACGGGGTCTCAACTCCTTTTCCTGAGTTCTGAGCTCCCCTAAAATCATTAAAAATCTTTTTGGAGTTTGAGGGGGGGGGGGTCACAGAAGACTGATAAATAATCAAACTTCGGTGGTTCCCTGACTCGAGGGAATCACCAAAGTTGGTAGTCCGGCAGCAGCAGCTTGTATGTGATCAAATTTCGATTTTCGAGCCATCACGCCTTCAATTCTGGCACCCAACAACGCAGCAAGACGCTATTTTCGGGAGGTTGTGAGGCCCGCAACTCTGCAAGTGATTCGTGTTTGACTGATTTGTCCCGGAGCCCGACTGGACTGGAGCCTCAGCGAACAGCAACAGCCGGAGGGGCCGCAGTCCAAATATGGATGAGTCCAACGTGGGCCTTACCGCCGTCATGCGCGCATCTACGCGCGAAAGGGGGTCTTGTCTCTTGTGTTGGACGTGGACAACACTGTAAGCACTGCAAAGCTCCCAGTCCCAGTCATCTGTCATCTCCCAAACCCCCCCCCCCCAAAAAAAAAAGATTCCATAAAACTTCCAAAAATCCCATGGAGGCATGTGTGTAAAATGGCCAAACTCTAATGTTGTCTGCCTCACAAATTTTTTTTTTCCCCCTCCGTCTCTAACCCCTCTGCGTCCCGGAGTCATGTGGAGCCACACAGAGCGATGAGTGATGAAATCAGCGGAGGGGGGAGTCAGCAATGGGAACGCTCCGGCTAATGTTTTTGTTTGGCATTAACATAACGCGAGGCACTTAAACTCCCACTGATTTCGGACGACAAAAACATTTGGAATAGGGCTCATCAATCAAAAGCCCCCCCCCCCCACACACACACACACACACAGGAGCTGTCAAGATCCCGGGGTGCTCTTGTGTGTGTGTCCGCGTGGTACATTGCTCAAAGGAATCGGTGTTACAAAGGACAAGCCGTCCCTCTCCGCTGCAACTCTAATGATCCGTTTTATCCTCCTCTTTCGCGTTTGAGACCAGAGGAGGGTCGTGAGCACACGTGGGGCACCTGGACGACCCCTGGATCCCTGGTTTCTTCACTACGCAACCACGCCAACCCTGGATTATCAACCCTTGTCACAACGTTTATGTTTGTGTACTTCAGAGTGGAAGACGCGCTTCATTATGTCATTTCTTTTCACGCGTATACAATACAAAAGAAAAGTCACTAACTGCATTCATAGAGGCAGAATGTGCCGGGTTAGGGCCGGACTGTGTTTCGCATTGATTGTGATTCGGCAGCTTCTGAGGACGCCGGGCACATGCCGCAATTGTTATCTGAAACCGACAGCAACATGTGGATGGTGAGGAGTTCAAGGGTAAGCCCTCTGTGACCAGATTGGATCGGCTCCCTGGTGTTTTACCAGCAGAGAGCAGCATGGCGTAACCTGAACGGAGAGAGAGAGTGTGTCTCAGTGTGAATGTCGTGGGCCCAGGTTACCGGTTTTACCAGGGACCACTCAGAAAGTGGAGGCCTTCATTTTCTTACATATTCCCTCAAAATCTCCATCTACTTATCTGAAACCCCTCATCATGGCTCCAGATGTGGTGATGGTCAAAACTTACAGTAAAAGGTAGTCCTGTAAGCTTAGCACTCCATACGCCACCCGGAGACGCAGTCCCTATTCCCCAGGACCCTTCATTGTCATTCTCCGCCCATCCACCAGATGCCTTTCGGACTTTCCCTCCTTTCCCCAGCCCCTGACTGCCCCGCCCATCTGCACACCTGTTCCCTTCTTCCCCAAAACCGTTCCCTACCTGTCCCACCAGATGCCCTCAAACTAGTTCGTCCTTGTTGCGTTCCTGCCTGCCTGTTGTCTCTCCGCTGTTGACTACTGCAGAGGCCACTCCTGCACTCCGGCCACCGGTCTCCTGCTCCGCTCTGCTCTCTACTGGTCCGCCCAGCCTTGACCTAAGGCCAGATCATCAGTTGCCGGGCCAACCCCCAGAGAGGTCTACGCCTACATTGCTGACCTCCAGAGAGGATCCACCTAGGTCGCCCATCGCCAGAGGGGATCTGCCCACGTCGCCGTCTTCCTTCCTGTCCGCCTGCGCCGCCTCTGCCCAGACCTCAGGCAGTCCACCTGTAGTCTCACATAGCCGACCTATCTCCACACTTTGGAGAAGAGGTCTGGCTCAAGCCAACGTTGTTCCAGGATGGGGGTGGGGGGGGGATTTGGAGGAATATTTGCAAGTGGGGAGGCGAGCCCTGGCATTAAAATGGCTCTGGAGGAGCTCACTGGACCCTTTAAAACCGCTGACGATCCAAATATTTGTCAAAACACGCCATTTTCAGCACGTAGGCCGCTAGCCAAAGTAGTCTTCATTGTCTCAACAGGAAGCTAAACCCACACAAATGGGACTAAGCAACGGCTAAAAACATCAGCTTCTTTGATAGATTATGACCCACACCACAGGTTTCCCTTGAGGGTTTCCTTGATGGGTTGGGTCCGTATGTACGGAGGGAAACTTAAATGTTTAAGTGCAATAGATATATAGTCATACACTTACAAGTGCAACACATACATACATATACATTGTTATTGTATTATTGTATATATTTTTTTTTACCTCATTGTTCACTTAAATACTGTAAATGTGTATATTTTTTTTAATTTTCTATTTCTTATTTTTATATTTTGTACATACTTTTAGTTCTAAATTATGCAAATGATTTGGACAGCTTGAAAACAATATTATCACCAACAAAAGACCGTGGGTGTCCATGGGCCCATAGTCTCAAAAAAAAAAAAAAAAAAAAAAAGTGTCCATTTTAAGCACTCTGTGTATATAAATGTCACAAGTGCCCTTCTTTCTCTCCTCAGCGTGAACACCCACATCTAACAAACACATATTCCGCAAAGTTCGTGCCTCGACCTGAACTCTTTCAAAGCCATCGCAGTCAGATATTTTGGACCTTTTTTTTTTTTTTTTTTTTTTTCTTCCACAGGACACATCGCGATCATTGAGTTCATGAAGTTCGCGGGGGTCTCCTCCTATATTGCTTTGTTGCAAAGTGTCTAGGTCTCAGATACTCCTTGTCATCTCCTCTTTTTATATGATTTCCCCCCCGAGCCGCGGGTCCCCAGAAGGCTGGCCTGACCGAATATCAAAAAGAGCAATTTGACTGGGCCTTTGAAATGCTTAGCCGTAATGTCAGTCCTGGGCCCTTTCAGATAGAAAGGAGAGGGAAATGTCAGCGCAGATGTCTATCAGCCAAGTCAATAAAGAGTGCCCTCTCGGTGGCCAGCTGGGCCTGCCCACAGGACAACTGCCCTTTTTATTGCCCATGTTGATAGAGCTTTTAGCAGGGATTTGCAGATGCATTTTAACATTCAATGTGCACACGTTTCCCCTGAGTGGAAAAGACTTGAGGCCACCAAAGCTCTTGCTTCTGTAATAACATTTACTTGTTGGTCATTATTAGTCCTATTTCAGTTATTATTACAGCTGTAACTACTATTATTAGTCCTATTTCCATTATTATTATTATAGTTGCTATGGCTATTACTGTCTCTCTCTGTAGGAGTCAAATACACAATGAACCTTTACACGCAGCTTGCGTGCTTTAGTGAGTGAAGTTGCTTGCGCATGCAATGCATTTTTTAACTGCACAATAATCAATAAATGCTTTTTTAATGATTACACAAGTCCTCGCTTGAACCGGAAGCCGTTTCGGGTCCGCCGTCTGGCAGGCCGCGCCAAAGCTCTTGATTCGGCATCGAGGAGCGAGGAGGGATCTCCGAGGAGCGATCAGCGGCCAGCTTTCCCGCCGAAAAGACTTTCAGTCTCATTCCAAACAACACATTTCCTTGTTTCCTCTCTCTTCGCTTGGTTTCCTGTGTGTGGAAAAGCGTGGTCTTCAGCCCCTGCTCACTCCTCCTGGGCCATGTGCTTTCCCCCCCCCTGCTCTCCAGACCTGCCGTCTCCTTGAGTCGTCCGCCGGATGCCCGGTTTCGTTTCATGTTATGCTGCTGGGGGCTTCCTGTCTCGGTGCCCTGCGTCCCTGTTTCTGCCTGCCTTACCAGCAGGATAACGTGAACTCCGTGGTAGGAAACACAAATGAAATAGGGACCCACACTTGGGAAATTTTGCTCCATAGCGCTACTAGTGGACAAAAAAAAAAATCCACAGGGCACCTTTACGGTAGCCATTGGAGGAAGCCTGGGTGATTTAGTTGCACAGTTTATTTGAAATTGAGTGCATAAACATATGTGAAGTGAAATTATGTCGAACTTACCAGGCTACTTGTACAAATATACAGTAGTTATGATTATATTATTATATTTACTACTTTCAGGTCTATTGATGCCACTGCCCCTGTAGCCACTCCAGCAAATACCACTATTTATGCTACTATTGCTGACACAAGGGTTACAAATGCTGCCATACTTAGAATGGGTCCAAACCAGACGGCTCAACGTTCTCAGTGGCCTCAGGGACGAAAGCAGCACGAACCCACAAACGGAGTCAACACAGGGCCCATTTAGGCCTAATAACAAACACTTTAAGTTTAATGTCAGCGGTGAAAGGGGGATTTGGTAAGTCTCGGCATTATGACTCAATTAAGCCTGGAAAAGCGGCGCGCGGAGACGCTCTCGTAAAAGAACTTACCAATGTGGACACGGTCGACTTGAAAAGCCCGCAGCATTTAGAAACGGAGGTGTGCGTTTGTCAAGCCCGAACTCTCAAGCTTTTGTGGCGCTTTGGTGGACGGAGATTAGAAGAATGAACTTTATTGGGTCTCTGTGAAGCCGCAAGGGGGAATTCAGGCTACAAAAATAACACAGTACACATAAAAAACACAACCAGTTAGTTAGTGAGTTTTCTCAACCACAGTTGATCTGACTGTGAGTCTCGTCCGCGAGCCCATCGGTTCCAAAATCTTTCAAAAAAAAAAAAAACACCTCATAAATATATAGTTTCATTGTTTGAAACAGCTAAATAGCATGTTTTTTATTGGGGACTATTTTTAGCCGCGCATTAATCCACATCTGGCGCTTTTGTGAGTGTTTGGGAGCAGCAGGACGGTGTGTGTGTGTGTGTGTGTGTGTGTGTGTTTGGGATTGAGTCAGAATAAACTACAATGTGTGTGTGTGTGTGTGTGTGTGTGTTCATGGTGATGAAGGAAGTGCAACAGTGTGGCTCACAACAATGGAGCTCAGGAAGAAGGTACATCAGGCTTTGACACACACACACACACACACACACACACACACACGTTTGGTCAGTATTACTCATTTAGACACACAAGATTTAGGGCCCAGGTTTTAAAAAAGAATACCGGAATTACCCTTTTTAAGGAAGTAGTTATTTTAACCCAAACCACGATTGGTCCATAACCCCAAGCAAGTCGTTTCTTAAACCTTAAACCATAAGCATCTTTTTGTACCGGTGTCCTGCGACAGTGTTGGAAGGCAGTGATACAGCAGTCAGCGTCATTCTGCCGATGGCGGAACCATATCAGAAAACACGAACAAGGTCCATTCGGCGCTCTCTTGGAGCTGTGGATTGTAATAGCCATATAAAGCTCCACCTCAGTATTTTGGGTTATTTCGCACCCTGCTGATCAGCAAAGACCTACGACAGTGAGACTGCGGACTCGTCCGGTCCGCCCAGCTGCTTTCTCTCTCGGTGCTTCGGTGGCTTTTGATGCTCCCATGCAATTTCCCCCACAGATGACTATCACATTACATCAAATTAAGCTGCATCACCTCGCACCCAGCCAAGAGGTTTACAAGGGAAACACGAAACGCGCCACTTTGGAATCCGGCAGGTTTGCTCGTGGAGTCAGGTCGGGTCATACGGGTTTGGGTTAACGCACGCAGAATTCGAGCCTGAAGGTTAAGGAATAGTCATTCATCATGTCATATTCCTATCGGGCACATTCCCGCTGCCCCCCAGGCCCACGCCTTTCCCAGGAACTCTCCGGACTTGCCGCCCTCCATCCATCCTCAAAAATGTCCCAACTCCTACTTAGAGAAAGCACAGCGCTCGAGCTCATGAAGACATGGAATGGATCCCCTATAGCGCTTTGGGAACCTATTGAGGTGTTTGATGTTGATGTTTAATCTCTGAAAATCCTAAAAATGCCAAAGTAAACGTGAAAACATTAGGAAATGTACAACATTCACTGACTCAGATTACCTAGCGATGCATCTATACAGGAACAGTGAGAAACGGTGAATAGTTACTGAATGATATCTAAAACAAGGCCGTACACTGCATTGGGCTACGTTTAATATGCTAAATCGATGTTTTATTTTGCTTACGTTGTTATGTCTGTGCACCCTTATTTACATATCCAGCGACTGGGAGCGCTTGGAGGACGCAAGTCGGGAATTTCAACTGGCGAAATTCCGACCTTCCGACTTGTTCCTGAGCTGTTCGCCTGTTGTGCCCCTCTTGGGTTTGTTTGACACAACCATCCTGTTGTGAACCTGCAAGCCCGGGGCCTCATTTCTAAAAATGTTCTTAGCTTTATACTTGAACAGATACTGGTATGGCGTGATTACAGGGTATCCTCCTTTCCAGATGATGAACGTTTCCTGGGAGATGATGGGCGATTCGTAATCCACGGATCATCACGCGCAAAAGTCCTTCAGGTCTTTGACAGCACAGTTTTCAATGTCCTCCAATAACGCAAGAACACCCACGGCATCTTTTGAATTCAACACAGTATTTATATATACCCCTTGCATCTGGCAATTCAACTCCTATCATGTTGTTCATAAAACTAATGCAAAGGTCACCTAAGGCTTGGGCGCATATGCGTCCCAAACTGCAGTACCCCGCCATAACCAGCGGTAAACTCACTTACGTGAAGTCTAGAGTTGCCTTAGAGACCATTTCCACGTCAAAGTAAGGTTTTTATAAAGAACTACTTAAACGTGGTTTGCTGCTTACGTCACACTTAAGCTCAAAATCGATCGCAAGTCCGTTTTGAGGCCCCCCGTTCTCGACCACCGCCTTGAGTACATTTCCCTTCATCCTACCTGCTTGCTGGGCTGAAAAGTCGCCATAACTACGGCTAACACATCCTCATCGAATAACTGTATACGTGGGGCCGCCTGAAAGTGAGCATTCGTGTGAGGAAAACAACGTCCGGCGCTTGAACGCGTCGCGGGGGTGGGGATCAAAACGCGTTCCACGAGGAAGCGATGATGTGTGGCTGTTTCCTGTTTTGCTTTGTGCCCCTCTGCTCAGTTGCAGTGAATGTGTCTCTGAAGGACCTGGACTCTGTCTGGTGAGGGTGGGGGTGGGGTGGGGTGGGGGCTGCTGACAGTGGAGCAGATAAAGACAGAGGTGGTCAGTGTTAAAGAGGGGAATGGAAATAATGACCTCTGTTTGGCAGAGAGATCACCTTATCGCTCGCCCTTTGGCTCTCTCCGACTCCGTCGTTAGTTTATCAGAGGAGAGTGGAACTGTTGTACAGGGGCAGGGGGGGTGTAAACGTCTATCACAGGTAAAAGCCCTGCGTTCAGAAGATTTGTATTTGACGAATTATAGGAAAAGCAGCATTTTGATGCTGTAGATAGTCACGGTGGAGCTAGCTTCTTATTATGTTAGTTTATTGAATAATAGTGAAGTAATTATACATTTTGTATATAAAATCTTACAGCACCTACACAGTGTAGGTATGAATAAATACCTCAAAATTGTACTTAAAGCGGGTATAATTGATGTGCCTCAAATATGTTTCAAATGACTGTGAAAACAATGTTAAAGGTGCACTTAATACAAAAAAAAAAGTACAAACTTTATTGCTATATTACACAGTTTGCTCCATCCAGCACTTCTTTTGATATTCTGATGTGGAAGGAGCAGTGCAGTTCTAAACGGGACGCTACCAGAGCTTTAGACTTTTAGGTTTTGTTCGGATTTTTCTGTGTGTGTGTGTGTGTGTGTGTGTGCCCGAGTAAGGTTGGGGAGTGCTGGCCACCGGGTGCAGCTCCTGCGTCAACAAATGACTCTAAAGCTATTCTCAGCACCGTGTCCTCATTAAAACATTCCCCAAAGTGCCCCTCCATAAAACGCCCTTGGCTTCATGTTTAGGTGTCTAATTAGGGTCCTTTGCCTCAGCCTTGGTCCAGGCTTGTGTGTCAATTTAATGAGGCAATTAGGGATATTAGTGATATTGTATCTGGACTATCAGGAGATTGGGGTGGGGGGGGACTGGGAAGTGAAGTGCAGGCCGTGGGGGCAGTGGGAGGACAGGGGTGTAGGGTTGCAGACATGTTTGTGCAGGCTCCAGGAGTGACCACCAGTCCATCTAGGTTCCGTGGAAAATGATGTGAAAAGTACAATAACTACTGCTGTAACAGTCGAAATGGTTCACAGGCACTTTTTACGTTTGAAGGAATGGTTTGACATTTGGGAAACGGCCTTTTTTTTTGCGCTTTCTTTCCGAGAGTTAGACGGGAAAGGTTGACAGCACTCTCATGTCTGTAAGGTATGAAGGAAGTCGTCTGACGCCACCAGATGTTGGCAGCTGGGATGAGTCTGGCGACTATTTTAGTCCGCCGTCGCTACGTGAAACATCAACAACCTCCGAGCTGGCGGCCCACACGACCGTAACAAGTCCTACAAAGTTACCCCAAAGTGTGGAGACATGTCCGGCTATGCGAGACTCGGTGCGAAGCTAACTGCATGGAGCCAAGTCAGCTAAGCTTACTTGCTAGCCGACCAAAACTGGCTGTTTTTTTGCAAACGGATGACGCACGTGTCGGTTTGCGTACAGAGCGGGGAAGTGAGATCCGATCACGGGTGGTCAGGTGGGAACGGACGTACTTCATGGAGCAAGACACGTGTTCATGGTTAAGGTGCAAACAGGGCCGTTTGCGCCAGCGTTGGACACAGTGGTAGTCCGACATTTCAATTCCAACCACAGCCCTTCACTGCATGTCACCCCCCCCCCCCCTCCCCACTTCCTTCATCCCTTGATTTTTGGCCACAAGGGGGAAGAAAAAAAAACGTTCAGAACAAGCTGACAGATACACCACCATATCATTCAAAGTCATCACTGTAAATATGAATTGCCCCGTTTGTGTGCCCACAAGTTTTCTCGAGGTGAACCAGGGCACCGGTCTGTGTCGGTGATTGAAGTTCAGTGTGTGTCAGTGGTACGTTTTTTTGTTTTTTTTGTGTGTGTGTGTGTGTGTGTGAGCCACTGTGTGAGCCGAGCGCCGTGCCGCAAATTGCATCTGTTCCTAATTATGGAGTGCTAATGAAAGCCTGTACTCCTGGTGGGCCTACCGAGGACCGGCTTGGCACCTCGCCTCTGCCGCTCAAGAGGAGGGAAGAGAGTGATGACACGCACACGAGTGAAGTCGTAAACAAAATGAAATACATACAGTGCATACTGACGACCGATGAAGACGGAGAAGTAATGGGCAACAGCTGATCATGGGTCTGTGGAGGGACAGCTGCTGTGCTCGCCACTCTGCAAGTCCTCTGGTGGTCGATCATCCCAGGCCGCTGGCAGGTCTCCATCATAACTCCAAAATAGATTAGTCTTCAGAGTGCAGTTGACAACAGCGCACAGGCACTTTGAGCTGTCTATGCTTGAGAAAAATATATTTAAAAATAAAGTTAGACTACCTTTATTTCTATTAAAGGCTTTCCACCGGCGAACCACAGAGGCTGTTATTGTGAAGCTAGATTGGGTTTTGGGATTTTGGCGCTTTTTCGTTGGCGAAGGAGTTTGAAACATTGCAAGATAAAAGCAGCAGCCACTGTGAGTTAGTGTAGTTAACGATATGACAATAAATCTCGCAGCATCCTTGGCTGATCCTCAAGGCACCCAATTTGGGAACCACTGCGCTACAGCTATGCTAGCTGCTGGTGTGAGGCTGTACTTCGGGCACAGTGGCGCAAGCTCACGTGCTCACAGTGACAATGCTAACGTGCTGATGTTCAGCAGGTAAAATGGTACCATGTTCATCATCTTAGTTTGGTGTGTTAGCAAGCTTACATTTGCGAATTAGCACAAAACACAACTTAAAGCTGGAGGCTGGACACCAATAGTCCTGCATGGTATTTGGTCATAAACCAGAGTACTGGACAAATTAAAAGTCTGACCAGATGACGGCGCTAGATGAAAAGTGAAGGGGATCACCAAAGTTATTGCAATTCATCCTGAGAGGAAGATGAACGTGTATACCAAATTTCATGGCAATCCAACCAAGAATAAGAAAAATAACAACCTCATGGTGGCACAGGAAAAGTCGGCGGGATTCATCTTCTGGGCACCATGAATGAGTGTACAAAATGTCAGGTCAATCCATCCAATAGTGGTGGACCGGACCACCGCCATCCCTAGAGCCATGCTACTAAAAAGTCTAAAGAATGCATGGATGGATGTACGAATGATCTGACTTGGACCCCGGAGACTGGAGCTCTGCGGACTTGTCGGCCCTTCAGAGGATTGACGACTTGCAGGTTGAACTTGTGCCTCCTCCGCAAAGGAGACGCTACAGCGGGCTCGCCATGATGTCCCCCGCCCTTCCTGTCCACTCCAAAACTAACTATGAAAGTAAACAGTTCCTCCAATTTTTGGTACGTTTGGTTTTGCTTTGAGGTCATCTGTGTTAAAGGCACGTGTCTCACTAAGGCTTCTTCCTCTTTCAGGTGCTAGCTTTCATTTCGTCTCGTTCAGGTGCCCTGGTGTAATTATATTCACTATAGAAAATAAGTCAAGTTAAACATATCACAAAGGTCGCATTCTATCCTGGTCCTGCTTGACTTAACTTCTGCTTTTGATGCCACTGATCACTCCATTCCGGTTGAACGTCTAAACGAGATGGGTGGTATCTCAGGCTCTGCTCCCAATTAGCTCTTGTCCAATCTGACAAACGGGACGTTTCAGGTCGCCATTGACAACTTGGGTGTCCTCAACTACTCCTATACTCTGAGGAGTTCCACTGGGTTCAGTCTTTGGTCCCGTCCCTTTTCACACTTTACGTGTCACCTCTGGGCAACCTGGTTAGCCAGTTCAACTGCATCGCTCACCTCTCAATTTCCCTCTGCTTAATCCAGACAAAACCTTATTGGTTTGTCTCTGAGGTGAAACCCTATTTCGGCCATAATGTAAAAACCCCTGTAGAGGACTCTCATTTGCGCATGCGGTACACCATCTAGGAGCTGCACTGTGCGATTGATTGAGATGGAGAAACCATAATGATATTAACGACGCACAAAACCGGATCTGACATCTGTAGTATTGAGTCCGAATCACAGAAGAATCGAAGAATCTCAAATCCTCCCGGTACACACAAACTGCGCATGAAAGGATGGGAATGACGCAACTTGAAACAACCAATCCGGGTAATCAGGGGGTTCCGTGTTTTGATTCCTCTCTTCCGACCGTTCTGATTCACAATCCAGACTCCAATCCAGAAGGCGGAACCTTCTGTAGAACGCCCTTGAGTCGCTGTGATTGGCCAGTTCCGTGCTAGCTAACCCAGACTGGTTCAGACCTGGTCCAGTTTTTAAAAAAAAAAAACGAAATACAAAGGGGGGCTGGGTGCTCACAGACATGTTTTTTTTTTAAAGGAGCCCTTCAATAAGATATTGTTAGTGACGTGCAACGTGTGGTGGAAATATTTGCAGCGTATCATTGATTCAGTAGTGCAAGATAGGGTAAGAAAAAAAAAAAAGGGGTAAAGGGGGCCACATACCTGTGTTTACCTTGGGCCCCTTGCTGCAGCACTCTGTCGGTGCGTCAAGTGATGTCTTACTTCATTTCCGTATGCAGTGGAATGCCAAAGCTCATGCGTTTGTATATGAGCACGAGTCCGCGCACACGTGAGCGCATGCAATATGTCTCGTTGTCTTTGCCTTCCTGTTATTACAGAATTATGAGAACTATCTAGGAAGGTTTGCGGTGGGAGGTGGGCTGTGAAAGCTCAAGCAGGGACCCTCAATGTTGCTAATTCATTTACGGATTTAATTAGATGGATGGAGCCCTTGCCGTTATTAAAACAGAGAGGGAGAGAATGTTGCCAGCACTACAGGACTTTTTAATTACAACTCCACATCCCTGCTTGCTGACGTCTGGGGAACCAGTTAATTAAAATCCTCATTATTTTACTTTTAATTAGTTCCCCCCTCTTTTGTTTCCTTGTGCCATATGGCAGTGTTCCGTGGTCAAATCAACTTAATTGAGCTAATTAAGTTGATCAGTTTAATTATTCAAAGTATTCTGATTGGATGAAATGACTACACCCCCCCCCCTTCTCACCCATTAAAACATCCCTGCTTCAAACTCCCAATCTTACACGCTCAAATTCACAGCGTATCAATTTCCTATTATAGAAACTGACGGGTGGCGCAGCAAAAAATCATTTTTATCAAATCACCAGCAGCGTCTGGTGTATCTCGAACGCCATTTTCCAACGACAAAAGAGAGGGCAGTCTTTCAAGTTCGTGGAATCCAGGCCCTTCAATTGTCCTCTTGACCTTCAGGATGGGTGGGCGCGAGAAGGCAACGTTAATAGTCAGAAGATGTTTTCCCATTTCGGCAAGAGGGCCCAACTGCAGATCTCATTGTCTGAGGACACCAGAGGCCTGCGCTCCGAAGCAGGATTTGAGGTTAACCAGGTAACTTCAGGGGGTTAACCCCGGGGGTTTACGGCGGTGGTTCACTTCTTGAGTGGGGCAAATCGCCGTGGTAACGCGTGCTGCTCCGGAGCAGGTTACGTTTGAGATAACGGATCAACTCGTACAAAAAGTGCCGCCCGCTGACTGACCAACTCTCTTAGAAAACGGCATCACCGATCATAGAAGATCCCATGGAGTTCGGGGCGTGGATCGGGAGAGGGTCTCTTAGGGGAGGCAGAGTGTGGCAAGAGACTGGCAAGACCCTTTGGCTAATATACACCGCCCCTTTCGTGTGACTGCCCTCGTGGCAAGATTGGGAAACACCTTGGGTCGACTTACCGGGTTGATAGCCGCCGTCGTGTGGAGAAAGATATCCTGGGTATGTTGAACTTGCTTCGTAGTACAGGCTTCAGGTCTGAGAGCCAATAGGGAAAGTGCTCGGCCCTCTATAATGAGATGCATCACTCCTCATTTGAACTTTACTCGACTGACTTTTTGCTCACCGGAGTTTATATGTCGCAGTGTTGTTTGTCACGTTCTTAGCCAATTTCGGGCCAATCCAAAAACTAGCTAAATGCTGTTTCTTGTAGAAACACCACGTGGCTAAATTAGCTTGATAAATACAAGGTTGTTTTTTTGCAGCAGCCCACAATGCATTGCATGAGTTGCATTCCCACTTAGGCTGAAAAGCTCGGTATTATCAGATGACTGACTCATATCTATCTGTGGTAGTGTTTAAGTCTAGTGGTGCAGTCAGTCAAATAAATTACATGAGGTGGGCCGATGAACAAGCCACTGCAGGGTGTAAATAATGAGCCAGCCATAACACTGAGTTTATATGGATGTACAGTATTTATGATTAACCTGGTAGAATGTTTGCTCCTTGTCCATCATGTGTATCATGTCCTTGTCAGAATGATCAGCTTTAGCGTGAGACGTCCATGTCTTGTTTGATTATAAAGCAGATCTGGGTGCTGTATAAATGGTGGGAAAGTATCAAAACGCTCAGTCCACGGAGAAATGAAACACAGCCCCGTATTCAGACACTGCGCCTTTAAACGAGCCGTCAGGACTTCCGGAAGGTTGTGATGTCACAACTATACAGCTGCAGCACTCGGCCACGCCCCCCAGCAGGTCACCTGCTCCAATCACAGCACCACCCACCAAGTACAGTGACGCTCATCCACCCGCTCGGTCTGTCTAAGTTATTGGAGCGCTCTGCTCGGGAACTACTCTTCAAGTGTTTGGAGGTTGTTCGGTTTGTCTAAAACAGCTTGTTTCAGACAGCGGGGGGGGGGGGCTGCACAAAGGGCCAGAAGAAGATACATATGGACTTTTTTTGAACTGTGAATCATGCAGAGCTACTGTAGTGGAGTCTCAGAACAAAAATATAGAGCTGGAAATGAGCATGATATGGGACCTTCGATGCTTTCAGTTATTTCATAGATGTTGTGAATAAATTGACTGCAGGAGACTGGAATGAAGGTACCATCACAGGCGTGCATACCAGCTGCTTTATAGTCTTCCTTTTCCCCTGCAGGCAGCGGGATAGTACACACATACCAACAAAATACTTCATATAATTCATTCCCTAATTAATTATGACTAATTAATATACTGTATCCAGGCAGACAAGATATCAAACTGCATGTTTCGTGTGTACTCCATCCGCAGGAGTCCATTTTGCCTGCTGTTGGTGTAGCATCTTCTTGTTGTTTTGCACTTTAATGAGGATGGTCGGATGTTAATACCAAGTGTAAACGGCCTAAGAGTAGGCTTAAGACTCTCCTCATTGATGAAGCTTAGAGTTATGCCAAAGGTACTCCATAACAGAAGGTGACGCATTACAAGCTGCGCCAATGGTAGGAAATTGTATACACTTCCTGTCTCCTAAGCGGGTGCGGGCGCCTCCCCGCCAGTCAGTGTTTGAGTGTTGCTTACAAGAATAATTCTGATTATAGCTCATGGCTCCGCGGGTGTCCACATTGGCGGATACATGTTGGTGTATGACTGTTGTGTTCACACCTCAAACGACCTGCGCGTACATGAATGAATGTCAATGTGAAACTAACCAATGAACGCAGCCAAATCTTCACCTCACGAAAGACAGGAGAGAACAGCCGAAGCTGGAGGGTGAGCTGGGGGGGGTCGGGATTGTCGGGATTGTCGGGCCCTGCGTTTGGCGGCAAGGATCACGCATCTTTACATCATTCATCGCATTCATTTACATCATTAAACTATTGACTTGCATTACTTTTTAGTGGGGTTTTTTTTTTCTCTAGTGACGGAATAACACAGGCAGCTTTCAGTTTGTTGCCCTCGAACGGTCGTGACAAAGGCAGTTTGACTCGCTCGGTGCTGATAGGAAATCAATTATTTACCGCATGTCTGTGATCATGACAAGCATACGACAAATTCATTAACGCTTGCAAATGACTTTAATTGCAATTATCTCCATATCTTGATAAGCGAAGGGGGGCGCCCAATCTCACACCATGGGGCAAGTTCCACGCCACACTCAAACCAATCAAGCCTCATCCGCATATCATTAATTAGCCCGATGGATTCAAGAACCAATTAGCAAGGCTGCAAAGACACAAAGGTGAGGAGAGTAAACGTTTCCAGAGGATGTAGAAGTGGCCTCATATGTACATACATATGACTATCAGGACATTTACCAAGACAAACACTGACCTGCTTTGAATAATATATGTTGTGCAATAACAATATTGTACATTCTAAAACATTGGTTCCCGACCACCCCATCATGGGTCGCCAAAGCCCCACGGAGGGGTCGTGAAGCCCCCCTTGATTTTTAAGGGTGTAAGAATTTTATATATATATAAAATATAATATACATGCAATGAACAGCCTCAGAAAGACCCTAACTGTAATTCTTCGCGGACAACTTGGTTGTGTTTACTTACAGAAAGGCTGTTGTTTAAGGCTGAAGATGCCATTCCGTGTCGTGATTGGATGAAATGAATGGGGGGGGGGGGGGGGGGGGGGCAGGTTGAAAATGTTGTTTTTTAATTTAGGATTTGCGAGTTTGTGGAGAGAGGGGGCCGCTCATTGCGTTGTACGAGCCAATGTGACGTCAGCTCGTTACGTTAGCTAGCATAGCATGCTAACGGTAAAGCGACTGTCGGAGGAAATGGCTCAAAAAAATGAACTTCGGATTTCCTCTGTAGGCTTTAGAGATTCAAAAAAATGAATTTGATGTTATTTTGCGTTTTTTTTTTAATGTTTATGTTTTATGTTTTGGGGTTTGTTTTTTTTGGATAAATCTACCTCAGTACGGATTTGTCTGCAACAAATAGTGGCCTGGAGTTCTATTACCGTGCCACTGTGTTGACTTGATTATTTGGAGATTCGTGAATTCAAGACCACGAAAACGTAATGTCATTCCTTTAACTGCTTTTTTGGATTAAAAACCAAAGTACTTGCGACCTAAAACCAAGTGTGGAGAGTGTTCAGAACATTATACATATGACAGGAAATAAAGAAAAGCAGAACAGGGTCCCTTTTAAAGCAACTACTTCTTCAGTAGAAATGTGTTCCAACGAAAACCAGAGTAAGAAAAGATTGCATGCAAGAGGTCCGTGACATTCGGGCGAATCAACCCTTTAATTGAGTCGGAACAACAGAGCTAACGGCGTTGGCAGAAGCCGTATTTCATTGTATTCATTATGTTCACATTACTAATCTCCTGGCCTGATCTGAAGCGGCGGCCCTGCGAACAACCAAGAGACCGAACCAAAAGCGCTACAGTCGACTCGGATGGAACTCGGGTGTGACTCAGATTTGGAGTCACGACTGGAAAAACCGGAGGAATGCGTTCAGCCACTTTGAAACCGAACCATTAAAAAGCCCCGTTGTCTCCGCGAACGTGGAGCTAATTGGACTAACCCCTGCGAGAGGGGCCGCTGAGCTCTCCGGCCGTTTAATTTGATAGAGTCGCAGCTGGGCTGCTCACGTCGTGCCTCGACCCCGTCCCTCCCCGCCTGCTTCACTCCGGCCTTTAATTCTGCCCCCGTAGAAAAGCCACGGCAAGCCAAACAGCATGGAGAAGGAGTGATCCTAAAATTAGACGAAATGATATTGTAGTTTCCTTTTTTTCTTTTCTTTTCTTTAAAAAAAAAGGCACATTTCGTGCCAAAAAGCAATCATGGCGAACCAGAGCAGAGAGACCTCAGAAAGATCGGAGACAAACAAACGTTTAAAAAAAAAAAAAAAAAAAGAAAAGAAAGAAAAGAAGAAAAAGTCAAGTTAAATGTTTTAATTTGAACAGACAAGAGAATGGAGAAACATGAAACTGGAAAACAACGCATTTTCTGACTTGTACTTAGCTTTTTACCCCCTCCCCACCCACCCACCTCACCCACCCACCAGACAGCTACGGAGCTGCCTGGTGCCCACAGGGGGGAAAAAAAAAAAAACCTCCCTCCCCTTTAATTAGACCAGCTCACCAGATTAGGCCTCATTAGGCTGCAACACTGGAGAGCAGCTAAAGCCCATGCAAGGCCTCCAGCGCATCCCGCTTTAATTGCTTCTGTAATGGCCCCGGCTCGGGCCTTTGAAATCCCATTCCTGCGGGTAATCAGCCGTGTTTGTCTTCGAACCGCGAGCGTTTCTTACTTCTTACTCAGTCTGGAAGCGCCGATCTGCAACTCTGCACACACTGCTGCTGCACATTGTGCGCCTTAGCCGGATCGCACGAACTCATCACATGTGAGACGCAGCCGAATGGCTGGATTATTATTATTATCATTATTATTATTATTATTAGTTCTTGCGAGAGGGCTAATTCTCTTTCCGTACACAGTTTAGAGCAGTAAAACTCAATTGAGACAGGAAAAAAAAAAAAAAAAAAGGACGAACGAAAACACAAATTACAACACAGAAAACATGATTCATACACTGCAGCGCACGGTACAACAGGACATTTAGTGCACATTGCTGAACACGTCCGCCCCCGATCTCACTTCACTCGCCCACAGACTTTTGAACACATCCGTTCCTAAGAACGTAGAAACTTGACTGTTAGACGTTTACTTTTACCCAAACACAACTACAAAACACTGTATGAGCCCTAAAAGTATTGGCGGTGTCCAGGACTACCATCAACAGGACGAAGAAGAGAAGGTACATCGTGATGAAGTATGAAGTATTCATATGGAGGGAGGGGGGGGGGCTGTACAGTACTGGAGTGGAGTCGCATTCCTAGCGAGGTTAGGAGTTATTGTGTTTATTTCCACTGATGATTTGCAATCCAGATCAGCTCAGTTATTGGAATCGCAGGCTTTTGGGGGGGGAAACATAAAACAAAGAAATACAAAGAAGAACCCCTACTGTTGCTCTGAAACTACAACTTGTAAATGGCACCGCTGCCTTAAAAAGGACTGGGCTGGTGCTTTTGCCTGTAATAGCACGTTAAAGCTACGGTCAGCAATATTATTAATTTTGACTGTTGCATGTCACTAACAATATCTAAATGAAGGGCTCCTTTAAAAAAAAAAAAAAAAGGTGTGTCCGTGAGCTCCTGCCCCCCCCCCCCCCCCTTTGTATTTAGTCTTTTTAAAAAAACAATCAAAACACAGAACCCCCTGATTATCCTGATTGGTTGTTGGTTTCAGACCTGGTCCAGTTTGAAAAATAAATAAATACACTTTTTTTTTTTTTTTTTTAAAGGAGCCCATCAATTAAATATTGTTAGTGAGACTTCTGCCATGCTAGCAGAAGCTGAGACCGCAATGGTCATTGCAACGACAACCTAATTGTAAGACCGACAAAACCCCCCCAAAAGCTCCCAAAAAGTTTGTTTTGGTTACTGAGCAGTAGGTGAATACATAAAGCATGCTAACACGCTCACAATGACAACGTTACAGCAAAAATACACTTCATTGCAATTTAGGTCTTGTTGTCATAGCTCCGCCCATCGTCTCCATTGGTTGTGTTGAGCATTACACTCATCTCAGTCACACTCTGAAAATGTAACTGTTTGGCTAAGCTGGGGGTTTGGTTTACAACCTGCGTGAATGCCCCGTTGGACCTGTCGGTGAGTGCGGTGTCGTCATAACCGAACAGAACTGATGGCCAAAGCTAGAAAAATGAAATTCAAGCTCTAATAAACCACAGTGCTGATGTTTAGCAGGTAATGTCTACCATGTTCACCATTTTCGTTTGGACTGTTAGCATGCCGACTGTAGCACCAAACGCAAAGCACAGCTGAGGGCTGACGGGAATGTCGGTAGTTCTGCAGGTATTTGGCCATAAGCCAAATTACCGGAATATTGAAGAGTAAGGGGATCACAACTCAGCCCGAGGGGAACGTGAAGGTCTGTACAAAATGTCATGACAGTCCACTCGATAGTCGAGGATGACCGTACTTTCTCATATACAAGCCGGTATTCAAATAATGGCAGAGTTTCGAATAATAAAAATAAAGGTACAGCACTAATTCGTTAGCAGAAATATAGTTTTCATACCAGTTCCAGTCCTTTCTTCTTTGCCATACTGCAACGCTCAACCTTGATGTGTTTTCACATTAAAAGCCTGCCTATGAATGGGAAGGCCACAAGACTTTTAATGTAAAAATTCTGGAGGAAGAGTTGAATTTCATTCACGGTAGCTTGACATAGTTTGGGGGTGGGGGGGCGAGGCAACTAAGTCTGCATTCAGACCGAATCAGACCGAAAGGTAAACATGCAGGAAGTGTTGAGTTCATGTTAGAAATGAAGGCCTGTTTCTAACAAAGGCATGGTTCTTTCTAATTGGAGGTAAACAAAGGCCCCAGCCACTATTTGAGAACGTAGTACACCATTTGTGGGTAATGGGCTGAAACAGGAAACAAAAACATGGTATGGTCCTTTATTACTGCAACGTAGCCTGAGATATCAGTTTCGTTCTTCTGCCAACCCACCGTGGTTAAAACCCCCCCCCAAAACAATCCAGAGACTAACATGTCGAGCATCAATATAGATGTTTTCTTGTTCGGCTTTCTCCATCGGATTGTGGAAGGAAGAATCCAGCTGCTGAAATCGCGACGTGTTTTCCGCAAATCACGTTGCGGTCAGTGCTCCCTCCCACAGTCAATGCCCACTGTAACTGGCTAGCTGGGTAAAAAGGCAATGGATGATGGGACAATTCCAATGACAGTCTTCCAAGCCCCCCCCCCCCCCAGTTCGCCATGCCACTTCTTCTCAGCAATATTGCCACAGTTCACAATAAACGACGGTCCGCTGTATAAATAACGTCCAACCGTCCTCAGCATCCTCATCCCTCCAACAGAGCACTGGGCTGGAAGCAGTGGTGACTGAGTCTGTTGAGTGGCAGTCCCATCAGGAAGGGAGGGCGGCCAACCAGTGGAAGCGGAGGAGGAGGGCAAGGAAGAGACGGGGGGGAGAAAGGTGGGGGGGTGGGGGGAGAAGGCACATGTTTGGTTTTCCATCCCCTTCCTTAGCAGACCTGTAAACATCGGAGGGAAGAGGTTGTAGATGTGAGCATAAGGATAAATCATGACTTGCATCACCAGGTACGGCAACATCTGATCTGGGTGGAGGGATGAAGGAGGCCGTAACCTTCCTCAAATATACATGCAACACAATCAGAATTACATCTGAGGGATCTCGCCGCCATCTCCGCCGGGAGAATTAGCGCCGCCGGCTGTTTACCATCGATAACAGCAGCAGCGGGTGGATATGCGCGTCGCTTGGCGTTTTCTTTCGCAGATATGACGGACAAAGACAGTACGTGATACCTAGATTTCCACCGTTTCTAGCAGTCAAGAAAAAACGAATCAAGAATTGATTCGTGCTTTTATTGCACGTTTTGTTCAAGATAATCGCCAGAAGTAAAGAAAAAGCTAACGTTAGGCTATAAAGGCACTACAGCACGGTCGCATGACTTCAACGTCACCACCGCTAAGCTTCACTTTTAAGAGAATATAGATAGATATATAGACAGATAGACGTGTTTGGCGTGAAGACGTTGATGTAGTCGTCTCATTTAGCCGCTTGTTAGCAACCGCCTTTTTTAAAGACACGTAAAAACTTCAAAGTTCACGAGTGGGGGGGTATCTGCTGACGTATTTTATGTCGTAGAACAAAACGTTGAAATCTCTTAAGCTTGTGTGTAACCGCAGACCTTATTTCAGGCATCTAACCAAAAACCCATTCAAAGAAACCCGTTGACTTCCAGATGAGGGAACAGGAAGTGTCAACATGCTGACTCATTTCCGGCTTTTAGGACTCGTTCCTGCAGCGCTCTGTTTGAGTGACAAACGTAACAGGTCACTTCAGATTTGTTGCAGTGGCAAACGTTACTGTGAGGCAAGTTGCCCTTATAGAAAGGCGATAAACTGCCTAACCTATGTCGACATTGTATTCGATCTGGGTGTCAAATCCAAAACCTCCAAACACGACCTCTTAGACGGTATGGTGTCGATGATGTTTACTTGTATTTACCACACCTACGACCTACGCTTAGGCCGACACTCCCTGGAAATTATACGAACTCCTATGTTTTGGAAACCTTAATTGTAAATCCTGAGATATGGATGCATTCATTGATTGTAATGACTTGATTTACGTTACTAATTCTAATGAAAAACATCCACCCCTCATTGCCAGACTAACAAAGTGTTGATACGGCTATTGGATCCCATGCTTTGAGGTCTACAAGCTAACGGCTCCATCATTGCAGTTGTTTTTACCCCCCCCCCCCAAAAACAACTACAATGGACAGATGAAGAAATGGTTACTAGCATCCCGTGGCCTCTCACCTTCTGGTCAGACATCATGCTGTTGGCCTGTAGTGGAGCTGGGTGCCCGCCGAGCAGACCCCCTCCCGGCCGGTCGTGCTCACAGAAGATGGTCCCGTTGATGTAGTGAAAGCGATCCCCAGGGACCAGGCGGTTCCTGCAGGTCGCACAGGTAAAACACTAGAGGAGGAAAGAGGGCGACGGTTTCATTCATTCATCAATTCATCAATTATGAAGTTACTGTCCGAGATGAGCTCATTGGTACAACGGCCGGGTGACTGCGTGATCGCGCTCACCTTCAGGTGGTAAACGTTGCCTTGAGCTCGCATCACCATCTCACTTGCGGGTATAGACTGTCCACAGGCGCTGCAGGCTCCACTGTGTCCAAACAGCCTGCGAATGAAACCACGGCACAAGTCCGTCACAATCAGCAGCCAACAGACTCGGAACTATCGATCTTTTGTTCCCAAATTTCAACCTCCGCTGGAAATTTGCCTAACGTATTTGACAAGGGACTGAGCGTCATGACGATCATTTATTTTTGGGTTCAGATGTCAGTGTCGATGTCCGTCACGCTTGTCGAGTTCCCAAACTGCAAAAGGGAAGTATTCAGCCCTACTTTGGTGAAACTACGACTGGAACATATTGAGGATATGGATCATAGACGCGTATATAAAGATGGACGACATGGCAGCTCCCCAAAAGTGGAGCCAAAAACGTCTCAGACCTGGTCCAGTTTTTCAAAAGACTAAATACAAAGGGGACCGGTGCCCCCAGACACACATGTATTTAAAGGATCCCTTCGATTAGATGTTGTTAGTGACATGCAATGGTCAAAATGAGTTATTTCAACCACTTTAAGTATCATAATAATATTGTAATGCGGTAAAATTGTATTGTGATAATATCATATCGTGGGGCCTCTGGTGATTCCCACCCCTAGCGTCCTGCAGGCCCTCACCCGCATGACAAAGCTGGACAGTCCCATCACTTTTCTCAGTTGTCAATCTGATAAAACCTGGAATCAGAGCGTCAGTGGTGACACACTGGCACAGACTGAACTTTCTTCATGCTTCCCCTGAATCTGAACTGACTAAACTGGACTTTAATGAAACCATTTAAGTGCAGTCATCACGGGTAATGCCAGTTACATTCCGTGTCCCTGCTGCGTTGCCTGTTTTAGTTCATTGTGCATATGACCGCAAATTTTATGCTGCCGTTTCTGGAACCCTGCAGGTGCAGACGTGCTCCTGGGTGACTGCCGCCATTGTACCTTTCCAGAGTTCTGCCTTATTGAATTATAAACTGCTGTGCAGTGGTTTGGCATCCGATTTGCCTTCAAACCCATGGATCCATTATTCAAACCAGCTTCCCTGGATATTCCATCGTCTCACCGGTACCTGGAACAAAAACGTCAGCACAGACTTTTTTGTGTTGTTTAAGCAGCAGTGCTGTTTTCATCCTAATGATCGTATTACAACAACACACTACTCTCTGCCGCTCCGTTGAGTGAAATCCCGTAGGCTAGGACTTGGAGGACGTTCAGTGGTGTCACTGGGAAACTGGGCACGCTTGTCACCATAGAAATAGATGCGACTTCTGCAATATTTGCTGCCTTCCGCTCGCTCGCCGGAGCAGCTCCAGCCTCTTCGCCTGTCTGCGGCGCATTAGCAATTCGGTGTTGATAGGCTCGTGACGTGCAACCAATCAGATAGCGCTGTGGGCGGGACACTGACTGACGCTGACTCAAAACCGCGATACGATCCGAAACCGTGAGTTTGGTGAGCTGTTGCACCCCCTTAACATTGGTGCAGGTTGCATGAAGCCGGTCTCATTTCTGGAGCCGCTTTGTTGTTGAGTGTTGTAAAAGCTAGATCACGGTTAACGTGTGTGTGGGATGCGTTTGTCACCTTCCCTGCTGTATGCCATGGTTCACGTGCTGCCGTAGCAACCTTGGGGTCGTGTGCATTATTTACAGGGATCATCTGGATTTCATTTGCATCTAACAGAAACCACCACGGCACATTCTGGCATCTGGACCCGGATCAGAAAAGTCAGGATAAACTGATGACGTCGAACATTTATTTGATGTTTTGCGCAGTACATCACATATATAGAGTATGCGCGGTGTGTGCACGTGAAGAAAGGGACAACTCTAGATCCTGCAGCTTTCAGCAACAGAACAAAAGAGCTCGTTCATCAAATGAGGACACATAAAACCCTAACGGAAGAAGTCAGCTCTGTATCTATCCGGGGCACCTGAACTGCAGCAGGTTGAAGTTTTAACAGGAAGCCTGTCGTCCTTACGACCTCCTGTGAAGCCGATGCCCTGTGATACCTACTAGACCAGTTCGGGTGCTCGCTCTCTCTCCTTCAATGGCTGCAGAGTAATGAATCTTTAATCTTAATCCAAACAGTCCTTTAATGAGTAAGCCTGAGAGGATTCCTATTCTCCTTAATTACCCCCCCCCACACACACACACACACACACACGCACTCCTCTCCAGGATCAGTTACATCTCGTCCTGCTTTACTGGCATGAAGGCTACGAATCTGAGGACCTGGCCTGAACCAGGCCTTTAGGTCAGCACTTTCTAGTCCACTTCAGCTCAGGGTTGGGTCCCAGGAACATTGCTATGGGTCTGGTGGTCTCAAAAAGGCTCGAATGGACCTGACAGATGGACCTGATATCTACATCTACTACATTGCTGCATGAGTACTCAGTCATTACTACATTATTACATGAGTACTCATGGGTCTGACCACACCCACATAGTAACATACTGGGATACAGTGAACCGTGTCTTAAAATGAATGTGGGCCAGGGGGCGTAAAGTGCGGCGGCCAACGGCCCCTTCCCTACTTCCAGTACCCTTGCTTTGCTCACACCCATCTTTGAACTCGGCCTTCATTTCTGAAGTCTACTTCAGGTGAAATCTAGGAATCCTGACCCTCCATAAGTTCAGAGGCCTGATGCAGAAGTGAGCCGGCCATTGGAAGTTCAGAATGTACCAGTTCAGAGAGTTTTTCAGCTGGTTTGGGGCTGAATAAGGAAACCTCTGTAAGACCTCTGTGGGCTCAAAACAAGTTGGAAGCAGTGTATCAGCAAATACTGATAGAGGGTCACCCTGTGCTGTGTTCACAGTGCTTCATTGTCGCAGTAGTGACGGTATTGGAAATTGTTGGCGGTACCATTAGTATGTCTTACCCATAGACTGTATATAAAGATGGACATGACCGCTCCCCAGAAGTGAAGCCAAAACACCTCAATTGACCCCTGGTGGCTGGTTGCAGTATAGGTCATAAGCCCCGCCCCCTCCATGTTAGTGGGTGGGACATGGGCCAAACTAAAGGTAGTTCATTTTTCTGATAAGTTTGGTTTTAATTAGTTATTTGATGCCGTAAAAACAGGGTGAAACGTCAGCTGCTATTGACTGTGGTGTGCTCGCGATTGGGTCGGGCGGGACCTCGATCCCGCGGCTCTACCTGCCTGTCACCACTGCTCAGACTCTGGCTCCAAACGACGTCACCAGCGCAAGATGGCAGCGGCCGTATCCGGGAGAGTTTGGCTTCGTTTTTGTACAGTGGGGAGGAAGTGGAGACGCGTCGGCCATCTTTGTATACAGCCTGTGGTCTCCACAGCATAGAATAAAACTGGAAAAGCAGGGGGAAATTCGTAGCATTTCTTCTTCTGCTTCACTTTTTTGGAGGAGTGACGTTCAGACTACCTTGATTAGTCTTTTCCAACTGCGAACCCGACCCAGGACGTGCGGATATACTGCACATATATATGTAAAGACAAAGTCGATATCATTTTTATGTCCCAGTGGACATGAGGGGGTAAAGAAGGCGGAGTGGAACATTAGTCGGACATCGGCATACTGCCTCGACTGGTAGCTGATCGTCTCCGGCAGCAAGTGTCAGAGCCGGACCATCACAAAGCCACATCCAGTGGTTATTGGGGCTTAACCACTTTTTTGGGTTTCTTGAGAATTCCCTTAGGGTCCCTTCAGAGCCAGATTTGTATCACGCAAGACAGACTTTATCGGTATAGATGCGTTTGAAAAAGCTCAACCTTGGGCTCGTCGCAAATACAACAGCAACTTATCGACATCGAACAACTTTTGGAATTTGGAAACATCGAACAACTTTTGGAATTTGGAAGAAGGCCACTGTAATGCCACGTGAATATTAATCCGGAGCATTTGGATATGCACCTGAATAAACGTCGTGTGTTGCTGAGCCATTTTTACTGGTGGACTAAATGTGGAATTTTATTCAAAACACAGCCGGCCTCTCATGACTATGCAGTATGTTGCAGTATGACTATGCACTATGTTGCAGATTGCGGTGTCATTCTAGTGAACAGTAAGAGCTTTATGTATTTCATGAGAGAGAGAGAGAGAGAGAGAGAGAGGTCCGGAAAGCCACTGTATCATTACTGGCCTGATACACAAAGTCTCTGCTGTGTCTCAGTTCCTCCTCAGCCGGCCCGGAGCTGCGGCTTTTTACACATCCAGGCCTGTGTTTGCCCCCGGAGACATTGGGCACCCACAAAAATCCCCATCTGTGTTTCACCAGTCTGCATCATAGGCACTAAAATGCCACGCCGTCGACAAAAAAAACGCAGGCACAAGCTCGCACACACCCGTTTACCATTAACACTGCCATATCACGCCATTCTTAACACAACCTTGGATGTTTGCTTTCATGTCGGAACCCATACTCTATTTAGATTGGGAATTTGCACGGTACAGTGTGAGTAGGTTAAATGACCACAGGCAGAATAATGACTTTCCTGAGGAGACGTTTTGATGTGGAAACAGCGGTAAATGAGAAAAAGCTAAACGGGGGGGTTCCTTGTTTTTGAGAACGGCATGAACAACGTTTAAACATTTTTCTCTAGATTCATATCCTACATTATCATACATACATCAGTACTCAGGAGTCATTACTACGTTATTACAGGAGTAGTCAGTGGTCATTCCTACATTATTACATCAGTACTCATGAGTACATTATTACATCAGTGCTCAGTGGTCATTAATACATTATTACATCAGTACTTAGTAGTCATTCCTACATTATTACATCAGTACTTAGTAGTCCTTACTACATTATTACATGAGTACTCAGTGGTCATAACTACATTATTACATCAGTACTCAGTAGTCATTCCTACATTATTACATAAATACTTAGTGGTCATTCCTATATTATTACATGAGTACTCGGTACTCATGGGTTGGACCACACCCACATACTAACATAGTGAACCGCTTTCCTTGTTATTGAGAATGACATAAACACCATGTAAACTTTTTTTTCTCTAGATTCATATCCTGCAGTGTGGTGGTGCATAGTGGTGATGCTGTAGCGCTCTCTTCCCTTAGGTCTTTTTTGCAATGGCACCGTCGCTGCATCCTGGACAAGACGCCCGATTTTTCTCCAGAGCGTGGAGACAGGTCTGGGCTATGCGAGGCTACCATTTGATCAACATCTGACATTGACATTGCATGTGACAAACGTAACTAGCTAACCATGCCGGCATCCGATCATTCAATTAGTCAACTGACAGAACTAATTTGATAACCGATTCATTGTTTCTGCACTTTTTCCAAGCTGAATCACCTACCATTACCTAGTTCCAGCTTCTCACTTATGAGGATACGCTCCTGAATAATAATAATAATAATAATAAACTGAATATCTAACTGAGTATCTGTGTTTTTGGACTGTTGGTCAGACGGAACAAGCAATGAGAAGACATCACCTTGGACTTTCTGCTAATTTCCAATTTTTATAGTGTACAAGCAACATCGGGGCTCACCTGATGTAGTCGTTCTTGCAGAGGATCATGCCTCCTTTGCTGTAGCAGGTGCTGCTGTACTCGCCCAGCTGAGCGTGGCAGCAGGAGCACTTGAGGCACTGCGTGTGCCAGTACCGCTCCATGGAGAAGAGCAGGAAGCGGTCTGCGATTCGACCTCCGCATCCCGCACACGACCTGCTGGCTGTCCCCCCGCCACCGCCCATCACTGCCACTGCGGGCGCCTCCACCCTGCTGTTCACCATGCTGTAGCAACCTGAAGACAAGGGCGAGGGGGTGGAGAGAGGGAGGACAAGCAGTTAGGGGCAGGTAAAGTGGAAATGTAAAGAAAAATGCGGAAAGAGCAGTTAGGAGCTTTTCATTTAAAGGATGCCATATTTCCTAACAACTTAAATATACATATACACACACACACACACACACACACACACACACATATATATATATATATATATATATATACATATATATCTCAATTACAGAAGGTGGAAAGCTTCTGTAGAAGCCCTTGTTTGTACAGAGTCCAGGTGATTGGCCAGTTACGTGCTAGCTAACCCTGATTGGTTGTTTGATTCAGACCTGGTCCAGTTTCTCAAAAGACTAAACACAAAAGTGGGCGGGTGCTCACAGACACACATTTTATTTTTTATTTTTTTTAAAAAGGAGCCCTTCGATTAGTGACATGCGACGGTCAAAATTAGTTATTTCAACTGAAATTATAATACAATTATGCTGCCTGTTGTAGCTTTAATGAAAAAGGTGTGTATTTATTTAATATTCTGTATACACAGTATTGACGAATAAGCTAATAAATGATTACACATACATATGTACAGTACATGTATATCATATTATTTAAAAATCATTACAAAAAGAAAAGGTTAGGTGACTAAACTGTTGTTATTGGGATCAGTGAAGTAAACTTAAAACTGTAACTTGTCATGCCAAGCCTCTCTGCTAAAGCCCTCGGTCATTTCCTTTATTCGTTCGTTCATTATTTCTTTCTATTAAATAATAGGGCTGCCCCCAAACGTCAATTATCAGTCAAGGAGCCCCCCCCCCCCCCAAACTCGCACTTCGAGACTCCTGTGGGCTGTTTATGAGGGTTTATGTGGTGCAGGTACGCTGGGCTGTGCAGTAACTGGAGGTAGGCCATAAATAATATATTTATGTCTCATTATTGTAGGTAAGGTGTGTGCATGTGCCTGAAGTGCCGACACATCGACTGATTCATATCCTGATCAGGGTACAGCCTTGATTAGTCGATTCATTGAGAGTCACACGTTCCCAGAGCCCAAGTTGACGTCTTTCGAATGTCTTGTTTGGTCTGGACAAACCAAAAGATATTCAGTTTACAATTGTATAGAAACAAAACAAAAAAGGTTTTCACATTGGAGAAGCTGAACTCAGAGAATGTTCCTCAGTGGGACTACACCCACGGGAAGAGGTTTATGACGCCAACAGTTAACTCAAGTTATCACATCGGATCCTCGGTAAATCCCATTCCAAGCTGTGTGTTTTTATTGCAACCGGGAATGCACAAGAGAGGTGCAAGAGACGGGGGGGGGGGGACGCAAAAAAAAATCGGTTTTGGAGCGTCCTGGTTAAAAAGCCTGGGGGCTGTTCACTCGTGGGGGTTATGGGAAGGTGAAACCCGGACAGGAAAACGAAGTGTCAAGAGGCTTTGCTGTTCGACCAAACGCCATCATCTCTTTCACGCGTCATGGAAACGAACTTGGTGCAAAAACCAGTTTTCGACGTGAAGCGGGCGTAAGGTGAGCTGCCATAGCTGTCTGTGGAAACAGCGTTACACGTGTGCCATCAGGCAGAGTTTACTGTGTTTCCTCCTTTCTTCAATTTTTCCATTACAAAGCTGAACTGATTTCATGCACAGCTGGGAATAATACTGCTTTTGAATCACACCGAGTACAGCCGTGGCAGTGTGTGCTACTCAGCAGTGAGTCAGCAGCGCTGCCCCTTCAGCGCCGCTTCCATGATTTATAATTAGCGCCAACAACAACATGAAATAATTGCAGTGACTAGATTTCATTTGCCAAATGAGCAACAGCAGCACAATTTGTCCTCCAGAGCGTCTCATTTCAGCGGGGGCATGTTTAGCTTTACGACGAGCCTTCCCACAAGATTATTTGGGGGATTGCAGCAGCTGGTCCTCCGCAGCGGAGCAGGCTGCCCTCAATACCCTCATTTTCTGGAGTAGACACCTGGCTCTAATCAGCCACAGGAACACAATGTTAAGAAGCCCAGCGCTGCATTAAAACCAGCCTCGTGCACCAGGACCAAGCCTTCCTATGAGGGAAGGCTTATTCGTGAACGAGCTGACCTTTTGAATGACAACGGTTTAATTCTCAAATCAAAACCACTTGAATGTTCCAATGTTCCCAATATTAGCATTAAATTCTTCTTTTTAGAGGCTGCCCCCTTTTCCAACTTTTACGGTGCATATATATACACACACACACACACACACACAACAAAAAATAAATGTAACAAATAGTTTAAAAGTCAATAGACCCTTTTAGTGCGGACGTCATGATTACGTCACGGTGTCCGCTGGAGGCAAAACACCGGAGGAAAACACCAAAAGCAGGCTACATAACCTCCCGAAAATATCATCTTGCTGTGTTGTTGGGTGCCAGAATCGAAGGAGTCATGGACGAAAGGATTGGACTGAGGCCATCGTTAAAAACACTCGTGTTTGTAGCTCACACTTCGTACCACGTAAGGTTAAATAAAGTCTTGCCTGTTGTAGGTATGGATAACGTTACCGTGTCTAAAGGTTTGTCATGAGAACCTAATCAGATCGGGGAACTCTGAGGAATAGGTGATTTCTCTTGGTACGCTAACTCGACTCTTTTAGCGCATTAGCTGACTTTGTTAGCTAGTCGTGTGGCCAGAGACAAAACTCGTCTGTTAAATCTTCTGCATCTCAAGTCTTGGAGAGAAAAAAGTTGAATCAGTCCCAACCCTCATGGATTGGGGACTTGCTTGGCGCATCAGTGATGGACCGCTGGACTGTCAGTTATTACGTGTTTTGGCCTTACCAAACAATTCTGAAATGCATCCGGGGTGCGTGAGGGCCATGAGGGTTTGTGACGTCGAAAGGCAGGAACTGTGACACAAGGCCTTCCTGGGGGATCACGACTACATTCCTTGAGGAGGGCGGCTCGGATACCAGCTACAGTAGCTGGCCATCTCAGTGAGACCTTCACACCAGAGGAACGGCAATACTTTCACCATACACACCACGTATCTCAAATTCTACAACTGGCATTAATCGCGCTTTATTACATAAGTTCGTGATTGGTAAAGCATAAGTGACACTTTAGACTCAGTGTATTAGTATCGTCATCCAGTAGACTTAAATGAAGAGTTCCATATTTTTGGCAATTCGCGTTTTTTGCTTTCTTGCCTGGAGTGAGATGAGAAGATTGACACCACCCTCGTGTCTGCGCGATAAATGTGAAGCTAGCAGCCGGCAGTCGGTGAGCTTAGCTTAGCATCGGAAAGCAGAGGGCAACGGCTAGCTTACCACGTTTTATCTTGCCTCTTAAATCCGTGCAAAAACACAGCGCCGGGCTAACTGCTTCCTCCTGTTTACAGTCCCAAGCTAACCGGATGCTAGCTGTAGCTTCATATTGGCCATACACGTGAGAGTGGCATCAATCCTCTCGTCCTACTCTCGGCAAGTAAGCAAATAAGTGTCCTTCCAAAAAATAGCAAACTATTCCTTTAACGGATGGTGTACTGTACCAACAAAGAATATGCATAATCAAAAAAAATAGGGGGGCAAAGTGGGCAGAGGTGCTGCTTCGGGATACACATTTCCCCCAGAAAGTTCCTACCTGAAATACTACTCTGACTCTGACTAAATGTGGGTGGTTATTATGTAAAACGCGTGTAATACATTTACACTGAGAACACAGGATGTCTTGTATCACCCGGTGCCTCAATGGTCTTTCTGCCCCCCCCCCATCTATTTCCTGTCTTCAGTGCCAAATTCCTTTGGGCGGCACATCACCAGCCGTGAAATCAATTAGTGGGCCGAGTCTGCGTGATGCAACAGCTCCAGCTGGACTGGTGGATGGGTCAGACAGCTCATGCTACCTCGCCGCTTGTCTCTCCTTTTTTTGTCATTCCCTCGCAGTCATCGCTTGCATCTAAAAGGGACACCCCCCCCACGCCCCCCCCTGCATTTTTAACACAACTAATTCTGTCACTTCCTGTCCGTACAAACCGAGCGCCACACACACACAGAGACTGCCTAAAAGTTTGTACAATTCACCGTATTCACTTTTGCCATCCTGCTACATTAAAATACCCGCTTTTGAACACCTAAAAAATGATTTATGTACATTACAACAGTTATTACTGACTACGTAAAGGCTGGATACATCACTAAATACCATTTCATTCAGTTAGGATCTAACAAATGCTTTGTGTTTGACTTGTTTGCGGCTTTTTTCATCACAGATCCGGTAAACCGCCCTACTCTAACCCCCACTGTCTTTTATTTATATCCTTAATTTGTATGAAATGGCGAGGTTTTGAGGATATGCTGTCTGTTTCCATTTACAAGCCTTATTTCTAGACAGAGTCTTCTTGTCGGATCGGAGGTCGCACCAGGCCACGGCACTGTGGAACACTCTGCACGTTTTAGCACGAGTGGTCCTGCAGAAGTGCTCTATCCTATAATTTATCACGTTGAGTAAATAATTGCAATATCTCGGCCCGGAATTTAGGCAAGATTTGCAATTTACAACCCGATTCACAGCCCATTATACATACCACTTCGTTAGGCCAGTGGTTTCATCCAGAGGTTATTTACCCCCCCCCCCCCCCCCGTCTTCTTTCATACAAATACACTCATTAAATCGTGGATCTCCAACCCAAGACACACTCCTCCATCTGATGTAATTAACAAATAAAGCCCGGCTCATAAAAAGTCCGCAGGGGGGGGGGGGGGGGCTACTTAGTGAGCAAGTGACCGAAGGCGGGCAGCCACACCACAGCCTCCAGTGCTGGGGAGCTGATGGTCAGATTGGCCGCCGCACTGAGGCGGGTTCAGTTGCCTTCGCTTGAGAGAGACCTGCTGTCTCATTAAAAAACAAACAAACAAAACAAAAACGGGACACTTTTTTTTTTTTAATTAACGCCAAGGGCACGAGTTCCCCGTGGCGGAAGTGTTCTCTTGCATACTCCAGTTGCAGTCAAATTTATAAAGACGCCGTTTTTCAGAGCAGTGTACTCATGCAGAGCAAAGCAGGCAAAAAAAAAAGGGAAGTCAATAAGCTTGCAAATCGGCACAAACATTGAGGAACAATGTACTCCTCCTCTAATAATAATGATAATAATATTATTAAAAACCATAGGTGTTACATTATTATTATTGCTGTTGATGTTGTTGTTGTTGTTGTTGTTGTTATAATAATAATAATATCATTTGTTTAATAAGGAAAATACCTCTATGTAAGGAGAGGACCATGTGGACTCAATCAGCACAGTAGCATTAATAAAACTAGCTTACCGTTAGCTTAACAGAAAAAAAGCAGACAAATAAACAAATAACCATGACAAGAATATCGTGAACAAAAAAAACAAACAAAAACAAAAAAACATTTTGTGGCGGTATTTTTTTTACTCGCGCGTTAGCTAGCCGAAGTCTTAGTATTTCGTCTTTTCTTAAGGGACCCCTATTTCACCGTTGTATATACATTGACGACCCCCGCCCACATGAAATAACAAAAAAAGGGGGGGAAAGTACCCTACTTCTTTTGAAATATCTTTACGTATATTTCATTATATCCATTGCTTGCAAAAAACAAAACAATAACAGCACAGAACAATCAACTGTACTGTGAACCTAAATAGTGACCTTAACACCTGCAGGAAGTCTGTGTAAAACCAGCAATGTGTATACAGTTCGGAACAGACTATTTCCTGTGGATGTTACAACGTATCAGACACCACCCCCCATATATTTTTAGGAACACAATTCTATGTCCAAGCAGCCCGGCTTGATAATAAATAAACAAGTAACCCTTCTTCACAGTATTAGGGTTATATATTCTTATAACCTTAAAATCAAGAGGGCTTCACGACCCCACATGGAGCTTTGACGACCCGGGATGGGGGTCGGGACCCCCAGGTTGGGGACCACCGGTGTGGCTAACTGTTAACGGTTTAACTTAACGTGAAAATGTGTGTGTGTGTGTGTGCGTGTGTGAGGGGGTGGGGGGGGGGGCACTTAAGAACTGGAAAAGACTGGAAGAAGAAGCATGCTTGACTGAGGGTAACCTGCGCCGTAAATGACGTGGTAACGCGATTCCACCCACCTTGCTGCGGTGAACTTGGGAAGTCGTCGGAAACTGCGCAGCTCGGCGGTCCGGCGTCGCAGGAAGAGACCCGTCAACTTTTCAGCCGCTGTATCCTCCACGCGCCACGTCTGTCTGTCTGTCTGTCTGTGTGGCGAGCACCCCCACCCCCCACCCGCACCCCCACCCCCCCGAGCACCGTTTAGGCAGCTCCTCCTCCTCGCCCCCCACCCATTCACAAAGCGGTCCGGCTTGCGGCCGTGGACGGACACCGGCAGCTCACTTGACGGCCAGTCGCTCCTCTCGCCACGGTCCCCGCGTGCGGTGGGCTCTTTCTTCCGGTGCGGGGCTGTGCTCTCGCGGACGGAGGACAGAGCAGAGGTGCCCTCCGTCATTTAAACCCACTTCTAACGCACTCCTCCTCTGACGTCGTAAAGGGGGCGTGGCTCCTGCTTCCTTTCGGGATGTTCAAACATATACATATATACGGTTACTGATCAGGCTAATTATCGGCTAATTGTACTCATATTACACTTGTATTAAAAAAAAAAAATATATATATATATATATATATATAGAGAGAAACTGAGTACAATTACCCGATAATTAGCCTGATCAGCAACCGTCAGTAATTAATACGCACGTTATTAAACCTTTAATCAAATCATCAGAAATGCAATGAAACTTGAACGTGAACTTGAACCCTTTAAAATACTTTTTTTGTTGTTGTTGGTATTTTAATATTATTTTTGTTTGTCTTGATCCGTCTTTCTTAAAGTTCTTAAAGCCATGATGTTTTGTAAATGAGAAATTGTTCAATAAAAATAAATAAATTAATTAATTAAAAAAACCTGCAACCACAGCGATGATTTGTTTCCCTGGCATTAGAATAGTGAAGAACTCTGACCACCAAAGCCTTCTTGAAGTCTACTTGAGTAAATGTACACACGTATTACCAGCTAGATGTACATAGAATATAAAAAGTAAAAGAGCCCCCCCCCCCCCCCATGTTCTACACAAGATAATAATTTGTCTGCACAATAATCTTGTGCAACAAAATAAAAAACATATATATACCTGTATATATAATTTTGCAGACTTCAAGGGCTCTCCTCTTAGTTTCGTTGCAAGACAAGTTACAACTTTATCTGACCTCACGTGAATCCCAGCACAGCTTAGACCACCAGACCAAAACCACTCACCGCATCCACTGGGATGATAGGGGCCAGAGGTCATCGACCAGGAGTCAGATCAAGTAGGACATCCAAAGACCATCCTTGAACAGACCCCCCCCCCCCCCCCACATACTGTACGACCACCTGTTCTGACGTGACAGCAGTTCTACCCGTAGGTCGCAGGAGCTCACCTGAGCCGGAACGTGTCCTCTGAGTCAGGCAGTTTTCGTGTCATCTCTTCGCGCTTTTAATCATCAGGGGGCCAGAAACCCCTGACCCCTGACCCCTGACGAATGCTAATGCCGCTCTGTGTCTGCTGGGTGCAACAGGCAGATGTTGACTTCACAGGATGTTGTGTTGTGCTGCCCCCAAGTTCTGTGCTCTGTTTACTGTGGGTCTAACAACTAAAGATTACTCTGTGATGCCACTCCAGATTTTCTATTGGGGGGGGGGGGGGGGGGGGGGGGGCAGGGGGCTCAGGGGAAAACTGCTCTAACCACAATGTCAGTTCCCTGTCAACGCCTTTAATTACATGGTTATTTATAGTCCCTTGCCTCTTGTGGTCTAACTAAGCCTATGGCCCGAACCACAGTCATGCGTCGCACCTGCTGAGGTCTGTAATAAGCACAGCAGAGTTTTACTGTCCGGGATAGTGCTGCTCAGGGATCCAGAGTCTCAGAGGTTATCTGGTTATGTTAATAGTCTTATTAACCAGAATGGGCTTACACGGGAAGACGTCGGGGGAGGCAATCTGTTTAGTTGACGGCCAGGAACAATAAAGCACATGCGAAACTGACAGCTGAGCATGAACATAAAGCCACTGAGACGGTGGTGTGGGTTTAAACCACATTTGCCCGTAGTAGTTCACTTAGGTATAAAATGGCGGAGGCTACTTATGTTTCTTGTTAATTTGACACGTAGGAGCTCAGTCAGTAAAGAAAAAGGACAACTGAGATTGTGATCATTACCACGTACAGGCATACTGGATAGATATATACATGAATCGGCTAAATATCTGTGGGCATGTAGTATGTTTCCTTCCTCGATTCCAGCACCAACAAAAAAGAAAAATGGGTTGAGTGTGACCTCTGGTGGACAGACTGCCAACATGCAAGGTTGAAGGCCAGACAAATGTACAGTGTATGTTTACTTTAATGCATTATATTATAGTGGTCTCTGGAATTTTTCATTTGCACCTCTGTGACCAAAGTTTTAAAGGTCCCATATTGTAAAACGTGAGATCTCCGTGTCTTGTTTGATTATAAAGCAGGTCTAGGTGCTGTATAAATACTGGGAAAGTATCAAAACACAGCCCATATTCGGAAAACTGTTCCTTTAAACGAGCCATAAAAACTTCTGTAAGGTTGTGATGTCACTAACTATACAGTCACCACACTCAGCCACCCCCCAGCAGGTCATCTGCCCCAGGCACAGCACCAACCACCAAGTACAGGGACGCTCATCCACCCGCTCAGTCTGTTTAAGTTATTGGAGCGCTCTGCTCAACACTACTCTTCAAGTTTTTGGAGGTGGTTCAGTTTGTCTAAAACGGCTTGTTTCAGACAGGGGGGGGGGGGGAACTGAGAGGCTGCATGAAGGGCCAGAGGAAGATAAATAAGGACTTTTTTCAACTGTGAATCATGCAGAGCTGCTCTAGTGGAGTCCCAGAACAAAAATACAGAGCTGAATTGAGCATAACAAGGGGCCTTTAATTTCCGTTTTCCAGGAAGTAACACTGTGGGTGCCTACAGAGGCTCCTCGTTCCCATTAACCAGCACCAAATTAGCATGGTGTTTTCCAGAAAGTTTCCTACGAATTCACATTTACTTACCGGAGTCTGTGAGAGCCGTAAAATAAAGTGTTATTGTAGAAAACGCCATCACGTCAACCAATACCGACACCTTTAGGTCGTGACACTACACACTCCGCTCTGTAGAGGGCGATAAGCACGCTGTAGTGGGCGTTAGCAGCAATCCGCTTGTAACCCTAGTAACTAAAAGAAGATGGGACGCAGTTCGCTGTTTGTTGTGATTACATTGAGCAGCGTTCGTATGGGATGAGGAATCAGCTGGGCAGAGCGCATATCGGGAACGTAGCTGCGTTTGTCGTATCGTTATGGACTAGGAAGGGAAGTTAACGTAGGATACTCCGTTCTGCTTTTGACAAGTGGCTAACGTCAAACCAACGTTAAATGCTAACGTTCAACGTTAGCGAACATCGGAACTCCCACTTTTATCTTCTTTTTTTCCAGCTATCTTAAGCTACTCCGAAGAGTGAGGAGCAGTGAAACAGCACCGACACAGCCTGTGAGTGTGACTTTTTTTTTATAGTTTGTGGCTTATTGTTTAGCTACGTGCTAGCTTTGTTAGCTCATGTTCTCTTGGTGTAACATTAACGCGAGTTGGGGAGCTAACCATATCCAACCTTGACGATAAGCCTTTATCGGTAGGAAGCACTGATGCTAGCTAGGTGTGAAGCGAGCTCGGTCACATACGGCGAGCTAACGTTCACTTTGTTGCTATTAAGATTAGCTCAAGTAGCTTTACGGCGGTTGTGACAGGGAAGCAAAGGGTAGCTAGGCTGGCAACATTTGTGCTAGTTACGCTCTTAAAAATGTGTTACGTCAGTTCGCTAACGCTACGCAACTAACGGTAACCCGTCCCAACTCCTGCCCACATCCACACCCACTGGGCCCGTGGTCGTTACACTCAAATATCTGTAAGCTGGAAATAAATGGAATGGTTCAATTGAGTAACGCGACAAGGGATCCAAAGTATAATTTATAAGATGGCGTTGGATGAATGAGCAGCAGGAATAGGTTTAAGCGTACAGCCTCCAACCTGTCAAAGAGAAAACACAACCTTTCCGTTCGTTTGACCCCCCCAGCCTTTTCAAGTTCATGTGTCGTGGTTCTGGGTTGTGTCATTACTTATCTGTGTACTCACTTTACACTTTTTGTCATTTGAGACATCAAATCTTGGACAAGGGCTGCTGCCAATCAGGGCAAACAAAACGGGAAGCGTTGACTGGCAATATGCACCAAGCACAGCCACGGAGGAGCTGAGCTAAGCTAACTCAGCGCTCAATTTAAAAAGCTGGCCCACCATGGTAGGGTTTGCCTATTTATTACCACCCCTAGGGCAGGTTGGAACATCAAATGGGCGCTGACCAGGAGGAATGAACAAGAGCACTGGGTTTCCTCCGGGAAGCTGTGTCAGAAGTGGAAAGCCATGATGATCCCGACATCTTGCCCCATGATAAGTTGAGTTAGTATGGTAGTGGTACCCTAAACCCTTATTAACCACAGTATATGGCTTTTGCCGTAGAGAGAGCTGCAACGATTAGCCGATTGTTCCATCGGAAGAAAATGAGCTGCCAATTATTTTGATAATCCACAAATCGTTTGCTAACTTCTTAAATGAGAGAATCTGCTTGCTTTCTCCTTCTGTCGTTTATGACAGTTAACGACTGTACGACAGGAAATGAGTTTTCGTGGGGGTTTGGACTGTTTTGATGGCTTTGGTCTCTGGGAAATAGTGATGAGCATTTTTCACAATTGCATGAACATGAAAAGAATTGTCAGTTGCAGCCCTAATTTGTCCCCACCCCCCACCCCCGGGTGTTCATGTTTCATTTGATTAAATTATGTTCATTTTTTTAATGATGATAGCAGATTTGGTCAGGCAAGATGCCCCACCTCCACCACAAAACAACATGAACACGGAGAACACAGCAATGAAATGATAGAGAAAGTACAAGTAAATAAAATGTTTTTTTAATGTACGCTATCAACAGTTTTTTTTTTAATAACACATTTAAATAATTTAAACCTGGACTAATCAATATTTTTATTTTAGCAATGGATCAAATGTCTGATAAAGGTGTTACAGACCCACATACGTTATCACCAAACTCTGCAGATTGTTTTAGCCGCTTTTAGCTAATTGTCATGTTTTTTTTTCCCCTGGATGTTTCCAGAGGCAGCAGGCAGCCGTTTTCAGCTAAGAAGCGCTGATAAACCAACAGAGTTAGCGACTAGCCGGTGAACGTGGCGGAGCATTCGGCCACTAAAGAGCCAGATATTTTTCTCAGGAGTTGGGTGGAGGCCGAAAACCGATTAGATATCGGACTTTTGCGTTTATTAGGTGGCCAGAAATAGGACTCCAAACGAATGCTAATGTTGCTCTGCATTTACCATAACAACTTTTTAGGTCAGTGTTGTGTTTTCTGCTTGTTCTGCCGCCCCCAAGTGGCTCAAAAAAAAAAAGAAGAATGAAATCAGCTTTAACCTGTATAATTTCCGCATTTGATTATAGTTTTGAGTCATCATATTTGTGGAACTTCAAAAGGGCCCAAGCCATATTGCCTCATCTGTTAAGTCCTCAATATCACAGTTTCCTTACTTTTCAGTGTGCGGGCAGTGCCGTGTTTCCCAACCTGTCCACCCGTCGGTCCTCAGGGGCAGCTCTTGTTGTAGTGGAGGGGCAGGGGGGGGGCGGGGGAAACCCAGCAGGCAGAGAGACAGCGGGACAGGCGGGACTCAGGATGCCCCTGTTCTTCAGAAAGAGGAAACCCAGCGAGGACTCCCAGAAGAGGCTGGAATATCAGCTGTGCCGAGTAAGAAGAAGTGTGTTTTATGCTACAGTGTGTGCCAGCTAACCTCCTGCATGACATTACTGAGACAACCCTGAAGCCTGATCTGATTTTTTTTTTTTTTATTTCACAAAAAAGTGCAAAGTATTTTACTTTGTTGACATAAAATGAATGTGTCTTTGCTGTCCAAAGGAAAGAATATCTTTTCCAAACAAACAATAACTGTCATTCCTTGTCCTTCAGGCTAAGGAGGCAGGTGCCGATGACATCCTGGACTTATCAGCTTGTGAGCTGTCAGAGGTGAGTATGTCACTGTAACAGAAGATATTATTAAGTTACCTTGAAGGAAAAGTTCAACATTTTGGTTCCTTCATTTATGTCGTTTCCCCCCCATTTATCCTCTTTCCTTCTGAGAGCGAGGTGGGAGGATCAACATCAGTCATGTCTGTGTGTCGAGTACAGTAGTTGAAGTCAGGATATCTGTTAGCCTAGCTTAGCATAAAGACTGGAAGCAGGGGCTAGCCTGGCTCTGTCCAAACTTCAGGAATATTACTTTTTAGGAGTATATCATAATCACTGATTCATTATGAATTAGAAACGGGAGAGGAGGCAGTGGTCGTTTTCTCTGTGGTGTTTATTGCATTACTTTCTTAACAAGCTCGTGGTCGGGAAGGAGGGTTGACTGACACAACGACGCACAAGTATTAATGTTTTGTTGGTCGGATGTACTGGCCTGGCATCGCCAGACCTATTTGCAAATTCCAAGGGGAGTTTTATCAGTAGGCGCAGCACGAAATGCCTCTGGACGCTACGACCAATCGGAGCGACGAAACGTGTGACATAGCGGTAGGCTGCTAGGCTAGGTAGCTAGTTTCGACATCCAATTCCTATGGCTTCTAGTTCAACATAACACACGTGACACGATTTAGAAGCAAACACTCACACATCTGTGAGTAACGTCCAGTTCGTGTAATACTGACGCAACAGCGGATTCAGAGCGTTCCACGTCATCTTGGTTGTTTACGGAAATGCGTCAATTGGCGCTTTAAAACGCCCCATATTAGATTAGACAAGAACACTTGTGATTGTCTGGTTCCCAGGCTACCGCAGTACCCCTCCTGTTCTTTTTCTGTTGTTATTTTTTTATGTCGGCGGAAGCTTAGTTGGACTGACAGTGACTTGGGTAATGCTCTTGTGTATGGGTGTCAACTTCCAGGTTTTAACCCTTGTTTACCCGCCTTTTTGTACATCACTGCTGCACCTGCACAAGTGAAACGATGGTCAGTACTGCAGATGATGAGAACATCTATGGTCTGTTCTGCCACAGGTTCCCTCCAGTGCCTTTTCCATCTGCAAGGTGCTACAGAAGAAGGTAAGAACGCAACGTGGAGATGAGTAGTTTTCTATTCCAGATTAAAGGGGACCTACTGTGCTCATTTCCAGCTCTATATTTTCATTTTGTGACTCCACTAGAGCAGCTTTGCAGGATTCACAGTTAAAAAAAAAAAAGTCCTGATTTATCTTCTCCTGGCCCTTCATGCAGCCCCTCAGTTCACCCTCTGTCTGAAACAAGCCGTTTGAGCTCCTGTCTCTTTAAGGGCCTCCCCTCCCTAAAAGCCCACTTTTTTTCTGATTGGCCGGCCAAGTTCTGGAAGTCTTTGGAAGAATCTCTGAAGGCAAACTGTAAACCTAACGTTACTGAGCATAGCTGACATAAACATAAACATCTGGTCTGTGCCTGGAGCAGAGATACCATATAAGGACATCCGTGCCTCTCTGACATCAGATAGACCCGGTGGTTGAAAAAACTGAAACGCAGCGTTCAGAGCAGTCTGAAGCCTGAGCTTTTGGCTCACAGGGATTACTTTTACATATATTTACCTCATTATTTGGCAACTTTAGCAACGTTTAGTGAGAATATCCGACGTTGCAACATTATATATATATATGACAGAAAATAAGGAAAAGCATAACAGGTCCCCTTTAAAATGTATTGGCCCGTGGAGAGATCCAATGTATTTCATGTAAAGTTATAAGACATTTATTTTCTGTTCAGCCGGACATGTCCTCTGTCGCTCTCCTTCAGGTCTTTATTCTCCATAACAATGAGCTGAAGTCATTGCTGCCCAAAGGATGTGACATCGGCACCCTTTCCACTTTAAAGGTGACGTAAAACGAGACACAAGCATGATGGGACATTTAAATGCCCGTAGAATCAAGAGCGTGACTGAATCTGTCTGCTTCCGAAGGTTCTGGATTTGCATGAGAACAAGCTCGCCTCACTCCCGGAGGACATCGGGAAGCTGGCGTTGCTGCAGGTAAGGCCGCTCTGAACTCGACATCCGTGGCACGGAGGAAATGAGCGTGACCCGTGCGTGTCCCATTTTTTTTTATGTCATTTTTTTTTGTGTCCCTGTCCAGATTTTGAACGTAGAGAAGAACCGTTTGAAGGCCCTGCCGGAATCCATCGGGGATCTGCGGCTTCTGCAGACGCTCAACTTGAAGGGTACGATGCTATTCCCTGTCTTACTCCTACGAGCGGGAGTCAAATGACGTCGTTTACGCTGTTCCCCGTCAACTGTGTATCTGTACAGGTAACTGTCTGAGTGAGCTGCCGTCCTCGTTTGGGTCCTTGAGCAGTCTGCGGACCCTGGACCTGAGTGACAACAACATTGTCCAGCTCCCCAACGCTCTGGCCTTCATCCGCACCCTGGAGGTGTGTGTCTTTTGATGCAAGTTCACTGGAGTACTGCTAAGGCTAAACACTTGGATATGATTTTATACAGACCCTGTGTGTGTGTGTGTGTTGTAACAGAGCTTGACACTCGATGCTGCCATGATGTCCCACCCACCTGCGTCTGTGTGTGCAGAGGGCACAGAGAGCATCCAACGCTTCCTATGCACCGGTGAGGGTTTACTCTATGACACACACACACCCACAAACACACACACACGACTACCATGGAGATATATAGATATATACGCGGACCCCCTGGATCGATCTAAACGTACTGTGAACCGGTCGACGGCTCGATTCTAAAGTTACAAACCGGTTGACTGAAGCTTTGATGCTAATTCTGCATGGCGTCTCCACTCTGAAAGGTCAAAGGTCAACGCGAGACTCTCGCCTCATGAGAGCGTTAGCGTAAAAAACATGTCCGAAGCGGTTTACAGTGCACCATCAAATCTGCAGTTTGTAGAAGACGTTTGTATTTCATAAGAAGTAACGACAACTGGACCAAAGTCCGGCCATTTGTGAGGGTTACTCGTTGTCAACCGGTGAGACGGCACGGTGAAACCTATGCGGGTGTTTCGGTGTGACGGGTGACCCCGTTAACTGGCGGCTCTCAGCCGAATGTGTTGTGGTCGTGGTTACAACAGCTGTCGGAAACGGCAAGATAACACGTAGCTGTCCTCGTTAGATGCCTTTGTTTAGTTTTTCATCAAAACACCCCTGTTTGATTAGTCTTTGGACGCTCAGTGCTGCCCCTGAAGGCATCTTGTATTGACACAGATGGAGCTCTGAAGACGCTGCTGCTGAATTATTTGTTTAATTCATAATTAAGGTTGCATTTTTCGCCGTGTTAAATAGGGACCTCGTTATCAAATGTGTGCAGGTTGGAGTTAATAGAAATGTGCTTTCACGTTGTTATGGTTTGGGTGTTTTTAAAATTCAAAATTCACCATCTGTTTCGCGCAATATTGAAAACCACATGCTGATATTGTCCCACGACCAATCAGGGTTAGCTAGCACGTAACTGGCCAATCACATCGACTTCTACAGAAGGTTCCACCTTTTTTTTTTTTTAAACCGAAGGGGGGCATGTAATCCTTCAGTGGAAGTAAGAGGATGAAAACCACAAAAAAAATCAGGTTAAACGGTATTCAAGTGTCATTTTATGAGACCGTATAAGAGAATGTTCTCTTGTTTGTCGTGGTTTTCAGAGCTGGGAGAGGAGTACTGCCCCCCATCCCAGTATCTCCTGCCGGTGCTGGAGAGCGACTGTGGCAAACACAACTCTGACTGTGTGGATGGCTTGGAGGAGGCCTGGAAGGTACAGTAGGTGACACGTTAAACTTGACACACATGGCCCTGTACGCGAGTCATGTGCCGTTCTGCTGACTTGGACCTCATTCATGGCTTCTGGTTCCTGTTGATGAAACGGGAAGTCTCATTCAGTCTCTCCTCACTTTCCGTTGCAGAATAAATTCAGTGACTACGAGAAGAGAAAGGTGAGTGACTCCAGCAACACAACTAACCCCTGCACATCGGCAGCTTGTCCTACCCTGTCCACTTAAGACGGCTTAGATGACACACTCCCCTAATTTCCCCCTCTATTAATGTCGCTTCAGTGGCTAACGTTACGCTAACTGCAAAAAGTAAAGCTATTGCTGCGCTGCTCTCTTGTCATTTGGGTCTTTTTTTTTAATTTTGTTTTAAGGATGTTGCATTTCAGGCGTCCAAGCAGGTATTTCTGCCTTTCACAGCTGATTTGAGGACGCCTGCTGTGACGTCAGCGATTGTGCGACATGCTGGAATTTGAATATTACGATTCTTACAAATTCCCAACCACATGACATCATTCATTGGTAATTTTAGTCCCTGCCTCAAATTCCCATAAAGATGGCTCCGTTGAGCTTCTAATTCCTTCATTTTTATTTATATATATATTTTAAAAACCTTTCGTCGTGGCTGCTGCAGTGCGGGCTTGTAGCGACGCTTTAGTCGTCACACACACACACACACACACACACACACACACACACACACACACGTACACATACGGGGATACAGCGTGAAGACACTCATGACTCGTCCCTCCCGTCCTTCAGGAGCAGAAGCAGCAAGAGAAGCTGGCCTTCGAGCGGCACCTGGAGGAGAAGCAGAAGGAGCACACCCAGCTCATACTCATGAACACCTCCCGCAAGGAAAACATGCTCAACTCAGTCCGACAGGTACGCGACGCGCTCACTCGCACCAACTTCCTGCTTCGTGTCGATCTCAGCCGCGTTATGTGCACGTATGATCTGTGTATGATGTTTAGGAGCAGGAGCGCGTGGATCTGGGGGTCAGCCAGCAGCAGAGGGCCCAGGAGGCGGAGAGGGTTCTGGTTCTGGGGAAGATCCGGCAGGCTGAAGACGGCATCAGCAGTCGCATCAGCAACATGCTGATGGACAAAAACAGGTTTTGGACCCGAAGGAGCTGGCTATGTTGTGCGCTGTTTGTGGTGTCGCTGAAGAGTGTGTGTGTGTGTGTGTGTGTGTGTCTTTGTCACATAATAGATGCTTCATGCGTGCAGCGTTCACAGGTTATTGTTTCCGTCTCTCCAGGCAGAAAAAAAGTGCAGAGTTTCTTCAGTCCATGGAGGAAGATCGGTGAGTGGACAGGCTCCTGGTCCGTAACGTCCAAATCTATTACAGCAAAGAGATATGAGGCACTCCAGCAAATAGCAGCACTCATCCAATTGTTTTCCACTTACCAGACTGGGCCTATTTATAGGGCACTTTCCGAGTAAGATGCACAAAGTGCTTTCTGGGAAAATAAAAAGATAATGACAGGACACATTAGGCTTTGAAAACATACAGTATAGCACAGAGGTTGCCTGTTATTGGCAGGGGCTACACAGCCACTGCCCAAAGGTGGATTTCTAGCTGTCTGGCCCCCACGGTTATTGTTGAAAAAATAAAAAATAAATAACGTTGACACTGACTTCCCCTGTCAGGATTCGCATGGAGCATCTTGCTGCCATCACGCAGGAAGAAGCCGACTCACTGAGGAAGAGGGACGTGGCAGGTAAGCAACTCTACAGGCTGAGTTCCGTATGTAGAGTCAGAGTGCCCCCATCCTTCACAAACCATGCCCCCCCCCCCCCCCTCACTTTTGCTAGTGAGGTGTTGTAAATTTAATAAAGCTGGCAAAACAATAACGTAAATATTCCAAGTATGTCCCCAGACGATGATTCCCAGTGATTTTTGTGAACCCCTGACCTTTCATTATTTTCTGTCATATATATATAATGTTACAATGTTGGATATTCACACTAAACGTTGCCAAAGTTGCCAAATAATGAGGTAAACGTATGTAACAGTAATCCCTGTGAGCCAAAAGCTCAGTCTTCAGACTGCTTCAGTTTTATCAACCGCCGGGTCTATCTGATGTCAGATAGGTATGGATGTCCTTATATGGTATCTCTGCTCCAGGCACAGACCAGATGTTTATATTCATGTCAGCGTTGCTTAGTAACGTTAGGTTAGGTTAGGCCTTAAAGAGACAGGAGCTCAAACGGCTTGTTTCAGACAGAGGGGGGAACTGAGGGGGCTGCATGAAGGGCCAGGAGAAGAAAAATCAGGACTTTTTTGAACTGTGAATCATGCAAAGCTGCTCTAGTGGAGTCCCAGAATACAAATATAGAGCTGGAAATGCGCAGAATAGGTCCCCTTTAAGTATTTCATCAACGTGATGTCTCAGCTGGAAGAATCTAAGGAGATCCCGACTGGCCAAGCCATATTGCCCCCTCAAATCTCGGAAGCTTTTAAGTGAGGATTTCTCAAAGAAAACCAAATAAATATTCAACCCCTCGCTCCCGCCATGCTTTCAAATTTGCATCCAGCCCGTTTGGAGTAAAATCTCGATCATTGGCCCCCCGCGCGCAGTTGGTGTTTCATTTTCACTCGAGAAATTGGGCAATTTCAGTAGATTCGCGCTCCCCAGATGTTGAACTAACATCAGCCGTGCACACAGATAGATATCTCAAGAGCAGATTGGTCATGGCACTTTTTGTATTGTCGTATTGTCTTTCAGCGGCCATGCAGAAGATGCTGTCAGACAGCTGCGCTATGAGCCTCCTCCAGGAGGCCAGCGACTTTCGCAGACGGAGCCTGGCGTCTGAGGCCTGCAGAAGGTTAAACAAGCACACACACACACACACACACACACACACACACAGAAAGACACAAAGATCCGAGCAGATGGGTGTTAACGTTGCAAAACTCGTCGTGTGGTTTTCTCGTCCCTCTTCGTCTTTTTTGTGACAGTTTGGAGAATTTGGACAGGAAGTTTGACAAGATGCTTTCCCTCCAAGTTTTGGACAAATCCAAAGCCATCGGCCACATCTTGCAGGAGGTATGTGTTCCGTAGTCGCCACCCGTGTCACGAGAGCTTGATATGGAGAAATCCGAAATCACAGTCGCGCCAAAGTTTAAGCAACCCGCCCTCCTGTTTGCCCTCCGCAGGAGGAGATGCAGAAAGCGGCGTTCCAGGCGCTGCAGCTGCAGAAAGATGCCGTGCACGGCTACATCCGCAACCAGGTCTGTGTGTGTGTGTGTGTGTGTGTCTGTGTGTGTGTGTGTGTGTGTGTGTGTGTGAGAACGGGGTGGAGCTTGGGTGGGGGTGAGGGTCAAACTGTGTTTGTTTGTGTTTTTTTTCTCTTCTTCATGACCCTGATAGAATGGAGCTCACCATGGCATGAAAAGCTGTACAGTAAAGGATGTAGATGGAACCTCAGCAAGCTCCCATAGTTTGCACGACATCCCAGCTCCAGCTTTTGTTCAAAATCATATTTCAAATGAACAAAATCATGTTTATTTTTCCAAAAACAAAACGAAAAGAAATGATCTAGTCGGATGGCTCGCGATACAGAGGTCGTGCGGCTTGCTAACGTTAGCGGCGATTCCCGTCCGATGGTGCTTTTCCCGCGCGCCGTTTTAATACCTGCCGGCTCATTTGCGGCTCCTGCAGTCCTGCTTCATTTGCGGAAAAAGGCGTGCGGCCTAGCTTAGTCTCCCCTCCGTGGGTCCACTTGGTGGCGATGGCAAATGACGGACGTGCGCATCCCACAACCTCAGCATCTCGTACGTTAACCCCCATGACTCCAGAGTAACGTACGGAGTGCTAAAAATCAAATCAAAACACCCCTCAGCCTGTTAAGCTGGATCCATGGTGGTGTCTCTGACGCGTAGGCCGCCCCCAAAATGACGTCCTCGCGCCAACGCCAAAGCTGTCGCGGTGCGTGGCCGCCCACCTCTGAATTTTTCTAACTAGGTGACGCGACATTTCAACACGGACGCCTGTGAAACTAGACTAGGCCGAGCCGGTACGTCATTTCAAGAGACAGCAGCCACACGATTCTGAACTCATAGAGAGAGACCCCCGCCGCATTTAATGGATAAAAACGGACACGTTCTTCCTCAGCGACAACAAGCTCTAGTGCAGAGTGCAGCCATGTTGGTTTGTGACGATCTTACAGTAGTTTTCCCACCTTGACTTTTCGGCGGTTGGGCTGTAAGAGGACACTGTTCAGACGGCTACATGAGGATCGTCCCCAGAAGAAATGATCCTGGGAGGACACCGACGCAGGGAACCGGCTGTCAAAGATGAAGATAAAGACTTGCGGACACATTGTCATTTGTTTTGTTTGTTTCCCCCCCCCCCCCACATGCAGCCCCGTCCATTAGCTACTTCATTATTACTCATACTCGCTAACTCAATTTTGTTTGTTTTTTTTAATTATTTTTTTTATGGGGTTACCAGTCGGGTACAGGCAGGCGGAAAATGATGTCATCAGTGTTTCCATCCACCCATGTCCCTTCTGCCTGCTAGCTTCACGTTTGCTTCTCCACTGTCCCCAGATCAAGCTCATAGAGGGCGAATTAATGCAGCTGACTAAATTGGAGATTAAAAGACGCAATCTGGATGCCGAGAACCTGCAGGTGGGTGTCACCGCCTTCTTTTCTTTGCCTCCCCACATGAACTTTTTTTGTTTTTCCTTCTTTTTTCTCCTTCCTCCCGTTGATTACCCCGTATCATTTCTTTTTGACTATTTCCATGTCATCGCTCCATGGCAACAGTTTTATCATTGTACACAGGGAGGGGTCCGGAGAATAATCCAACGTGAAAAGGGGATATATACTGTCGTTATATTAATCACATCAGAGCCAGAGTTAGTGTTTTATTCACAGTGTGTGTGTGTGTGTGTGTGTGTGTGTGTGTGTGTGTGTGTGTGTGTGTGTGTGTGTGTGCGCGCAGGAGGTTCTGGTGGAGCAGCGCACAGCTCTCAGTGATTTGCTGCAACAGCTGCTGAAGCAGAGAGACCAGAGAGAGAAGGAGCTGCGGCAGGTTCTGGTGAGGAAACGTCCTCCTCTGTTCTCTCACTCACTCGTTAAGTGGTTTTAAAGGAGAGATGGGGCAATGGCGTTGTGTTTCCTCCCCCCCCCCAGGCGGAGATTGAGCGGAAGTCTGAGGCCAACCAGCAGAACTACTGGATGATCCAGTACCAGAGACTGTTGGACGCCAAGCCACTGTCACTGCGCATGCAGGTAACAGTAACGGAGCAGGGAGGACACACACGGAAAACATCTGGGAACCCCCCCCCCCCCCCCCCCCCCCCCCAAAAAAAAAAACTACTTGTGCTGTCACTAAGCTGTGATCTCTACACAGGAAGCGGGAGTGGAGAAAGAGTTGGTCAACCTGCTGTGCAAACTGTCCGGCCAGCACTACCTGCCCATCCTGGCTCATCACCGAGTGACCACAGAGGCCCTTCGCCACATGAACTCCTCTGACCTCAAGAAGGTCTGTCCGCAACATCCTCGCCGACACGGTCCTGTCACTTTTGACAGTGACCACAAGTGGTGTCTGCTGCACCAGCATCTGTATAGAGTCCCATGATTTATTTAGTCATTATTATTTAGCCAGGAGCACTTAAAGCTACAGCAGGCAATATTATTGAATTATAATTTTGATTGAAATAACTCATTTTGACCATCTATCCAATGTGTGGATAGATTGATATTTTATAGGCTCTTTCAGCTCATTGGTTTTTGGTTCACTCACTCCGCCTCCAGCGTTGATGATGAAGCAGCGCATGCTGCATGCTAACTGCCCTGCGCCCAACTGAGCTGAGCGCTCCCACGTTAGAGACTAGCCGGGTGAACACAGTGGAACATTTGGCTGCTAAAGAGCCAGCGAGACCAAAAACCGAGCTAAAAAGGAGAGCGAATATTGGACAAACGCGACTCTAAATGAATGCTAACGTTGCGCCGCGTCTGCTGCACGTGTAGACCAGCAACTGTAAAATCAACTAAAGTGAGCGAGTGTGGTGTTTACAGCTTGTTGTGCCCCGCCCCCCCATTAACTATTAATGAATGTGCAGAATGATCAGCGTTATTCATTTCTCTGATTTCAGCTCGGCATTAATGAAGTAGGAATCCAGAAAGCTCTTCTGCACTGGGCTCGGGAACCCCGTCTTGAAGGTACATTACCTGCATCCTACATTTATATTTATATATAGATAAAAATATATAGAAATATAGCCGTAAAAGTAGACTTTATGGCAGAGCATTGAAACTCATGGGAAACTCACGATTTGCTGTCCCTTCCTCCACCAGGAGCGTGTAAGGCCGCCCAGCGGGAGGAGGAGGAGGAGGTCGCCCCCACGGCTCCGTCCCTCTCCCCTCCTCCGTCCTTTCCCAGCACCTCCACCGTCCAGATCCCCAGCCCGCCACTCACCCCGGGGACCCCCGTCACTCCCTCAGCCCCCAGCCCCGTGGAGGGACCGGGGAGCTCCGAGTGTGTGGTCTGCATGGAGACCGGGGTAAGATACCTTCAATCTCAGTAATAATCATAACTACACTTGTTACTGTTGTTTCATATCAGCATTGTTTGCCAGTGAAACGCTGCTTTTCTCAAAACTAGGATCAGGCTTAAAGTATTCATTCCTCAAAATGTCTTTAAGTCCTCATATTTAGATGGGACGCTAACATGTCTAGTACGTGAATGCAGTACCTGAACTTTACACCAAGAGTGGGACGTCACTGGCGCTTAACAACAAAGTTAACTAACCACAATCCATTCTTGTGGTGTCCCTCAAGGTTCTGTCCTGGGTCCTATTTTGTTTGTACGCTATGTGACTATAGAAACTTCCAGCTGCACAGGCAGCAGCTGGCCAAGAAGCAGATAGCTAGTTATTACTGTAGGTAGTAAGCTAGTTAGCCCAACATGCCGCTTTGCTATAGCAAAAAAAAGATACGCCTCTTTATAACTCCAGAACCCATTTTAATCCATTTTTAAGTTTTCTTCAGTATCAAAGTAATCTAGTGATGGATGTCTGCACATCCATGGGTACACTGCAAACGGGAGCCGCTAATAGCTAATTCAGCATACTTTTTAACGGTGCCAAAGTGCTCACAGCTAACTCATTCTGAAATCACTCCCTTTTTACTTAGTGTCCATTTTTTGTGAATTTGTCCACCCTGCAGTGCCCTTAGAAATTCCACATTGGAACGAAAAAAGGTAGTGCCCATGCCGTGTGCAATACTTTCTGTAACAATCCCACAATGCAATGCTCCGCATTTTACATATGTCTGTTTTGGGCAGCTCTGCACAGCGCCATTGACGACGCAATATTATAATGATTTGATAAGCGTCTGAAATCTCAATTTGCTGCTCACTACAGGGTAAACGAGAGTGTCCATTACATAGGGAGTCGTGACGTCACGCGCAAAGCGCATTTGGGCCCACAGTGTCAGACTTGTTCGAGCAAACTATCACACTTCCACTTTTGTTTTTGTATTTTTAGAAGGCTAAAAAAGAAAATCTCCAGAAAATGGACTTCAGGACAAAATCTTTGTAGCAACGACGGGGGCGCAAACGTTAAACCTTAGCACGCATGTACGCACTCCTCCAGACCCGCTGACTTGTGTGTCCTTTGTCTGTCATGTCCGTCCGTCTCTCCAGTCTCAGGTCATCTTCCTCCCCTGTGGCCACGTATGCTGCTGCCAGATCTGCAGCGACGCCCTGCTGACCTGCCCCCTGTGTCGCGGCAACATAGGCCAGCGCGTTCGCCTCTACCACGGCTAGAACCCAGCCGCCACGCCGCTCCTTCGCCGCTCCAAATGAAATGACCGGAACTGACCGTAGCTGTATTTTTAATTTTAATTTTAATTTTTTTAATTTATGCATGATCATGCAGCTGCTGTGAGCTAAATCGTGTCACTTGTAGAAATGCTTGTCACTTATCGAAATGCAGCAGGTTTTCAAAGAACTGAGCCAGTCTCCCGTGTTAACCCAACAGTACTTTTGTGATGTATATGCAGAAACAGGTTTTTAATAGTTATGAGTTATTTTAATGGTGTTGTGTTTTTGGTTGTCACTGGCACCCAAGCCTGTTGTATTTCGTTGTTCTATAAATATTGGGTTTTTTTGTTTTGGTTTTTTTGTATTATATCCTAAGAGCCAAGTGGGGCTACACCACCTAACTGGTTGAAGACTGACTGTTCTTTGCCTTATTATTATACCTTCTCAATTGATGTGTGCCTTTTTCTGGGAACCCCCATGCCCCACGTTGTTGCTCTTCATCCATTGCACGACTTGTCTCGTCCTCACTGCCAGATCCAGGTCCCTCTGTGCCAGCTGGAATCATTTATCTGGTATATAAATATATGTATATCAGTGCATATCAAGACAAATTTGAGGAGAAACTCATTTCTGCCTGGGTCAAAAGTGAGCTGCTCGGACCCCTGATACCACCCCCAGTCCCTCCGCTCCCGCTCTCTACATTATAGTGCTGTAATTCTAATACTGTGTTGCATGGTGGCCCCTGGTTCGCTGGAAAAACAAAGAAATGTGTACGCATGCACCATGTAAGCACAGCTGAAATAATGCCGATCCCAAAGGGAACTCCGTTCTATGTCCAGGTCAGTTTTAGCTGTGAGTGCTACTCCTGTCAAACAGTACTTCTTTTTATGGCGTCTTGAGAAAAGGAGCCTGGCGATGTCTGCAGCTAATTAAAGATCGAATTGAGCTGCATTGTGGGAAATGTAGGACCCAGTGTTTTTTGACCCATACCGAGGACCAAAAAGTCAGTATTTCTCAGCCTCTGCTAACTTTTTTTAAAATTTTTTTTTTAACCTGTCTCACCCACTCCCCCCGGCTTTATGAATGAAGTGCAATACTAAATAGGTGTAAAGTACCCATTTAAAACTACCAGGGGACCCTCTTTTAAGGTCGGATAATAAAGCGTGACTCCCCTTTATCATGCCAGTTGATCCCGTGCTTTAGTGGTGCATATGTTCCTATTTCTCCAAACAAAGTTACGGTTGAATCAAGTGAACACAAACCGTTTGCAATCTGGGCCTTTTTTGGGGACCCGTGGTGGTCTGAGTTCCCTGGGCAGTTTCCAGCTTACTTTGTCTTGGACCCCCACATAAGTTTCCTTTTTTCACTTTTGCCTCGGACACGCGTTTGATCCCACTCTTATTTGAATTGCTATATTTGGTACATACTGTGTCTATGGACTAACAACACATCACCTGTTAGTAGCCATCACTAATGCTATTATACTCAAGTGCTCTTAACTTTGACATGTTAGCATGTTTCAGGAAACATCTTCACTTCCTGTATGTGAGTCTGTAAAATGTAGCTTGTAAGAGATTCCACTATCTAAAATGTCAGCAGACAATGTGATATGAAATATAAAAGTGTACGTGTGTCATTTTCCCGTGCTCACCGTGTGGTCAATGTTAAAGCTCGACGCACTGCTCCTACACAGGCAGCAACGTTTGGAAATGTACTGAAATACAGTAGACAAACAAGAGTGATGTTGTTGGGTCTCTGTAATATCTAAATATGTTGTATACATTCACATAGATTATGTTTTTATGTAGCTGGACAACTGCTGTCATGTGACATCTTCTACTTGCTTGTGTAGGGAGTGATCTCAGAACCTTAGTAATGCCACCTTGTTCAGATAAATACACAGATCAAGTAAAAGCAGCGATACTACTGTGGGAAAAAAAATACTCCCATTACAAGTAAAGCTCCCACATCCAAAATCTTACATTAGTATTATCAAAATGTACTTATAGCTACAGCAGGCAATATTATTGAATCATGATTTTGGTTGAAATAACACATTTTGACCATTGCATGTCACTAACGATATCTAATTGAAGGGTTCCTTTTAAAAAATGTGTCTGTGAGCACCTGCTCCCCTTTGTATTTAGTCTTTTTTTTTTTTAAACTGGACCAGGTCTGAATCAAACAACCAATCGGGGGTTAGCTAGCACGTAACTGGCCAATCACATCGGCTCTGCACAAAACAAGGGCTTCTACAGAAGGTTCCGAAGGCTCATAAGATAAGTCTGAGGGGTCGTGAAAAGATTTATGAGGATTGGAAAGAAGAAAAAAACGTCTTCTTTCTGCAACACAAATTTGTATTAAGTTTTGGGATTTTTTCACTGATGCTTTTTGTGAAATTGTTCGGATATTTTTTACCTATTTGAGCCTCAAACCGTAATGGGGGATGGAGCTGTTGACAACTCAAAAAAACTTGAAATGTGACAAGAGGCCCCAACTAGACACTGCTGTTCTTTAGTCTAAAACAATTATTTGATTCTTGTTCCTTAACTTGAAGTGCATGCATGACCATGACATTGTTACATCACAAGTTTGGGAGCCAATCATGGTCCAGTAGTACAACTTACACGGTAGGCGGTGTGTTCACCAATAACACGAACAAAACAGACATGAACAGTCACCAGTACAACCTCCTTTTAGACCCGGAAAATGACTAGTGGGCTCCAATACACACTCACTGCAGTACTCCTCTGATGAAAACTATTAAATATTTGATGCTATACTGTATTTCAGATTTTTTTTTTCCACAGACGTTGGACGCATTTTCCATTTAAAAACGCCCGAGTCTCTGATTTTCCTTGCGTGACCGTGAATGCAGCATCAAACACGCGAGCCAATCACAGCGTGAAGACGGATTTGCCGCAAAGTGTGGCGGTTGACGTTCACAGTGAGGACCCGGCTGCCTTCCTTTAACGGAGTTATTTATCACTTTTACCATCGTTTGAGGCTTTTCTCGGCGAAGACAGCAGCGGCAAGTATCCCGAGTCCTTGGCATTTGTTGATAAGTGTGATTTATGGCGGGGGGATATAAACACGAACAAAAATAATTGAGGTAACTAGCCCACTAGCAGCTAGCCACAGTCATGTAATGTCAAGTGGCGAGAGTGTAACTGCGTTTTCAGAGTTAGTAATGTCATTTTAATGTTACCTGTCCTGTAACTGGAATATTTTTTTGGTCTAGGCCAAACGTTACTTTTGGGTGAGGGACGTCATGCCCCTCTCCATTATTATTTACTGTTACTATTCCAAATCTAGGTCCTTCTAAAGTAACAGAGCATTTTGGGGGACTTTCCTCTCTCTCAGTCATAATGTCAAATCCCACCTTGCGCATCCTGTATGGGAGCCAGACGGGCACTGCCCAGGACACGGCCCAGAGGGTTGCGCGGCAGGCGCAGAGACGGCAGCTGCGGGTCCAGGTGTTGCCTCTGGATAGCTACGACGTGGTGAGTGTGGTGCTGTTAAGTATATCAAGGGAGGGGGAGCTGTCATGGCTCTGGTTTTTTTAGAGTTACAGCACCAGATCCAGGGATTGAACTCCCTGCAATGGTGGGTGACTGCCTTTTTACCCCTCTACCCCATTTTTTTTTTTTTTTTTTAAAAGCCTACATAAAGTGTTTCCTCTCATCGAACAGGCCGACTTGATCTCAGAGTCTCTGGTTGTTTTTGTGTGCTCCACCACTGGTCAAGGAGACCCTCCGGACAATATGAAGGTAAGATAACAGAGAAGAAGAATTTCCAAAGGCAAACTGTAAACCTAACGTTACTGAGCAACGTTGATGTAAACATAAACATCTTGTCTGAGCCTGGAGCAGAGATACCATATAAGGACATCCGCGCCTCTCTGACATCAGATAGACCCGGCGGTTGAAAAAAGTGAAACGGAGCGTTCAGAGGCATGTGAATATGGAGGTGCTTCAGTTTTGACTTGATGAGTGCCTACGTTAGTTCGTTTTGGATATTATCCTGCATGAAATACCATTTGTGTCTAGGGCAACCGTCAAACAAATACAGCCAAAAAAAAAAAGTTGAAGACAGTGATGTAATGTTTTCAACTTAAAATGTTTCAAATCAATAGTTTTCTTATGATTTTCTTATTTATTAGATTTGTCAAAATGCAAACCCCTTACGTCTGTCCACGTCTGCTTTCGTCATAGAACTTCTGGAGGTTTCTCTTCAAGAAGACCTTACCCGTCGGCTCTCTGAGTCGGCTGGACTGTGCCATACTGGGCTTGGGGGACTCCTCCTATCCAAAGTCAGTCTTTTTTTTCTGTTTTGTTTTTGTTCTTTCTGTTTTGCAGTTCTCACCGTACGTCTTTTCATAAAAGCATCAACCACTCTTTTGCACGTAGGTTCAATTTTGTGGCGAAGAAGCTTTATAAGCGCCTTCTGCAGTTGGGTGCCAGTATGCTGCTGCCTGCTGGGCTGGCAGATGACCAACACGACCTGGGGTAAGAATCATGGCGCGCTTCATTAACAATTCTATGCATCATATTTACGTTTTTACAGATTTTGCATGTTTCTTTTTATTTTTTATACAATTTGGGGAAAAAAAGACAATGTTAGTTTTGGTTCCTATATTATTTTTCTCTTATCTGAGCTCTTTAAGCAATAATACATGAATGAGACTGCTATGCCTCTTTAGTTCTAACTTTCTATGTCAAACCTCTGTCACAGATTTCGAATGTTACGTTATGAGCGATTATGCCCTTTTTTTTTTTAAGTCACTGAAGGGCTTTTAATGTGAAACATTTGCGCAGGAAGTGTTGAGTTTTATTAAAGGCAGTCTTGGAAAAAAAAAGTGAATGAACACAAAGTACAAAAGGAAGATATGGGGGGGGGGGGGAGTGAGTGAATTAACACCTGAAACTCTGACTTGTTGTTTTACTGATGGAATTAGTGCTGTTGGAAATGTACATTGTCCAGAATCTGAACTGTGGACGTTGGCGATGGCGTGGTATGTGCTTGAACCAGGTCAGACGCTGTGATTGATCCGTGGCTCACATCATTTTGGGAGAAAGCATTTGCTCTTTACCCGTCTTTGGCCAACGCGGTTCCACTGAGGGACGATGAACCGTGAGTATCCGCTTGATCACTTGATTTGCCATTCGTATATATTTTTCATAGGAAGTTTGTTATGTGTCCTTATGGGTTATGGGTCCTGTGTTGAATCCTAGTCCGTTTTTGTTTGTTTTGGGGGTTTTTTTGCTTGCAGACTCCCTCCAACGTACACTTTCCACTTCCTGGATGACGTGAACGAGACGACGGACGACAGGCCGAGGACTCCCACGGAGAAAACCGTCCCCTCCCAGTCCCGGCCCTTTCCTTCCAGATTAGTGTCCAACAGGAGGGTGACGGACGTGTCACACTTTCAGGACGTGAGGCACATCGAGTTTGACATCGCCGGATCCAACATTGAGTAAGTCATCTTTAGCCCCTTTCAGACATGTAATTCATTTCATCTGACAACAATTGAACATGTCTCCTGTCTGAATAAGCACCCTGGTCTTTTACGTTAAAGCTACAGTAGGCAATATTATTGAATCATAATTTCGGTTGAAATAACTAACTTTGACCATTGCATGCCACTGACAATATTTAAATGAAGGGCTCCTTTAAAAAAAAAAAATGTGTGTCTATGAGCACCCGTCCCCTTTGTATTTGGCCCCTTTGTATAAAACTGGACCAGGTCTGACTCAAACAACCAATCAGGTGTTAGCTAGCACGTAACTGGCCAATCACATCGACCCTGTAATTGAGTGTGTGAATCAGAACGGTTGGAAGAGAGGATCAAGACACAGAACCCCCTGATTACCCTGATTGGTGCGTGCTACATGAAAGCGGCGTGCCTTCTCGAACTTTACCCACCATTCGTTGCGGCGTCGCTTGTGTAGGTTTGCTGCCGGTGACGTGGTGATGATGCGTCCCCGCAACGCGCCGGAGGACGTGCAGCAATTCTGTCAACTGCTGAGATTGGATCCAGACGCCCGGTTCACTCTCAGGGCCACAGACAATGCCGCAGGTAGGTGTGTGTGTGTGTGTGTGTGTGTGTGTGTGTGTGTGTGTGTGTGTGTGTGTGTGTGTGTGTTTCACTATGTGCATTGAAAACGGTTAACAAGTAAGCCTATGATTGGCTTTAGACGTAAAAGTATGTTAGATTTATTTCAAAACGCACTTTTTTCCAATGACACTTTTATTTCATGTTCATTCGTTTCATTTTCATATGGTCACATTTTATTTCAATCCCAGCTTTTAGCCAATCACACGTTTGCCCAGCAAGCTCACTTAACTGTCAGGTAGCTAGCAGCCTCTCTAGCTCTGTTTGTGTCCACCTGGTGAATGGAAGTCCCAATATTCACTCTCTTTTTAGCTCCGTCTTTGGTCTCTACCGACCCCTGGGGGGAAACATCTGGCCGTTAAGCAGCTAAATAGCTCCACGGTGTTCACCGGCTAGCCGCTAGCTTTGTCTTGTCTGCTGCAGTGGACGAGTGTGGTGACACCCGACCAAACAGTAAAGTTGTTCATAAAACCAAAACAGTGAGCTAAAAGGGGCCGCAGAGCTGGAGGGAACCGCAGAGTCGGGTATTAATTCACAGTGGGGTTTTTTTTTGGTCACAGTCAGTTGATCCACTGTTAAAAATACTCATTAGTGCACCTTTTAAAGCAGAATTGTCTGGCCTCTTAATAGACTCTTGGTGGTGAAAATGACCGTTTTTTCTTTGTCTCCTCAGTCCCAGCCCAGCTTCCTCAGCCCTGCACTGCGCGCCACCTGGTGGAGAGCTACCTGGACATCGCCGCCGTGCCTCGCCGCTCCTTCTTCGAGCTGCTGTCTGCCTTCGCCACCGACGAGCTGGAGCGGGAGAAGCTGGTCGAGTTCAGCTCAGCAGCGGGCCAGGACGAGCTGCATAGCTACTGCAACCGGCCCCGACGCACCGCACTGGAGGTGACGGCTCTATAGGGGTTAAGTGATTGTAGACCCTTTGAGTGCGGGATGTCGTGATTACGTCACCGTGTTAGCTGGAGGCAAAACACCGGAGGGCAAACACGTATCACCTCAGAGTAGCAGGCTACATAACTTCCCGAAAACATCATCTTGCTTCGTCGCTGGGTGCCAGAATCGAAGGAGTCATGGCTCCAAATTGAAATTTTATCACATAAAAGTATGGTTAAATGCGATAAGACTGAAATGATCGACAAAACTGCTCGTGTTTGTAGCTCACACTTCGTGTCACGTAAGGTTAAATAAAGTCTTGTCTGCTGTAGGTATGGATAACATTACCGTGTCTAAAGGTTTGTCATGCCCACCTCATCAGAAATCGGGGAACTCTAAGGAATAGGTGATTTCTCTCGTTACGCTAACTCTGTTAGCGCATTAGCCAACTTTGTTAGCTAGTTGTGTGACCAGAGACAAAACTCATCTGTTAAATCTTTTGCATTTCAAGTCTTCTAGGTCTACATGACCATTCAGGACGTAGTTATAGGCATCTAAAGGTTTACACGCTTGGTTTCTCTATCAGGTAGGTGCAACGCTAAATGTCTGGCCATTCCACCGGCGCTAATCCTGGCGTGTACAGGTTAGCTAATCTGGCCCCATTGGTTCATGTTAACTTTAACCGAGTGACCGCACATATGCAGAGGAACTCCTTTTTTTCTTCAGCCATAGTTAAAAAAACAAGCCAACAAAACTTGCTAGCAGGCGTTAGCTAACGCGTTCAGGGGATTATTCTGCCTCCACCTAAGCTCCGCCCACAAAAAAATCTTCCCAATCTTTACTAACAGAAAAGGGGTCTGTAGCATCTTTTTAAATATTTTGACAGCATACATTTGTGTTTGTAGAAAAATCACCGATTATTGCTGCCTGCCTCACTGTCCTTTTTGCTAGAGGCTTTAAATACATAAAACTGTCCTTTTGATTTGCTTATTGAGTGTGTTGTGCTCTTGCTGCTGCAGGTACTGGCAGATTTCCCCCATACCACAGCAGAACTCAAGGTAGACTACCTGCTGGATCTATTCCCTGAGATCCAGCCTCGCTCGTTCTCCATCGCCTCCTCCCTCCAGGTAGCTCATCCTTCACGATGGCTATTCAACTGCCAGGATAGAAAGACGCTGTGTTTTTGACTGGATGCTTTGCAGCAAAGACGGGAGAAATCACAAGTGAAATTGTCTCTAGAAAAGTCTTCTCTCTCCCCCCCACAGGCTCACCCACACAGGCTTCAAATCGTGGTCGCCGTGGTTGGTTACAAAACCAAAATGTATAAGATGCGAAGAGGCCTCTGCTCCACCTGGTTAGCCTCCCTGGACCCTGCACAAGGTCTCTTGCCACGCTGAATTCTGATTGTCTGGAGGTTGTGTGTTAATTTCAGACATATGTACGTTGTGTTCCTGTTAGTATAGTATGTACAAAGATGGCTGACGCGTCTCCACTTCCTCCCTGCTGTACAAAAATGAAGCCAAACTCTCCCGGATACTGGTGACGTCAGTTGGAGCCAGAGTCTGTGTAGTGGTGATTGTGGGGGGGGTGGAGCCGCGGCGTCGAGGTCCCGCCCATGCACCATGCAATCACGAGTCAATCACAGCTGTCAATCATGATGTTTCACCCCATTTCACACTTTACAGAAACTGTGCAAGGATTTTTCATTTGGGCCCATGTCCCATATGCTAACATGGAAGGGGGCGGGGCTAATGGCCTTATGATACTGCAGCGGGCCGGGGGGGGGGGCTATCGAGACATTTTGACTTCACTTTTGGGGAGCTGTCATGTCGCCCATCTTTATATACAGTCTGTGGTTGATATAGATGTGTCAACACATTATGCCTCATGGAAGAAGCACGTTCTTCAGTGGCACGTCCAAGCGATCTTTGAGAATTTGTGACATTCACAATTTTCTGGCAAGTCGCAGATAGAAAGAACACAACCCAGTCTGAATGAATTTGGCTTTTAGCTGTGGCACTGAAATGAACTAAAGCAAAATATATGACTACAAAACAACAACGGTTGCAGAGTCTTAATTAATAGCAAACTAATAAAGGCCAATCTAACCAGGAAAGCGTTTCATTGTCGATAGCTTAGCACAAACAAATGCAAAGTAAAAACCAACCGCAGTCATTTAGTGAGTACGAGCGGTTTTCTTTTCAGTAGAGAACCCGAGAGCAGTACTGTACTGTACTGCTGAACATGTGCTGTGGAAACGTACATTATGCTGAATGAGTCAAGACAACGGGCAAACGGCGGCAACAAGGTCAGAAAAACGGGGAGACGTCTTGCTGAAATACGGTCAGGTATATTCACAAAACTGGGAAATTTATTTTCCTCAGTCCCAGACAAAATCAAACGTTTTAGGTCCTAAAGGATGCTCCTTAATCCTGCAGTTTCATTCAAAAATAACATAACTTAAGTACCTCCTGTTGCAAAAAATAGTATAGTAAGAGTATCTGTTGCATTACATGCAAAGGCCATTTTAAAGGTCCCATATTATGCTCATTCCAGCTCTATGTTTTTATACTAGTAGTAGTAGCTTTGCGTGATTCCCGGTTCCAAAAAGTCCTGATTTATCTTCTACTGGCCCTTCATGCATTACTTTTACATACGTTTACCTCATTATTTGGCAACTTGACAGAAAATAAAGAAAAACCATAACAGACAAACTAAACAACCTCCAAAAACTTTGAAGAGTAGTCCTGAGCAGAGCGCTCCAGTAACTTTGTTTTGTACTGAACGTTTTTTGCAGAGGAGGTGTATGTGCCTCTGTGGGTGAAGAAGGGAAGTCTGAAGTTCCCCAAAGAGAAGGACACCCCAGTGATCATGGTTGGACCCGGAACAGGAGTGGCGCCCTTCAGGTCGGCTTTACAAGAGAGGATTGCCGTGGGGAAAACCGGTGAGATCCTTAAACCCCACCTCCACTTTGTCTCTCTCACTTGACATCATTTCACGACTGACTGACATGACACACCTCCTCCTCCTTGTCATCTGCCCGCCGTCCAGCCAACGTCCTGTTCTTCGGCTGCCGCTCCGAATCCAAAGACTTCTACTTCAGCTCGGAGTGGGAGGAGATGACTAAGGCCGGACACCTGACCCTCTTCACCGCCTTCTCGCGAGACCAGGTCAGACACCCTCGACCGTTCGTACTTTAACATTAACTTAGAAGCAAGACAGGAACTACGAACGACGTGATTTGTAGCGTCAAATGATTCCAATGGCCCGGTTGTGTGCGGCTGACCGATGGAACCCAATGTTCTTTGTATTTTCAGGAGGAAAAGGTGTACGTGCAGCACCGCGTGAGGGAGAACGCCGAGCTCCTGTGGGACCTGATCGCCAATAAAAGGGCCTGCTTTTACATAGCCGGGTGAGTCCCAGGAGTCCGCCAAAACTAAAACTTCATTTTGTTGACCCGTGGACATCCTCCAAACGTACAGGAAGACATCCACTAAACCACCCACCGAGATCCTGATTCTGCAGGGACACAAGGCCCATTTGACGTCACGTGATGGAAGACTTTTTGAAAGCATTTATTTGAGATATTTGGTTTAGCTGGCAATTGGGATAGCCAGTAAGAAGTGAGGGGGAGTGCCGCTAACAGTTGAGCTTGGTCCAGGACCTCATGAAGCTGGCTCACTTCTCATCAGGGTATGAATAAAAAATTCGCCCCAAGTGACAATTTCAGTCATGCAGAACTTCACCTTTCAGACTACAATTCTTTTCTTGGAGCCTTTAATTTAATTGAGCATTTACAGTGTCGGTGGCACTCAGCTCCGAGCCCATTGGTCCCTAGTGAAGACGTACATCCCACAAATATAGTTTCATTTAAACAGAAAAAAGGCTCAGTAATTTCCTAAAAACAGCTGCTCCCTGTAGTTTTTAGCAAAGGAGGAAATAGTGCATTTGTTGGGGACTATTTTCCATGGCGGATGAATCCACGTTTGGTGCTCTCGTGAGTATTTGGGGGCAGCAGGGCAATGTGTGTGTCTGTGGGGGATTTGAGTCGAAATAAACTACAGCGTGTGTGTGTTCATGGTGATGAAGGAACCACGTCACCGACTCACTGAAGCTGGAGAACTCAATGAGAACCCGGTTGAGTTAGACTCACCTAGTCACACGGGCCCCAGAATCCTAAACATGGATGTGGGATTATGTTAGCGTGTTAGCTGTGTTTAAAGGGACAGTACAAACACGGAGTGGCTGAATACACTGGTTTTTTTTCTTCTTCGTCTATGCAGCAATGCTAAACAGATGCCGACCAGTGTGTGCGACGCTCTGAAGGAGGTGTTCCAGCAGGAGGGAGGCCTGTCCGCGGGGGACGCGGAGCAGGTGCTGGCGGCCATGGAGAGGTCGGGCCAGTTTCAGAGTGAGACCTGGTCCTGACCACATCACCTCGACCCGCTGCTTTCGCCGAGGTGACATTTATCTGCTTTAGCTGCCACGTTGACCACATGACGCAATCTCACGTCACACGCTCATCATCCAAGGCATTCCTGGGTATTTCTACTGTTTTTAAACTTGCGGTTGTCATGGCAACAGATCCACCTCCTGGTTATGTCACCGGCTAGTCGACGAACCTTTTTGAGCGGAGATTATTTTGTTACACACAACGCCGACATTGACAAAGTACAACGTGTTTCACAAAACCATTTGGACATTTATCTGCGACGTGCTAAATCATAGTGTACAGTAGCAGGTCGCTAATGTTAGCCACCTTAAGCTACTGGTCGTAACCAGAACAAGTAAGGCCGTAGCAGCAAAAGCCCCTGAGTGTATTGAACAGAGTATTGCTCATAAATTCACACATTTCACCTGTAAGAGGACGTTATGTGTTACGTCTTCTGTCAAAAGTCCACATAGTCTCACTTTAAAGTTTCAAAATAAAATAATAATAAAAAAATCCGTTTGATTCTCAAGATCCGTTGATGTGTCCAAATGGGGGCATTTCGGAAAGCCAGCAGAGGCTGAGCGAGCGAGACTGTTGTCATTTAAGGTGTGGATTATGAATGAAGCAGCTTTAGCCCGTTTTGGTAGAGGCGTCAGGTATTTCCTGAGGTGGAGCACGACGTCCCGCAACACCAGCTAAGAAAAACATTTACATGAATAATATATTATGAACTTAAAGTATAAAACATTTTTTTCACTTAAATACAATGCAGCAAGTGAGGGTTAATTGATTTTGACCCTTAAAACCCCATATAAATAACCCACTTGCAATGGATTGTATATTGTTTGTATGATGAAACGGATTTGTTTCATTTTCATGTACAATTTAAAAGGGTTAACCTGACCAGACAAGGAGGGCATTACAGAACCATATGTATTGCACTTACTGATTGTATTAAGTATGCCTTAATTAAAACCATCTTAATCCTTAGTTCACTTTTTGTTGTTTGGGATTTTTTTTTTTTGTGTTTCAGTTGTAGTTCACTGAAAATGGCCAAGAATTGGAGTTGTCGCAGGGATGACGTATTTTTGGAGGCCAACCCGGACGTTAGCGTCGCCCTGGTTCCCCTCGACTAAAAGCCGATGGGATTTTTCCACGGGGTTTTGGATTATTGCAGAAAATAAGCTCCGTGGCAAAACAAAAGCAAGATAATCTTCACTAATGGACACCACTTTTAGGATGTTTGAAGCGTAAATGGAATCTCCAGAAGTAAAAAGCTAACGTTCTATATAAAGCTATAAAGGAACTACACCACGGTCGCATGACTTCAACGTCACCACCACTAAAATGAATTTATAAGAGAATATAGATATAGAGTATAGACACAAAAAAAAAGTCAGAATACGGCTCTCGAGGCAGGATGCTCGGTGTGGAGATGTGAAAGAGACGGAGATGCGGGATGTGTTCGGTTGTAGCTGATCAACTCCGTCACTCACTGCCTGCCCATTTTCTTTTCTAGCTATAAAATGAGGAGTGCGTCTGTAGTTCCGACAACTCCGCGGCGGACCGCGCCACATCCGTTGCGGGAGTCGCATTCGCCCGTTAAAGCATTCAAACACAGTCAATAATTGAAGTTTGGAACCAGGACCGTCCAGTATTTGGATCAAGAAGCTTGTGGAAAAAATGAGGTTTAGTTGGTTTTCAGCTGTTATTCCAATGTGTCAGATACATTTAATCAACACTTCGGTAAATGTAAGTAACGGATCAGGGGCCAAAACACACCTCCCTAATTAAAAACCAGTAAAATACAGCCACAAAGTCTCTGGGGCCACATTGATCATAAATGTCCCGCAAACATGTTTTTCCGTAAGCTGTAAAACATCAAAAAAAATGTCCATAAAACAACTTAGAGACGCGTCTGCTTAAGAACAGACCGCTTGGAGATGCTTCCAGTGGACATCTGAGGTAAGAGTTCGGTCACGAACTGCCCCCGCACTTGGCTCTGAAAAAAAAAGGACACGATGGTCACAGTTTCTATTGGTCGACTGCATATCCGCGCAGCCGCAAGTTGAACAGAAAGGCATGCTAGGGTATGTCCATCTGGAACGGGAGACAGGAGTGTAATGTGACTGTACCAATAAGCAGTAAGCACAGATAACAAAGGGACTGCTGACTAGAAAAAAAACCATCATTTTCCACATTAGAAATACTTTGTATACAAGGCCCCCCCCCCCCCCCCCCCCCCCTCTTCTGGGAGTCCTCTATCTGAGAGCCAGCGTGTGGACTTGGTAGATCTCCTTTGGGAAGTTAATTTGCTGCTCCTCGTGGATGATGCGGAGGCCCGCTCTGCCCACCAGACTGCGGACTATTTCCAGGTCGCGGCAGACGCTGCTGTCCACCTCGTCGGGAACCACGCCCTCGTACGACACATTGTCCTTGATGACGATGAGGCCATTGGGCCGCAGGGCTTTCTGGCAGCGTCGCAGGAACTCCACCAGGTGATCGTCTGTCAGGTGGCCTGACGGGGGGGGAAGACAGAGGGGGACATTTTATTTGCAAGAGGACAGAAGGAGCTGTACAACAACCACTGAACTATTGATGCAGACTCACCGATGACCCATTGGATCCAGATGACATCGTAGCGTCCGCTCTCTGGCACGAAGTCCTGCAGGCCGCTGCAGAGGTAGTTCCCCACTCTCTTGCCCTCCTCTCCCAGGTACGACTTGGCTTTGTCCAGGAACTCCTGCGTCACGTCCACCAGGTCCACAGTGTTGAACAGGGGCAGCAGTAAGCGCTTGGTGATCCTCCCGATGCCCGCTCCGCAGTCCAGAGCGCAGCCCGTGCCCGTCTTCCCCTCCCCGTCCTTCAATGGATTGAGAAAAAAAAAAAACAAGGGGCCACTAGTGAATAAAAGCTGTGACACCATCAGAGATGTCCAGGCAGGACCTGAGCCAGCCCCTAACTATGAGCGTTATGAAAGAGCAAAGTTTTAAGCCTACTCTCAAAAGTAGAGTGTGTGTCTGCCTCCCGGACCCAAACTGGGAGCCGATTCCACAGGAGAGGAGCTTGATAGCTGAAGGCTCTGGCTCCTGTTCGGCTTTTGGAGACTCTAGGAACCACAAGCAACCCTGCATTCTGGGAGCGGAGTGCTCTAGTGGGGTGATAGGGTACTATGAGCTCTTTAAGATATGATGGTGCCTGACCAGTAAGAGCTTTGTAAGTCAGGAGAAGGATTTTAAACTCTATTCTAGATTTTACAGGGAGCCAGTGCAGCGAAGCTAACACAGGAGAAATATGATCTCTTTTCCTGGTTCCTGTCAGTACACGTGCCGCAGCATTCTAGATCAGCTGGAGAGTCCTCAGGGACTTATTGGGGCAGCCTGATAATAAGGAACTATAATAATCCAGCCGAGACGTAACAAATGCACGGACTAGTTTTTCTGTTTGAGACAGGATCTTCCTGATTTTTGCAATGTTACGTGGGTGAAAAAAGGCGGCCCTTGAAGTTCGTCTTACGCGGGAGTTAAAAGAACATGTCCTGATCAAAGATAACTCCCACAAGTTCCAAGCCAAGTCCAACAAGTCCCAAGTCAAGATCAACAAGTCCCAAATCAAGTCCAATAAGTTCCAAGTCAAGACCCAAGTCCTAAACTTGTTTTGCAAGTCCTAAAACAAGTCGTTATAAGCCCTTCACCAAATTTAATGCCATTTCTCAGTTGAATGTTTTGCATGTTGTCCATTTTTGTTTTGTTTGGAACATGAAGAGTTCACTTGCTGCACACCTTTATTTTAAACCTGGGGGGTATCATGTCACTCCAGGCTCAAGTCCGAGTGAAGTCACAAGACATCGTCTGAAGTCAGTTTGTGGGCCATTCACATTTGAATATGTAAAACAAATGTGCTAAGAGAGCTTCTTACACCGAGGAACTTCTGCAGGAACGCCTTGGATCCGTTGATATCGATGCTGGAGATGCTGCCGTAGCCTCCCAGCATGCCGTCCACCGTGGGGGGGACCTCCTTCCAGTAGTCCTCTGCGTTGGAGTAGAAGCTCGCCTCAACTACCGCTTTGTCACCCATCCTGTCGTCAGGCCACAGATAAACACGGTTCACTCACAGGTAAAATGCACACGGGCTGCTGGGAAATACCCTCCCGCCAGATGTTGGCCGAGAATAAAACATTTCTACCGTGTCGTTGGCAACGTTTGTGCGTCGCGATTTATGGAGCTCTGACATGTAACGCGAATTACAAACAGTTCAGTATGCGCGGCTCCTTTTAAATAAAAAAATCTGTATTCTATATTCAGTCGTCCATTCGACACCACGGAGATGGCACGTGTGTTCATTGTGAGAAGAAATTGTTAACAAGGACCGGAATAAGTGATTACCGGAAGAAGCTGGTGAGTTACATGTTACAACGCATCATGACATATTTATACAGACTGACTCGTCTGTCTCTTTCCGTCTGGTCTCTCCTCATAACTGTTAGTTTTGACTGGGACATACCTATATTCCAGTCGGGAGAGTGCGCGCTTTGTGTCTTTCCTTATTACCAAAAGTACCATTTCAAATGTACGGCCTGTCAGGTTGTATAGTATTCAGCGTTGTCTCTGTAGTTTCTGGGCTACTTATTGCAAGCTCCATTCATTACATGCTGTTAAGAGAGGGGCATTCATCCATACTCATACAGCTCTGTGGAGGTGGTCCAGCAATGTTTGAAGTGCACGGGGGTCTATCACCTGTTCAGCATGTAACACACACACACACACACACACACACACACACACACACACACACACACACACACACACACACAGCAGCCAAATCTGGCTACACTTGGCAGCGGTTCAGCTGTCAGCCCCCATCTTGTGACCAGGACAAGAGGGCTCTGACCAGGACTGAATGAGACTGGGGGCCGGAGGGTACGCACTTCGTTAAAAGTCATGCTTGTTGTGTTTTAAAAAGTTACGCCGCAGAACGTCAACGTGGCCGTTCCGTTAAATACGTTCGCCGTTAAGAGGCAAGTTGACTGCACACTGATAGTAGCGACGTCACGACCACTTGCGCGTGGGAGGTGGACGCGGACGGCCGTCAGGAGGGCCGGGACTCGTGCGGTGTGCGGCATTTAACTGACGTGTGGACGATACAAGCTAATACCGACAGACTTAGCGGCTAGCAGTCCATTTTATTTTCAACACGAAACCTCACACATGGTGCCGTTTCCCACCGCACTGTTTTGAGTACTGACTTGATTTACGACGCCGTCAACAAACGCTGTTCGCTATAACGTGCCAAGTTTAGCCAACCAGCTAGGTAGTTAGCCGGCAGTCTCTGGTATTTCTAAAACGTCATTTAAAAAGTCGATTCTTCACAATAACACTAACCTCGTGTCGTGTCCGCGCCAGGTCCCACGACCCTTCCTCTAGCTCTCGCAAGCCCGGTCCCGGTGGTGTCAGTGTCTCCGTTTTCTATTTGGGACCATCTCTGCACATGCACCCACGTCATTTCCTTATTTGGTTCCCGGGAGGCGGAGTGACAACAGCGCCCCCTGCCGGCTACTGACTTCACTTCAGCGCTTCTTCTTCTTCTGCTTCGATTTTAATGGCGGACTTACAAACCAACGACAAGGTGCACGCCCGCCGCCTACCGTAGCGGAGTGTGTAACGTCACGACTTAAAAACTTTAAACTAAACTTTCAAACACACTTAAAAAAAAAAGGGGAAAAAAAGTAATTTAAATATTAATATTAAATAAATTAAAATACTGTAATGTTTGTCCTAATCTTAACCTAGAAGAAAAAAAATAACACCTCCTTTCCTGCATTTACCTTTGTTACTCTGACTGACTTTAACATTTTATAATAAATTCTTAAATTCTTATTATTCCAGATTTGACGAATGACTGATTTTGCCTCTCATCTCCTGAAACAAATTCCTAAAATCTCATGATCTTTTTTTTTTTTTTTTTTTTTGGTTTGTTTAATGCATTTTTAGCAACATGTGCTGGTATCCAACAGAAATGAACACCTATTCCTAACTGCTGTACATTCAATAGGACCATACGTGCCTCAGTTAAAAGGATCCTCTTGAACTGTTTGTCCTGATTCCTTCGTCAAACTCTGGAAAGTATGTGCCCACTCCTACATGCTCATTATTTGCTTGTTTTGACCCATCTGTACAACTATTTAAGTCATTACAGTAGTTGATCGCGCTACAGTTGTTCTCGATTGACTAATGAAACTGGGATCCGCTCGACCATCGTCATCATGACCTTGTTCTTGCCATTGGTTTCACACGTTTTCCAGAGCAGCTGACGTGGATCTCATAGAAAGACCCCAAACTGCGTTGGATTAACTGTGTTGAACTCTTCGGTCAGCAGCAATCAGTCCTCATCCGTCTTCCATAAGGGATGTCTGAATTTGTCTAGTCTAGGTGCTCACTGTGAGTCTTGCACGTCAACGACAACTTTGAAAAACCGTCGGTTTGCAGTCCCTCCTGATTCCGCCAGTCCAGGGGGGGGGGGGGGGGGGGGGGGTTCAAGATGCTGTTAAGACGATCCAAGCCCGAGCCCTTTGTTGAAAAACATACCGGGGGCCTTAAGGTGCTGCCTCTGCTAAGTCCTCAGTTCAAGTCTTGGATTCTGACTACGTTTGGTCTGTAAGTCTGCACAAGCCCCCCCCCCCTCCTTTCCAAAGTTCAGAACTCAGCAACAGACATAATTGTTGTCTGTAGATTTTTTTGTTGTTGTTGCTATCTATCATTAAGCTTCGAAACCAGGGGGGGAACGCACACTTATCAGGGCTGAGCTGTCTGAATGTCATTGCCTTCAGTCACCACTGAGGGGAGCTCTAGTGCAAAAAAAAAAAGCTACAGTTTTTTTTTTTGCTGGTGTCACTAGTGATCTAGTACACTCAGTAAAGCTCGAGGATCTGGTGTTGAGGATTTGTCCATTCCTGTACCGAACACACACACACACACACACACACACAGTATGAACTCAACAACCCTGGTGTATACTGGCTAAATGAGAATACTGTTCACGTTGGCATGTGCAGTAATGAATGAAGATGCATTTGTAGGGTCCTTGTGAAAGAAGGTAGGAGTAGAGGTATACTGTAGATAACAAAGAAGAGTGTTTTTGCAGTTAGTACACAGGAGTCGAACTCTCCCTGTATTTTGCCGGTGGTGATGCAACACACGCTCCCCCCAACGGACGTCGCGCAGAGACTGCGAAATGCCACCGTCAGTTTCACCTCACGAAGGGGCGGCAGCATTGCTTGCCAAAGACGTAGCTGCTGATTCCCCCCCGTCCTTTGCGCCTTGCGCTGTGGGACGTCAACGGCGAAACACTCCAAGATATACTGGAGTTAGCATGCAAACAGGGACATCTTGGGGTTTCTCGCTTTCCCAGCGTGAACGCATATGCTTGGGTAGCTGTAGCAACAACAAAAAAATGGACGCCTTGTACTTTGTTTTGGCGAGTAGGCTTGGTTTTGAGCAAAGATGCTCTGTAACAGAAGGTGACGCATTACAAAGCTGAAGCGCTGGTATGAAATGGTGCACACTTCCTGCCTCCTAAGTGGGGCGTGGTCGCCTCCTCTGCCGCCTTATTTTGCCAAAAACAGTTAAAGCCCCCTAGAACTAAATCTTTGTATTTGTGTAAAAAGAAAAGTCATATTAATGACTAAATATCAGTAATTAAAGGTAAAGTTTAGGGGGGGAAAAAACCCTTAGTTATCATTTATATCACTCAAAAACTAATCTGCCTTATCAGGACTGTGTGGGTGTGGTTTGATTAGCTTGATTGACAGTGACCAGACAACCCACCAGCTGTCCATTGGTGTACAGATGTACGCAACTTCACCATTGCCCCCGGCCACTTCAAAGTTGCGAGAATCAGACAAAAATACAAATATGGAACCCCGCCCCCCGTGAAATCAAACCAAAACTGTCTAAACCTGAACCAGAACCTTTTTACACAAGAGTGTGTTGCGGAGAGAAGTTCATTTTCTCCCGATTTGTCCATCTGAAAAATGCCATCTGAGTGTCAGAATGTTCGGACGATATATGTGGCTTGTGAAAAATTGGTCCAATGTTTGCTTCGGTCACGCTCGGTGCTCACGTTCAGGGAATAGACTCAGGTCCCGCCTCCTGAGAGGGGCGGGGCAGCTGCGGGAACCCACGTGACACCGACACGGGAAATGACTCCAGAGTCCTCTCTCGACACCGCCTCTGGTTTGGTTCGAGCGCAGTGACGCACCGTGAGCTGCCGTGATCGTGCACTATCGAGGTGGGACGCGTCACGCTGGATGCCGGAACAAGATACAAGATACAAGATCTGGCTTTGGAATAGACCGCCAGGAGAAAAAAAACGACGCCACGGAAGCGCTGAGAGTGAACCAAAAACATTGAAGTTGTGGGCCGGAACGTCGAAACAACGAACTGGAAGACGCTACGAAACTCTGTGGGGGGGGGGGGGGGCTGCAGAGTCCGGTGATACACCTCTAGGGTTCGTCACCATGAGCAAACCCTTTCACATTCAAGACGTCACGCGATCCATTGTTAATGTAAACACACTGACTGTAGTAGCTTACACCCTGGCAGTCCAGAGGAGATTTTGAAACAGCATTTAGTCTCTCATGTAGGAACATCTTACAAGAAAGATCTTCTTAAAGAGGGGGGATTCGTAGCTTTCACAATCGTGACGCTGACTGCAAATCCTTCCTTATGTATGAACATGGTCTGGTGATGTCACGTGGCCCGAACCTAATTTGATCCCACCTTGCGTGAAGCTGAATGTCCGGTTATGTCCCGGTACGCTAGCCACCTTTTAGCTGTAGAAACAGGGGGCTTCAATGGTGTCCCAGGAAAGGGCGGGGTGTTCCAGGAGCCGAACCCTTTTCATGGCAGGTTGTATTTGTGAAGCCTACGAGAGGAGCCAAAGTTCTCCGTTAGCGATGTGACGTTACGCGTAATAAGTAAGTCCTTTCTGACAAATGCTGTTTCACCGCTGCAGTTGGTGATGACGCATTAGTGCAGGCCAACCCGGAAGTTAGCGTCGCCCCCGGATCCCTCAACGAAAAGGCCAATGGGTTTTTTTTGGGGGGGGATTATTGCAGAAGAAGAAAAAACAAAAGCAACTTTTGAGAAAGATACTTACAGTCCTGATTTTGTTCAGCAAGACAATCCTCACAAATGGACGCCACCGAGCGTAAAACGGAATCGCCAGAAGTAAAAAAAAAAGAAAAAAAAAAGCTAACGTTAGGCTATAGCATGGTCGCATGACTTCAGCGTCACCACCGCCAAGCTTCACTTTTAAGAGACTATAGATAGATATAGATATATAGACAGATAGATGTAGAGTATAAACACAACTAGTGAGTAGATGACTTTCTGAGTTCGGCGTGAAGACGTTTAATGTAATCGTCTCATTTAGCCGCTTGTTAGCAACCGCCTTTTTTAAGACACGTGAAAGCTTCAAAATTCACGAGTGGGGGGGGGGGTATCTGCTGATGTATTTCATGTCGTGAGAACAAAGCGTGAAAACCTCTTGTGTGTAACCGCAGACCTTAATTCAGGCATCCAACCAAAAACCCACTGACTTCCAGACGAGGGATCCGGAAGTGTAAAAACACGAACCCATTTCCCGGGTTTCAGGACTCTCTACACTGCCTCTCTCCGATGGGGTGTGAGAGTGTGAGACAAAGGGTAAAGAGAAGCAGTGGGGGGGGGGGGTATCCTGTCGTTGTTTACCAAGGTGATCCGCGTTTTTTTAAGCGGAAACGATAAGACAAAAGGATGGGGAGATTTGAGAGTCACGATTCACGGAGGGAAGAGGGACAGAGGGAGAGGACTAAAGGCCCCCCCCCCCCTCCCCCTCAGCTGTGGCTTGCTGCACAGTTGCATTGGTGCATTTTCTCATAAATATTTCAGGGAGGTAGAGTCCCCCTCAACACCTCCGTCCTGCACTCACTGCAGAGAGAGACAGAGAGAACAAATTGACCTTAACATTACCTCGGCTCTGGCATGATTTGAACCACTGCTTCTGTGGAGCAGCGAGTGGAAAGGAAAAAGTTTTTCCACTTCTCGCGGCACGGCGGACTGATCCATGGCGCTTGACGACTCTACGTTCAGGCTACGCAACTGGGCGCGTTATTCTACTTGTTTTCTCATTGTAACCCCACCCTGTCTGTGGCACGCGGCTCCAGGCCCATTGGTTCCTACTGAAGACGCGAATCTTTAAAAAAGTGCTCACGAATATATGTATATATATAATTTCTTTTAAAACAGCTGCTCACTGTAAGAAAACGTTACAGGAGAAAATTGTGCATCGGTTGGGGACTATTTTCAGCGGCGGATTGATCCACATTTGGTGGCTCTAGTGGGTATTTGGGGGCAGCAGGACTGTGTGTGTGTGTGTGTGTGTGTGTGTCAAAATAAACTACAGTGTGTGTGTGTGTGTGTGTGTGTTTGACACAGGGGACCCCTCCTCAAGGCAGGCCCCGCCTTGAAGGCCGCTCCGCTGACAGCCGCGGTGAGGCCACTGAATCGCGCTCGTGCCCCTTTAAGGTCCTGATCATGTCGGATCGCTATTATTCTTCTTATTATATTCTAATTATATTCTTGCTCATATTTCAGTTGTTATTACAGCTGTAACTACTATTATTAGTCATATTTCCATTATTATTATTGTAGTTGCTATGGCTACTACTAGTGCTGCCCGTCTATCTGTCTGTCTGTCTCTCCCTCCAACCCAACTGGTCAAAGCAGATTATTTATTCAATTTTAACATCTCTTATCTCATTTTATTTTCTCGTCTATTGTACTTATACTGACTATACTTAACTGTATACATATATATATATTATTGGTTTATTTCATTATCTGTTCTACTCTATTAATTAACATTATTATTCACATTCTTTTTGTCAACTCGTGTCAAAAGTCACGCCAAGGAAGCCCATTGAGTCCCGGGTCCTGCTCGAGGATCCCTTGCCGCCGTCTCGCTCATGGTGGGAACTGCTGGGTCTCCGTAATAACGTTTACAAAGAGTCCGGACTAGACCGGCTCTATAAGCGTCACGAGATGGCGTTTGTCGTGATTTGGCGCCATATGAATAAAAACTGAATTGACGCGTGCTTTGGGTGAGCAGCGGTTAGCAACCCGGGCCTTTTTTTTTTTTTTAATGGAAGGGTCTCTCCGGCCCTCTGCTGGTGGACGCTGCTCGCACCGACTCATTCTCCAGGACGGACTTCGCGTCTCGGCTCAAGAGGGGACCCTAATAGCTGGTGTAAGTCAGTCAGTCCAGGCCGACGCGGAGACAGGCGGCGGAGGTGCCGGTCCGTCCACCTCCACGAGGCTGCAGAGAGGGGGAGACAGGTGGTGGGGGGGGGGGGCAGACAAAGAGAAAGATGCGGCGTGAGACAGACAGAGATCCACGTCTATTCAAACTTTGGTGTTCTTATCCCAGTCTTATTGGAAAACCGTCCACAGTGAACTCAGCGTTGAAATTAGATATTGATCCTTCCAGCCCTCCGCAAACCCCCCCTCTCTTCATCTGGCCCCTCTTGAGCTTTGGGACTGCACATTTTTCCCTTCTGGTGATTCCTTCTTTTTCATTCACTCCTCTCTTCCTCCCTCTCTCTCTTCCTCTTTATCTCGGTCACTCTTGGGATTCTTGTCATTCATGCATCCTCGCCTCCATCACTCGCCACCTCCCACGTAGGACACGGGGAGGAGGTCTGAGGATGAGACGGGAGAATGGAAGTAACGGTGCAACACCTACATGTCCAGGATGTCCGGGAAACGTATGACACATATAAACATATATACGTATATTGAGTGTCAAATGTCTTTCTTGACCTTGAAAATAAACCGTATTGCTTTTTATTAAAGCCGCAGTCGGCAATATTATTGAATTATAATTTCGCTTGAAATAACTCATTTTGACTGCTGCATGCCACTAATAATATTTAATTGAAGGGCTTCTTTAAATAAATGTGTGTGTGTGTGTGTGTGTGAGCACCCGCCCCCCTTTGGATTTAAGGAAAAAAAAACTGGACCAGGTCTGAATCAAACAACCAATCAGGGTTAGCTAGCTTGGCGGAGCTGGCCAATCACATCGACTCTCGTACGAAACCTAGGGCGTTCTACGGAAGGTTCCACCTTCTGGATTGGAGTGTGAATCAGAGCGGCATCAAAACACAAGAACCCCCTGCTAGCTAACCCCTGATTGGTTGTTTGATTCAGGCCTGGTCCAGTTTTTTTAAAAGACTAAATACAAAGGGGGCGGGTGCTCACAGACACACATTTATTTAAAGGAGCCCTTCAGTTAGATATTGTTAGTGACATGCAGTGGTCAAAATGAGTTATTTCAACCAAAATTAGAATTCAATAATATTGCCTACTGCGGCTTTAAGGACGTTATTTGGTTATTGCCCTCCCCTGGTTGAGGCAACAGCTTAATTTAGGTTGATGTGTTAATGGCTGTCATTCAGGTAAAAGGGTTGGGGTACGCGGTCGCATATGAACAGGAAATGCAGGAACTCCACACACACACACACACACACACACACACGCTCGCAGCGACCAACTGTTCCATCAGAATGTGTCACTGTGGTGACTCACTGACACTACAGCACTGCGGTGAGTGTGTGTGTGTGTGTGTGTGTGTGTGTGTGTGGAGCAGTGGATGTTAAGTAAGAGACAGTCCGAGACACCAAAAGCTCTGCCCTCAGTCCAGTGCGCGCTGAGACCTCCACCTGTCGCCCCCCCTGTCCTGAAAAGGAAATGAGCAGGTATCTGAAACAAAGTAAATACATACAAAATTCGACTTTCAGTTTTCATGGTAATTGCAGGTCCAAATGTCAATTTTCATTTTGAAACGTAGGCCTCTGTTCCAGTATGCCATACACCGCCTGTGGTGTACGTATTATGTCACCACGATAAAACCAGTTATTTTACAATTCACTTTATTTGCCAAAATAACGAAAACAAAATGTGTTACATAACGAAAATCTGCATTTTGAGAAGTGAGTCTGAATTGGAAGTGATAGGAGTGTTACAGCAGCAAGCCCACCGGTTAAGAAAACCTTTTTAAAAAAAAAACCCTGACACAATTGTGTCCCGCAGCATTCTACTCGTGGTGATTTAGAATCACGAAAAGCGGAAAAAAAAAAATGTTGTGAGCTGAGCCGAACAGAGAAAAAAACAACAACAAGTTGGGAGAGTTCGCTGAGACGGTCGACGCCGACCTGCGATATCGGCGCGTCGAGTGCGAAGGTGGCAATTAGCGTAGCTTAGCATAAAGCCTGGGCGGGGCTGGGGGAGGCAGCATGTTTCTTTTGGGTTTTGTTATAGCATTAGTATTTTCAGTATTTACAATCACTGTCAGCTCTATTGGTGCTTTGCCATTAGTGGTTGTTGGGTTTATTTTGGCTCTTTTTCATTTTGCCCCCCCCCCCCCCCCCCGCCCTCTTGTGTTTGTGTAGGCTAGCCTGTGGGTTTATATATATATATATACCCCTCTTTTTGGTGTCATTTGTTGGGTTTGGTTTGTTAAGTTCAGACTTCTCTCTTGGACTATTGTTCTATTGACCTTGGCCCCAGATGTAGTAGTATTATTTTTTTTTGATACCATTTTTCTTACCAACTATGTTTTTCTTGCAATTTTTGGCCAAATAAAGGCTTAACCTCGCAAAGTTATCCATGAGTCCCTGTCTACACTGCTTGGACAATTCATATGCCCCCCCCCCATTTAAATCACAAAGGGTATTGAGGCACTGTAGCTGTCTAAACTGGTCAAAATGCTGCTGAAGTTAATATGAGGCTTCGGCTACAAATTGTAACTATGATAAAGAATATCGTTTATTGATGCCTGATAGACTCACGCAAACTTTCTAATCAGCTGTCAAGTTATGAATGTAGTGAGCCAATCAACAAAGGGCTCGTAGGCGGCTGGGTAGTGGTCCAAATTGTTTTTAAGCAGCAACTGTTCTCTCTCTTAGGTTATTTTGTAAAGCTCGGAAAAGCTGATTTGCAACAGATAGCGCGGGCCGCCATTTTTAAAACGAACATTATTTGTCAAGGGAGGCAGTTTGCAGATGTTACTGGTGCTGTAGAGGCCGAATGCATGAACATAAGCCATCTTGGCAACAATGGCATCTACGGGTCCGATATTTCGCTCGCTAACGCCTGCCACCGGAATCACCGATGCGAAGCCCCCGCTCAGCCTCTGATTGGCTTACCTTGGTACACCGGCGACCAGCGCAGACGACGAGCGCTGGCCACCAATCGGAGGCAGGGTGGGGCTGGTCACGCCCTCTCGCCACCCCGAGCGACATCACTCTTCAGAGCAGAGGCTCCTCACGTTCTAATAATCCCATGCCGTAACCAAAATAACGTCACGCGACAACAGCGGCGACTTGAAACATTGCATTGAATGAAATCCGCTCTATTGAAAAAGCACGTGAGCCAATGGGGAACGGGCGTGGAGCCTGAGGAGAGTCGTGTGAGAAGGCCCCCGAGAAACCGACGCGAATCTGCCGTCAAACTTTTATTGTCGAGAGCCACTCGTACTCACCACTGACGTAATCGCCATGCACTCGGCAGTACGCCACCATCACCGCTTAGGTTTTGTTTTTGTTTTTTTATGTAAGAGCGAATGTTCGAAAACAGAAGTGGAACAATCTGCAAAAGCTTGCCAAGAAGAAAATAACAACCAGCGCTTCACTCCCCCCCCCCCCGCCCATCATCTCTTTCTCTTTCCTCTCCTCCTATCTCCCTCAGGCTCACCTTCACTCATCACCTCATCTATTTTTTCCCCCGTCTGTTGCCTGGCAACAGACAGGAAGAGCATCACTTGGAGACGTCAAAAACACACACACAAAAAAACCAAAACACACACACAGGAAGGAACCGGGTTCCGTCCCGAACAGTCCAGCCCTCAGTCTCTGCGCTGGTCCTCGATAGGGAGCGTCGCGAGGTCCGGGGGAAGATGTCCAGGAGGGAATGCCTGAGCAGTTGGGCAAACTTTGATAAATGCAACCAAAATGATCCCAAAGTTCTTCATATCAGACGTTGAGAATGTCCACACACCGTGCGCTGTGAGGTCTGGATCGAGGTATTCTGGCCCATTCAACGAAATGTTTCGAGCACGATCAGTCGAAGGAACCCCATCGAAGCGTCCGCGCTGATGTCATCCTGGAGGCACATGTTGTCACCTTTTTAAGCGGATTGGTCGCGCTCGTTGGTTGCTCCTACAAGTGGGGCCATCTGTAACAGCTACAACCACACACATATATATATATATATATATATATATATATATATATTTTTTTTTTTTTGCCTTTAGGCATGGTTGGATGACACTTTGCTTCAACTGGTTTGTTTCAAGCATACTCAGGCCTTTATTGCCATAGGCTTTAATGGAAGCCTCCCACTACACTGGCAGTACGTCCTGATTTGGCCAAAGCGTAGCATGTAGCGTGCAGCATGTCAAACAAAAGCAAAACATGCAGTGTGTCAGAAACACCCGGATGTCGTACTGATTCTGAAAATCTGAATCTGAGATCCCCCAGCGTGCATCGGACCGGTCTACCTCGCACACTGCGTCCCACAGTGCAAAGCGCTTGCGGAGGTTTGCCAATAAACACTACGCAAACGTTCACTTATTTCACCTCAGCGGTCCACCCAAAATGTGTGTCTGTGCAAAATAAGCACCCCCCCCCCCCCCAATTATTGAATCGTCGCTCATATGTCTTGATTACTGCCAAAATCTGAAATTCTACTCGATTCTGCAAAATACATACTAATGTAAATAGACTTTAAATTGGGGACTACCTTTTAATCTGCGCAATTAAGCTGGCGAGTAAAACTGTGTCGTACCTCATCGCACGTTTCGCATTTGTGGAAAATTCCAAGACAGATTCTCCTATGTCAGTGATTACGATATATATGCGCCGGCTGATCTGTTAACGACGCATCAATCGCTGGTAATTGCGCCGTGTAGGCGCCCGCGGGCATGGAGCTCCCGACAGAAGTGTGGTGACGGTAGACATGTAAAGAAAATGGGACGCTCCAGGGTGCTGTTATGACCTGCCGGGGTTTGAACGGGATAAAGTTGGGACCGGCCTGTGGGACCGTGACGCAGTCTCTGGCGCAGCCCAAACTACGCTGAAGGAAAGAAGAAAGGGGTGCATCCTAAAACCCAAGAGGCGGTGGTGGAGGCGGACAGTGTCGCCATCTGACCGAGCGCACTTGCTCGCTAACAATGTTTAAAAGTGCAACTTGGTGTACTGTAACTGCGCGGAGCCAGTCACTGCTGAAACTGGCTAGTTAAGCAAACCCCTTGACTCTGCATTGTGCTGTGTTGGGTGGAGAAAGATGGGACGGGGGCGTCCATGGAGGTCCAAGAGGGAACAGGAGATGTCAGGGAATGGTACAAAGCTAGTGGTTCTCCTTAACTTAGGTGATGATAGACTGAGTAGTCACTTACGGCCATTTTCAGAGTCTTGGCTATTTCATCATGGTTGTGGAGTAGCCGCAAAATTATAGGTCCCCTTTTAAAGGGGACTTATTATGCTAATTTCCAGCTCTTTAGTTTTATTCTGGGACACCACTAGAGCAGCTTTGCAGGATTAACAGTTCAAAAAAAGTCCTTAATTATCTTCTACTGGACAAGCCGTTTGAGCGCCTGTCTCTTTAAGGCCCACCCTCCCTAAAAGCCCACTTTCTTCTGATTGGCCAGCTTGGCACGGGCGGCGGGTGCCGTCCTCTTGCCGCTGTGCTCGACGGCACATGGCAGCTACAGTGACTTCGCTTGGAAAGTAGAGATACGGGGCACCGAATTTTGATGAACTTCCTTTTTTATCAGACCACAAATGAGACACAAAGAAGTAGGTTGGAAAAATGGAAATGCATCTGGGGACTGGGCTATAGCGTTATAAAGTATCCGCTTACTAGCTGTGGCTGCCGTTAGCTCAGTTAGCTTAGAGCACCAGGGGAGTGTTGGTGTTTCCGCCTCCAGCGCAGGAGCTTTGGACCGCCGGGAAGTGGAGGTTTTCAGTCACGTGGTTAGAGTCAGCTAGCTAAGAGCATAAATATATATCTATGGCTAAGAGGGCCGCTAGCTGCACAGCTAACTAGCAAACGACAGCTACAGTTAGCAGTAGTCAGCGATTACTTTAGCAAACAAGCTAAAGCCACCCGTCCATCAATTCACTTTCTGCGCGACACACCGAGCAGTTTTTAAAAACCTGAAGAGTGGTCCTGAGCAGAGCGCTCGAATAACTCTAATAACTCGAATAACGGACTGAGCCCGAGGGCGGTGGCGTCCCCTCTACTTCGTGGGCTCGCTGTCACTGCTGTGCCAGGGGCAGGTGACCATATAAGGAAATCCGTACCTATCTGACATCAGATAGACACAGATCCCCTGAGCCTTTTAAATTGGATTACCTCATTATTTATGCAACGTTTAATATAACTATTTTGCTATTGTTACATAAAAAAAAGCACAATAGGTCCCCTTTTACTGACCCTTCGACCCCTGAAAACAAGCTAGTTTTGAGGAGCCAAAACTTTTTTTTGGACACAATGTGTATAGAGTATGACGTGTTCAGCACAAAAAGCTGCACTCCCGGAGAAGTTGCTCAAGAAAAGTTTTATTATGATTATTATTATTATTATGTATCTGCCGTTATATACACATGGCATGTAGAGCAGGATTCGGTCGCGTGCGCTTGTGTGTGTGTGTGTGTGTGCATGCTAACGTGTTAACCCAGCACACGCCACTGCTCATCAGTAGCGTGTGCCGCCGCCGCAGCCGAGGAAGCGTTCCACGTGATTTGCCTTCAGTCAGTAATGTGGGCCCCTTTTTCGTGCAAGCAGAATCCACCCTTATCTCTCCGCAGCGCTCTTTCTCTCTGCTCTGCTTTTGATTCTCTTTTTTTTTTTTTTTTTTTTTTCTCTTCGTCTTCCTCGTGGCACAGCAGCAGCAGCAGCAGCAGCGTTTCCTTCTCCTCTGTGTCACCTCCCCTCCCTCCCTCCATCTCCCGCTGCTTCCATCCCCCCCCCCCCCTCCCCCTCCCTCCCCTCCGCTGTGTGTTTGCAGATGAAACGGGCAGCCTGCCAGTTTTTCATATTTCTTGGCAGCAAAGTGGCTAGCCAACTTCCTGGGGATGGGGAGAGAAGGGGCGGGGCGGGGTGGGGGCTTGCGAAAGGTTACATTTGCACAATGTGTCTATGAAAAGAAAAAAAAGAAAAAAAGGAAAGACAGAAAGAAAGAGTGGAAAAGCTGGGCTGGATCAGCTAAACGACGTGGGGTAATGGAAAAAGCCCTCTGGGGGAATATTCAGTATGCAAGAGTATCGAGTTGCATGCAGTCACTACAATGATGTCTGTCCCTCTCTGTTTCTCTTTTTGTCTCCCTTCTCTGGAATGTTCCCTCCCCTCCAACACACACACCTACCTCACCTTCCCTCTGTCTGTGTGAAAGCGTTCTTTGAGGCGATAGCTTCGGGATGGGGGAGCCGGTCGAATCATCACCGTTTGACGGGTTTCTGTGTGTGTGTGTGTGTGTGTGTGTGATTATATACCAACAAATATCCACCACGGAACAACTGTGTGCTCTGTCCTGCTGTGCTGTCCGCATTGACTGAATGCGGGTAGACAGTGTGAGACAGAGGGAGGGTTAAACAGTGAAGGTGGGGGGGGGGAAGAAAAATTCAGCTGTTTACCTCTACACTCCACTTCTCCATCCACATCCGTCTCCATGGAGCAAGCCAAGGAGAAAGGGTCGACAACGTAGACATACAGGAGTGCCGGAGGAATCTTGACTTGGTAAAACCAAATAACATTCACAGGTTGAGGCGTGTTGTCATAGTTTTGACCGTCTTCCCTAACGGTAATTATAACATTGTACTCACCCAAGTTGGTTCTGAGACCTTAGGGTGCTGGGGACATCACTAAAAAGAAGTAGTTCGGGGGGGGGGGGGGGGGGTGCATGAAGCACAAGCAGTCATCTGGACCATCGCCCCCCCAGTTTACAGAAGCACTCCGATTCTCCGGCTCAGGGTTCGATCCCCGGCTGCCCCCGTCATGTCGAAGTGTCCTTGAGCAAGACACTGAACCCTAAGTTGCTCCCGATGGAGACCAGCACCTTGCATGGCAGCTCGGTCGCTCGTGTGAATGTGTGAGTGAATGGGTGAATGAGACTTAGCTGTAAAGTGGTGAAGAGGTTCCGTCCATCTCGTCGTCTTCTTCCCGGGGGGTGCTTCCCCCTCTATCTGTATCGTCATTATCAGACAATTTCTAGCCAGGTCAGGTCTGTCCGCCGCTTCGGTCCAGGACGGATGGATTTGGTGATCCCGTAACTTTCCGGCTTTTTCACGACCAAATACCTCCAGAGCTAATGGCGTTCACGTCGCCTTCGGCTGTGCTTTGTGTTTTCTAATTGTGTGTGCCAGTTAGTGCGTGTTAGCATGCTAACACACTAAACTAAGACGGGGAACAGGGGTAAACATTACACCAGCAAAAACATCATCATGGGTAGTACCGAACCTACAATAGGCGGGCGGCAAGACCAGGTCCGGCCCGCGAGAGCCAGATGTTGGGCCCACGCTGACCCATTGGCACTTGCATGAACGTACCTACACTTGACCTTCCCCTGTAGAGAGCTCATCGCGCCGTGCCGAAGGCTCTGTTTTTTTTTGTTTAACAAATTGACACAATTCTTCAAGACGAAAAAGCTTGGATGTGAGCAAAGTTGTGTCCGTTGTCACCGATGGGGCTCCATCAATAGTGGGACAACCCGAGGACTTGGTGAGCAGACCCAGCACTCCTGACATGTCATTGCATTATTCACAAATCAGTGTTGTGTGCTAAACTGTCTGGGGAAATGAAAGAGGCAACGGACGCTGGGATGAGACTGGTAAATTTCGTTCGTTTCTTGCAGCCTCTGCAGAGCCGAAAGGCCCAAGAATTTCAGAGGTTTTGAAGTGACAACAAGGTGAAGGCATATGTTCTTTGTTCTAATTCACCTTAATAAACCACACTGTTGCAGATATGTACGAATCGGTCGAAGCTTTCCGGTCAAAGCTGAACCTTTTGTAGCGAGACATTCACAGAAGAAAGTGGCATTTTCCATGTCTGATGAAAAAGGCCGGTGCCTTCCATAGATGAGGCTACTGGATGGCAAATGGAGGTCTTGGACACATCTGATTTTCGCAAGGACGTTAGGGTGAGTGTCTTTTGGATCAGTGTGGTCCCCCAAGCTCTATTCAGAAACACGAAAGCTATTGCAACGCCCACAGTGTTCCCCTCCACGCACATGTGGGAGTCGTCATTTTCTTCAATGAACCCCATTAAGAACCAGGAAAGAAACGGACTGTCCAATGCACATCTTGGCCAGTGCCTCGGGATTGCCACAACAGAACAATGGGGCCCGACATCAGAAGGGTTGCCTCGTCTCGTCGCTCCAACTTCCAACTTGTGCGTGGTGAGCAGCTCACATTGGAATAAATCTGCAGCAAATCTTGGAACGCGGTATCTAGTTGTCTTACAGTAAGGGCCAGGTTGTGCTAGAAAAGAAGACAAGTCTCTCTTGGACGGCATTCGAAGTGTTGCACTTGTACACACAAAAAGTGAGTCCAAACAAACAGCTGTGTGAAAACCCTGCCTACTCTCTCACCTCCGCACACCTGGCCAATGGTCATGTTATAGAAATTGTCAGACACCCCTCTTATTCCAGGGCTGGAACTACAAAAATAACAACCAAATTGAATGAAATAAAGTGAAAGTCTTTGTAGAACACTAATGAGGATGTCAGCACCGTGCTGTTTCATTTAAAGGTCCCATATAATGTCCATTTCCAGGTCTATGTTTTTCTTCTGGGACACCACTGGAGTAGTTTAGGATGATTCACAGTTTAAAAAGTTTTTATTCAATTTATACTGGCCCTTCATGCAGCCCCTTAGTTCACCCTCTGTCTGAAACAAGCCGTTTTAGCTCCTGTCTCTTTAAGGCCCCCTCCCTCCCTAAAAGCCCACTTTCTTCTGATTGGCCAACTTCCGGAAGAGAAGAGCAGGAATAAAGCCTCTGAGCCCTGAGCACAGCCCGCACCGCCTCATCCTCTTGCCATTGTGCTCGATGGCACATGTAGAGCTACAGTAACTTAGCTTAACTTAGCCATTTGATGAACTTACTGTTCATCAGACCACAAATGAGACAAGAAATGCCGCCAGAGTGTTTCTGGAGGCCAGGCCTCACTGATTACTGTACAAAAGCACACAACTTTTACAACTTTATTCACTGATTTTGGTGAAACTAGATCGTTATTTCCTGATCGACAGATAGCTTTAAAGTAACCGCTAACTGCTGCTAACTGTTAGCTATTTAGCCGTGCAGCTAGTGGTCCTATTGGCTTCGCTGACTCTGGCCGGACTGGGAGCTCGGAGCACCGGGGGAGTGTTGGTGTTTACACCGCTAGCACAGGAGCTCCAAGCTCCTAGTCCGGGCAGAGTCAGCTAGCTAATAGGACCGCTAACTGAGAAACTGACTAACTTGCCGCAACCGAAAACGCACTTTCTGTGAGACATACTGAACCACCTCCAAAAACCTTAAGAGTAATCCTGAGCAGAGCGGTTGAATAACTTAAAGGTCCCACATTATGCGTCATTTCAAAAAGACATGGAAATCTTACTTTCTACAGTATGGGCCCTTTGATGCCAATCTGACCAATCATTACATAGCCCCCCCCCCCCCCCCCCCCCGCGGCTATCGATGGCACATATGCGCTATAGAATACTTGCAGCATCTAGCGCCATCATCAGGTAAAAATCATCATCAGGTCTTTTTGTCCAGTAATTTGGTTGATGACCAAATACCTGCAAAACTAATGACATTCCCATCAGCCTCAGCTGCACAACGTGTTTAGCGCTAGTTAGCGAATGTTAGCACGCTACGGGTAAGCTAGTTAGCTCACAGATCCACTTTGAGTTAAATAATAACTCGCGTTTTTTGACGTTTGGACGACATGTAGGTTCGTTTCGCAGCGTCACGCGATTCAGGTCCTGCACATTGCACTCCTCATGTATTCACAGCGAGGAGAGGACGCATCTAAACGACAAATTAGCTATGAAACGTTGTTCCAAGCCTGCTTTTCAACAATGCCTTCAAAAATTACAGCCTCCACTGCTGAAACAATCCTCTCTCGCTTTCTCTTTCTCTGTTTCCCTGCCACACAGAAACAGGCTCTCTCTCTCACACACACACACACACACACACACACACACTGAAACACAACCCACCCCCCCCCCTCCCTCCCCCACCCCCTCTTCTCTTTGCTGTGCTGCTTCTATAATTCAAATTCTGTCATGCTTGTTCCAGACTGCTGGCTCCAGCCTCTCTCTCTCTCTCTCTCTCTCTCTCTCTGTCTCTCTAGGAAAAGAAAAGCGAGAGGGGAAAAAAAAAAAAGAAAAAAAAAAAAGCTCTTTGAGGGACAAAGCTGACAGAACCCCACACAGACAAATACACCAAGCTGAACTAAACAGCAAATGTGAAAAAGCCTGCTGTGCAATTGGATTCTTGCAGGAACACTGAGCATCATCTGCACTCTTCCCCTGACGCCTTATCACTGTTTTACACTCACTCTTTTACTTTTTTGTCTCTCTCTCTCTCTCATCCCTGGTTTCAGTGGTAGAAGAGAGCATATTTTTTATGTTATATATTTAGAGCGATAGATTAAAAATAATCAACAACAAAAAAAAGAATGGCCAAAAGTGAAGCAGGAGTATCCTGACTTTTAGTCCCTGGCGTGGGCCAAGGACTAAAAGATTGCATCCAACACTTCCCGTAATGCAATGGGATAAATGATTTTATACCATGTCTGGTACAACAACCATCAGGGCTATTTTCTCAGACTTCACCAAGCTCCCCCAGAGTCTCAGAGAAGATGTTATACAACTGTTTTTCCAGAGGCTACCAATGACTAGTCGACTCATCCTGACGTGTGAAATCATTTGGCGTGCCCCTGTGAGACTTTTAACCTCAGGGTGGACGACTTTCCCCGACAGTTCCAGGGCTGTTCGCGTACGTGAGATGCTCCTTTACCTTCGTTTCTGACCGTTACTGGCGTCCTGTAAGTGACAGAGGCAACGGTAACATGATTCGATGGTATCATTGTCGCCATCTCAGCTTAGCGTCTTAGCACGCTAACGTGGGCTACTTAGCAATAAACACAAAGTGCGTATGTCGTTAGTTTGGTTTGGTTTTGACCTAGTGATGGTGCTAGATTAAAAAAAATTAATAAAAAAAGTCAGGACATCACCAAAATGACTGGGATCCTGTGGGGGACGTGGGTGTTGTCGAGATAATTTCAGGTCTGGACCAAAGTGGAACAGAACTGCGTCTATTGTTGAATGCAATACAGTGCACATCAATGGCGTGGATTTGCATTTCAATGGGCACATGTGAGAGTCAATGCACTTGTAGAGGGGAGTCCTGCTACATTATATTATAGAATATTGTTTATTGTTTATTTATTCGTGTGCATACCTGAAGTTCAGAGTTCCTTCTTGACCTTGGAAACAACTATCATATAGCGCCAAGCTCCTCAGCAGAATGTAAGCCAGAATGGTAGCTGTCCCAGAACAGCTACTAAATGGACCTTTGTGGTGAGACTGCTCTCTAAAATGTATTTAATGTCATCGTGGCTCACAGACAGCCCACGTTACAAGCTGGAGGCCCGGAGTTTGAAAGAAGTGGATGTTTATCAGCCAGTCAGTGTACAATAAAAGGTTTGCATTGCATTGTGGGAAGCAGGGTCCGGAATTGGCACCCGCCTCTCGCCAAATGCGAGTAAAAATCTACGTTTGGTTTCGCATCAACTCTGCACACTGGTGGTAGCGTGCAATCTGTGACGTCAGTAATTGTATTGCAGTTCTTTGGTTGACTCTCGCTGTCCGCCATTGCTATGGCTACGCTTATTTTACCCAGCTAGCTGCCAAACTCGATTGCCAGTACCACAGAGGAGAATTTCACTCACTAATTGCAAAGAGAGCCTGCGGCGACACATTGCCCGAGTAGATCAGCCTAAAACGAGAAATGAAGAGCACTGTGGAAGTACAGTTATTTTGACCATCCTATAAAAATCTGTCTCTTGTGAGTCACCCAACTTTGTCGTGCTATATTAAGTTCCTGGAGTTTTCTTTTCATAATGTACCATTGTGAAAATAGGCTCTGTGTCTGGTCAACTAACATTTACTCAATATTCTAACCAAGAGTCTAAGCCCTCTACTTTGCTGGCAGCTTCACTATAACGGAGTAATTCTGCCCCTCTCTTCGCTTTTCCTTCAAGGTCTTACAGCGTGTAGGGACATGAACGTCCTTGGAGATGGAGAGCTGATGGACGTAACGTCCTTTTCCTTGTCTGATGACCTCCACACCTGATTGGCAGGAAGGACTCACATACTGTGGCTCACTCACTGTTGGCCTCTCAAGGTAATTGAATCATAATGGAACATTTTCCGTAGCCCGGCCCGGCTCATTGCCCCCCTCGCGCCGGCGATGCAACAGCAACAAAAGAAATGGTTCCTTTAGTCACGTCAAATGCCATCTAGGACCGGGGCTGCCACGGAATTGCTTCATTTCTCCAAATCCAACAAATGTTTCTAAGTCCACACATTGGATGGATTACCCTGCATGTTCCTGTGAAATATAGCCACAGGTAAGCACTTCCTCAGCCATAACCCCGAAAGGTTCCTGACAGCCTTTTTGATATTTGTCTTTTTCCCCTTTGCACCAGCTCTCAGGTGCAGTGTCAGGTGTATTTCTTCAATCTAAGAGGATTAAAGAAAGCAGGGGAAGCAGGGGGGCATGGACTAGGTGGTACAGTGATTACTTCATTGTACCAGGCCTCCATGCCTGGGGCAACATTTAGGCATCGGTGAGTCCTCTTTGCCCTGGTTGAGGAACCTTGGACGGCATCCTTAGCAGCTGCCCAAAGGCCTTGGGAAAAAGCCGCTGGTGGCACCATGACCAGGTAAATGGTAAATGATCTCACTTATATAGCGCTTTTCAACCTTCACGGTTCCCAAAGCGCTTTACAGCTAAGTGTCATTCACCCATTCACACACCGATGGCAAGGTGCTGGGAGCAACTTAGCGCTCAGTGTCTTGCTCAAGGACACTTCGACATGACAGGGATCGAACTCCCAACCCGCTCTAACTAGCTTTACATCCCGTGCGACAGTGCTAACCACTGCGCCACCATGCCGCCCAGGTGCTGAAGGAAGTGGCAGAGCACATCGTATCAGCCATCAACCACAGCGAGCACCTCCGCCCACCCAGGAAGCATAAGGTGTTCATGCAAGCAGGCTCCGTGACACCATTACACCAACATCTCTGAGGCGACATGGTCCTACTTTCAGAAGACCAAAAGCAGGTGACTGTGTCCTGGGAAGACCGGATCATACCTGTATGCTGGCCGTTCTCTCTACAGAGCATTCACGCTGCAGATCCATCAGAGCAGACCCACCGGAACCACATGGAAGGCGGCTCAAAGAGCTTCCAGATGGCAGTGGACCAGAGGGAGTGAGCTGTAGGGTAGTGCTGTTTGGACACAAATTGGGGTCTGATCAACCTTAGCTGGACTGATCCTAGGTCGTGTCAATGATGATGTGTGTCAGTGGACTGTCAAGTGTATCTCACACACAGACACACACACACATATATCTGTCTGACTTTAAGGAAATCCTGTAATTTATTATTGCCATTAAATAAATGGCAGTATCGTAATGAAGGTTGGCTGGCTGTAGTGTAGGCCATAAGCCCCGCCCCCTCCGTGTTAGCGGATGCTTCAAATAAATTTTTCCCAAAGATGGTTTCTGTCATTTTAGGTAGTTCTTATCACGCTGATGTTTGTTCAAGTGTTTGTTTTTCTTTCTAAAAAAGGGCGTGGAACGTCATGATTGACAGCTGTGATTGATTGTGGTGTGCTCATGATTGGGTTGGATGGGTGTATGGGCGGGACCTCGGCCCTGGCTCCAAAATGACGTCACCAGCACAAGATGGCGGCGGCCGTATCCGGGAGAGTTTGATTTCTTTTTTGTACAGTGGACAGACTGGACACAGTTGGTGTCTTTTGAAGTTCGAGATAAAATTCTGTGACAATACAACTGTAATATGCAAATTAGACAGTAAACTTATATTGAACGGATGCTTGGAAAATATATCATAGCACAAATAGACAAATGAGAACTTGTTACGTGACCCTTGCCTTGCAGGTGGTCGCGGCCCTTCGAAGTCTCTCTTTGCTGCTGTTTACATTGGATACAACTGAGGCAGTGGTGACACCTAGTCACTGTCTGAAAGTGCCTTAAGAATAGAAGAAACCTCAGTATGTTGTTTGTTCCATCCAACACTATTGTATTATGTGTACTATTGGGGTTTAGAGGTGATTAGTCAGGTTGTGTAAAGCCCTTACGCCGACCTATGCTTTATCTCTGGAGGAGCTCACTGGACCCCTTAACACAAAGAATTAGTTGTCCTTGTCCTACGTGGATATAATATATAATATTTAGGACATCAACATAAAAACAAAAACTAACAAATAGACATGACAGAGTGGAACAAAATAAAACAAACACAGAAAATGTGCACATATGCATGTGCAATCCGTACAATGACTGAAATGTCCACAAGTGGATTGAGGGTCAGAGAGTCCATAGAACCAAGACCAAGTGAGGTCGAGGAAGGCCCAAGACGAAGGCTAGAGAACTGAAGTCCAGGTGGATCGAAGCACAATAGAATACAATAGAATACAGTCAGATGCAATGAGTTCCAGGTCCCAAGAGCTTAAGAAACTCGGGGTGGGCATTGGACTAGTATACCAAATTTTCAAGACCAAGTGAGGTTGAGGAAGGCCCAAGACAAAGGCTAGAGAACTGAAGTCCAGGTGGATCGAAGCACAATAGAATACAATACAATACAGTCAGATGCAATGAGTTCCAGGTCCCAAGATCTCAAGAAACTCGGGGTGGGTATTGGACTAATATACCGAATTTCTTCATGTCATTTAGCCATTTTTTAAAGCGGGGGGGGGGGGGGGGGGACAAATTTCCAATCTCTCAGGATAACCCTTTTTGCTATGACCATACCAAACATGACATCTGTTCAGTTAGGTCTTGGAAAAGTGCCGCCGATGGATAACTTTAAACTGGAAGGGTTTGAAGTCCAGCATTGATAGGACATGCTTTACTCCTATCTGACCCTTTCGCCCCAACCGAAAGTCATCCGAAATCTCCTGACCAGTATCCTTAACGTGGAGAGGAAGAACAAACTGCGAAGGGATTCTATTAATGAGGTCATAAAAGTTGTGTTGTTTGGGCAACGTTATCGAAGTGAGGTGGAGATCAGTACCTGGCAAAATTTCTAATTTGCAGATACCGAAAAAGTGACCAGGGGGGGGATCAAATTTCACCTAAAGTTGTGCGAAAGATGCAAAACGGTTGTTAATAGAGATCCTCAATAGTAGGCAGGCCCTTATCTGACCAATGTGAAAAAACAACGCCCATCAAGTCTGGCTTAAAACAGGGGTCCTAACACATGGGAGCATGAATGGCCAATTCTGAGCACGCCCTTGATTGGCCTTAGAATCTTCTACATGCGCATGTTTTTTCAACCATACCTGCAAACTCTAGATTCTGGTCAAACTGTTCAGAATAGATGCTGATGTGCGCTAGCAGAACAGAACCGTTAAAACAGTTGCCGAAATAAACCGACCGCGGACCTCATTCAGACACAGAAGGCGAGCAAGAAAAGGAGACAAAGCTGGAGGGCTGTGAGCAGAATGTTTGCAGGCTTTCTTTCTGTTCCACTGCTCCCCTCCCTCATTCCCTCCACCCCAGTTAGCTGGAGACACACAGGAAAACAGAGGCTGTTTGAAAAAAAAAAAAAAAAAAAAAAAAAAAAAAAATGGAGGCAAAATGGAGCCACACAAAGGCAGCGCTTGCTTTCTCCATCGCCAGCTTACTAATCGGCATCTTTGCCGTGCTCGATGCATGCCTGTCGCCCGTTACATGGCAGCATTGCCATGGCGACCGGGGTCTGAATAATCATTTGTGCAATGACCCCTATTCTCCAGAGGGAAGACAGAGGGATGGAGGAGCTGAGAGGGGGAGGAGGCTGGAATGAAAGCAGAGCCAGCAAAAGCAGAGGAAGGGAGGGAGCAGGAGGAACGAGGGAGGGGAGGGGAGGGGAGGGGAGGGGGGAGCAGCAGAGCAAAGCAGCAGGGACCCAGACAGAAACAAAAAGGAAAAAGAAAACAGATTTTCTTTCTACTGGCAGCAGGGAAAGAAGCTTTTATGTTTTTATATAACGAACAGAACGCTCAAAAAGAAGGGACGGGGAGAACGCATGTTTAAGAGTAGCTGGGATTCAGTAGATGGTAATGGTAAATGCTGGACTAGAGACTGGGCTGTGCGTGTTGTGGACAACAGAGGGAGATGGAGAAAGGACAAGACAAAGACAAAGGGTTTTCAGACAGTACGAGAGCTTATGTGCAGTGTTCGTTACACCCCACAATGTGGAAGTGTTACTGGTAGTGGGGCTAGATGTGTCTTTGTCCTGAGGGTGGCGCTAGAGAAAAGGTCACAGGGTCATTAACATGAAATGGGTTCATCCTCCGGGGAGCAGGAATCTACTCGATGAATGGAATAGTCTGAGATGCAAGTATTTGTTGGGCACAAGAGGACATTGCGTCACCCTCATCCTCTGGAGACCTTGAACATCCATACCTAATTTAATTGCAATGGTTTCGAGATTTCTTGCTTTTTGGAAGTGTTGGACGGACAGATGAGCGGTTGGACAGACCAAAATTGCGCCACGCTGAGTGGACCGACAATACAGACAAGTTGCAGGAGAACTCAGCATGGATGTATTAAATGAAAACTATGCTTTCTAAAAACCTGAGTTTTATTTTTGTGGCTCTGGCAATCGGTTATATTGGTTATGGGAACATTGTCTTCACCAAAGTAATTACTGAGCTCTGGGAATGCAGTAAAATCACTAAAAATAGGTCGACCCAGTTGCAATCAAACCAACAGTTTATACGTACATAATCTAAACCACTTTATTTGGAGGTCAAACTGAAAGTGAGAACACCCATAATGCTGCTAATCATTTCTCATTGCACAGGAAAAAGTGAGTGTGCACAACTACGCGGTGCCAGTTCTAGCTTAGGTTGCGCTCGAGTCAGGATCTGACAATAATATGATGTACAGCATTCCAAAATTGTTATGCAGCTCCGAGATATGATTTCATGGTTAAATGACGAAAAAAAGAACTGCTGTCACAATTTAATTTACAAAACGAGACTAAGGCGGCATTCGGACGCCAGTGCTCCCATTCATTTTGAATGGGGGTAGTGCGTTCAGGCTGCGGAGGTTAGGACCACGCAGGACGCCGATCAGACCGGAAGACGCCCTCAAGAAGAAGAACTTTGTTTACTTTTTAACGGCTGCATCTGGCTTGCAAAACAGCGGCTGCAACAAGCTTCTTTTTGTTTGTGTTTGAGTTGAATGGAGGATAAGGGGTTAAAGTTCTTCTTCTTCTTCTTCCCTTTTGTTGTTCCTTTGCTTTTAAGTGCATTACCGCCACCCTCTGGATTGGGGGGGGGGGGTTAATGTTCACAACATGACGTCACACAAATGGGCCACGTAGTGTCACTCCCACAATGCCGCACGACCCTGCGCTAATCGCCGCAACCTGCCGGAATTTGGTCTGAGTGCAGCCTAAGAGTCTACAGCCACGCTAACAGCTCCGCGCTAATGTCAGCATACTCACATGCTCACAATGACAATGCTAACATGCTGATGTTTAGCGCTGATAATGTTTACCAAGGTCACCTTAGTTTAGCATGTTAGCATGCTAAAATGAGCTAATTAGCACTAAACACAAAGTACGGCTAAGGCTGATGGGAATGTCATTAGCTTTGCAGGTATTTAATCATAAACATAAACATTGGAGAAATGTTCACCTGATGATGGCGCTAGAGTAAAAGTCAGAGGATCACCAAAGTCATTTGGATTAATCCTCTGGGGACCATGAATGTCTGTCATGATGGCTTATAATAATTAGGGCTACAACAACACTGCTTCTGTGTAGTGATGTCGCCACATTCCCAGATTTCAGCAACTACTTTGATGATTACAATGTTGTCATATCTGATCAGAACCGCTGCACAGAGCTATGAAAACGTAAGCAAAGTTGGAGCGAACCATCGCTTTCCTTTCAAGGCCAAGCTTTCAGCAGAAAATCTCACGAGAAGACCAATACCAACAATGCAGTGCCAGTGAGCCACGCTGTCACGCTGTCACGTACACAGTCCTGCTGCTGGAAATACCAGATGAGCACCGAATTGTGTGTTAATCCGCCGCTGAAAATAGTCCCCGACACACTCACCGTTTCCTCCTGTTTGAGTAACGTTTAATAAAAACTCCAGTGACCAGCTGCTTTAGGAGATTACTGAGCCCTTTTAAAAACAATGAGACTATATATTTTTGAGGTGTTTTTTGAATATTTACATCTTCAGTAGGAACCAATGGGCTGCCTGTCACAGACAGATTAGGAAAGTCAGAAGTCCTGGAGGACACTCATAATGTTGCACTCAATTGTTCCCATGAAACTTCACGCTACATCTTGCATATGGAGGAAGCACTGCCCTCTGTAGGTTGAAAGTTTCAACACGTTGGGGCGTGGTCAGGCGTGAATGGCTATTAGTTAGCTAGCAATTGCGTTGGAGCCTAGTTTCAGGACATGTGATTGAAAATGGCAATTTCATCAATATATATATAAATATATATTGAATTATCACTACATAGCATTTATTAAAGCTGCACCAAGGAATACTTTTATACTCACAATCGGTGAAATGAGAGAGGAGAATTATCACCCTGTTCTGCAGTTTCCCTCAGCTCTACAGAGCGTTTTAGCATCTTTCAGCTCCTTGTTTCGGTTCAGTCTCACCACTCCCATTCGCCTCGTTTCCAACTACAAACTCAGCACCAAACAGTTAGCAATCAGCTGGGCGACATAGTGAAGTGCTTATTAGCGATTAGAGTATTAGTTAGCCATTTTTACACTTCCGGTTCCCTCATCTGGAAGTCAATGGGTTTTTGATTAGACGCCTGAGATGAGGTCTGTGGTTACACACGAGCTTAAGAGATTTTCACGTTTTTGTTCTATGACATAAAATACGGTCAGTAGATGCCCCCACTCGTGAGCTTTGAAGGTTTTACATGTCTTAAAAAAGGCGGTTGCTTCCAAGTGGCAGTTCGTTTGTTTTTTTCTACTTCTGGCGATTTCCATTTACGCTTCAGAAGTCATAAAAGCTGTGTTCATTAGTGAAGATGATCTCGCTGAACATAACGTGTAAGTATCATAAACTTTTGTTTTGCCACAGAGCTTATTTTCTGCAATAATCCAAAATCCCATGGAAAAAAAAAACCATTGGACTGCAGCTTTCAGGTGTAAGCCTTGTATTAGTGTTCTTCTGTAAAAACTGTGTACAGTGGAACTACGCTGTTATGTAGTGTTACTAGTGTAACACTGCTTCTGGGTTTGTTTTGAACATTCACCATTCACCTCCATTATGTTGAGGTGGAAGGCAAAAGTCTCAAAACATGGACAGATAAAAATCCAAACTCTACTAGTAGTACATGAATGAAGTTTTTGTGTAATTTGGGTGGATTAACCCACATTGTGTGAAGTCTCTGATTTTACCTAAAGACACGCACGCAATAAACGTGTCCTCCCCTGTAAGTTAAGTAGAAATTACTACACGTTTAACAAATCAAACGTTATTTTCTCCCCTTACGCCAATCACTGACACGCATTATTCCCCCGAAGCATCATTAAAATCCAATCACTAGCATCTGATGTATTTTGTGTGATGGAGACGTTCAGGCGTGACAAGTCCCTCCCAGTACAGTTCACTGCCGTCTTCTCTGGGATACAAAATAATAAACATTCACATGAGATCGCATGATTGAACGATCGGCCGCAAAACGTTTGCTCTTCTACGAGACTGAGCAGAACAGCCGGGAGGGAGGGCTGGCGAGAGGCGCAGTAATGAGGCGCTGGCCGGGGGAAAGATACAGAAATAGATGAAACGAGGAAAGAGGTGGAGAAATGTGAAGTGGGAAGCGGAGAGGCATGGGGAGTAATGAGCACAGGGCCGTGGCGACAGCACAGACGGATACCTCTGCGGTCTCCGGTGCTGGCCGCGCACTGCAAAGGGAGCCTGACATTGCGTTGCAATGCTGCACTGGCTCTGTCTCGCTCTCTCCGAGGCGCAGGGAGAGAAACGAAAACAACGCTTCGGAAAAGAAACCGAGGGGTGAAAAATAAGACGTCAGTGGAGTAAAGCAGAGGGGTGGTAAAAGGAGCCAGAGACAGTCGAGCAGTGAGGCTGAAAGGATGAGAGAGGAGGAGATGGGCGAGGGTGGGAGGATGGCTGCGAACGGGGGGGGGGGGGGGGGGGGGGGGGGTGCAGATACAACGAGGAAAGGCTGAAAATAGAAAGAGGCTGCAATATAATAGAAGAATTTGGGGAGAGACAGAGAGCTTTTTGTTCTGATATTGTGTTAATATCAATGTCATGTGGGTTTACTTTTATGGGACAGGGCTGTATGTGTTCACTATATATATATATATATATGCAGATATGTGTGTATTATGTGATTTTCATTCATTTTGTGACCCACAGCTGTCAAAGTGGAACAGTCCGGCGGTGAAATCGCAGACCAATAATTCAAATAGTTCCATCTGGACACACATACGGCCAACTGTTTGACATGTATCGCGTTTGTTTAGTTAGTTAGTGCTTTTTACGCGGCGTCCTGTGCTGAAACGACTTTTCCGAAGAACGGATTGAGAACCAATGAGATCCAGCGTCTTAACTAGCGAGCCGAAGAGGTTTGGTTGGTGTGGTCCGCTTCCGGCCTTTATGCTAAGCTAGGCTAGCCACGTTCTGGCTCCAGCTCCGCGCTGAACACAGACGTGAGAGTGCTACCAATCTCGTCATTTCACCCGCCGAAAGAAAGCAAAGAGGCGCATTTCCCCAATATGTTGAAATTCTCCTTTCAATATTGTGCGCATTATGTTTGACAGACTTACTTTAAAAGACAACACATATTTGAAATGTTTATTAGGTGTCAACAGTTTTCATTGGAACTACTTTCTACCAAAGAAATCATCCCTATGAAATTGTTTTGAAATGAATTCATTCGAAATTATTGTTTAAAAATGAAATTATGATTACACAAAATTCCATTCACCTCCACTGTATTGGAGTGGGAGCCGAAATCAATCTCTAAATAATTAAATAAAAAGAACACAACTTGTAGAAGTATGTTTTGGGGGAGTTTGGGACACTGACCGGTGTCTCAGCCTAACAGGCAGCAGCAACCCAAATACAGTGGAAGTGAATGGAATTTAATTTGTGGTGGTCACAGTATTAGTCATTAAAAAGAAACATTGTCCTGGTTACTCTGGGTAATCCACAGACCACACTGTCAACAGCTTGCATTGGAACAAAGAAATCATCCCTATGAACTTGTTATTAAATCATTATTACACAAGATCCCATTCACCTCCATTGAATCGGGGTGGATGCAGAAATCTCCAAGGCAAATAAGCGTGTTTCCCAATAGGTTGAACTATTCCTTTCAATATTATGCATGTGTTTGACAGGTTTGCTTCATAAGACAAAGTGTGCAACATATATATGAAATGTTCATTCGACGGAAAGTACAGAAAGAGTGATAAAAGAACCAAAACAAAACATCAAAAGAGCGCATTTTTCCTCATTGACCTCTGGCTGTGTCTATGCTTTTTTTCCTGTTTTTTTGTAAACTGCACTGCACTCGTTTTTTGTTCCTAAACGTGTCATTCAAAGGTTGAAAAAAAAAAAAAAATGCTTGAAGAAGATTCCTTACTGAGAGCTTTCCTCGATAAATCAATACGGCACAGTTTACAGTGTAGGGATGCTCTTGCTCCAGCACCTCCAACGAGCCTTTATCTAGGGAGCGGTGATCTTTATACATGAAACTGAAGGGAACCTGTTCCATCACAGGGACCCTCTTGGGGCAGGCTCCCCTTTGCAAACAGCTACCTCCTCTGGAAGAGGAGACGAGTGTCTGTCCCGCTCTGCATCACACACTCATCATTCACAGAGAACACATCACAATCAGGCGTCCTTCAGCCCTCCCTCGGCGTGGTCTCGGCCTTATCCGGAGGGAGTGCCACCTCGGGGTTCATCCCGTGTGAAAATAAATATCTCGTCGCGCTCTGCAGGCTGTAGAAGCACTGTCCCGCCTCAGAATGAGAATTTGGAAACAGTAACAAAGCACTAATCACACAGGGCAGAAAACTAGTGCTGCACTGGCCTCTACAGGTTCAACACAGGTTATTGCACTCGCTTGGCAAGCATTGGAACCTGTGATTAAACCTGTAGAGGCACTGCAATGCTGGCTTCCTGCAATATGTGACTGAGTGGGTTTGGAGCTGTTGTACAGCTCACACTCATGCACAAAACTTGTGTTTCTTTTCACTCACATCCCACCATCCTTTATTCGCTCCAGGCATTCAGCCGGAACCTGGATATTCAGGTTTGAGAAAGCAGAACTGTTTCATGTTCTGAAGAAGTCACTGCGGACATGTCAATCTACTGCGTCGTTTACGCAGAGCCTCGAGCTTGCTGCCATGTGTTCTGCGGAAAAGGAAACGTTGACATGATGTCTGTGATGATGTGTTTGTTTTGAAGCCTCTGGGTTTGGGTTTACTGTTCACTGCCACCTGGAGCCAGAAAACCTTTATTCAGTCCAAGAGGGGGGTGGTCTGAGGGAGACGAGCACGGGGGGGGAGAACCACTGCTGCTGCCTATTAGGCTGAGACACCTGTCAGTGTCCAAACGCCTTCAAAACATGCTTCTGTTTAAAGTTGTGCGCTTTTTATTTATCCTGAGATTTCTGCTCCCACTCGGATTCAATGGAGGTGAATGGAATTTTGTGTAATCATAATTTAATGACAATCTCATGGGGGTGATTTCTTTGGTGGAAAGTAGTTCCAATGAAAACTGTTGACAGTGTGGTCTGTGGATTATCCAGAGTAACCAGGACAATGTTTCTTTTTAATGACTAATACTGTGAGCATCACAAATTAAATTCCATTCACCTCCATTGTATTTGGGTTGCTGTTGTCAGTGTCCCAAAAACGCAAAACGAAACATGCTTCTATTCAAAATTGTGTTCATTTAGTGTTTGGCCACTTGGAGGCAACACAGCGAGGATACAAAAACAACACTGACATATTTTAATTTCATAGAGTTGACAATCGCATACCTGCTTCACGGCATTCCCACGTGTTAGCCGGTTAGCAGCGAATGCTACTACATCAAACTGCCCCTCCCAGTCAGTCGTAGTGCTGAATGAAAACATACCAAATTCAAACAGCCACAGTCAGCTCCTCCTTATAGGGAGTGAGCAGATCGCTGTCCACTGCCTGTGTTTGTTTGCGTGGAAGACGATGTCATCTCCTGGGGCATTTGCTACACTTTTATTTGCAGCTTAATCGAATCGTATATATATAAAAATCGGCTTTGAATCACGGTGTGTCGTTTTTTTTTTTTTGTATGCAGATCGTTTAGTATTCACACAGCCAGCAGACACGGAGGCATCAGCATTCATTTGTTGAGTTGTGTTTCTGGCCGCCTGGTGGATGTCCAAGTCCAAGTCCGGCGAGTCTCCAACTGTGTCTGTCTGCCGTTTGGGGCCGGCAGTGTACAGTGGGGGTCTATCACATCACTTCTCACTGGAGGTGAAGCTGATGTGAAGCATGTTTCCAGAGAGAAGCTGGGAGCATTTTCAGTGGGATCCCGTGCCGCCGGAGTCCTTTTTGGCCATTAGTGGTTTTCAGCCATGGTGGTGTCCGCTTGTGTGTATCCATGAATGAAATCTCTCCCTCCAGACAAAAAAAATGGAGTTTGTTGTCTTTTTATTTTCTTATTTATTGTGTGGGACTTCTGCTTCCACTCCGATTCAATGGAGGTGAATGGGGTTTTGCGCAATAATAATTCAATAACAAATTTCATAGGGACGACCTCCTGGGTAGGAAGTAGTTCCAACGGAAAACTGTTGACAGTGAGGTGTGTGGATTATCCAGGAGTAACCAGGACAATGAAAATACTGGGAGCGCCGCAAATTAAATTCCATTCACCTCCATTGTATTTGGGGTGGAGGCAAAAATCCCTGAGACAGTCAACAGACGAAACCAGACTAGATACCACCAGAGGTAAGCAGGGAAAACATGCTTTTGTGTGTAATTTGGGTGAAGTGACCCTTTAAACAGGTAGTTTCCTCCTGGTCTTTGTGCTTCCTCTGAATACAAAGGTGTGAAACACAGTCGTCGTACGGCGGCGCCGATGTGCCCGACCGCACCAGTCCACCTACGACGGAGGACGACTTCAATAAGTCCTGCCCGCACTTCCAAGCAGTTTTTTTTTTTTTTTTTTATTCTAAACATGTAATGTCTTTATCTTCTTGAAATAGTTGCATGATATCAGCCCCTGACCTTGTCTTTAAAGGATACGGATGGCGTTATCGGTATATTTTTTCCATAAATTGTAATGTGCGCTGAATTAAAGAGCGATAAAAAAAATACTGACACAAACAGAAGACATTTTTATCACATTACATCAGAATAAAAGCATCTATTGGGTTTATAAAAACTATTATTTTTGCAATTCTGCCTCACGGGAGTGCCATAATTTGCAATGTTCCGAGGATTGGGTCGCTATAAATGTCTTTATTTTACTCATTTGTTTCTTTCTTGTCATGTCTGTTAACAACATGAAGTCATTAGTTCAGTGGTGTCGGTCCCAGTCATGGTGGGTGGGGGGGGGGGGGGGGGGCAGCTGAAAGCAGGACGTTCCTGTTAGACAGCCTGGGTGGAATTTGAATAGTACAGAGGAACCGCCTGACGCTGATTGGTCGAGAACCACATATTTCCAGAGTGCCATTCTATCACTCAACCGAGCCCAGGCAGCTGATTGGTTCTCCCTGAAGAGGGCGGACCCTCTGCCTTGCCTATATATATATATATTCCGGCTTTCAGGCCATCTGCAAATGAATGCTGACGGTGAGGGAGGCGGATCGCTGTGTCCAATGTTCCCTCACGGAGCTCACTTGAGCCTTTCTCCTCGAACAAAACCAGATAGCTGAGAGTCGGCTTTCCTCTCCCGGAGAGGAGCTGGAGGTGGACTTGGGGGGGGGTGGGCACATTATAATGATCAACACCATGGAATGCGCAGCAGACGCGCAAAGTCTGATCTCCATTTCCCTGATGAAGATCCACAACTCCAGGACGCAGAGAGGGGGGATCAAGCTGCACAAAAACCTGCTCGTCTCCTATGTGCTGAGGAACGCCAGGCAGGTCTACATCAAGGAGAAATACGCGGAGATCTACAGGATGCAGCAGTACGAGGAGGTGATGGCGGTCTGCAACGAGATCCAGGAGCTCAACCCGCTGGATCTGGACGCAGAGGACGCCGACGACGGGGAGCAGGCTGCTCGCTGCTGCGAGGAAGAGGCGAGCCTGTGCGGCTCTGCGTGCCACCGAGGCGCGGCGCAGCCGGCGGCGCACGGCCGGACAGCGAGCGCTCTCCCCCACTGCTCTCCCCTCGAGGACGACGGCAAGGAACCGGAGCCCCACTACTACCGCAGCTGCTGCATGGAGGCTTCCCCCGTGTCACACCGCGACCAGTTCCCCGCGAACGGCGGCGCGCACTGCAACAAAACCACAGTGCTGGATTTGGACACGCATGTGGTGACCACGGTGGAGAACGGCTACCTCCACCAGGACTGCTGCTGCGACGCGCTCCAGTGCGGCCAGGGCGCGCAGTCCCCGGCCAAGAAGCGGAAGGTCGAGTTCGGTTGTTGCGTATCCGACGCCGAAGAAGTGTCGGATTTTACAGCCGCTCGCAAAAGGGCGAAACGCGAGGACTGTTCCTACACCAGCCTGGACTACACGGACACGTCCAACATCTCCAACCTGATCTCCATCTTCGGCTCGGGGTTTTCGGGGCTGCTGAGCAGACAGACGGACTTGGAACAGATCTGTAGCAAGCAGGTCCTGGCCAGTCTGGGAGCATGGACCCGGGCGATTGTGGCTTTTTGAATCGAACACTTTTATGTTTTAGGGGGGTGGTCAAGGTGGTCAGTTGTAACATGTCCCCCCCCCCCACACACACACACAAAGTATTGGTAAACAAAACCCCAGTGGAGAACTGTTTTCAACCGCCAGTTTGTTTCCAGCTCAGGAGAACGCGGCAAAGGAACGTTCCCACACCGTTCTCCGCTTACGTTTCTACAACGTTTCATGTTGAGAAAAAAGAAAAAAGAAAAAAAAGAAAGAAAGATGTAAATTGTCGAACTTTGCATAGTTACACCTTCAAGGAACGTCCAGCAAAAGGGTTTTGTTTTTATTTTTTTATTCAACAAGAATTAGTGAATGTTCCACGACGGAAAGTTTTCTTGAACCTTCCGGGAAAATCTTTTTTTTCTTCTTTTCTTTTTTCTTTTTTCGAAAATGAATGGGAACGTTACTCATTCAACTGGGAGAACTCACAGTTCCTAAAGTACGGGTTCCACATCCGTTCTATGCCGGTACCGTCGCAACAACTCTCTAACCCCCCCCCCCCCCCCCCCGCCTTTTTTGTTTTGTTTTAAAACATCGCAAATGTTCATTATTCAACCTGCTAAAGCGCCGACAAGGCAATTTTGAGCATTGAGCTAAGTCTGCGTTAGCATACTGTCACAACTGACCCCACAGCCTCAGCTGTAGTAAAAAAAAATACCAGGTGGTAAAAAAAAAAAAAAAAAAAGAGATAATAAATCTGGCGTTAGCGAGCCTCCGTACGTACGCCTAACTCACAGAAGTGAAAATAAAGGAGAGTCAAAGTGTTCGGCAGATGAAAAGAATCATACCTCAAAGCACACCTTTGTCTTAAAACAAACAAAAAGAAAAGAAATCAATAATATATGTGAGCCCGGTTTTCATTGGTGGTGTGCACAGGGTGACATCACTCACACTTGCTTCTGATTGGAGGAAAATGGAGGTGTTACAACGGACCCCCATCTCCCCCTAACAAGGTCTGAACTTTACTTTTTTTTTTTGCAGGACCCCCCCCCCCCCCCTCCTAGAAATGCTATTTAAAAGATTTAGCATTTTAATGTTTTTTTTTTTATTTGGGCAGGGAGAGGAAAGAGTTTGTGCCATATAGTGTGCATCATACAGAATGGGGGCGGGGGGGGGTGAACATGTCCACGTGGGATGAAACTGATTTGACTTCTGTTGCCTTAAAAAGAAAAAAATTCCGAATGCACATACTTAGCTAGCTATCGCCGTGGAGAGTACGTCGAAAGTGACTGAATGTCTCTTGGGAGAACCCCCCACCCCCGCCACCCCTCCCTCTCCGGTTTGAAATGGACCTTGCACATTCGGAGCAGTTTGTCGTCGTCGTCGTCGTTGCGTGAAAAGTTGGAGACCCCCCCCTCCAGAACACCGCCGTTGAGGTGCACGGACTGAACCGGCTTGCATCACTTAATGTGGTGCCAACGCTTAAAAAAAGAAAAAAACACTTTGTTTTGGGGAGGGCGTGTGGGGGGGGGGGGGTGCTATTACTGCGGTCACCACTTCACCTCTCCTCCCAGTGTGTGATAGTAAACAGTCCGGGGGTGACTATTTTCTGGCAGTTCGACTTCCTCCCTTAATCACGGTTGTTGCTCAAAGCCTCCACAAAGCAGATTCAGAATTCCAACATGTCTTGGTTTTGCGAGTTGTTTGTTTGTTTGTTTGTTTGTTTGTTTGGTTTGTTTTTGTTTTTACTTGTTCCGTAAAAGAATGACCCTAGTCCTTTTGTTTTAAAAAGGCAAACTCGTTGATTTAGCCATAACCGGAGATCCCCACGCGTTAGCTTTACGAGCACTATGTGTACCAAAATAAAGAGAGTATTCAGCCATTCTCTACATATTTTGTTGTTATTCTTGTATTTTTGTGCTTACTAAATTGTATATCACCGGGTAAAACTGTTGCAGAAAGTATTTGTTAAGAATTTATAATCTTAATAAAAAATGAAAACCTTAAGCTCAGCTGTTGTGTTGTGATTACAGGCTGATGGAGTTGCCGGCCGGCCTGTAGGACGCCGTTTAGGGGGGAAAAAAAACACACTTTGTGGCTTTATTACCACTTAATAATGTCTTAGTCATTGATAAGAACAAGACCTGAGAGCGGTGTTGATCTTGTGAGTGTATTCCCCCCCCCCCCAAAAAAATGTTGAACTGTCCCCTTTAACAAGATGTTCCATAAATGGATTGGGGTCCAAATTCTGCGCACGCCTCGTCCACAAACCTGGCAACCTCGGAACTCTTTCCTATTAACCATCTGTAACTGATTCATAGATCATTACTGAATGAATTGGCATTCATGTAGCCATTAGCAACAACTTCTGAACCCCAAGAAAGTGGGAACTACTTTGGTAACTACAAGTAGCACTTTTCCCCTGAGCTTTCAGCTGCATGCAAATGGTCTTCCTCAGTGGGCGGAGTTTGCGTAGTCTATATATATATATATATATATATATATTCCGTTCGTCATATTGTAGGATATTTCACGCTTGGGTGGCGTGAGGCGGCGAGGGAGCTACTCCCACGAGCAAACTCTGCTCCGCCGCGAGAGGCAGTAGAAAGCTCCGGAAGTACGCTGTTAAGTGGACCTTGAGTCTTCCTGCTCCCACGGTGGGAATCCCGTAGCAGGTGCTGCAAAGACGCTGCGCAATGATCCGAAATAGCTGAGGTGTTGTCATACTATCTTTGCTAAACGTTATTTTGTTTAAAAAAAAGGCCCCATTCTTCATTTATTAATTTTTTTAATGCCTGCCCCCACAATGCACCACTTGCACTACATGTGACTCAGGCCCACATTTATTTCTCATCTCAGCCTGGAATTCCCTCCCCTGTAGCCAAAAAAAAACCCCCCCAAAAACTTTTCGGAGTCCTGTTATCTCTGCTCTGTGCCACTTGGTGGTGTTCTCTAAAATCAATGAATGAAGATATCAGTGTGTGCAGAGCAGAGCCACCTCAGGCTGACCCTCCCTCACCAGCCCACCCCCCACCCCCCCCCCCCCCCCAACACCCACCCACTCCTCCTCCTCCTCCTCTCTTTCGTCCTCCTCCTCTTCCCGGCTGGCTCGTTTTTTAGTCCCCCCCCCCCCCCCCCCCCGCCTCTTTGCAGAGCTCCTCCAGCTCTGCGGCTCTGCAGTTTGTGAATGGGACGTGGCGGGGTGTGCTCACGCAGTGGATGGGATGCTGGGGGGTGGGGGGGGTAAACAAACAAAAAAACAAAACAAAACATGACATCAGAGACAAAACCATGGTGGTGTGGACAATGGGAGTTTCTTTTTTGTCGAGGTGTATCAACAGCTCCTCCATCTGGATCGGGGGACGACTGACACCCAGCGAACCCACCACAGCAGAATCTTTGCACTTCCCATTCTGGCGTTTTAGGTTTTCTTCCTTCAGTATTTTGATGTTGTTTGACCCTGCTGTAAGCTGCTGCGCGTGTAACACATACGTAAAATAAAAAATATACACACAAAACAAAAACCACAACAAAAAATGATGCGTTCAAACGCTGAAAGTCAACTTATTTTCGTATTTCTTTTATGTATTTTACTAATCACTTCTCTGATTACCTGATCCACACTAAAGGACAATACCAGGTGGCGGGGGTGACTTGGGGGGGGGGGGGGGGTGTGGGGATACTGTGCAAGGAGGAGGAGGGGTAGACGACAGAGGGAGCCGTGATGGGGGTTAGCAGAAGGGGGGGGGGGCATGCTTTGTCAGGACAGGGGGTTGATGTGTGTGGGGGCGGTTTGCAGAGGAGGAGGAGGCCACATGTGACAGCAGAAGGAGGGGGTGGGGGTCGGACTGTAGGGAATAGGTGAACTGGGGAGGGGGAGGCAGACTGTGGCAGCAGAGATCGCACAGGTCAGCCAGGTTGCACAACAGAGGTCTGCAGGGGGTGGGGGTGCAGAGGAGGGGGTGGGTGGAGAGGGGGTTTGTAAGAGGGATCTGATGCAGACCAGGTCCAAAAACCAGTTTCGGTCTTCCACGTAAACCAGGCGGTTTCCTCCCGATTGGATAAATTAGGACCAGCAGCTCCGTGAGGCTGCACTTAGGGGCAGCGGTGCCTTGAGCTGCATGCTAGCGTCACCATGCCAACGCTCTCACTGTGACAACGCTAACATGCTGATGTTTCGCAGGTCATTTTTCACCGAGTTCACCAATCTCGGGTTGGCACAAAATACTACCGAGGCGAGGGCCGGTGGTTGTGTGGGTGTTTGGTCATGAATCGAAGGATTGGACAAGTTTAAGTTTTGACCCGATGATGTCGCCAGACGAAAAGTCAGAGTTATTACTGTTCGTCCTGAGGGGGACGTGAATGTCCAAATCCAAATTTCTATTTTGCAGTCTATCCAATAGTTGTTGAGACATTTCGCTCCAGACCACACGCTGGCGCTACATGACAAGTCAGCGGATCATCAAGGTATAGAGTGTTGCGGGAATGAGTCCTAAAACCCGGATATTGGTTAGCATTATCCCTGCAACGCTCTATTAGGGTTCGTCCCCCGGGGACCCTGATTATCTGTACAAAATAAATTCTTCCAATAGTAATTAAGATGGACCAAAGTGGTGGACGGACTGACCAAGACTGTCAAACCAAGAACCCCCACGTCTAATGTATCATGTCTTTCTAGTAACAATGTGCTTGGTCACTCTGGATAACCCACAGACTGTGAACAGGTCACTGGAACTACTGGAACTACTGGTACTTCTGCTCCATGGCGACACTGTTCACTGCAGTTTGCTGCTTTACCGAAACAAATGCTGAAAGGCTGGATGCCACTTTAAAATATGGCCACGCCCATTCAGGGTTGCGCTCTTATTTGCATACCACATCATATTTACATACAGGCCACTCCCTTATTTCCATGACAAAAGAGTAGACCACTCTACTTTGCATATCAACTAGGCCACGCCCCCAAATTGAAAAAATAAAATAAAATAGACCACGCCTCTTGTGCATAAGGAAGAATTGTTTATGCTTATTGATGAAAAAGACAAACCACGCCCACATTTTAACATTCAAATAAACGAACCCCCCCCCCCTTTTGGAATATTAAATAGCCAATTGGATCCTATTGCATATTGAAAACTAGGTTATGCCCTTTATTTGCATGTGGGGCGCGAGCTATGCTTATTTTCATTATTTATTATTATCATAATAAAGAACTAATTAGGTCACAGTCTCCTAAAAAAAAAAGTAAAACAGGCCACACCCACAAGGAAAAAACAAATAAATGAATGAATTATGGTGGAGAGCAGTGGAGGAAAGAAAATGAAATAAAATAAATCAATCAATCATTTTGCATGTACATTTTAAAATGATAATAACATGGCTTCTTTTCGCAATGAAGCGTTGAACTTACTGGTGACTGGACTGTGCTGAGTTCAAGTCAACTCAGTTTTATTTACATAGCGCCGAATCACAACAAAAGTCAACCCATGACACTTTACATATAGAGCAGGTCTAGACCGACTCTTTATAATGTTATTACAGAGACCCAACAGTTCCCACCATGAGCAAGACCTTTGGTGACAGCGGCGAGGAACAACTTCCTTTTGAGAGGCGGAAACCTCGAGCAGAACCAGGACTCTAGGTGGGCGGTGGTCTGCCTTGACCAGTCAAACTGTTTTTGATGGAAACCTTTTGCGTATTCACCACGTCTAGCTCTTTGGGCAATAACCAGTCCTGCTGAGGTTAGTAAAGTGGCTGTATCTCGGTTGGTTCGAGACGGCCGGCCGTTGACTTCAGGGTTTGGGATTCCTGTCCAAGCAAGACACCGAACCCCAAATCGCTCCCGATGAAATGTTAAGTGGCTTTGGACGAAAGGTGACCTGTAAACGCTGGATGACAGTGGGGGGTGGCGTTGGTGTCAGCGCTACATGTACATACCCGCAATATATCGCCAAGAGCACGTCCGCCCGCTCGTCCGGTTAATGTCTGAAACCTCCGAAAGATCCAAATAAACGGGTCAAAAGCCATAAAGGTTGGGACTGTGTTTAATATATCATTTCATTGTATTTTATAATCTTTTTTAATAGAAATTGACGTGGAAAACAACTGTAGCTGTCGGAGAATTATGGTGGAGTAAAAAGTACAATATTTCCATCTGACGTGTGTGTAGTGGGATGGAAGTATAAAGAAGCATCGCATGGGAATACTCAAGTAAAGTACCTCAAATTCTACCCAAGTCCAATACTTAGTAGTAGTAAATGGTTACTCTCCACCATCTCAAGTCTGCAGCTGCATCCCGTTTCAGAAGACTGCCTCCACGGAAGTCCGCATTTCAAGCCCAGGCATGTGAGAACGGGTCGGCGCAGCTGTCCCATTCCAAACATTCTTCCAAAACGAGGCCTTCCTTAAACCCATGAAGTCGGCGGCCATGTCCTTTGTTCCATGCTAGCGCCGCAGTTCTGTGATACCACCGAAATGACTAGCAGCGGTGTTTCACTTCAACGCAATGCACAACTGGGAAGCTGACTTAGCTTTCGAGGCCTGCTTGTTAGAACGCGCATGTTGAGTATTCGGGAGTCGACTGCTGGTTGAGCAACATGTCCAGGCTGTTGAAAGCATGGCAGAGACGCCCCCCCCCCCCCCCCCCCCCCGATGATTGTCAGAGCTGAAGAGGATCTGCCTGATCTGGGGAGGCTTCGCTCCTCTGAAGGGACCCACCTTTCGCGGGCTGCGTCATACAACAAGTCCCTCGGCCTTAGGACCGCCGCGCTTTACTCCACCACTCTCTGCACTGCGGTCCAACATCCTGTATGTACGGGGGAATTCCACCTCAGTTCCTATGAGGACTCGTAGTAAGCCAGAGGGTTGCGTGTTGTTTTGGAATTGTAAATTTGACATGAATCGGAGTTCCCCCTACTCCTGGTAACCACATCTGTTAAAGAAGAAGAAGAAAAATCCTCCTTCACATGGAGGAGTAGTCAAAGTATCCCCGACTCATGCAATATTCAACGCTTTTCTCCCCTCATCTCAGAATCCATCTGCCTCACTTCTGGGTTCATCTCTGGGTCACACGAGAAAGTCAGGAGTCAAATTCATTTGAGGTCCAGACCTGTCGGACGAGTCTTGCACGAATAGCAAAACACCAGTTTGACCTGAAATCATAGCTCCTTCATAATAATAATATTTTATTTATAGTGCGCTCTTCAGGGTACTCCAAAGACACCAAAGATGGTCACAAGAAAGCAACACACTAAAAACATATGACACACAACATAAATCACACTAGTAAAAAGAACATGGGCAGTTCGGGCGCAGTCTCCGATGTGTTTGGGGAGAGAGTTCCAGAGGGAGGGGCAGCTAGGGAGAAGGCTCTATTGCCCCACTGTCCGGTGGCTGGTCCTGAGAGGTAGAGTCGGGAGGGTTAGCATCAGAGGAGCAGGGAGGGAGGGGGGGGGCTTTATGAGCGAGGAGAAGGACTTTGGAACTGGAATCCGTCGTTGAGTGTCAGGGAGCCCGTGGAGGTCCTGGAGGACAGCGCCATAAAGAACGCTGTTGCAATAGCGGGTTCCGGAATGTGACGAAGGCATGGATCATAAAAGAGAGGGATGGACGGAGAATGACTTAGAGTTCAAATATGATCAATCAATCAAATTAAGACCAGACCTCGCGGTTGCCAATTTACGGGGCATTCTTTTAGATTCAGGAATTTGTTTTTATTGACACATTTCAGCACACACGCTTACATTTCAGTCGTCTCTGTGGACATCCGATCCCCACCTTGGCAGCTGCCTCAGCATCTTAAAGCAGGTCTCTGTCCAGAGTCATCCTCCGTTACAACACCTGACCATCGCCTGCTGCAGGCAACCATGACTTTCACATAGCCACCTCTCATATCAGTCGCGGGCTGCCCGGCTGTTTTTTTTTTGCCTGTCCATTTCCAAACCTTCTTTTTATTGCTTGGTAGATGTTTTGGTAATGAAACACGGCCACACGTGGAGCGGAGCAGGCAACCTTATATGGGAGTTTTTTCGGCCGTCGATTACGCAATTCATGAAATCTAAGGAGGGCGCATAATTCACCCGGCCGGAAGGAGCGATTTACAAGTTTGTGCAGCTAAGGCAGTTGTTGTTCACCAACAAATAATTTAAGCCTGGCGAGCTGAACGAGGACGAAAAGACAAAACAATAGTGTTGCAGGGGTGACGTGTTTTTGGAGGCGAACCCGGGAAGTTAGCGTCGCCCCAGTCCCCTCGACAAAAAGCCAATGGGACTTTGGATTATTGCAGAGAATAAGCTCTGTGGCAAAACAAAAGTTTATGATACTCACACGTTTTATTCAGCAAGATAATCTTCACTAATGAACGCCACTTTTATGATTTTTGAAGCGTAAATGGAATCGCCAGAAGTAGAAAAGCTAACGTTAGGCTATAAAGGAACTACAGCACGGTCGCATTACTTCAACGTCACCACCGCTAAGCTTCACTTTGAAGAGAATATAGATAGATATAGATATATAGACAGACAGATATAGAGTATAAACACAACTAGTGAGTAGATGACTCTCTGTGTTCGGATGTTAAGATGTTAATGTAGTTAGCAACCGCCTTTTTTAAGACACGCAAAACCTTCAAAAATTCATGAGTGGGGGTATCTGCTGATGTGTTTTATGTTTTAAATGTGAAAATCTCTCAAGCTTGTGTTAACCACAGAACTTATTTCAGGCATCTAACCAAAAACCCCATTGACTTCCAGACGAGGAAACAGGAAGTGTAAAAATGCTGACTCATTGCCGGGTATTAGGGCTCATTTCTGCTCTCTTTCTCACTTGAAACCACTTTGTGGTAGTTTTTATGTGTGATTAAAGCATCTTTCAAATAAGTGTGAGCATCGCTGCCTTATTACACTACCACGGGGGGGGGGGGGGGGGGGGGGGGGGGGCAAGTGGGAAACTGAGAACAAGATTCAATTGCCAGACAAAATACAAAATCCCCCCCATGAAATGTATTTAAATCAGGTTGGACAGGTCAATATAATAAACACAAAAAGTGCTTTTCTTTTATTAGACGATTTTGATCTTTAAAACAAATTGAGACACGCAAAATTTAATATTGATTTAAATCTGGAGTTGAATCTGGGGTAAAAAAAACAAAACAAAACAAAAAACACTACAATACTTGAAGTTTGAGAATTTCGAGAAAAAAAAAGCTGCACGGTACAACCACGAGAATTTATTCAAGTATGGTTTGTCAATTTACAATGTCTACTGTAACATAACAGATGAAAAATGACATAAATTTAACTTAAGTCTGGGGTGAGCTGGGACGGGTAAGGGACAGACTGGGAGGGGACAAATAAAACTACCTAGAAAGCTTTCATGCCACAAAAACCGAAACGGACCTTCCATGAAATGATGGCAAAATGAAATCCTGTACATGTCCATTTTGGATGAGCCGTTACGGAAGCTTTAAAAATCGAAATCTCTTGAGCGAGACACTGAGACGTCGGGGCATTTGGAGTTTTAAGGAAGAAACACTCAAACACAGTCATTCCATCGCAAATTATTAATGTGCACACACATGTTGGGTGATGAAGCGGGCAATTAAAAATACTGATGCAATCGGCAACAAAATTAAAACATTTGGCCTTAAAAGCAAAACCAAGAAAACTGAAGAAGAAACTATGACACAAGATTTTGAACACAAAGTCTTATGTGCGTCACCTCACTCTGGGCCTACCGCTCATGAGGATCCAAACTCTGAGGTAAAGTCAAGCATTAAGCATCAATGAGCACACTTCACACTCCTTCCATCCCTCGACAAAACAAAAAAAAAAAAAAAAAAAAGGAGCCGGATTCAAACTCCAAATCCAAATCCATTCTATAAATAAAATGACCGAAACGTAAAAAGATGCTCCAAAAAAGGTCATCCCCAACATGCTCCGCGTCAACGTTGTGGATGACCTGCGAGCTTTTCCTGACCACATGCGGGCGCGCGCACACACGTGGGAACGCGGGCGTCAAACTGCATGTGATTTAAAGATTTGTTCGCTACTCTTGTATTTGCGTGTGAGGATGCCAGAGGAAGGGAGGGCTGTGGGGATTTTGGTCTTTCCGGTCACACGCGCGTGCGCGCATGAGCGTCAAGGCTTCGTTGGCTGGATGGACAGCAGGCTGCCGAATTTGAAGTGCTGAATCACGGGGAACTTCTCCAAGCACTGCAAACGGGAGGAGAGAAGAAAAAAAAAGGAGAAAGAGAGAGAGAGAGAGAGGGACTGTTTTAACGAACATGAAAGAAAAAACAAACAAGCATTTAAACAAAAAGACAGTTAAGGCCTCAGTATGTGGCGGACCTTCTAACAAGCGCCCGAAACCTCCCTTACGTTGATAGATGAGTTGGGCAGGCAGCACCTTTCCGAAATAATATTACAATCATGCCTACCTTTTTTTAATTTATTTAAATTTTTTAAATGGTATTTGCACCCAGAGTGGAATAGCCAATGTGGCTATTTACACCCGGGTGTATGTAGCATGGCAGAGACAAGCACCTGGGGTGGAACCTGACTAAACGGCGACCGTTTCGCACTTGATCCACTCAGCCATTCGCCTGTCGCGATACCAAATGAGGACTTTGTCGCTCTTTATACTATCTCCCCTGACTTCTTAAAGCACATACCCGTGGCTGTCATGCCAGCGCTCAACACCAGCAGCTGATGGTCAACAACCACCCGCGGACGACGCTCACGCCAGGGGTGCAAATATGGTAATAGCTGCTGTGTGACCACTCGTGCCCAAGCGCAAATAGACGCGTTTATTTATTATTCGTACAAATACGTTAGTCATTTTCTCTGTGTACAACTGAATGCAACGCCATGAATGCTTTCAAGGAAATACCGTCCTTAAGTGTGCGCCGTCACGTTTCAAAAGCATTCGAGTCTACAAAGATGCGCAAAGGGCATAGAAAACTTCACACTCCCGAGGTCAATTTTGAGAGAAAACGAAAAAAAAAAAGGAAAAAGAGTAAAGAAATTGGCATTGAGTTTTATCTGCACCCAGCTTCAGATAGGATTTGTCTCAGAATTCTGACTTGAATCGAATTCATGGTCATATGCTCCCAGTGCATCTTCAAATACACCCCAAGGATGATGAAAGTTTTTGGTAACCTAGTTGTGGTCTGACTACAGCGTTTCCTTTACTTTGTGGTACAGAGCGACAACGGTCTAGGACCCATGAATTAACCATGCTGATATTATTTAACCTCTTAAATATTCCTATCAGTGTTGGCCTGAATAATCCAGTATCCGCCGATTCACTGCGATCGCAGCGGCCGTGAAGATGGCAAATGCACTGTAACGTCGCGATAAGGGCTTTCTTAATGTTGTCTTCGCCATCAACTATCTCTACCACCGCCAGTAACTTGTAGGAGAAAACACAAGCAGTTGTTGCCAACTGGGATTGGTCAGCATGTCATTTTTTCGAGTAAGCGCTCATAGCCTCCCGAAGGTACGCTGTAATCCCTTGACGCTGAATCATAAATCCCCCCTTAGGTCATGGGGGACAAGTTTGATCCTGTTATGGGCGTCATTCCCATCGGTGACAGAAACGATGGCCAAAACTAAGAAATTGAGATCAGAGTGGTAAGAAATTGTTTATTTCAGATACGCTGGTTACCTAGAAATCACAATTTATTAAACTGACCAAATGTAAATATCCTGCCGTTCATCACTCAGAGGTTTGCCCCGACAAAATGTGTTGATATAAGCAGGTGTGGAAGTTGCATGGACCGTCCATTGCTTGAGGTTTAGTGAGGGAAAAGCCAGTTGTCTTTAGAACAGTGAAGTGAATCGGTGAAGACCAAACCCAGAGAGTTAACCTTGACCTCAAGTGTTGGCGCAAACTCTTCCCTCTGGCCTTTCAACGTTGAATGTGTTCAAAATGGCCCGTGGATCAACCCAGGGGAGGCCCTTTGTGCGCACAGACACGGACCCAGTTTTTGGGGGGAGCAGCGGTGGGGTGGTGGGGGGGTTTGGGTGTCTGCAGTTGGGGGTTGGGAGGCTGTGCTGCGGGAACACAGTGGAATTGAACTCTTGCGCTCAGTCTGTCTGAGCGGCGACACTATCAGGCAGGATCATCTGGGCAGAACCGTGGAAAAAAAATAAATAAATTGTGCCTCGGAGAACTTTGGTCTACACTGATATCATGTGCCTGTCTGTGATGGTAAACATACTGATTGTCTCCTAACTTAATCCACATTTGTGTATTTGTTCGTGCTCTAGATAAAAATGTAAATGGCCTTCACCTACAACACTCACCAGAGCACCAAATGTGGATTAATCCACCGCTGAAAATAGTCCCCAACAAATGCACTATGTCCTCCTGTTTGAGTAACGTTTGCTAAAAACTACAGCGACCAGGGGCCTCATGTATAAAAAAAATAAAAAAAATGTTCTCAGATTTATACTCGTTAGTCTCATTTCCGACGGTGTTCTTGCGTTCGATTCATAAAAGAGACTAAGCATGAAATAAGTTGCTTACGCAGGTTCGAAGAAGAATGTCCCGCAGAGGACAGAACTTGGACAGATATGGTTAGGGTTGTAAGGGTGATTACACCGTCCGTCTCTTCCTTTCCAGATGATGAACATTTCTTGGGATCATCACGCGCAAAATCGTCAATACGGTCTCTCTCTTCTAATTCGACACAGTGTTTATGGATTTATATACACACCTTGCATCTGGCAATTCATTCGTCACACCTTTAAATTGATCATTCCTATCACATTGTTCATTGGACTAATGCAAAGTTCACCACGGGCTAGCTTATGCGTCCCAAACTGCAGTGCCCCGCCATACCCAGCAGGAGAATCACCTGCGTCAAGTCGAGAGTTGCCTTAGAGACCGTTTCCACATCAAAGTGATGTTTTATAAAGAACTACTTATACGTGGTTTGCTGCTTAAAGTCACACTTTTTTTTTGAAAATGAAACTATATTTGTGAATCTTTCAGGGTTTATGTCTTCAGTAGAAACCAGTGTGCTTGGACAGGGTAGGGAACCAAAGTGTCGAGAGACCGGCCGGACTTTGTTTTGGCCTTTTCACAAGATTCCACGGCGAGAAAAGTCTAGAATGACGCCGGCCTCGTCCAGCAAGTGTTCTTGAATGCGTTGCCTTCCTTCCAGGCAGTCTGGAAAATGAACTTGTTGAGACTTACAGCTGCACCCGACGACAGCGAACCAGACACGGTGTTCGCTGCGATGAATTATCCATCTCAAGGAAAGGTTCAAGTCTGTGCAAGTCGATTTTCTATAGTGCAGTGGAATGAACTGAACCGAATAGCTGCCTGAAGAAAGAAAAAAAAACAACCCACTTATACATGAGTGATAGTAGGGGCCTTTAAAATGAGAGAGCTGGGTGGCTCTTTGGAAGTATGGACAACACATACTGTGTAATTCTGTCCATTCAAGTCAAGCTAACAAACACATCTACTAGTTTTATAGCACAATCCTTAGATTTGAGATTCTCTTTCATGACAATCTAAGAGCTTCTTTTTGCTCCTTTTTGAAAACAGGCGTCAAGGCCCCAGAATCGAACCCTCTCTCTCTCTCTCTCTCTCTCACAGACAGAAAATGGTGGATTCCGCTCTTTCTAGGTCTAGTACAACCCTCTGCCCGAAACCCTGTGTGGGGCCAGGAAAAGGGAGAGAGGAATGCAAGTCTGCTGATGGTTGCTCCAGGCTTGGAGGAAGGTCGGGACAGAGGGAGGGGAGGATTTAATGAAGGGAACGGCAGAGGAGGAGGGAGGAGGGAGGAGGAGGAGGAGGAGGGATGGGGGGCAGACAGCTTGGCCCCTCAGCTCTTTGGGAAGACTCACAGGCTGCTCTGGAAAACACAGGATGTGGGCATGCAGGCGGGGAGAACGGGCTTAGACACCCCCCCCAACCCCAACCCCACCCCCAACCCCAACCGCCCACACACACACACACACACACACACACACACACACACACACAATTCCATTCTCTCCATTCCTCTCTTAACCCTTTCCTGCCTCTCTCCTCTACTACCCAAAGAAGCACTCTGTTAGGGCGTTTTGCTCACAGTCCGTTTTCAGCAGTAACCTGATTTCTTTCTTGTCACGTCAACAAGAAAACATCGTTTCCGTAATCAGGGTGACGGATTACGAGAAATCCAGTTTACACAGCTCCATTTTTGTTACTAGTTTCTTAACTACATACAGCCTAACTGGGTTTGTAAGAGGGGTTTTATTTGAATATATACATTTCAAAGCCTTCAGGCGGGAAAATATCAGTGCTGAGGGAGGAAAGGAAAGATCTATGTATACAAAACGATCAAGGTAAAACTGAAAGCACTAACTTGAAACTTGAAACTCAAATAGTCCACTCAGTCCAAAAGCTCGAACTAGAAAAACAAGACACCTTCAAGCTGCAGCGTAACAAAATATGCTGGTCTTTACTGATCCTCATTTCTAGGGATGTCCCGCTTTTTTGTCTCCGATGCCGATCCAAGCCCTTAAATTGACCTATCTGCTGAGTCCCATCCCATACTTATATTTATGTATGTATGTATGTATGTAATGTTGATTAAAACTAACCTGGCATTGCCAGACCAATTCGCTAACCTCCTAAATTTGGTACATCGGATTTTTCACGAAACTCCTGACTCAAAACTATTAAAGCTAGTGTCGCACACTGTTGGCACTCTGGCGGAGCTGAACATGGAGCTGAAGAGAGGCTCAGGCAAGGCACACTGTTGCTCAGGAGGCTCATATGATAAACTGCTACCGAGAAAATTAGCAGGGCGAGATGAAGACACGCAAGGGAGCGCCCATCACGTCACACCCTTTGGATTTCCTCGGGAAATCCGTCCGTTATGTTTAGCAAATGTACCATTAGCCATGGTTGCCATCTGGGTTCAGTGTACTAGCATGCTAACAATTGCTAATTAGCATGAAACACGAAGTACAGTAAAGTTTTGCAGGAATTTGGTCATGAACCGAAGTACTGGACAAATGAATCTTTTGTACCTTACGATAGTGCTAGAGGAAATGTAAGGGGATCACCAAGTTTAGTCATTATCCATTTTTCTGGAGACAACGAATGTCTGTACCTAATTTCATGGCAATCCATCCAAAAATAGACATTTCAGTCTCACCAAAAGATGTCAACCTGATGATGGTGCAAGAGGAAAAGTCAGGGGATCATCAAAGTCAGACATTCATGCTTCAAAGAGGTTGAATCCTAATGACTTTGTTGATCCTCTAGTGCCACCATGAGGTTGACATTTGTGGTTTTTTTAGTGTAATGTCGCAACAGCTATTAGCGCTGTCATTCGCGGCGGCCTTAGGATTTTGCAATAAATTTTTCAAATTGTCCAGTACTTTGGTTTATGACCGGAAAAAAAAAAGAAAAGAGAACAATGAGAGAAAACCAAGCAGGCGTACCTCGGCCTTGTACATTCTAATCAAGCCCTGGTTGACTTTGGACCAGGAAGGAACGGCGCTGATGTTCCACAGCTGGTTGGAGTGTTCGGCGAACGGTCCCGTCTTCATCTTCAGAACAGAGAAAGAGAAGGTGAGGTGAAGGGGGACAAGTCTGGTGCAACTCATCCACACTGTAATAAAAGAGTACAGGACTTGAGCTTTAATGACAACTCAGATTGGTACTGCCGGCGATGTCGGAGGACGACAAGGGGATGACGCATGTCCGTGATTGCATATAAGCAGACAGAGTGTGTTTGTGTGCAGGCTTAAGCCACGAAATGATGCTTCACAACCATCTAACTTCAACCTTTGATTAGTATCAATACAGGATATAAATCACAGTTCATCTCTTTAGTTAATTCTATTGAACCACGAGGTTCACATTTTTAACAGGGTAGCTTTGAAACCTTCCTTTTTAGTCCTCTTGAAACCATCATTGCAGTAAAGTGATATGTTTGTTTTTTTTTTACTCTCCCTGCAGGCTGGAAAAGTGGCCTTAGAAAGTTTGGAGTTTCTTCAGCGATGACGCTTTGGTCAGCCTGAGTTGAGTCAGCTACATTGGATTCCAATGATGACCCATTTTCATGGCAGAAAAGCCATATTTTGGCAAAACTACCAGTTTCTGGGACATAGTGAACTTATTCATGGGCAGTGGAGACAGTACACTGTGAAAATGGGGTCACTGTAAATGACTGAATTCAAGCCGTCTGAAGCCGCTTTTTTCAATCAACTCAAATTACAAACTTCTCATATCCATCAAAGTCGGGGTTCGGCAAGGATGAATGTGAGACATGCAGTGTACAGTGTAACAGATGCTACTTTCTATAGAGGAAGATCTTGAACTTAAAGCAGGAAGGAATCCAAAGATTAACCCTGCTGTTCGATTTATCGCACGGTGCAGGGCGGGGACTTGACAAGTTTGAGATTCTGTACTAACGCTTAAAGATTTGTTTTGATTTGTGGAGGTCTGAAGACCTTAAAAAGCGGCTATAATCAATATGTTTATAATAAACGGGTCACGTGACTCCGCCCACAGGGAACCGAGAGCTCCGAAAAGCCCTGAAAGCACCGAAACAGTCACACAAGACACAATTAGCGACTAGCTGGTGAGCATAGTGGCGCACTTAGCATCATTCATTACCTATTGCTAATAATAGAAAGCCGATTAGTGCAGCTGGACATATGAGGAGGTGGCCGTATGACAGCATTGCACTCACAAGCAACTCTAAACGTCTAATCGGGGAAGTAATTTTCTTTTATTCTTTTTTTTTTTAAATGAATCCGCCCATTTTACTTTATTTCCACGTAGATATTGAAATTGTAAAAGTGTGGGTGGAAAATGTCACACAGACCCACATTCATGAATTACAGATTGGCGACAGAATTTCGGACAAAAGGTATGCTGCATGTACATGCTTTGACAATGAGCCAATGAAGATACTGCAGGGAGTTCGTTGATGCTGCCGGCTAGCCAGTTGACGTTTGGAAATGCAACTGTGAACTGTGGGAAAACGATCCTTAGAAAGCACACCGGACCGGATTAATGAGCCTCTAAATGCCGCGATAAATGGCCTAGTTGAGGTTTCTGGTTGTTACATTATTTTTTTTTCTTGGCTCATTTTTAGGTTTTTAAAAAAAAAAAGCAGAATTTTAAGAAAGAGAAATACAGAGCAAGACAAAAAACAGGCTGACTGGTTTACCTTATAATGAAAACATGCTAAAAAAACAAGCTTGCGATTACGTCGCTTTATTATCAGCGATACAATCAGGCTGACTGTATCACCTAAATAAACACCATAATAATACAATTCTGGAATCGGCGAGTGTGTACGTCAACTGACAGACGACAAATAGTAAGAATATAAAAAAGGTGGACAGTCACTGTAACAAGTGAGACTGACCAAAGCCGATGAATTCATGAATGCATGGATGAAGTGAGGGCTATATGGTTTTCCCACCATTTTCTCCCAAGAGGCAGTGGAACCCAAACCCAGACCCTGGGGAATCAATCTAACAACCCCCTCCTTTTTCCACCCACCCCCCGACTGCTCGAGACACTTTCCAGGGCCTCGCATGAGAACACATGGGGGAAGGGCATGGAAGAGGGAGGAAAAGGGGGGTGGAGACAGCCCATATTCCCTGGAGGAAGGAGTGATTCACAGCAGTATGTGGGGAAGGAAGTGACTCATGTTTAGGACGACACACACACACACACACACACACACACACACACACACACACACACACACACACACACACACACACACACACACACACACGAACACACACGAGCCTTGTGTGTGAATAAAAAAAACCCAATAAGAAAAACCATGAGTTTGAAGTATTCACATGTGTGTGAACAGGAGGACAATACTTGGTGTGTGCATGTGGAGCGTTGCACGCTTTTACAGGCCTGCCTGAGCAAACAGTAAACAAGAGGGGGGGGAAACAAGTCCGCAGTTTCAAGACCGGATCAGGCGAGGAGCGGATCCAAGAACGGAGAAGAAGAACGCCCGAGTGTGTTATCTTGTTTACTCTGCGTCGCTTACCGAAAGGAAAAATATGGACACCTTTGCGATCAGCTTAACCCACAGTTAGCTTGATTTCACCAGGGAGAGTTAACTGGTGAACTATTGCGCCTTGTGTCGTTGCCATGGTGACCTGCCGTTGAAATAAACCTTGCAGCACTTTGGAACCACGTTTTAACCGCTATTGTGACGGACTGCGAGTGCTGGGCCTTGTTTGTGCTCGTGCGAGCAGGCCGCCGCGGATGTCGCGTGATGCATTGAGGTCGCATCCGTTGCAGTATTCTCTGTAACGCCGGTGTAAGATCGTCATAAACCAACATAGCTGCACTCAGCACTAGAGCTTGTTGTTGCTGAGGAGGAATGTACCCGTTTTTTTATCTATTAAATGCGGCGGCGGTCTCTCTCCATGAGTCCAGAATCATGTGGCTGTCCACTGTGGTCTCTCATGGAAGGTTCGTAGAGGCGTTTGAAATGATGTACGAGTTTCACGGGCGTCCGTGTTGAAATGTCGCGTCGCCCGGTTACAAATATTCAGAGGTGCACGACCACGCGCCTCGACAGCTTGCGGAGCCTTCGGTGTGGCGCGGTGACGTCGTTTTGGGAGCACGGACCCTCGCGCCGGAGACACTACGGCGACCATAAATCACATCACTGAGCTTCTAGAACCAAAATGTTCGCAAAGACGCTTTCTGGCGTGGCCGGGCCGTGGATACGCAAGTTAGCTTGACTTTATTCTCTCTCTTCAAAAGTCTTCAAAAACTAGCTCAAAATGGACCTGGACTAGGGTCTAGGGTATTTTCCGATAGTGGAACGCGTTAACAATCAATAATCGATTAATCATCAATATGATACAAAACGCACGTCTCAGCTTCTCACTTCCATTTAAACGATTCTGGCGGTACATTAGATACGTGAAACAATATTTCTCAACGCGGCTAGTACTTGCACCTCATGAGGGATTGCGATGGCCCGGCTCAAAGTAGTTCAGCAGCTCACGAAATCCCTCACAGTCCGCTACGTTTACCCTTCATCTTGCCTCACGATTGACCCCTGACCGTTTGCTGAGCCAGTAGTTTTTCCTGAACTGCAAAGGTGAGGTGCGCCCTCTTGTGGTACAACCACACATGATCAGTTACTACATTTTTTCGGTTGAATTCTTAACGGCAATGAATTGATTAATGATTCATCATTGACATGCCTCATCTGGACCTGTTATCATGTCCTTAAAAACCCAAACATGCAAAAAGTCAAGCTTATTCACAGTTAACTGGATCACCGGCAGAGTTTTTAGAGCTAACCCGCATATAGGAACTCATTTTCAGATATGACTCCTTTTCTGTTTATATAATCATGATTTTTATATTATACAGCCATCATTTCCATGTGTTGGTGTAAGCATCAAAACATAACTCTTTAACAATGACCCGTCTCAACTTCTGACCAGTGGAACTAAAAAACATTTAACTCTGACGTTGACGATGAGAATTTGTCATTTTAACACTAGGATTGATAAAAATGTACTCACAGTAACAGACTGTATAAACCTGGATTCACTAATGGACACCATTTTTATGATTTTTGAAGCGTAAACGGAATCGCCAATAGTAAAAAAGCTAATGTTAGGCTATAAAGGAACTACAGCACGGTCGCGTTACTTCAACGTCACCACCACTAAGCTTCACTTTTAAGAGAATATAGATAGATATAGATATATAAACAGATAGATATAGAGTATAAACACAGCGAGGCTGTAAAGGCGGACTAGTGAGTAGATGACTTTCTGTGTTCGGTATGACGACGTTTAATGTAGTTGTCTCATTTAGCCGCTTGTTAGCAACCGCCCATTGACTTCCAGGCGAGGGAACCGGAAGTGTAAACACGCAGACTCATTTCCGGGTTTTAGGACTCATTCCTGCAGCAGAGCCCGAGGTGACATTTTCAAATGTCTTTGTTTTGAGTGGCCACCAGCAAACCCAAAGATGTTCAGTTTACAATGATATAAAAACAGACGAAAGCAGCAAAAATCCTCACGTTGAATAAGCTGCAACCAGAGGGAAAAGAAAAAAAAAATGACCCAAACCACCATTATCTAAATATTTGCAGATTCATTTTCTGTCCAATTGTTTCAGCCCTAAAACTCAGTAAAAAGCAAAAGTAAAAAGTCAACAAAAGACGGAGCAAAGTCACAAAAAAATTAATAAAACGGAGTAACGGATGAGGAGAACCTTCTTCACACAACAGCAGCATCCTTTCATGACCGTGAGGAGGAGGGAGAGGTCAAGCAGCAGGAGGAGGAGGAGGGAGGGGGGGCGTCTGAGTGGGAAGGAGGAAAAGGATGTAGCTGCTCCACCAACGCCTTCCTCTACTTCCCTCCCCTCCTTTTCCTCCGAAACCCCAAAACAAAGCGCACGGTTCCTGCTCTGGCGCTCTACCAATGGAATCCATCTGCCGTCACCCTCTCATCCTTTTCCCGGACAAGAACCACATTCAGCGGTCCACCACTTTTTTTTTTTTATTCCAACAGCTACATCAGTACGATGCCTAAAAGTAAACACTGACTGGATACACGGGAATTAGTTGCCAACTATGTTGATAGTCGATAAAATCGTTTCAGTCTTTTTTTTTTTTTCAAGCAAACATGTCAAACGTTTGCCGGCTCCAGCTTCTTAAATGTGACGATCTGCTGCTTTTTCTTTGCCGTTTATGGCGGTAAATGAAGAGTCTTTGGGGTTTTTCGGAACGTATACTGGTGTTTCAGTTTTACTACATTTGTATCACTTAAAAAGATTTTCACTTGGCACTGAATGTGATGTCACCAAGTGCTCGCTCATGGTGGGAACTGTTGGGTCTCAGTAAATAATAGCATAAAGAGTATGGCCTCTACGGTCAACAGTTCCAACAGTGGAAACAATTCCAACTGAAGAAGCAGTTTGGTTGACAGTGTCTTCTGTGGATTATCTAGAGTATCGGGGACACTGTTTCTGGAAAGTTAAGCGTTAAATTATTTGAATGGCAGGAATCTCAGAGACCGATCCGAGGTGAATGAGAAAATACTTTTGTAATTAGGATGAATTGACAAGGAAAATCGTCACCTTATAAAGTTTTCATGGCGAGTCTCGCATAGCTCAGACCTGTCTCCGCACTTTGGAGACAGGTCTGGCTCAACCCAGCGTCGCTCTGGGACAGGGAGCGGGACCAAAACGCTCTGGCTTGTTTGTTTTTCTTTAAACCAATCACAGTCGTCTGGGGAGGAGCTAAGCCCGGGATTTTGCGAGTTGCAAAATAGTGTTATGTTACTGACGAACATAACTTGATCCTCGGCGTCCTGGAGGTGAGGCCTACCTATACTTAAGCTCTGGAGGAGCTCACTGGACCCTGGTCCTCTTAAACCTCCATTCATTATTGTCTTTTGGCCACTTGGGGGCAGCGCAACAAGCTTTAAACAACACACTGACGCGTCACCTTCTGAAGTTCTCACGGCGGATGTGTTCGCAAACGTTTCCCTATACGTCCACCTGACAGAGTGCTACGTTACCATTCAGCTAGAGACTCGCTCCTCTCTGATTTTGGTTTCCAGCAGCTCCTGAGAAGAATATCTGGCTCTTGAGCTGCTGAACGCTCTACTTTCTTTCACTTGCTAACTGTGTCAGCTTTTTTTTTTTGCCAAAACAGTAAAGGTGCGGATTGTAAAGCCAAAACAATGAACTGAAAGAAGCAAAAAAAAAAAAAAAAAAAACTTTTCACACTACACATGGTCATCTGACCCATTGAAAATATAAAAAACATATTGATTAGAGCAGCTTTTTAAGTATTGCATCCTGCTATTTTTACTATATTACATACGTAACATTTTGTAAGGTGAATATGTTCATGCAGAATATATGATTCAATTGTGCAAATAAAAAAAAGGGAAACCAAATGCGTCTTTCCCACCTCATTTATGAACTTGATGCAGTCCAGAAACATGTAGTCCTGGTGATGCTCGTTCACCACCCTCTCGTCGATGAAGTGCCGAGGCTCCAGTGTCGGGTGATCTGAAGGGGAGAGCGAGCTGTAAGTGCGCATGTTCACCACCGGGTGTCACTGCTCACCTTGCCCACTGACCTCCCAGCTGTTGTGGAGATGCGGGGGATGTGTGTGGGGGGGGGGGGGGGGCGCACGCACAACTACGGCAGCGACTTTCGAATCAGCAGAGTAGAGTTGTCGGTAGGACAAGAATAAAAACGAGTTGAATGGCTGGATTCCATTTGGCTGCTTCGGTTTCAGGGTCCTGGTGTTGTTCATGCTGGCTCACTGTCACACCGTCATGGCTCACTTGAACAGAGCCATTGTTAGTGTTTTTAGCTACACCCGTGCTTTTCCCTACAAGTCCAAATGACAGCGGTGGTGGGGGGGGGGGGAAGTCATATTGTCTAAAATTCAAATCTAAAGACCACGTTAGCCCTGTTTTAGCATCCCTAAACTCGTCACCCATTTCAGGGACCTTCCTATGCGTCAGAGCTCATGCAGTCGTCCTTGGACAGGGACCTCTAAAAAAAATAAAATAAAATAAAAGGTGCTTTCACATCTAAACTCATCATCCATCATTTGGGGCTGCTTGTAAACAGTTATTCCTTGGTGAGCTCTTTGTGACGCCAGAGGAAGGTCCTTAGGTCCTTAGGTCTGGGGCTGATCGCTCGGGCCACATTCTGGGCTGGGCCACATTATTTTAGCAGTGTGAACGTGAACGTCATGCTACAGCAACAGGTTATTGATGTAACCGCTAACTGGAGCTGTTGTGAGCTAGTCCACTGTGCAGCGGCGAGCGGTCCTGTTAACGCTAGCTGACTCTGCCTGGACTGGGAGCTCGGGGAGAGCCCTGGGGGAGTGTTGTGGTCACATCGCTAGCACAGTAATGGGCCGCTAGCTGCACGACTAGCCAAGCTAATAAGCTAACAGCAGCTACAGTTAGCGGTTACTTTAGCAACGTGTAAAGCACGTGAAGGCAGAGCAGCCAGAGGACATCAGAGGGAAAACAGGGAACGCTTTCTCCATAAAACACGATCACGTTTCGCCAAAATCAGTGAATAAAGTTATAAAGTTGTGTTTTTGTACGGCAATCAGTGAGGCCCCCGGCCCCCAGAAACACTACGCTCCTCATCCTCCTCTGATAAGAGACATGCTTGTGTTCTACAGTGTTTACTGAACCGCTGTGGCGATGCTCTCACCTATGAACTGGGAGCTCCCCCAGATGAAGGGCAGGAACTGGAAGTCATCCAGTCCCCATACACCTTGGCTTCCAGCTGGCTCCATTCGGTAGGTCCTCTGCAGCTTCCGCATCACAGAGAGATACCTGCAAAAACACATTACACCACACACACACACACACACACACACAGGGAGAGAGAGAGCAGGATGTTGCAAGAGGGTCAGAATAGAGTAATATTAACAGTTAAGCTAATATCGTGCTGGCTACAGTCTGGGCTGGGTGATGTCTAGCTAATGCAGTGAATTAAATACCTGACAAATCGACGTTAATTCAATTCATTTTCAATTCAATTGGATTTGTCACAACAGCACCGAATCACAACAAAAGTCATCTGATGACACTTTACATATGGAGCAGGTCTTGACCGCACTCTTTATAATATACATTAAAGGCCCCACATTGTAGACAGTGAGAGCTCTATGTCTTGTTTGATTATAAAGCAGGTCTAGGTGCTGTATAAACATTGTGAAAGGATCAAAACGCTCTGTCCACGGAGAAATGCAGACACTGTGCCTTTAGAAACGAGCCATCAGGACTTCCGTAAGGTTGTGATGTCACAACTATACAGCAGTTAGCTACAATAGCTAACTGGGGGGGGGGGGGGTTGTGTTCACTCTCAGATAGGCTCGGAGGCATTGTTAGCAGGATTGTTAGCAGAAAGTAGTGTACATATCATGGACAGCGCTTTTCTTAGTTCCATTGTTTCCATTGGGAGTGATTGTGGACACCATAATGACTGTATATACAGATGGCCGACGCATCTCCATTCCCTCACACTGGAGGGAGCCAATGACGTTTCACCCCCCTTTCACACTTGAACAAACCTCAGCATGGTAACGACTACCTAAAATGACAGAAACCGTCTTTGGGAAAAATTTGACGTGTATTTTGCTAACATGGAGGGGGCGGGGCTTATGGCCTATACTGCAGTGGGCCACCAGGGGGGGGGGGGGCATCGAGACGTCATGTCGTCCATCTTTGTATACAGTCTTTTTTAAAGCCATACAGCCAACTCTGTGAGGTTGGAATGCACACTGTAAAGTGAACCGGATGAAAAGTTAAGAGGATCACCAACATTATTAGGATTCATCCTCTGGGGAGCACAAATGTCTGCACAAAAATCTCACGGCAATCCATCCAGTGACTGAAAGATTTCAGTCCGGTCCAAAGCGGTGGACCCCGACTGACAGCCAAGACCCCCAATATCCCATTATCTGCACAGCAGGCCACAGCACAGTAACAGCTCACCTGTTGAAAACCATAAAAACGATGGCCAGCTGATCATCTACCCGGAGAGCTCCGACCTTACAGAGACAGCAGAGGAACGCAGCGAAAGCAGCTTCGTGACCTGAGGAGAGAAATATACACACATAAAAAAAAGAAAAAGATCTTCAAACGTGATCCAGGATCTGTGCGCAGTCGGCTTTAGACATTTCAGTTTAGATAACACTACCACGTGCTTTAACTTCTGCCGGGATATTTGGCCTTTTGTCCGAGTGTCGTCTTTGCTCAAGCTCCAAGGAACCAATTTTACATCTCTTGACTCTTCACACTCTCTATGCACCATTCTAACCTAGTTTTTTTTTTTTTTTTTTTATGTATTTACAGGACATGAGACTCACACATGACGGAGCTGCAGCGCATCACTGATTCGGTTTGACTGATCTGATGGATTAAGTAATATACAGTGCATCCGGAAAGTATTCACGGCGCTTCACTTTTTCCACATTTTGTTATGTTACACCCTTATTCCAAAATGGATTAAATTATTTTTTTTCCTCAAAATTCTACACACAACACCCCATAATGACAATGTGAAAAAAGTTTTTTTGAAATTTTTGCAAATTTATTAAAAATAAAAAACTAAGAAATCACATGTACATAAGTATTCACAGCCTTTGCCATGAAGCTCAAAATTGAGCTCAGGTGCATCCTGTTTCCACTGATCATCCTTGAGATGTTTCTGCAGCTTAATTGGAGTCCACCTGTGGTAAATTCAGTTGATTGGACATGATTTGGAAAGGCACACACCTGTCTATATAAGGTCCCACAGTTGACAGTGCATGTCAGAGCACAAACCAAGCATGAAGTCAAAGGAATTGTCTGTAGACCTCCGAGACAGGATTGTCTCGAGGCACAAATCTGGGGAAGGTTACAGAAAAATTTCTGCTGCTTTGAAGGTCCCAATGAGCACAGTGGCCTCCATCATCCGTAAGTGGAAGAAGTTCGGAACCACCAGGACTCTTCCTAGAGCTGGCCGGCCATCTAAACTGAGTAATCGGGGGAGAAGGGCCTTAGTCAGGGAGGTGACCAAGAACCCGATGGTCACTCGGTCAGAGCTCCAGAGTTCCTCTGTGGAGAGAGGAGAACCTTCCAGAAGGACAACCATCTCTGCAGCAATCCACCAATCAGGCCTGTATGGTAGAGTGGCCAGACGGAAGCCACTCCTTAGTAAAAGGCACATAGCAGCCCGCCTGGAGTTTGCCAAAAGGCACCTGAAGGACTCTCAGACCATGAGAAACAAAATTCTCTGGTCTGATGAGACAAAGATTGAACTCTTTGGTGTGAATGCCAGGCGTCACGTTTGGAGGAAACCAGGCACCGCTCATCACCAGGCCAATACCATCCCTACAGTGAAGCATGGTGGTGGCAGCATCATGCTGTGGGGATGTTTTTCAGCGGCAGGAACTGGGAGACTAGTCAGGATAGAGGGAAAGATGAATGCAGCAAAGTACAGAGACATCCTGGATGAAAACCTGCTCCAGAGCGCTCTTGACCTCAGACTGGGGCGACGGTTTATCTTTCAGCAGGACAACGACCCTAAGCACACAGCCAAGATATCAAAGGAGTGGCTTCAGGACAACTCTGTGAATGTCCTTGAGTGGCCCAGCCAGAGCCCAGACTTGAATCCGATTGAACATCTCTGGAGAGATCTGAAAATGGCTGTGCACCGACGCTTCCCATCCAACCTGATGGAGCTTGAGAGGTGCTGCAAAGAGGAATGGGTGAAACTGCCCAAAGATAGGTGTGCCAAGCTTGTGGCATCATATTCAAAAAGACTTGAGGCTGTAATTGCTGCCAAAGGTGCATCAACAAAGTATTGAGCAAAGGCTGTGAATACTTATGTACATGTGATTTCTCAGGTTTTTTATTTTTAATAAATTTGCAAAAATCTCAAATAAACTTTTTTCACGTTGTCATTATGGGGTGTTGTGTGTAGAATTTTGAGGAAAAAATGAATTTAATCCATTTTGGTATAAGGCTGCAACATAACAAAATGTGGAAAAAGTGAAGCGCTGTGAATACTTTCCGGATGCACTGTATGTAAATCATGAACTGGTTTTAATGTCCTAGAGGTGATCTGACCCCTTGCAGATACAAATTTCTGGAGCTGACGGCATTGAAAAAAAAAAAAATATATATATATATATATATATATATATATAATATATAATTAATTTCCTAATGACTCCAACGCTACATGCGCAATTGTAAGAACCATGAAAACCATGAAAGTTTGATAGTTTGATACGATGACTGACAAGAGGAGCGCTGCTGCGGCATTTTCGTAATAAACAACCAAGATGGCTGCCGCTGACGTGGAATGCTCTGTTGAATTGAACTGAACTGGGCGGTATGTTTTTCTCTACACCATCACAGCTCGTCTATGCGCGCCGCAGTCCGTTTACATTTTTTCCGTCGCACAGCGCTACGTCGCCAGCTTCGTTGCTTTGATTGGTTGTCGGTCTATCCAATTGCGTCCAGAAGGCATTTTGGTCTGCGCCCGCTGGTGAACGGCGATGCCAGGCTAATAGAATTTTTTAAAAAAAGGGGGTACTGGACCGAAATCAAAAACACAGACACACAGCACTATTACCTGTTCCGTAGTCTATCCTGGTGGCGTTCCCCACAGACTCTTTCAGATAGACGGCTATTTCTGGAGCTGCAGCACACTTGTCAGCGGGGAGCACCCCTGACACCAAGGCCTCTGCTTCCTAAAACACACACACACACACACACACCAAAATCATCTGTCAGCTGCAAGGCATCTACATACAGAGCATGTGGTCGTCATGTGTGAGAAAGCGCTAAGTTAAATATTAGTGATGCTCAGGGCTGATACTAGGTCACTTCCTGCATGTGCCTGTCAATAAATGCATTTTAATGTGAAATCAGGGTGTCCTTTACTTTGAAACTGGAAGTTTTGACAAAGCTATTGGCTAAAATTATTATTCTAGTTTTTTTTATAATGGAGTGTTTGTAAAACCAGATTTAGACATTTTCCCGCACTTTTGGACAAGTGGCAGTTTTAGAACATGGATGAAATATGCAATTCAGGTCGTCACATGATTAACAAAGCTTGATCAAGAGAGCAAAGGCCGATGTTACAATTAATTAACAATGAAGTTGCGGCAACTTGTAAAACACTACGGAGGAGCTACGTTGTTTTGCAGGTCGGGTTTTCGTTTGTGATCCATGAACAGGTTTTGGTGAAGAGATGTAGGAACCTTTCCCACCGGCCACGTGGACCACAGACCGTGACATCACCCATTGGTTTGTGGACTACCGTTTTGAAGCCTTGAGTTCAGGCCGTCGCCATCTTGGTTTTTTGGAAGCATACTGCGGAATGATTTTAATCATTACCACACAGAGAGGTTTACAGATGGTATCAGATCAGTACTTGGCATCAGACATTGGAAAATCGGTTAAATGTTGCTCTGTTTGAGCTCTTGTGGTGTGTGTGTGTGTGTGTGTGTGTGTGTGTGTACACTACTAACCTGGTCTAATTTGGTGTACCAAGTTCTGTAGGCCTTATTACCAAAGCGCGACGGCTGGTCAACAGGAGGGGTCTCGTTTATCCATCGGTCCAGAGTCCCCAAAAGATCTAGTAGCTTCTCCACCGTCTGTCACACAACAAGGCAACAGTGACTGCAGCGACACTGTAACTGATATCTATCATCATCATCATCATGTGATGGGTTTAACGAGCACAAAGAGAAATAAAGGGCAAACAAATAAAGTAGCAATGTCGATTGACATTCTCAGACAAATGGCCAAGCATGAAAGATTATTTCTTGGCTCATGACTGCCGCTTGAAGGAGAACAGAGAGTTTCACTAGCTCCGATTCCTCCACTGTGGAGAGAGCGTTCATAGACCCTTTTAATGCAGACGTCATGATTACGTTGCGGCGTCAGCTGGAGGCAAAAACACCGGAGGGAAAACACGAATCACCAGAGTGCCAGAATCGAAGGAGTAATGGCTCCAAATTGAAATCTTATCACATACGAACTGCCACTGCCAGTCCCCCCGCAAAAAAAATCAAAGACTTGTTAAGCAAACAGTGTACAGAACCACGGTTAAACGTGATAAGACGAAAGGTTTGGACTGAGGCCATGGACTAAAATGTAAGGTAAGGTTAAATAAAGTCTTGTAAGGTCTGTCATGCCCACCTCATCAGATAACTCTGAGGAATAGGCGATTTATCTCGTTTCGCTAACTTTAGCGCATTAGCTAACTTTGTTAGCTAGTGGTACGGCCAGAGACAAAACTCATCTGTTAAATCTTTTGCATTTCAAGTCTTGTACATGACCATTCAGGACATAGTTATAGGCATGTAAAGATTTATACGCCCTCAGGTTCTGTTTGCTATACACGCTTGGTTTCTCTATCAGGTAGGTGCAATGCTAAATGTCTGGCCATTCCGCCATAGGTAAGCCTGTCAGATCGTCCATCCACATGAGTGAGCATGTACGGGTTGTTAACGTTAACTTTAACCGAGTGAGTGACCATACATATTCAGAGGAACTCGGATTTTCTTCAGCCATAGTTCGAAAAACAAGCCAACAGAACTTGCTAGCTAGCGTTAGCTAACATGTTCAGGGAATTATTCTGCCTCCACCTAAGCTCCGCCCACAAAAAAGTCATAATATTTACAGATCAGAAAAGGGGTCTCTTGAAAAAGCTCTCTTTTGAGAATGAAAAACACCAACTTCGTGTTGACAGAAGGCCAAAACTAAACTAAAACTACTATTACCAAGGTCAAGAATGATCTTTAACACTAATGTTGTACTTTACTGAACTCTTGCTGAAGGATATAAGCTGTGTGATGTATTGTATATACAATTCAAGTCATTTAACATACTTAATAAAAAAAAAAAAAAAGATTGGAAATATGTACTCTTTCAATAAAACACTGGCACGTGACTGTTGTTTTCCTATCCTTTCACTGCCAATGATAATCAACCTTATAAACATAAAAGGCTACCAGTGCAGGCTTTTAGGCCACTGATTAGAAAGGCAACATACCTCTGACACTTTATATTCGCACGTGAGCTTCTTTCCCTTCACGCCTTCGTTCAGTGTCAGAACGAAGCCCATGTAGTCAGCATATGCCTGTGGGGAGGAGAGATGTGTTGAGCATGGGATGTATCAGGAAGTGTGTAGTCAGACGGACTGCTACAACAACTGAAATACTATGATATTAAACAGGAATGTATATGCAAAATTGATATTGATCACGGTGAAGCAAATGTTCACTGTGATGGACTGCATCAGACGAAACTGATTTCCCTGGGTTTTTTTTATTAGAATTTGCTTGGAATCAATCTGAGCAGCAGCATTCTACAAAGCATAAATGCTAAGAACACCTCTATACAACTACAGGAACCAAACTACAGTGCGTGAACAAAGCCTATTTCTGTCTTTTTTTTTTTTTTGCTGTTAAGACACCAAATTCACTTTTGACGAATTGAGAAACATGGGCTGGTCCCAGTGTCAGTAGGACACCGAGTGAGGCCCACGCGTGATTTCTAACCCTGTTCTTGGTGTGTGTGTGTGTGGTTTGGTAGTTTTTGCACACAACTTGGGAAGCCAGACAAAACATTTCGTGTGTTCACACAGCGACAGGCAGCAACCTACTTGAGATCTCTTCCACTTGCCCATGTCAGGCACCATGCTGATTTCTTTCTTGGGCACCATGAAGGCGTCGCTGGCTGTGACTTCAGGTGCTTCATCCTCAGGAGTGGATCCTAAATAAGTTAAGGAGAGACAGTTTTCTTAATATTAATATCAATGGCAATTGATTTAAATCAACCTAATCTGAGACCATTCCAGTTTACGGTATGCAGCAGATATCTTGTAGTTTTGTGTGGCAGCTAACTTTAGGTTTTCAAATTCAGTATGACTGAATGTGCTATAGCTAATTTTATGCACTTTCTACTATCTAATATAGATTCATCACAGGAAGCCTGAATTGCAAACTGGGGTGTAAAAGAAGTGGATGTTTTACCAGGCAGGGGTCCTCTAATGAAAAGATGCCACTGAGTTGCATTATGGGAAATGTATTGTATATAGTTTTAGAGCTGGACTGAAATTCAGTATATTTCGCCCTCTGCAGCTTCAATATTGACAATTCGCGTGGAAATCGTTCTCCTGCGACTCGACCAACTCTCTGGGAGCGAAATACAAAATCAGAGTCAGCCCTTTAAATGAGAACGTTTCATAAATGGCAACGTGAATACTTAGCCTCCATTCGCCACATCAGCCTCGGTTTGGTTTGCGTTTGCAAAGCGCAACCGTGGAATAACTGAACCCTCCGACTTTTAAATAGAGTTAGTCCCGATGATGCTCGTAATAAATGGGCAAAAGGCAGCGGTGCAACGCTGCAAACTGCCTCATCCAAATTCACTCTACGTGCTAGCTAACGCCTCCCGGACGGCAAAACAAGCAAGCGAGGCTTTTTTGTTTGTTTGTTTGTTTGTTTGTTTTGTTGTGCGACACCGGCTGCCAACGGAACAATACAGAGCACGAGCTCAAGTTGGCCCGCAAGCACCACAACGAGCCCAGACTGCAACTTCGGTTATTCAAAATGTATGCTTTACCTGACTGCTGCTCTGTTTCCGCCATGGTGATACCAGCAGCCTTCTTCGTGGGCTGGAGGCAGAATTTCACACGGCCGCAGCTGACCACTGCCCCCCGCTGTTCGAAAAGTAAATGACAGACCCAGGTTGTGCGCCTTTTCTCTTTCTGCGGATGCCTATTATCACAATAAATAACATCTATATTATTCATATTTCACTTACTTACTTACTTAAGCACAAAAGTATTATCAGCAAAAGGTGTACTGAAAGTATCAAACATAATTTATTATGCAGAATGTCGCCCTTTTACTCCCGATTAGTCCCTCTTTTTCAGACGGACATATCATATATCATATACTATGGATATTTCAAATTACAACGCTGTTTCCCTCGGTGTTCATGTATTGAATCTGACTGTAAACGCTTTACATAACAAGACTCAATAAATGACACCCTTGGATACAGTGGTCACACCCACCACTTCTTTAAGGGCAGCCGCGGGGGGCAACCGGCGTTGACAGCTGAGAAACTTTTACCCTGCAGTTGTGTGTGGCTAGCTTCCAGCCTGTCTCTGGTGCTGACAGAACGCCAACAAAGACACCTAGCTAAAAGCTAATCCTATATGCTGGACTTCGAGCACTGACGGACCCGAGTCTCGGTGGGCGTCTCTTTGAAAGCGGAATGTGGGGCATTTGCAGCAGAACTATGGTAAGTACCGGTAGCGCACCTTTAGCCGACCGTGCTTGTTCACACTGGCCAAAAGCCAACTTCACCCTTATAACGTGTTAATAACTGCTGTCGCCGACGTGAGGCAGCCGTAACGATTGTGGTGACTTGTCAGTCAACGCTGGTTAAGCAAGCTAATTAGGTGGCGAACGCCGTTTGCTAGCTGTTAGCAAAGTTAGCCAACTTTGAGCGTAATGCACTGAAGTAACCTAGCGGTAGTTAACAGTTAGCTCACCTAACTGGGTCAAAGGTGACTTGGGGGTTAGCTGAGCTTCAACATAGCTAAACGACACTAAAGGACACGCCTGACCGAGCGTGTATTACTCACTTTTATTCGGTCTACCTCAAAGTAGTTGTCTGTGCAAGTTAGTGAATCACAGTTGTGACAGGTTAAGGTTAATAAGAAGTTTACGTGACGTTCTCATCTGACGGATCTTGCTGTTCGACAAACGAACTTTGGAATGACATGCCCGAAGACCATTTAAACGTCATTTGACCTAAACATGCCAGAGCTGTAAATGTGGCTACGTCTCTACGACGCTAAGCTAGCTGGATGACATGGTTATGACGTTTTTATATCTCGCCGGTCCGTACTATAATAACAGCAACATGTGCTAACGTCACACGAGACCATCAGATTCTTTAGAATATAATAATTTAATACGCGCGCCTTTTTGTTTTTTCGAAAAATAGCCTCTGAATACTTTTGATGGTCGTTTCACCGATGTCATGTACTCTCGGTACATTTGTTGACATTTTTTTTTTTTATCTTCCCCCGTGCTGTAGTCCAGTTGAAAATGAGCACATACTGCCCCCTATCGGCGGTACACGTCGCTGACGCGGTCACGCGAGAGCTGCTGCCAAAAACCACAACCTCAGTTTTGGTTGGTTTCAGGTAGGAATAGCTGTCACAGTAGCAATAATAGGTAAACCTTAATAGGTTTATTTAGCAGAATGACCTGCGTTTATCAGACTCATGAAGAGGATTGTTTTCGTTGTGGCCAGCAGAAGGAACCATCTTAGGTTCAGCTGATGAAATAATATAATGACAACAGCTGCTATCTCCATCTATTGCACTCTTTCAGCAAAAATGACGCTACAAACATGTATCTAATCTGCACTCCTCTGCCTCGCAGGTGAAGGTGGGCATGGCGAAGCCCTGTGGCTTAATGAAACCCTGTCACTTGGTGAAGCCCGTATCGGCGACCCGGGTCACTGGCAGATACCTGACCCACCAGAGGGGGCTGCCCGGCCTGCCTGTGCCCCCCCTGCAGCAGACCTGCGAGCGCTACGTCGCCGCCCTGGAGCCCATCGTGGAGGTGGACGAGCTGAGGCACACCAGGGAGCTGGTGGAAGAGTTTCAGAGAGCGGGAGGGGTCGGGGAGAGACTGCAGAGGGGCCTGGAGAAGAGAGCCGGCAACACAGAGAACTGGGTGAGCTCGGCAGCTGGGCCGAAAAGCTGTGGACTATACACTCAATATGGGAACATATCGCGCACGATGCAGTGCTTCCCTGACACGACTTGTCCGCTTGTATTCCGTGTCTGGATCTTGTGTGTCCTTTTTGTAGTTGTCCGAGTGGTGGGTGCAGGTTGCTTACCTCGAATACCGGATGCCTGTGGTGGTTCACTCGAGTCCTGGGTTGGTCTTGCCCCGCATGAACTTCAGCGACAAGCAGGGGCAAATAAGGTGACCAACAATTATGACAACTTTATTTTATGGGGGACCCCCGCACCACATTTACAGCAGCCTCTCTTTAGAAGGCAGGGATGCTGCGCCTGTGTTGCTGTTGACGCTTTAAAGGCATTTAAACTATGCATACGCGATGAGCGGCTTTGGCTCGCTTCCGCACAATATTGTTTATGTGACAACGCCACCAAAAGTGACGTCTTTATAGAGAGCGAGTTAACACTCAAATGAATCACGTTCTCTCTGTTTAGGTTTGCTGCCAAACTGATAGCGGGCGTTTTGGACTTCAAGACAATGATTGACAAGTGAGTACCGATTCACCTTATTGACCTTATGCGGCCCCATTTATTTCTTTCGTTCCACTTCCTGTTTTGACGCTTAACTTCCTGTTGTTGTTATTGTCTATAGTAGTAAAAAAAAAAAGCCCTGATTGGATCCGACAGCCTAAGACACATTTCCCCCCCATCATTAAAATAGTCAAAGATTACCTTGGTGAATCAATGTCAGCAGTGTCGACACTTTTGTTACAGAGTCCGTGTAGTTGCAGTTCGACAAAAACCTTCACAGGTCTTCCACAGTTAAACATCCAAAACTGTGAATGTTGCTTGAACACACGTCTTTAAACGGCCACGTACCGACAACTTCCGTTCCGATATCATATTCCTGTAAATGCATAATAAAACAAGACTCGATTGAAACCTATTTGACTGGACCGTGATCTGTGCCGGATCTGTAAAACTGATTTTTACGGCACTGGGACAGCTACAGAGCGGATTAGGATTCTTTTGCAGTCATTTGGCTCAAAGGTGGGCCGAATCTGGATCAGCGCTGTGCTGGATCCGAGCCAGAGCCTCCCAGCTCCGTGAAACGGAGGCCAGGCCTCCTTTGGCGCAACAGGCCAGCTCCAGATCGGGTGAAGATTGAACCCCCCCAACCCGCTCTACCCATCTCTACCTCCCGTGCGACAGTGCTAACCACTGCGACACCATGCCGCCCAGACGCAAAAGTGTCTCCGTGACGCCATTGGTCGGTCGAGTGTTGGGAGTTTCCCCATTGGCCAGTTTCCAGTTCAGATTCTATGAGCCCTCAAGGCTACCCCTAACGTGCGGCCACTTACTTACGCGGGCCTCACCTCAGTCTCACCCTGTGTGTAAGTTTAGCCGAGACCGGACAAGTGACTCCCAAAAACTTAGCTTAGAGGGATGCGCCTATACTCACTGGATTTGGGGTTATGGTACCCAACTAACGTTCTGTTTTCATATAGGCCTCTAAGGCTAGCGCTAGTGTGGTCCATACCCCGCCCCACCACTTCACGAGAAATCAATACCCAGTCCGCACCTCGCCAATGCATCACAGCGTCGCTACTCATTCCTCAAAGCAGTGCATCCTGCAAATGCAGCAGGTCGACTATTGCGGCGATGAGTGAGGGTTTAATGGCTCGCATGTGCTTGCAGTGAGACACTACCAGTCGAATATCTGGGAGGGAAGCCACTGTGTATGAATCAGTACTATGAAGTGCTGTCGTCGTGCCGCATCCCCGGCCTGAAGAGGGACTCGATAGTGAACCACGCCAAGAGCTCCAGGCCCCCCAAACACATCACGGTAGTGCACAACTTTCAGGTGAGGCGCACCGGTCAGAGTCTCACGTCTGTGCCTGAGCTCGAGACACTTTTGTCCAACTTATTGGATCAACATTAATCAGCTACAAAGCCCCACAAGTGTCAACTGATGGTGAGAACCTTTCTCGTCTCTCCTCCTCGCGGGATCAGTTCTTTGCGCTGGACGTGTACAACGGCGACGGGACTCCGCTGACGGCCGATCAGCTCCGTGTTCAGCTGGAGCAGATCTGCAGCTCCTCACTGCAGACCGGCATGGAGCCTGTCGGCATCCTCACCACCAACCATCGCGACTCCTGGGGCAAGGCCTACGTCAACCTCATCAAGGGTGAGCTAAAAAAGACCACCGGCGCGCCCCTAATATGGAAATCATGACTAGATCCAGACATCTATAACATGGTGTTTGCTTTGCGCACAGATAAGACCAACAAAGAATCGGTGTCGGCTATCCAAAGGAGCATCTTCACGCTGTGCTTGGACGGAGCGACGCCTCGGGGGTCTGACGAGACGTACCACAGCTGCGCTGCCGTCCAGATGCTGCATGGAGGTGGCAGCCAGTGGAACAGTGGCAACCGCTGGTTTGACAAGACGCTGCAGGTGACTCACCAGGGGCTTTTTATATACGTACACGCATACGTACATACATACAGGCTCCGGCTTACGCTTGAAAGTGTGTTTCTTTTAGCCTTTCTTTTTTGCTTTTTCTTATTTCCTTGCATAAAAATGTGAGTATCCAGCCCAATAGAAAGGCTTTATATTCACTGATACATTTATATTTTAGGCCTACATCACAAGAGAAGATTAAACCAGGCTTATTTCTGAAAGTCAGGCTTATTGAAAAAAAAAGAAGTATATATGTGTATATATATATATATATATATATATATATATATATATATATATATATATATATATACATATAAAACCGGCATGGCAGCAATTTACCTTATCAACAGATTCCTCAGGTGGGGCGTTTCATGTCTCACCTAAATGTGTCACCTAAAAGTTTCCGGTCTGTCATTCAGTTCATCGTTGGAGAGGACGGGACATGTGGCGCAAACTACGAGCACGCCCCAGCCGAGGGCCCACCCATAGTGGCCTTGATCGACCACGTTGTAGAATACACGTAAGTGGGTCAAAGATTATTTAGGCTCCGTAGGTGTTTTTAAAGGGCTTATGATGCGATTCAGGGACGGTGCATTTTGATACCGAAGGATTTGGTGCGATTCGATGCAATCTGAGACAGTTCTTCACATTTGTCTAACGTAGGCATTCATTTTCTGTTGAATAAGCCAATTCTATAAAAGCTCACCTTCAAATTGATACTGTGTGTTTCCTAAAAGACAAGTATTTCTGTTGCTCAAACAGACCTGACAACAAATTCTGTGACAAGCAACGTTCAAAATGCGACTGAGTGTTAGCCGCCTACGTGACACGTTTCCTCAAACAAGACTCCAAAGGCAAATAGGTGTGTTTTGAAGAAAAACTTAACAAAGGCATCTACGAGGACAGCTACATGTTATCTGGCCGTTTTCAACAGCTGTAGTAACTACGGCGACAACAGGCGCCAGTTAACAGGGTCCCTCGTTAAACCGAAACACCCGCAGAGGTTTCACCATGCCGTCTCACCAGCACCAGAGTGTTGAGATGTGTCGTGCTAACAGCGGTACTTAATCGCTGTTCTACAGACCTTACAAACGGCCAGACTTTGGTCTAATTTTCCCGTTGTTCTTATAAAAATTTTGCAAGATTTGATGGCGCACTGTAAACCGCGTCGGACATGTTTTGTTTTGACCTCGCAAGCAACGTGACGCTAACGTTCCTCTCATGGTGCCAGAGTCCCGCGTTGATCTTTGACCTTTCACAAAAGTGGAGAACGCCGTGCAGAATTAGCATCAAAGCTAATCGATGTAGTCGCATCTTTGACGTTAAAGCAGAGCTTTGTATCTGTGAATCGTCACACCCCCCAGAGACCCCCAACAAAATCTCTCATTACGTTAAGCGTGATTTTTCTGTCTCGTTTTGCGGTGACAGGAGGAAGCCTGAGCTGCCGCAGTCTCCCATGGTGCCTTTGCCCGTGCCCCGGAAACTACACTTCAACATCACCCCCGAGATCAAGAAGGACATCGAGGAAGCTGAGCACAACATGAACACGTGAGGGCAGATTTAAAAAAAAAAAAAAAAAAATGTATACAGCGACACTCAGTATGACCAGTATAGTACGTATACGCATGTGTGCACTTCACTGTCCTGCCCACTTCTCCCACCACAGACTGGCCCAAGACCTGGATATGAAGGTCATGGTATTTGGCCACTTTGGGAAAAGTGTTCCAAAGGCCCACAAGATGAGCCCCGATGCTTTCATACAGATAGCGCTGCAACTGGCCTACTACAGGTGAGATGCTTAAAAAGTCGGGTGAAAGTGACGCTTACAGCTTAACTGAGATGATCAGGTGCTTATAATAATAATAATAATAATAATAATAATAATAATAAGAAAAAGAAGAAGAAGAATCTGGGCTGATACATACAGTGTAAATAATGCTCCTAAACTTTGATTTATGAGTCAAAAAAGTATTTTCCTCTGTGCATATACTGGCATGCTCATTTAGAATAAGCTCTATTATTGTCATTTTCTACATTTTCCCTATTAATTATTGGTCTTTCAATGCAACGCTGACCTTAGTGAGGAGTTGTTGGTTGACCCCGTTGCTAGGTATGACTCCTGTATGAAGGCGTGATTGGTTGGTCGAACAGAAATAAGGAAGTACAAGCTCAGTGAAGTCGATGGGCCTCCCGTATGTAAATAAACCGGCAATGGGAGCACTGTTGCATTTTCTCCAGTTGCCAAAAATCTCGTATCGTGTTGTGATCACACATTTCTGGCGTTAAGATCGGCCACAAACATTATTCCGGCACGATCTAATCTGCAGCGTTTCGTGAACTCACTGTCGTCCAGCCTCTTTGTCTTTCCGCCGTTTCCTCCTCCTCACTCCTGAACAGTTTTTCACCTTAGGAGCTCTCTTAAAGGGGACCTATTATGCTTTTCCTTATTTTCTGTCGTATATAAAATGTTAAAATGTTGGATATTCACACTAAACGTTGCCAAAGTTGCCAAATAATGAGGTAAACGTATGTAAAAGTAATCCCTGTGAGCCAAAAGCTCAGGCTTCAGACTGCTCTGAACGCTCCGTTTCAGTTTTTTTTCAACCGCCGGGTCTATCTGATGTCAGAGAGGCACGGATGTCCTTATATGGTATCTCTGCTCCAGGCACAGACCAGATGTTTATGTTTATGTCAACGTTGCGTTAGGTTTACATTTTACCTTTTGGAAATTCTTCCAAAGACTTCCAGAACTTGGCCAGCCAATCAGAAGAAAGTGGGCTTTTAGGGAAGGAGGGGGACCTTAAAGAGACAGGAGCTCAGTAGAAGGCCAGTAGAAAATAAATCAGGACTTTTTTTGAACTGTGAATCATGCAAAGCTGCTCTAGTGGAATCGCAAAATGAAAATATAGAGCTGGAAATGAGCAGAAAAGGGCTAAGGTGCTTTGTGAATACATTTGTCTTAAATGTAAGGGAAAATTGTTAGAAAACGTCATAACTCTAAGAATTTTCTGAGAATTTCGTCTCTGCACGAGGAAGCTTCATGAATACGGGGCCCAAGTGTGTTACAGACTTTCCTCACACTGCCCCCCCCCCTCCCTGGTCTCTGCAGGATGTACCAGCGCTGCTGTGCCACATACGAAAGTGCCTCCCTGCGCATGTTCAGGCTGGGCCGCACAGACACGATCCGATCCGCCTCAGCTGCCTCGGCTGCCTTCGTCAAGGCCTTTGACGACCCCGGCAAACAGGTCTGACGATGGGTGGGGGGCGGGGGGGATTTTGAACGACACGCATTTGTATGTATGACAACAGTTTTTTTTTTGGCGGTGAACTTGAGCTCAGATCCCAACCCCAAACTTTCTTGACACGGTAATACTGGGCTTAATCACTCAACTTGAACACTAAGTGATGACAACAGTCAAAAAAAACCAAAAACAACCTCTAGCTGTGTCATACTCATGTCATATGACAGAAACATCACTGGAAACCTCACTTCAGAGATAAGAGCCAAAGACAAAGTGCTGAGGTATAATGAGTATTGTTTATTCTTTCGGGAATTTCAGTTTTACACATGAAGTAGGTTCTTGGTTAAACGACTTGAAACTTTTAAGATGTGTCCTAACGTTCCTGTCTTCTCCCTTTTTTGTTTTTTTTCCCACAGAACACAGAAAAGGTTGATCTCATGGAGAAAGCTGTAAAAGCACACAGGTCATATACTAACATGGTGAGTGGTCGGTTAAAGACAGGACAACAATGAATGTATCTACTAGCAAGTACTGTGTGCGTGCGTGCGTGCGTGCGTGCATCACATCACATTTTTTTTGTTTTTTTGCTGCCCCCCAAATACTCACTAGAACCACCAAATGTGGATTCATCCACCGCTGAAAATAGTCCCCCCAACAAATCTTTAGGGAACGTTTTGACTAAAAACTACAGTGGCGAGCTGTTTTAGGAAATACTAGTAAAAAGTAAGCTTTTTTTTTTGAGAAAAAAATCTAGATTAATGAAATATATATATATTTTTTTGTAGTTAGCATCTGGTGACTAATATGAATTCTCTCCATCCCCACAGGCAATCAGTGGCCAGGCCATAGACAGACACCTCCTGGGCCTTAAGATGCAGGCCGGACATGAAAAAATCTCCATACCTGATATCTTCACGGACACAGCCTACGCCAAAGCCTTACACTACCAGCTATCTACAAGTCAGGTCTGAAGAAGAACATTGCCACGGCATGATGGCAAACATGTTTTCTTCCATATGCCAAAACAGTGGTATAAATACACATGAGCAGTCCAAAGACGTAGTAGATGGAAGTCAATGGGGAAAATATGCCTCAAGTATTTGACCATACAACCAAAACTGTTTTCGCTAACTAAAAGCTATGTTCTCGTTCCTTCACAAGGTGCCATCCAAGACCGACTGCGTCATGTGTTTCGGCCCGGTGGCACCCGACGGATACGGCGTGTGCTACAATCCCATGGGCGATCACATGAACTTCGCGGTGTCGTCCTTCAGCGCCTGCGAAAGCACGAGCGCGGCGCGTCTGGCCCAGGCCGTGGAGGGCGCACTGCTGGACATGAGGACGCTGCTGGAGCAAACCCCGAGAGCCAAACTGTGAGCGCCCCCCCCCCCCCCCAAGACTTCGCTGGCGTCTATGCTAACGGTGGCCATAGCATATAGCGCTCTTAGTGTGACTGAGTGACATTTAGATTGGCCTGGTGCGAGGCCGCCGAGCTGTTTTCTTATCATGCACTTTAAATGTTGCTGTGATGCCTGCTGTGTAATGGCCGGGTGGTGCCATTCCTCCGGCGCACAGGCACATTATATTATATAATGTGAATGTATAATGATGCAGGTTTTCAACAGACGTGTAACACTGAAAAATCATCAACAGAAGTGATCTTGCTGATGGATGTTTAATAATAATAATTACTGTCAACCAATCGCCCGATGAGACCACACCATAGGCTGTATACAAAGATGGCCGACGCGACCTCCACTTCCTCCTCCACTTCCTCCTCCACTGTACAAAAATGAAAGCCAAACTCTCCCGGGTTACGGCCGCTCGCCGTCTTGCGCTGGTGACGATGTTTGGCGCCAGCGTCTTGCGCAGTGGTGGTCGGGGGAGGGGGACCGCAGTCAATCGCAGCTGTCAATCATGACGTTTCACCCCGTTTTTTATAGCATCAAATAACGAATTAAAACCAAACTGATCAGAAGAAAATGAACACTTATACTGCAGCCAGCCACCAGGGGGCGATTTGGCTCCACTTTTTTTGGGAGTTGTCACGTCGTCCATCTTTATATACAGCCTATGGACCGGACCTACAATCAACTTTGCAGTGAACATGGCCAGTGTGGCTTATTCTGACACAGTCTGACTCACTCACCGGATGTAGGCTGTTGGGATAAGTATGGCATTAGTCAGAACCTACAAATAGGATTATTGATTTTTATCAGTTTAAAGTGGCAATGTTCTTTTTTTTTTTTTTGCAACGTGCCTAAGTGACGTGACGGTTTGTTATTCAAATTGTTCAATGCTTCCTCCCAAATTAAATGCATATTTTTCAAAGCTGTAGCTTATGGCTGGTTTTTGTCCTCACAGTAGCATTTTGTCTGCGTTGTAGTGTGGCCACCATCCTCCTCTTCAGCCCCGTCGCAATCCGCGTAGAGACATCCTGACCGGCGTCAAAGTGCGATCTGCGTCTGGGTCAGCCAGACCACATTTGGAGTTGGTCAGGCTCACATTGTGAACCTATAGTGAGTGTCGCAGGGATGACGTATTTTAGCATTTAGCGCGTATTTTAGCCGGAAGTTAGCTTTGAAAAACGTCGAAATCCCTTAAGCTCGTGTTAACCGCAGGCCTTATTTCAGGCATCTAATTAAAAACCCACTGACTTCCAGGCGAGGTAATCAAAAGCGTAGAAAATGCAGACTCATTCCTGCAGCACTCCCATTACCCTCGGAGCCAAGGCAACCACCCAGCTTCTAGATAAGTCACTCTCCACTTTGCACGCTACTGCAAACACACCCACATGTAGTGTGATCGACTGTCTGCGGGGCAGAGAGAGCATCCAGTCCATGCTCGCCACGCTCTGACCTTTGGTTCACACTTTCACTTCTCTGTCTGCCCCCCCCCCCATCAGTCTCTATTTCTAAGAGCCCTGTTTTCAACTTTGTGATGATGCATTTTCCAGCTAATCCAATCTCAAACAGGACCCATGAAGGAACACCTCATCCTTCAATTAACACAAAATCACCGCATTCGGAGATACGTGGCTTTCGGAGGAAAAAAAATGTGTAATCTGAAAAGTAACTAAAGCTGTCACAGCAAACGTAGTAAAGTTGTTTATGCTGCATTCTCTCTATACTTATTCATATATTTCCCTCGGAGATGCCGTGGAGTCGAAGTAGGAAGCTGCATAAGATGGAAACACTCCCGTGAAGTGCCTTAAAGTACCTCAAGTGCAGTACTTGGGTAAATGTACTCGGCTACCCCGACGGCCAATCGCATGGCTGCATCCATCCACCCGGTTTGTCTTCGTGGAAGTGGCGGAAACGGCATCGTGAGATACAAACTGCTGCAATCGGACAAAAATGGCCTGAAATGTCAATGAGGGAATGACCCACATACCTGCCTGCGTTCATTCCAATGGAATTCAAATGTATTCAGTTGAAACGTGATCATTTATTTCACAATGCCCTGTTTATTTAATATTGACCACTTCGGGCCCTCATAGCTTGCGAGTGTTGTTCCTGCTGTGCGGAGTGATGCTCGATTCCATCGTTGCTGTCTGGTGACAGTTATGGACTGCCGTGCTCTTGCGTGTGAAGGCCGTGTCGGTTGTGAAAGGCTCTGAAATCCTGAAGTCGGCGCTGACAACGTTTTCCCTGACCGTCTTCCTGTAGCACCTCTGTGACCTCAGCTTCCTCTTCTTTTTTTTTTTTTTGAAACTTTCTTCTGGTAAACTGCCCACACTGATTGGGACTATTTTGAGGAACACATTTAACGTAACTCATACTCTGGCTTTTGGTCTTTGACCACTGTGTATGCTTTAGAGCGCTGCGCTCCCAGAATGCAGGGTTAGCTTGTGGTTCCTAGAGTCTCCAAAAGCAGAACGGGAGCCCAGAGCCTTCAGCTATCAAGCTCCTCTCCTGTGGGACCAGTTCCCAGTTTGGGTCCGGGAGGCAGACACACGCTCTCTACTTTTAAGAGTAGGCTTAAAACTTTGCTTTTTGATAACGCTTATAGTTAGGGGCTGGCTCAGGTCCTGCCTGGACCAGCCCCCCTAGTTATGCTGCTATAGACCTAGACTGCTGGGGGACTTCCCATGATGCACTTTCCTCCTCTCCCTCTCCATCTTTACACATTCATGTCCCACCAATGCATGTTACTAACTTTCCATCTTCCCCCGGAGTTTCTTTGTGCTTTGTCGTCTCGCAGGTTCCTGTGGACCGTGGTCCTGGTACGCCTGACTCTCATCACTACAGTTATTATGTTTAGTCGTAGTTCTGTTACTATTAAAGCTGTAACTACTATTATCAGTCATATTTCCAGTATTATTATAATTATAGCTGCTATTTCTACTACTAGTGCTGCCATACATCTCTGCCTGCCTGTCTATGTCTCTCTCTCTCTCTCTCTCTCTCTCTCCAACCCAACTGGTCAAAGCAGATATACCCCCCCCAGAGTCCTGGTTCTGCTCGAGGTTTCTGCCTCTTTAAAAGCAAGTTTTTGTGCTTGCTCATGGTGGGAACTGTTGGGTCTCTGTCATAACATTATAAAGAGTCGGTCTAGACCTGCTCTATTATTTTGTAAAGTGTCATGAGATGGCTTTTGTTGTGATTTGGCGCCATATAAATAAAGTTGAACTGAATTGTTGTTGTTGTTGTTCCCTGTGTGGACATGATTCTGTCATATTATAAATCATTATAAAGGGTGCGAGGAAAGACTGAGAGGAGGACACATTTTCAGAAAGTCGTACAGTGTGATATTCCTGGTTTCCGAGGAAGTGAATCAGATCAGATAAAGTGCCCCCCCCCTCCAAGTATGAAAAACACTCCTGAGCGCAACTTAGGCACGTCTGGTCCGGCCGACTCGCGGTGACTCACGGTTACCAGAAAGCGGCCTCCCCTAGTTTCGCAATCACTCCGCGGCTGAAACGCCAAATGGATTTATTATTATTATTTTTTTCCCATCATTGGCCGCCCGCCCCTCGGAGGTGGGGGGAGTGCCGCCTCCGGGAGTAACCCGACACCGCGTGGCTGTTTGATTCCCGGCCCTCAGAGAAAGCTTAACATTAGAAGTGAATCGTACCGGCCGGGCAGCTCACCCTCCCCGCTGACGGTGCTCCTCAGTGAACATCACGCTCACCGCGGAGGAATAACGGCTGCGATGATCCCGTGGTTGCTGCTGGTCCCCCTGCTCTGCGGGTGTGTCGTCCTTCAACTCCCGACAGGTACAAGAAGACAGTTCTTTTATTTAGTTTACACAGCTGTAAAGAGTATTAAGAGCATCTCTCTCAGCAGCCTGTTGGTAGTAAGAATAATAAAAAAATTAAAAAAAACAAACAAACACAGTTGTTGGTCCTCACAGTTGGTTTTAAACTTGCACTGATATGCCTATAGGCATATAGGCAAGACCTGAGCCAGGCCTAACTTTAAGCGTCATCGAAGAGCAAAGTTTTAAGCCTGCTCTTAACCAGGTCTGGACCTGGTTCCACGGGAGAGGAGTTCCCGTTCTGCTTCTGGAGCCTCCAGGAACCACGAGGTAACCCTGCGTTCTGGGAGCGCAGCTCTCCAGTGGGGTGATAAGGGGTACTATGAGCTGCCTGACCAGTGAGAGCTTTGTAGGAGAGGAGGAGGAGGAGGATTTTAAACTCTGTTCTTGATTTTTACAGGGAGCCAGTGCAGAGAAGCTAATGCAGGACAGAAATGTGATTTTCTCTTTTCCTGGTTCCTGTCGGTACACGTGCCGCAGCGTTCTGGATCAGCTGGAGAGTCTTCAGGGACTTGTTGGGACAGCCTGATAATAAGGAACTGCAGTAATCCAGCCTTGACGTGACAAATGCATGGACTAATTTTTCAGTTTGAGACAGGATCTTCCTGAGTTTTGCAATGTTACGGAGGTGAAAAAATGTTTTATGTGAGAGTTAAAAGGACATGTCCTGATCAAAGACCACTCTGAGATTCCTCACAGTGGCGCTGGAGGCCAGGGCAATGCCATCTAAAGTAAGAGCATCCTTAGATACCGTGTTTCTGAGGTGTTCTGGGCTGAGTTCAACATCAGATGATTGCAGATCATCCAGTTCTTTATGTCTTGGAGCTTAACTAACTATGTATGTATAACTATATATGGAACTAGGAAGAACGTTCCCCCCGACCGGGAATCGAACACGGGCCACGGCGGTGAGAGCGCCGAATCCTAACCACTAGACCACCAGGGAATTGACTCAGTCAGTCAATATAGAAAGCAATAGAATAGAAGAGAAATAGAAAGCAGGCAGTCAAGACGGTGTGCAAATGGACTGACAGGGAAGTGAAACTAAAAATGTAACTTTTATCTAATAATTGGAGGTCATTTTCAGATCAATCAGTGAAGTGTATGGACGGGAATACAGATATTAGCCGTGGCATCTCCTGCTTCAACATCCGAAAACGTCCTCCGATTGCACACTCTGGCCCCTTATCTTACTGCGGCTTCCATCTTCCATTTCATAATTTCTTATATAGTGCTTCGCCCAGTACTTGGTGTTCTACAAGGTCAGGCTGTCCTGGGTTTTCGTGGCCTCTCCTCTGTGTGTAACTTCGTAGGGGCCACAAGCGTACGGGTTTCCGTTACAGATCCCAAAAACAAAGCAAAACACACACAGGAGGTGGATCCTGAGCCGGACGCCCCGCTAAGCCTCCGTAAACCCAGAGGACGGGACGGGATGGTTGACCAAAGGGCAGAATTGAATTTGTGCTACTCAAGTGATTTCCAGTAGTAAGATCACTGGATCCAATGACTTACCCAATGGGTCTAATAAGAATGTGGGGCATCCACAGGGCCGGCCTAAGGCTGCATTCAGACCAAATCAGGCGATGCGGCGGTGTGGGAGCTCTGATCTCCTCCAGCCAACCGTATTTCGCATTTAAAACCAACGTATATATAAACGCTGGCATTGTTTTAAACACGCTATACTAAAGCTGTAAGCGGACATGAAGCCACTTCAAGGGTTCGTTAGTGTATATGCTGACGATTAGAACCTGTCCCATGGAGAAGTCAATGATTGGTAACATAGTATGGCATGGCTGCAATCATTTTTCATTTCCAATAGGTATTTGTAAGCACATAAAGACTCCATTAATAAATGCAATAAACAAATACAGTGGAAATGATAGATCTTCACGTGAAGACACATCTTACATGATTACAGCTCTGTTATATTGTCAGTCATTTAGTATCTGTTTGTACACTAGTTACTGATGCTTCAGAGTGTTTGTTGTGGACTAGTACTTTAACAAACACTTAAAATGTCTTCATATCTGCTTACAAATACTTCATAGTATGTTATAGTGTGTTATGAGCCATTCATTAAAGCTACTGTCAGCAATATTATTGAATTTTGGTTGAAATAACAAATTGTGACCACTGCATGTCACTAACAATATTTAATTGAGGGGCTCCTTAAAAAAAAAATGTGTGTCTGTGAGCACCCGCCCCCCTTTGTATTTAGTCTTTTTAAAAAACTGGACCAGGTCTGAATCAAACAACCAATCCAATACAGAAGGTGGAACCTTCTGTAGAAGTCGATGTGATTGGCCAGTTCTGTGCTAGCTAACCCTGATTGGTTGTTTGATTCAGGCCAGATCCACACTGAATACAAAGGGGGCCGGGTGTTCACAGACACACATTTTTTTAAAGGCCCCCCGTCCAATTAGACATTGTTAGTGGCATGCAATGGTCAAAATGAGTTATTTCAACAAAAATTATAATTCAATAATACTAAGCCATCAGGACCGCTGTACTGTCGACGATGTCCTCACCGCCGTTTGTCTCTTTGCTTCTCGGGATAAGGCAAGTCCTTTAAAATGTGCTGATCCTTTTTCCTCAGGTGTCTCGGGTTGCGGACCTCAGAACCTGACACTCGCCACTTCTGAACAGATGATCCTGGTAACATGGGAGGACGACCCTTCGTGCTCCGCCGTACGCGACGCGCTGGTCTATGAGCTGGCGGCCCTCGTAGCAGACAAGCGAGTGCACGATGCAAGTGTTCTTTTCATTTGTGGTACACCAGACATTGCCGACTTCCATAACGATAACCTCAGCTTCTGAGTAAACGCACCTCTGATGTGCTTGTGAAAATGCTTTTAGGAGGAAGTTACTGTGACGCCTGACCAGATAGGATCCACGCACTCCTGGAACTGGACCTCCTATTTGGCGTTGGAGTGCGCTTCCCATTCAGTCAGGCTCAGGTCCCTATACAAAAACCACACCAGCCCATGGAAACAAGAACAGCTTCTTCCTGGTTAATGTTCACCTTACGTGTTTTAATCATCAAAAACATTCAAGCTGACCTTCTCACGCACTCCTTCAGATGCTTATTATTATTATTGTGCTTTTGCAGGGATAGAAAACTCAAAGGTGCCAGAGGTCTTTCCACGGGACAAAGTGTTTGAGGTTGGCAGTACAGTCACCTTCTGCTGCGTTCTGCCGGTGGGGAAAAGTCTGGACAAAATGTATCTGAGCGGTGGGTATGATGGTGCCAATATGAACACCAGCAGGATCAGCAATCGGACGTATGCCTTGACCGTCCACCTGAGCAGGGAACCCCAACACAGTTGCACTCATGTAAAATGTCAAACAGAGACATCTGACAACGGGGCTTGCGCTTATATCGGCTGTAAGTATGACTCATTATTGTGCTGAATTTTTGTTTGTTTTTAGAGGTTTAAATATGTCTTGTTAATAAATGCTTTTATTTTTTTATACTTGCCATGACTCAGACCCACCTGGAGACAGGGATCTTCAGTGTGAAACCCGAGATCTGGAATCAGTCGATTGTCACTGGACAGTAGGAATAAAGACACACCTACGCAACAAGAGAGCAACAGTTTATCAGCTACTTGGACGGTAAAAAAACCCAAAAGTACTTATTTGATTTAGCGCTGCACTCCTCCTGCACGTTGTTGGACTCATGGTGGTCAGTTCAGTCAGAGATTCAGGTGTGTTATGCTAGTAGTGGCTAATGTAGCTTGGAGCCTTTAGCCACAGAGGTCTGGCCAGCCTGCTTATTTCGAACGTCCACATTTTCTAACTTCATTTTCAAACTTGCAGTCTTCAACCGATGCCGACATTTATCAGACAGTAAAGGCTTTATACTGCTTTTAAGACATACGCAATAGAACTCCCCAACACCTGGAAACAAGAGTTCCCTTTCAATGTTGAAATCTAAATACCACAGAATTTAAAGCGTTGAAATATTTTACTTTGAAAACCATCTATCTGATTTTAAGTGGTTTGTCCTGTTTTAAATGCCCAGGTTTGTTTTATATTTATATCAAGTTGTGAAACTTCCAAAACGTCATTTTAAGTTTAAAATTCAGATTAAAAAAAAGAAAAAGATATTCAAAGCAAGACAAAGAGTCTCCCAGCCATGCCGGTTGCTCTGTGAGGCTGTGGTGACATCAGCATGCTAACATTGCTCACAATGACAATGCTAACATGCTTATGTTTAGCAGTTATGACATGTCTCCATGTTCATCTTCAGTTTAGCGTGTTAGCATCCTAACATTTGCTAATATCCATCCGATAGTTTCTGAGATATGTCACTCTGGACCAAAGTGGCGGACCAACATTGCCATCCCTAGAGGCAGAGCGTCTAAAACGTCCCAAATTCCCAAGTTAAGCTTAAACAAGAATTAGCTATGGACCCTAAACGTAACCTGATCAGACCTTTGCCCTATCAGGTTACAGTTTTATCAGTCACATGATCCAAGACGAGAGAGGTTCTGATGAGTGACTGGAAAACCTTAGATACATCTGAATCAGTAAACTAGAAAACGAAAGAATAACTGTAAACGTACGTCGTGAAATGACCCTCTCAAATTTCAAATGTATGGCCTTCCTTTGCTTTCGTAGTGGCGGTGTGGTCCCGGTTGCCTGCATGTTTGTGTTATTGGAAATAATGAAGCAATGTCTGTCATGCATCAAACTCAACGTTTGCATTTCAGTCCGTGTGTAAATGGGTCCGAGGGGAGATGCTCTCAAAAAGTGCAAGTGGATGTCGGTGAGAGGACGTGGACATTAACAGCCCAAAATGAGCTCGGGAAGGTGGAGCTCCCGGACATTGCGGACCTGACTAAAAGAGGTACACATTTATAAAAAATGAGCATTTCGCGTGGCGACGTGCTCCCGTGGCCCGTCGACGTGTCTTTTTAATCATTCAATTCTTTATTCGTCTTTTCTCTCAGTGCACATGTTTGCTCCAGAGGGAGTGAAGGCTTCGACTGTGAATGCCAGAGATGTCAGCCTGAAGTGGGGGTGGAGGGTGCAGCGGTACACTAATCTCAACATAACATGCCAAGTGAATGTCAGCCACGGAGACACAAGTACCACGGTGAGTTGACGAAAGGAGGAGGTTGAGACATTAGCAAGGTTTTTAAAGTAAGAGCCTTTTCTGAACTACACTAGCATCATTCGTACGTCATCGCACCTCAGGTATAGACCCCTTTTCTGTTAGTGAACATTATGACCTCTTTTTTTGTGGGCGGAGCTTAGGTGGAGGCTGATGCTAGCTAGCAAGTTTTGTTAGCTTGTTTCTCTGAATGCTCACTCACACCACTTTATGCCAACGTGATAGAGAAACCAAGTGTGTGCAGTAAAAAGATACCGAGGGCGTGTAAGTCTTTACATGCCTGTAACTATGCCCTGAATGGTCACGTAGGCCCACAAGACTTGAAATGCAAAAGATTTAACAGACGAGTTTTGTCTCTGGCCGTACAGCTAGCTAACAAAGTTAGCTAATGCGCTAAAAGAGTTAGCGTAACGAGAGAAATCGCCTATTCCTCAGAGTTTCCCAAGACTCTATTTAACCTTACGTGATACGTAAGTGTGAGCAAACAAACACGGGCATTTTAGTCGATGGCCTCAGTCCAATATTATCCATAGTTGATTTTTTTTGGACTGTGGCAGTGGCAGCTCATATGTGATAAAATTTCAATTTGGAGCCATGACTCCTTCGATTCTGGCACCCAGCGGCGCAGCACGATGATGTTTTTCGGGAGGTTATGTAGCCTGCTACTCGGAGGTGATTCGTGTTTGCTAACGCCATGACGAAATCACGACGTCCCGCACTAAAAGGGGTCTATACACATCTAGCTTAATGCCTTACATTACGTTACTACCTCGCACATTGCACATATTCTTTACACCTCATACTGTACCCTGGTCAATATTTTGCACATTCTCCTCAGATTTATAATTAATTATAATGATATATGATTTACAATAAACCGGATTCTTGCCCATGTTGTGTTTCCAGAGTGAACACTTTGGGGTTGGCCTCAAATTTGCGGTTTTGAATGACTTGATACCAAATTGGACATATAACGTGACAGTACGATGTGGAACAACGCAGCATTTGTGGAAATGGAGTGACTGGAGCTCGAGCGGCAAATTCCGCACAAGGGGTGATGGTAAGTATTGGGGGGGGGGGGGGGGGAGCAAACAACAAACCTTTAAAACAATATGGGCACGTTTGTAGATACCTGCATTTGCATTTTGTCTCGTTGTCCCACAGTTCCAGATGCTCTTGATGTGTGGATGCACGTGATGGATGACCAAATTATAATCGCTTGGAAAGTAAGTCAGATGAGTTGGTACCACTTTCTAATAAGCTGCTCTTTATAAAGTCTTCATTAGTTGTCATGAATGGCTTCATTCATAGGTAGTAAATCCTTCACTAATACCTAATAGGTCAGATATAAGTTGTTAATAGGCACATTTGAAGTTGCCAGGTTGTGAAAAATCTCTCTGGGTAATAAAGGTCTTTTTAGCTCCTTAGTTCATCAGGTGGAGTCACTCCCAACGGACTGACTGACCTTCTGGAAAAGTGCTGCAGAGCATCTGGACCAAAATCCATTTATCAACTTATTGATATTTACAGTTACTATTAACACATTCATGTTTATAATTGCGGACCCCTTACTGACTTTTGCTGTTGACTTGTTAGAAAGTGAGAAACCAGCAACTCTTATTATTAAGGACTTACTAACATTTATAGCTGCTGACTTGATGGCTTGCTAGAAAGTGACTTCATTAATACCTAAGCTTATGATGAGGGCATGATCTCCATACACGTGCTTTGCCAGGTAAGATAAAGTCCTGATGTCCTCTCTGCAGATGCCACTGGCCAACCAGAGTCATGGAAACATCCTGGACTATGAAGTGACCTGGACAAGGACCGCAGAGGGAGAACGACAAAACAGGACCACCGTGGCTAACGCCAAGCACAGTCTTCCCCTCAGTCGAGACCGTTTATCACCTATCGTCACAGTTACCGCTAGGAATATAAACGGCAGCTCATCCCCATCGAGCATCACCATCCCCAGCCTCCATCCAGGTACGAAGCTTCCAGAGGTGCGCATTTTACGGTTAGGGAATTCAGGCTGGAAACCTGCTTTGGCATTCGGTTGTTGAGTCGTGTTACTGTCCTCGTTTTCAGACGGAACCCGAGTGAACACTTCTCGGATCATTGGCAGCAAGGGTAGCTTCGACCTGTCCTGGTCTGCCAGTCCTACAGCCAGCTGCGGCTACGTAGTGGACTGGTGTCCTACCTCGGGGCACTGCAGTGTGGAGTGGCTGAAAGTTCCTCCCAATGAAACTAAAGCCCGTATATTTTCAGGTAAGTCTCATTCTTTGCCCACAAAACAGTTCTGCTACACCTATGTGACATGACATTTCCTTGTGTTACAATACATCCCTCTTGTCATTTCCTCCCAGAAAACTTAAGCGACGGAGTGAGGTACTCGTTGTCCATATTTGCCTGCACCCAGGGAGCTCCAGTGCTACTAGACAGACGAGAGGGCTACGTCAGCGAGAAAAGTAAGACTGAATCGTTTGACTTTCCTGCGGCGCACCGTTTGCTCAACAAATGTGTCAGTACCGTGAAAAACATAAACCAACGGTGTTTCTCCGATGTTTTCGCTTTGCCAGGAATAGAAGACGGCCTGTTTAAATCATTGAAGTGGAAGCAGTCCTATTCAGATGTTGAGGTATCGTGGGACCGCATACCTCTAGGAGAACAGAGTGCTTTCATCCAAGGCTACGTTCTGTATATTTTGGACAACAACAGCAATGTAGACGTCAATGTGAGCGAAGGTATTGTGACTTCCAGTTCTTTACTGATGACAAATGATGTGAATGTGACTGCTGTGGAAGGATACAGACTCACTCTCACCCTCTGAACCTGCTAGCATACATAAGTAAAACCAGGACTCTAGTGGTTTAACATTATCACCTTGCTGCAGTGATGTAGCGGTGTACCCTTAGGGGGAGTGTCAGTACACCGTGACGTCACTGTTGGGTGTGGTTAAAGGTGTAACAAGACATGAAACTTGCTTTTCATCCTGGTTAAGTTACTTATAAAAGTTCATTTAATGAAAACCAACTGTGCGACCTATGTGATAATAAGTGAAGTGTTGTCGCAGCTTGTCCCGTAAGAACAGGAACGATGGTGGTCGGTCAATGAATCCAGTTCACAAAACACACACACACACACACTCATTGACATGCCACTCATTTATTAGCCGATAGTGTAGGATATGCCAACGTGAATGTGGTTACTGCAATAAGAACATGTACAAACATTAATAATATGCAATAGAAAGAAACATCTGGTCTGTGCCTGGAGCAGAGATACCATATAAGGACATCCGTGCCTCTCTGACATCAGATAGACCCGGCGGTTGAAAAAACTGAAACGGAGCGTTCAGAGCAGTCTGAAGCCTGAAGCTTTTGGCTCACAGGGATTACTTTTACATACGTTTACCTCATTATTTGGCAACTTTGGCAATGTTTAGTATGAATATCCGACATTGTAAAATTATATATGTGACGGATAACAAGGAAACGCACAATAGGTCCTCTTTAGCCATGTGGTTATTATTGTAACCATGGCGACGGCGGTTCCCTAACCTTAGCTATGTAGTAATTCCAACCCAAACCATGATCTTTCCAGAACCCTAATCAAGTTGTGTTTGTACCTAAAACCGTAACGAAAACTGTAACCAGTGTATTTTCCAACAATGATTTGTAACAGTTTGAAGGCACAGATGAATCATGAGCGGGATTTTCCTAAAAAATGACTGTGTAGCCCACGGCCAATAACTATAACCCATCCTGCCAGCACCCATTCAGTGAATGGAGGCTGCTGTGTAAACAGATAATGAATGACAATACAATAAATAGACACTCATTATAGTGTGTTCTAAACCATTTATGAAATGTTTGTATACTGAGTATGTAGTAAATGTTAAATATGGGGACCTAAAGTAAAGTGTGTACTTAGTGGACTCTTGAGTGTTAAACTGTGACCTTGAAGGTTCTTCAGGATGTTTATTAGTAACGGCAACCTCTTTCTCTTGGTTCAGACCCCGAGGCCACCAGCCTGACAGCAAGAAACCTTAAAATCGGCACCTACACATTCACGGTGAAGGCGCGGACCGCACTTGGAGAATGCGGCACTTCGTCCATCACTGCCACCTTGAATTCACAGAGTATGTTGCTTCTTGTCCCTTTTGGTACATTATTTCTGCTTTGCGTAGAGATCCATTTTCTTCCAAATCATTGCATTTGTTACTTTATTTGATTCACTCCTGTTCTCCCTTGCTTACCAGCTGATGACTTGATCAAGGCGGTCGTGGTTTCCCTGGTCATCACTTTTTGTCTCCTTTCCTTCATCACTATCCTTTGCTACAGACACTGGACATGGTGAGCAAGTCAGCACATTGGTTTTGCGCTATCGTTGCCTCTGGCGTTGCCATGTCTCGTTTAAGATGTCTTTTCATGCATTCCCATATCCAACAGTATCAAACAGAAGGTCTATCCTCCCATCCCGAAGCCAGTGTTGGACAAGTGGTTGACATCACCGGTAGGTTCTCGCAGTCGCATGTCTTAAAGGGGCACTCCACTCATTTTACACTGTGAAAACAGTTTGTACAGTGTCTTCTGTGGCTATGCAGGGAGTTTTGAAAAGTCTGAGGAAAACAACCCGGATGATGGGCTCGAGACTTAACGGTTTTTGACAGAAAGCCTGCGTAAGAAACTGAAGTTTGAAAGACATGGGCATTATGGGAAGTGTAGGTTCCAGGGTTTTTGGGACCTGACCGATACTAGAGAAGAGAAAGTCAGACTATCTCTGCTTCTGATTTTGACCATTCTTTTTAGCCATGTTAGCGGTGCGGCTCTCTTGATGGCAATGCCGGTCTGTTGGTCCACCACTTTGGTCCTCGACTGAAATATCTCAACAATTGTTGGATGGGATTGCCATGAGATTTTGTACAAACGTTGATGGCCCTCAGAGGATGAATGCTAATGGCTTTGGCGGTCCCGTGGCTTTTCATCCAGTGCCACTATGAGGTTGACACTTGGTGGTTTTGAGTGAAATGTCTCAACAAATAGATTCCTTGAAATTTGGTTCACATACTCATGTCCCCCTCAGGATGATCTGTAATAATTTTGTTGATCCTCTGGCTTTTCATCTTCAAAATTTCAATTCAACCAATAGTCCTACTTTGGTTTGTTACCAAATGCTAACGCTAGCATTTGACTCAAAGCTCCACTGTGCCTTAGCAGCATCACAGAGCTGCTAGCCTGGCTGTTGACTTTTAGTCTTATCTTGTGAGTCCCCCCCAATGAAAATAAAGTTGTTTTCCTACTATGGTGCATCATTGGTTCACTGCACACCCAGCTACCGCCCATCTTTTCTGTTTTCCAGGGTGAACACAATTGCCGTCCTCTTCCCGTGGATCAGGGTCCTCACAGTCAAGCAGATATCACTGATGTTCCGGAACTGATTTGTATCACAGGAGCACTAGTGAATGGACATGTCAGCCAGGAGAACACGCCAAAGGATTACTACAGCCAGCCCCTGAAAAAGCGCACCCCACCACCCCTCACTCTACCCACTACAGCCATCCCATCTCCGTCAGGGTTACCATTAAGTGTATTTCCTAACCCGTCATACAACCTGATAATGCAGGCTGAGTATCAGCAATCCAACCCAGGTCCTGAGCGTCACGAGGGAACACCTTTAGAGAGAAGCTCCAGTGGATACCAGGCTCAGAGTAACACAGAGGCCTCCACCATAAACCAGACAGAAGAGGATCCAGAGAGTCCTATGTCTTGTGTTTCCACTTACATTTTGTTACCACAGTCACCTTCCAAATAGCTGCTGCATGCACAGCTCCAAATTCTCGATTGGATTGAGATCTGAGGCCTGTACTATTACGAAGCAAGTTCTACGTACCCAGATACCCTTCCGCTATCTGGCTTCACTAAGACTAACAACCGCGATCCCGCTAAGCGGTTACACGACGTAAGATGATATCGGTATACAAAAGCACAACGAAATGGCTTTGACATACGGCTCGAGAAGCTAACACACATAAGCCATTCTCTCTGACCAGAATCTACATCTCTCATACAAAACACCGTCAGGGAAAGCCAAAGGGCTTTGCCGGTCTCTTAACACTCCCTAAGAGACCCTCTCACAATCCGCACCGAGCTCCACAGGATCTTCTATGATTGGTGATGCCATTTTTCCAAGAGAATTGATTGGTCAGTAGGCGGTGCTTTTATACGAGTTGAGCTGTTGTCTGGAACAGGTGTGCAGCATAAGTTACCATGGCGATGTACCCCCGTGAACCACCACCCTGGGTTTTCAGGGTTGACCCTGAAGTTACCTCTCTAACCCCAAATCCCGCTTCGTAGTACAGGCCTCTGGTCTCTTGACTCTTCCACTCCCAGACATTAATTGTTGTTTTAAGCCTGTGTAGCTTTAGCTTCATGCTTGTGCTCATTGTTCTCCTTGAAAACAAAACTTGGCAACTGTCTTGCAGACTGCATCAAGTTTTTCCTGGATTTTGCTGCATTAACGTTACCCCCACAAGCCTTCCAGGGCCTGCTGCAGAGAAGTAACCCGATTGCATGATGCTACTGCCACCATGGCTCACGCTGGGGATGCTATGTCATGACGCTAGTTGTTATGTTTGATTTTCTTTTTGTTTTGGCACTTTTGCAAGAAACGGGGGAGGTAGGGTACGACATGCCACAAAGTAGGTAAGAAGGTATCAAGCTATGGACGGTGGGGTTTAGTTCCACGCACCCTAATGTTTTGGCTATCAAGACACTCATGTGGATATGTTTAAGAGTGGCTTTCTCTTTCTCTTCTCCCATAAAGCTGTGACTGGTGGGGTGGCCCAGTAGCCCACCTGGTTTAGCGCATATCATTAAGGCTGAGTCCTTACCGCAGCGCCCCAGGTTCGATCCCAGAAACAACAAAAAGGTACACAAGCTTACGGAATGGTGAGGCAAGTAAAGGTCCAAATCCAGAGAAAGCAGTCCAAACAGGCCAAAAACACATCTAACGGGGAGCAGGCAAGGATAAAAATAAAAAAAATCCAATAAATGGGCAAGGTCCAGGAAAATAAATCAAAGATCACAGGGTACAAAGATGAACATGTAATGTTCTTTTGTCTTCATGGTGGAGGTTTTTGCCGTGATACCGACCCACCAAAAGCTGTCCATTCCAGAGACCAGTGTATTTATACCGCAGATACAGATGTATTTATGCTACAATCAACTGAAACCTCTTGACTACAGACTACAGTGATCTCCGTTTAACTTGTCTTCTGAAACCGGTTGGCTGCACCAGTGATGATTTAGGTGTGTCCTATTAAAGGTGAATACTTGCAAACATTTTTGTGTTTTGTAATTGCAGTTCATTTCGATAACTTTGCAGAGATATGTTTAAACTGTGCCATTAAAGGGACTTTTGCAATGTTGTAAAATAACAAAACACAAAAACGTTCAAGGTGGGGGTGAATACTTTTTATAGGGAAAGTATTTTAGATGATATGGGCCAAGCCATACCTTTGTGAATGCAATATAGTCCATTATTCCACATTAAGTTACATCCTGACTGATGAATCATTCATTCACTCCAGTAAAATCTCTGTTTCTTTAAATCCCGCCATTTTCCTGAGAAGGTCTTCACTGGACCATCAGCTGGTTTATCTTTGTTCCTGAAACAGGAAGCAGGTGCATTTATCTGATATTCATTAGGTATCATGAAGAATAATGTGACAAACTGTGCTGTTGTCATTCCCTGTAGTGAGCACTAGAGGGAGGCAGCGCTACATTACTGTTGAGAGGATCCTGTGTGGACTGAGACTGAACTGTTGCATAGTATCGGGTTAAGTACTGTACTTCAGTGCAATTTTGAGGTACTTGTATTTGACTTGTGTATTTCCATTTTATGCTACTTTATACTACTCCGCTACATCTCATAGGCAAGTATTTTACTCTTTACTCCACTACATTTGTTTGCAGGCACAAGTCGCCAGTGGTTCCTAATCTTTTGGACTTGTGGGCCCCTACAAAAAAAAAACTGTGTCTAGTTGAGGCCTCTTGTCATGTTTCAGATGTCTATGAGTTGCTCATTTCAAGAATCATTTCTCTAATTTTCCCCTCTAAACCTCTTTAGAGGGAAAATAACATAGTGATAACACGTCAGGTCAGTATTTTACAAAAACACTATAATAATACCAAGATAATGCCATGGCTCTACTAAAGACTATATGGAAATAACATACATGTGATAACAATATGTAATAAATTATTTGTAAACCTCTCGCCAGTTTTTCATTTTGGTTTCTCTTTATTCTTATTTTCTTCATTTCCCTGTCCTACATCATCTTTAATCTCTGCCATTAACCTACATCGTTATTAATCATCTTATTATGTATGAATATATTGTGTTGACCTTGCTACCGAGCTTCATATATTATGAAGACATAACACTATGTAATATGTCTATTTTATTTATGAAATACATTGCGAGAGGTAGTTTTACATCAATATACATACATTTGTGTTGGTGGCTAAAAGAAAGCTAACTAACACCCGTTGAATGTAACGTTTGTTGAATGTAGCAAATGTTAGCTGCATTTGTCGAGCAAAGCTAGCACCGCAAAGTCTGAGGTATAAGTCACAGTGGACTTTGCTGTAACACAACTGGCTTATAATGTAACATTTTATGTTGACCTTGCTGCCGAGCTATATATATTATGAAGACACAACAGTAGGGAAGGAAATTTACTATTACAGAAGAAACCCTTAGTTAGTTGTAGGCTTACATGTAACCTAGATGTATGGACTGGGGGACTATTTTCAGCGGCGGATTGATCCACATTTGATGCTCCAGTGGGTATTTGAGGGCGGCAGGGCAGCATGTGTGGGATTAAGTCAAAATAAACTACAGCGTGTGTGTTCATGTCACCCAGTGCAACAGTGTGGCCCATTGACGGTCTCACGAGTACTAAGACAAGACAACCTATCCTTAACTCCAGGTTTACATGATGTTTCTCCTTGTTCAGGCGTTATTTCATACAGTCATACAGAAGCCTGAACGGTGTTGCTTGTTTGGTATTTGGAACACGTGCAGATTACAATGACTTTCTGTTTGGATGTCTCGGATTTAAAGTGGTTTCAAGTATGAGGAGTTAACTCTCAGTCTCCTCTTTATCTCTTCTCCTCTGGTCTCTCTCTCTCTCTCTCTGTCTCTCTCTCTCTCTGTCTGTCTGTCTCTTGCACAGTATGATGTCATCACGCCTGTTTGTTCAGATGATGTCATCGCGGCCTGATAACTTTCAGATGTGTGTGAGAGAGAGAGAGAGAGACATTTTTTTTCCATTACAGTCATCGTGCCTCAAACAGCCAAAATAACCTCAGAGTGAAGTCAGTTTCACTCTGAACAGTATCGGCTGTGTGAAACGGACCCACTTCCCGGCAACCGGCCAGGACCCCGAGGAAGTCACTGCACCCGGCCAAGAAATAGTCCCGCACCTAACTCTCCCCATAACACCACAGTTAGTCTCCTATGCACTCCGGTTTGATAGCAGGACTGCAGACGGTTTTGTTTGGTTAAAAGCTTTTGGTCCAGAACATTTACTCTGAGGACGTCACAAATTCACATGTCACATTTCATCGATATTAAAAAAAAAAAAAAGGATGCCGAAGTGAAGTGAAACAATGTGTGCTTTTAATTTCATGATTGTTGTTTTGTACAGTTGTTTTTTTTTCCCCTCCAACAGGTGCTAATGGACAACTGCGTTCAACTGTTCAACCATGAACACATCTGCTGTAATTGTGTGTGTGTGTGTGTGTGTGTGTTGGCTGCTCCACCTACAGTAAGAACTGTAATTACTTCGCCCTGCCACAGTAAACACTATGATCTGTCTTTACCCGCCCCCCCCCCCCCCCCCCCCCCCCCCACCACCACACACACACCAGCCACCGTTGACCCCTCACTGAATAGTGCACTCGTTAGCTTGTGGACTATTGCACTAGCTACTAGCGAGGCCACGGGGGGGGGGGGGGGGGGGGGGGGCACGTCCTTTGCATCGTTTGAACTTAAGAATTTCCCCCTCATATTTTGCACATTGGTGTTTCATAATCCAATTCATGAAATGAAAGGACTCTGTGTGTGTGCGAGACGGCATTTCAACCTCCACGTAAAAAAGAGATTAAATTGTAAAAACAATTCAAACATAATGTGGGAGTGTCGCGGGACAAATCTGTTGTCCGATGATGATTATTAGGGACTGTAAGTTTTTTCCTTTTGCTAAAGGGAGGAAAGTTTTTTTTTTTTTTTTTTGCCGGACTGCAGAAAAGTGGAGTCACTGGTCGGTCGAGTCCTAAATTATTGGTTGGTTTAAACCTTTACAGTTCCAACTACAAAGCTCACGTGTGCTGGCTGCACCTTTTGCGTTCGGTGGTCGAGTCCGTCCTTTGAAAAGAGAAAAAGTGAGCGCCGTCCCGTCGAGTGGCGTTGGAAGACCAAATGCAGCGTACACCGCACTTCCCAAGGGAGACGCGCGAGCTCCTGAGGACTTCCTAACAAACGCACGGAAGGGCCAAAGCCACAAATAAACCTCTTCCATACATAGACTGGCGATAGGCAGGATATTATCGGGAAAACGGAACACGTCCTATCTGAAAAATTTAGGTTGAAAAGGTTAATTTAACCAAAAATGATAGAAAGTGTAGCGTTTATGCGTCTGTACGTTTGTACCATAGGCTGTATATAAAGATGGCCGACGTGACCGCTCCCCAAAAGGGAAGCCAAAACGTCTCATTAGGTCATAAGCCCCGCCCCCCCTCTATTTTAGCAGATGGGACAAACTAAAAAAAATCTTAAAAAGTACAAACAAACATTTTTCCCCCCAAAGATGGTTTCTGCCATTTCAGTTAGCTCTCATCGCGCTGATGTTTGTTTCAGGTGCTCGTTTTTTCTGATCAGTCGTGACGTCACACCGTTATAAAAGACGGTGTGACGTCACGACTGACAGCTGCGATTGACTTGAGGCGTGCTCGCGATTGGGTCGAGGCTGGTGTGTGGGCGGGACCTCGATATCGCAGCTCCACCCACCCACCCACCCACCCCGCCCCCAAACAACAACAACAACAAACTCTGGCTCCAAACGGCGTCACCAGCGCGAGATGGAGGCGGCTGCGTCCGAGTTGGGCTCCATTCTTGTACAGTGGAGGAGGAAGTGGAGACGCGTCGGCCATCTTTGTGTACAGTCTAGCCAGACTGTCGAGAATATGAATATTGAGAAAAAATAAATAAATAAAATAAAAAAAGAAGTAAAACATCCCACTATGTCAAACCAGGCCAAAATTTCGTCAACCCACCCGGAGCTAATTTCAACCGACACGATCCACCCCAAAGCAACATTCCTTCGGGCTGTAAAATTCTCCATCACCCAGAGCCCAGTTATTTTTTCTTGTATATTGTGTCAACCAAATCGGAGGGGGGGGGGGGGGGGGGTGAACTTATTATTAACCCATTAACATAATAATAATAATAAAAAAAAGTTTAGATTGGAGTTAAAAAAATAAAATTGGGGGGGGCGGGGGGGGGGGCGGTGTTATGTGACTTTGTCCCTTCAGCCGAGCAGCAACATCACACACGTGTTAATGAGCTGCCGAGCGGGGAGCGTCACAGTGACTCACTTTGTGATGGAGGGAGAAGAGAGCGTTGACTCCGACTCTCCCTCTCCCTCCTGACTCACTCCGCCTGGTCTCGGATCGGTCAGCAGCGTCCCCCCCCCCTCGCCCCCTCCCTCCTTCCGCGCGTCTGCCTGCCTGCCTGCCGTGAGTATGAACCTTTATCGAACGCTATCATTACCAAGAGCCACCGTTTTTGGGGTGTGTGTGTGTGTGTGTGTGTGTGTGTGAGGGGTGGGGATGTGGGGTGGGGATCGGGGGGGCGTGGGCATCCTCCGGTCGTGGCCACAGTCGGCCGGCTGACGCGCTCTCTCCTCCCGGTCGGAAGTTGACGGCGCACCGGGAACTTGGAGCGGGCCGAAAACGCCGCGGTTTTAAGTGCCGGCAGAGTCCGCCGCCGCGTCCGCCGCTCGGAGACGATGAGGGGTCGTTTCACGCAGCAACAACAACAAACGAGCACCATTTAAACCGAGTTATCAATGATGCCCGATACGACACCTACTTCACAGGTAGGCGGCATCGCAGTGTACTTGTTGGCTCGTCACCATCGCAGCTGGTGTAGGTGGAGCTGGTTGTCTACTTTTTTTTAAATTTTTTTTTGTTACTCCTTATTATTTATTTGACAGCCGGAGTTACTTTTACACACAAACTGAATGACGATTAAACACGCACTTTTCCCTCTGGAGTGTGGCGGCGGCGGCGGCGGCGGCAGGGGACGCTCGAAAGTGTGAATATGTGTAAAAGTGTTAAAGCGCGAACTAGACTGACCTGAATTACGCGGATTCTGACACAACATGCATAGTGTGTGTGTGTGTGTTTGTGTCTGTGTTGACAAGTAACAAGAACCCCTGGATGTGTAAGTTGGAGGTTCAATTTCGAGCCGGTGTCGCCATTACGTCGCTTGTCCACCAGAGGGCGCTGACAAGTGGTGGTGGTGGTGGTGGGTTGAAATAATAACCCTGATATTGTGAGACATTTTCTGCAACAGGAAAACTTACCGGCAGGGTGAGCATTTCAGCTGGTGTGTTCGGGTGCATACAGCCAGCTCCTGCATATTGTGTGTGTGTGTGTGTGTCACGTGGCGAGGAGCATAGAGTCAGAGCTGCGCTGACGTCCAGATGATTATCAGACTTCCACTGGCATGTGCGGTGACATGTTTTTTTTGGGGGGGGGGTTTTCTCTTCACACATCCCCTCCTAAATGTGACCGGCGAGCCGCTCGCCTCTGACTAGTTTCAGAAGAGGCGAACCGGATCCTCGCACCTCGTGGTCACCCCTGCTCTTTTAGCTCTCTCAAGGTTACAGGGTGGGTTCACGTAAGACGGTCTTAAAAACAAAATATTTACGTCGAAACCATTTTTTTGGGGGCACTGCAATTGTTTCTCCTGTTCATGCCGGGCCACAAAGAGGATCCGCCTCTTGAAGCAATTTCAACGGAAGTGACAAAGTCCGGGTCTCCGAGTGAGACAAATCAGGCGGATCTATCTTCTTCTAAGTTTGCCGTCTTTTTCCGCTCAAAAAGGAAACACTGTCCAGGAGGCCAGCACCTTGCACGGCGGCCCGGTCGCCATCGATGTGTGAATGGGCGAATGAGATCGGATCCGTAAAAACGCTTTGGGAACGGTCCCACTGGAAGCTTCAAGAAAGGGATCTCTTTGCAGCCGGTATGAACAGGACGAACAGTTACAGCAATCAATAACCCTCTCAAGTGCATAACGACGTGTAAGTACTGTATTAACGTAATACCGTAAATCAATTCTTTAATGTTATCAAACCATTTCCACGCGATCAGGCTGTACTACTCTCATGCGCTATTTTTCTTACAGCAAGTACAGTACTTAAATTTACCACCAGAGGTTTCTGTATTTGAGTTTTTGCCTGTGCTATTCTCACTGGTTTGAAGTGGGCGGTGCTCCGTTGGAGAAGGCTGATGTCACGCGTTTCAGCGCACCAATCAGGGCTTAACAACATCGGAATCAAAACGTCACCACAACTGTAGGCGTTGTTTCCCCACCTCGCCCACGACAATCAATCAAACGTCCAACTGATTTAGTCACGAACATTAAATGGTATAAATACTTTGACCACCAGCAGCGCTGTGGAGCAATGTGTTTACGAGTGGGTCCCCTTTTGTAAGAACGTATTCCCACAGGTCGAGAATGTGACCGGCGGGTTCAGCAATAAACCAGTCAATCAAAGGTTTATGAATAACTCAAGAGAGACCAAACATTAGTTGGCTGTTATGTTAGCTAGCTAGCTAACTTATAATTAGTGTTCCATTTTCAGTAGCCCAGGGATACATAACTTGCTTTGCCGGGGGGGCACTTTTGCAAGATGACACGAGGCCAGGGGCCAGTTAATAAACAAACATTAAAATGCCTTTCTGCCAGAAAGCCTTTCTAACGCGTGGTTAATGTTGTGAAACGGTCACAGTTTGGTCAGGTTTAGCCACCAAAACTACTTGGTTAGGTTTCGGCACCAAAACTAGTTGGTCGGTTGCTTGGTTATTAAGTCAACCTTGACTTTTGGTTTCACACACAAGCAGCAGTCTCCTGGGTGAAAGTCCTTCCCTTTCTGTCAGAAAGCCCTGATGGTAAACCTTATTGAACATTTAAGCAAAAAAAAAAAATAGACCAGTGTGAATCAATTTATTTTTATTGTGAATTAGAAAAATGGTTGGCGGGCCACCCGGTACCCAATCGCGGGCCTGATTTGGTCCACGGGCCGCAGGTTGAATATCCCTGCTGTAGCCTATGTATGGGAAATGCTGCATGTGATACACACATACACCGCCAGTTTTGCACTACACTTCTGATCAACAGTTGACGGCGGTAATGTGCAAGCTGAGTAATACACCTGTGCATTTGCAATCTTTGTAGCAGACGAGCTCACAAACACGGGCGTGAACACTGGCGCGATTGTGAAATCTTCGAAACATTGGCTTTGCAAATGTGTTACTTGGGAGGGGAATGCACTAGGCGTGTTCGTTTGACCTCGAGGATACATGCAAGGGGTTTAGTCGAGAAACGTTGCGCGCAAACATGATGTTTGTTTACTAGAAAACTCCACAAGGTCAAGTTAAGTCAATTTTATGTATATATATCTATATATATATAGATATATATAGATATATATAGCCCAATATCACAAATCACAATTTGCCTCAAGGGGCTTTACAATCTGTGCAGCATACGACACCCTCTGTGCTTAAAGGGTACCTTTAATATTTGAAAACAAGTTTTCAGGGGGTTTAAGTAACAAAAAAATTAATAAAATGTGCTTATTATTTAATATCAGAAATATAATTATCAAGAATAACAACATGAAAGGCAAAAACTACAATATGTGAACGGTGTCAAGGCGTGAAAGTTCATTGTGAAGTAGTAGTAGTGATCAAAGTCCACTTGGTGACTTTTTCCGGAGCTTTCAACCAAATCTCACCGTCTTCACCCCCTTCAGTTAACGTAATGATCCCATTTGAAAGACTGAATTCAACTGATTGAGATGGATAGACGACTACCAGTGTTATGACACCGTAAATAACACCCACATGAACGTTCATCGGTAGTGTCGGCGCCATCTCCCAGTTTACACCCAAGTAACCTTCGTCCTCCTCTCCCTCTCACAGACATGTTTGTTTTTCCCGCAGGCACTCGTCTTCTCTTCTTCTTCTTCTTCTTCTTCTTCTTCTTCTTCATCCCTTTGGCTCCACTTCCTCTCCTCGTCCTGCCTTCATCCTCCAGCCGCCGACGTCAGTGGAACGCTTCAATCCCCTCTGATATTTAGGCTAATCTGATAATGAAGATTTCCTCTGAGGCGCCTCTTCGTCAATGACGGGCAAGATGGAGACTCCTTTCTACCACGACGACGCCCCCGCTGTCCCCGGCTTCAGCCAGATCGCAGAATACGAGCGTTACCCGGGAAACAAGATGCTGATGAGCAAGAAGGCCGTGTCAATGGCAGGCAGTCATCACTTCGCCGGTGGTGGAGGGAGGGGCGGGAACCCCAACAACCTGGGGCTCGCCGGCAACAGCTCCCTGATGACATCAGCTACGCCCTCGGCAGACATGAACCTGCTGAAGCTAGCGTCGCCCGACCTGGAGCACCTGATCATCCAATCCAACCAGGGACTGGTCACCACCAGCCCCGTGTCCAACTCGACCAACCCCTTCATCTACCGCAATCAGGCCACCAACGAGCAAGAAGGATTTGCTGATGGCTTTGTCAAAGCGCTCGCTGACCTTCACAAGCAGAACCAGCTGGTGGGGGGCCCCATGTCTCCATCCTCGTCCTCCACTGTCTCCTTGCAGGCGTCCTACCAGAGGAACCTGATGTCTGGCGGAGACATGCCCGTGTACACTAACCTCAGCAGCTACAACCCGGGCCAGATGGGATACTCTGGAGTGCAGATGACATATGGCTCAGGCCACGGCGGCGGTGGAGCCCCTCAGCCCCATGCCCGAGGCCTGGACGCCCCTCAGACCGTCCCTGAGGTGCCTCACCTGCCGGGGGACCCCACGTCCCCGCCCTCCCTCTCCCCGATCGACCTGGAGACGCAGGAGCGAATCAAAGCAGAACGCAAGAAGCTCCGCAACCGCATCGCCGCATCCAAGTGCCGCAAGCGGAAGCTGGAGCGGATCTCGCGGCTGGAGGAAAAGGTGAAGGTCCTGAAGAGCCAGAACTCGGACCTGGCCTCCACCGCCGCCATGCTGCGGGAGCAGGTCGCTCAGCTCAAACAGAAGGTCATGAGTCACGTCACCAACGGCTGCCAGATCGCCGTCGGCTCAACCGCCGCCAAGCCGGGGGGAGGAGGGAGGGGTACCGGCAGCGAGGACTCCAGCTGCTGAGCAGGCGGGACACCAGGAGTACGAAGGTGTGAAAACAAGCCGAGAGGCAGAGGGTTCAATATTAGGATTTTGGCATTTCGCTCGCACTCTCGGTCAGAGCGAGCGGAGCGCGAGGTGTCAACGGCGCCTCAAGGGGACAGATGGCTGTTTGACGGGATTTCTGTAGCCCCGTAGACCCCTGCCAATCATCCAGCCAGAGTAGGGAGGGACACGTCCCTGATGCGAGCGAAGTTCACACTTGGATGATTTCAATTTCAAAGAAGAGACGGTGACTGACTGTGACGTGAACAGACTGTTGAGACGCAGACGAGTTTGACACAGACTCCAGTTCAGTTGGAACAACTCATGACAACATTCTTTATTTTCAGATGTCGCCGCGTCTCAGTAAATAAACTGCATCGGAAATAGTGGAAATTATTATCCACCCGATTATAGCAAAACCATTGTTTGAACAAATGACATGTTAAAATGAAAAAAAAAAAAAAAAAAAAAAAAAAAAAATGTATATTTTATTATTTGCAGTAGAGTTGGGAAGATTGCTCATCAAACGTAGTGAACGCCTCGCTCAAAGCGGCCGTGGCCGCCGTTTGTCTTGTAATCTGATTACTGCACTCTCTTTAGTTTAGTTTAAGGGCCGTCGCTTCAGAGACAACGGCTTCACTTTGACTTCACTCCTCACGGCAGCCGTGGATAGGTTTGTGTCACCTGACCACTGCAGCCTCTTTACAAAGCTGGGCTTGTGGTCGGCAACAATCCAGTGGCTGTTTTGTTTGAACTGTGTTTCCGTGTTTCTCGTCTGCTGCTGCTGGAGGCCGAAGACCTTTTAAACTTTGATCGAGAAGTCGAGGTTGCCGCTTCGTATCGTTCTGTCTGCTGGTGGAAGCTTCTCTCCCTTTCCCTGGACCTTTCAGGAACCAGGACTTTGAAAAATGTTCTGCCTCTCTACGCGTGCTTTGAGTTTTGGACATTGACGTGTGCAAAACTGGCTCACATTTATTTATTCGAATCCAAATTCATGAGCATTTTAATCTCTCAGTCGAAGAATATCGTTTATTTTTGCTTTTCAACAAGTGGAATCACGTGTATTCGACTGATTGTTGTTCATTTTTCCCACAGCAGCAGAAACATGGCGGACTCTCGTCCTCCTTTAATAACATTATTGTGCAAATAAGATATGACTATTATATATAATGTTTATTATTATAAAGTTAATAATATACCTGTTTTTCCTTTGTCTTTTTCTATGCGGTAAAAAATAGTCTTTTCATATAAGTCAATACATTTGGTTTGATTGTTTGTGTGTTTATATGGGAGCCCATTTCTGTCAGGGAAAGAGGGAAAAAAAAAAAAGATGATGAAAATAAATTTACTCACTAATTTGACCTGCCATCATGTCATTTTGACTTTTAAATGTAACAGCAAATTTTGGCTTCGTATCATAATTAGATTTTTTTTTTTTTTTTAAAGTCCCAATTTTAATGTTGCACCACATAATTTCGACTCACTACCTCTTGCTATATTTATTGTCGTTCTGGCAGCAATGGGCTTCCCACGGGCTAAAGACTTTCTGAAAGGCAGAAAAAGAAATCTGCTGGTGGTACAGAAGATTCCTTAAGGACGTTGTTCTCAGGCGAATATCAAATGTGTTCCACCTGCTTTTGGTAAGAAAACCCCTTTAAGACGGAATTTCGGGTTAAATCACTTGATAAATTGGATATATATTTTTTACAGTGTAAAAACAAAAACAAAAAAATAAAAGATGGATAATGCACTCCTAACCGTGCTGTTACGAAGCATGACGTCTTTGAGGGGGTTTCTAAGGTCCCGGAGAGGTCCTGGAGTAGGTTCCTGAGGTTGCAGAGGTCGCTGAGTGGGCTGAAGTTGAGTAAACCTTCAGCTCTGATTCAGAACAACCGTTAAACTGTTGACCTGAACTGTATTTGAAGCGTCCACATGTGAGAGTTCAACAGATACCTGCCAGCCAATCAGAGAGCAGGATGTTCTATTGCCATGGTATAATGGAAATAGCCCTCAATCTGTGTTACTTTTCAGGGTGCGTTATTGTTTGATAACGGCACGCTTTGTTTTGGATGAGCGTGCGTTATTGTTTGATAACTGCACACTTTGTTTTGGATTTTATTACTTAACTCAAGTCGTGTGTGTGAATACATCTCGGATTTATATGGTGAAAAAAAAAAAGAAAAAAAAAAAGACAGATTGGGCCTTTAGTATCTTAGTGTAGTGGGAAATTCACTCAACAAATGATAAAGTAAATGTGTTGTTGTTTATGCAGTGCGTCGCTAGATATTTTCACCCATTTTCAGCCGCGAAGCGAATGATTCCTTTCTATTTTTGGACTTTCTGGTTTTGTACTGACTTTACCGTCCAAGCCAGCATGCCCGAAAAAAGACACACAACCAGCAAAGAAAGAAAAATACATTTAAAAAAAAACAAACATCAGCGTCTTAACTGAACATTAACACTCGATTATGAAAGAAAATGTCTCAGTTGCAGTTTTTTTTTTGCTGTTTTCTGTCTGACAAATTAGAAACTTTCAACAACAAAAAAAACTAAAAAAGATACAGTTGGTGATCGTCGAGCAAATATTTATTTTTTTTAACTCGAACGAGGCTTTTGGCGTCTCTGATGATTCTATTTTTGTACAAATGTATAGAAATGTTGTCATTAATACTCTGAAACGACGTGTGTGTTTATATGTGTGTGTGTGTGTGTACGAGCTCTTTGATTTGATCAGACGCTTCATGTCTCTATTTATTATGAATATTTATATATTTTCTTTCTTTTGTCACACATGACGTGTTTATTTCCCTCTGCTGTGTTGTGTCAATATATCAGTGATGAAATATCCACCTGCTGCGGGTTTTTTGCTGTTTGTAAGAAGTGCACTTTCCCTGAACTCATTTTCTCAAACATTCTCACCATAAAGGATGAAACATCCAACAGCCAAGAGTGTAACTTCAGCGCTGAAACTGCCATGCCTCCAGGGTAGAACAAGTGTTGGTTTCGTGTTGAGAAACGTGGGGATTGCTGTGATTACAAAAGTGCACCACGCACTTCCTCATTAGGCAGCCTCCCGCTTTTGTTCTAACTGTCGAATGAGAATCAAATTCAAACCTGCAGCTCTCCATCTGGGGTTTTTCCATTGTCATGAGACGCTATGGAGGTATTATTGTAATTACTATTGTAAAAAAAAAAAAGCATGTGGACAGCTGAACATTCCAGCCTTGTCGTAACAACCAGAATTAGGGTGGGGTGTGTGACGCCCCTCACTCTCTGGCACCTTTATCAGGAAACGTTTTGCTGGACAGGAGAACGTCCGAACGAAAAACAGCGCGAGAACAAATCACGTTCCCCATAAGTCCATCTTCACTGTAGCTGTGAAAGCAGCTGAGTTCTGTCAGTCCTCTGTTACAACAGCAAAACAAAATGGATACACACACACACACACACACACAGACACAGACACACACACACACTTCTCACGAGCGCTTCTGCTGAACGGCCCTTCAACGCAGCAGAAATAACCCTTTACTTTCCACACCTCAGCCTTAAATATGACGTCTTTACAGGCGTTCATAACATGCTTCATTTCGGATTGACACAAACGAGTATATTTTCATAATAACATGCACAGCTAAAATGCATGACTGCATCTGGACACTCGAAATGGGGCCACTGTGTTGTCTGTATATAAAGGCGGGGAAGAGTTGAGTCGCCGCGTCGAGGTCCTGCCCCTTACACCCGCCCGACCCGATCGTGAGCGCCCCACAGTCAGTCACAGCTGTCAATCATGCATCAAATAATTAATTAAAACCAAACTTACCAGAAAAATGAACAAACATCAGCGTGATGAGAACTACCTAAAATGACAAACTATCTTTGGGGAAAATTGTATTTTTTAGTTCCATCCGCTAACATGGAGGGGGGCGGGGCTTATGACCTGGGGGGGGGGGCGATCGAACAATACAGTCGATGATTTGTACTAACGAACGTAACCATAACTGTATAAATGCGTCGATTAGCAGTGTTTTTGTACCTGAAAAGGGAGAGAATCAGTAAAGACGGCGGCGCACTGTGTTCACTCTGACGGCGGAAGCAACCGTTGCAAGAGCTCCCTCTTCTGGACGTCTGAAGACGTAGCGAATCAATCGCCGATCGCGTCTCCTGACATCTACGAGAGAAGTACAGTTGCTTCCCTCTATTTTAATCACAGGATAGCTCATTGTTTTCTCTTATTGTCTTGACAAGGGGTTCCTGTATCGGTTTGAAAATCGACCCCTGCTGGGGAGATGTTTGGGAAGATGACTGTCAGGTGACCGTCTGGTTTGAGTAAGAGTGAAACTGTTCCTTTGTAAAATTGAAAATAAGATATGAAATGGTGTGGGGAATTTCCCTCATTGAGTTGTATCTTGTATATAAAAGTGCGTATTTGGAAAACAGTCATATCATGGATTGTGAGAAGTCGAGTCTACAGAGATAAACGAGCCGATGGGGTCCACGAATTCCAAACAAAGTGCTTTCGGAGGAGAAAGATTTTATGAGGGCTTGTAGAAAATGTACGTGTATGGCACAGTATGAGAAGTTAAGTCCAGATTAAACAATAATCGATGCTGTGAAAACATCAATATAAGATACTTTCCTAGTTATACAGTACTAATATATTAGGTCAGTGATGACCGCAAGGAAGTCGGCGGCTGGGACCTAAAACATTTTATTATTCTCAAGTGAGACCTGTGACAGAGTTTTTGCAATATGTCATTTCACAACCAAAAATAATGAAGTTAGGTCGTTTTTTTTGAACCAGTGTCTGTTGTCAATGAGTGAAAAAACTGAGTACGAAATGAACCGATGTCGTGTCATCTGTAAACATTACAGGGAAAAAAATTATGTTGAACGCCAAACTAGGAATGGAGTGCTGCAGGGATGAGTCTTAAAACCAGGAAATGATTTAGCATGTTTACACTTCCGGTTCCCTCGTCTGGAAGTCAGCGGGTTTCTTTGAATGGGTTTTTGGTTAGATACCTGAAATAAGGTCTGTGGTTAACACAAGCTGAAGAGATTTTCACGTTTTGTTCTACGACATAAAATATGTCAGCAGATACCCCCCACTCGTGAACTTTGAAGCTTAAAAGCGTGTCTCAAAAAAGGCGGTTGCTAACAAGCGGCTAAATGAGACGACTACATTAACGTCTTCATGCCAAACACGGAAAGTCATCTACTCACTAGTTGTGTTTATACTCTATATCTATCTGTCTATATATCTATCTATATTCTCTTAAAAGTGAAGCTTAGCGGTGGTGACGTTGAAGTTCCTTTATAGCGTTAGCTTTTTTACTTCTGGCGATTCCATTTACGCTTCAAAAATGGTGGTTTTTCGTTGGTGAAGATTGTCTCGCTGAACAAAAACGTGTATCATAAGCTTTTTGTTTTGTCACTGAGCTTTTTTTCTGCAATATTCCAAAATCCAGTGGAAAAATCCCATCGGCTTTTAGTCGAGGGAACCGGGGCGACGCTAACTTCGGCGTTGGCCTCCAAAAATACGCAGCTGGGACGTCGTCACGTTGAAACAAGAAAGGGCCTTCCCCAGACAGTCGGGAGCCATTCGTTTTCGAGAATGATCACTCGATTGAACGGGCGTTACCAGTGATCATCAGCCCCATGGTTATGGGTTAGCAGTGGGGGGGGGGCTCAAAGCCCAGAAGCACGTTAAAGGATGTGAACTGGGCTGTCCACATACTTTTGGCCGTATCGTGTCTCTGCCTATTTGTTCTCTGAGGCTTTCACTTGTTTAACTCAACGATGAGTCATCAGCATGAAGTGAATCAGCACTTTTATACTTTATTTATTAACCACAACAGCACAAATAAATACGTATACACTTACTTCATGATAATATCATTCATGTATTATCGTTACTTGTTTAATTACTATCATGAAATATGATCATTACTTTACATTTTACCTTATATATATATATATATATATATATATATATAAATACATGAATCAATATATTCTTTATTCGCATGTTAGCTATGAGTTCCTGAAGTGAAACAGTGCTTGATCAGATGGTGACAGGCTGATGAGGTCCCTCGTGTGTCAGTTTCAGGTTTCAGTCCAGAGGGAGCTCACGCTAATCATTTTACAGAAACGTTGATTCAAAAACACAGACTTCTGTTTATATACCTTTTGACGTTTGTAGTCAAAACTGTATCTCCATAATAACCTTTCACTGAAGATTCCCGGGGTTATATGACCGAAATCTCAAGAATCCCGTCGGACGTAACGGGGACCCAAGTCTGGACTCGTCTCTGTTGTTGTTGTTGTTGTTGTTGTTGTCGTCGAGGACGGAGCCAAACTGAGTCACCTGTCTTGATGACTGTATTTATGGAAATCCTCCAATGACAAGTTCGGCCAGACTCACTGTTATTAGTCAAACCCGCAGGTCAGTCCAGGAAACCTCCGGCTGCTCTCGGAGGAAAACCGGAGCCCTTGCGCTCATCACGCTCGCGGTCTGAGAAGCCTTCAATCGGACGGCGAGGACCTCCGCGGAGGTCGAGCCTTTTTCAGAAATAGAAAATGCTCATGCGTCAGACTCTTGGCTACAGAGTTCTGTCCATTTTAAAGTCATCATCCAATTTAGCAAGATCACGTTTGGTTAGAATCAAAACCTGTTTGCTAAAAATGATGGGGTTTTTTTTAATACTAATTAGCAACGGAAAATGAATTTTGGAAAAAGATGTTAGGTTGCTGGGTACGGAGGACCACAAGAGTCATGGAAATAGTAATAAAGCAGTTCGTTAATTAATGAAAGTAACTAATTGTACAATAAAAATACGCATTAATACGTTAGTTTACAAATGAATGTATTAATCTATAAATAGACTAAGTAACAGTCATTCGTTATTTGATATTTTAATGCGCAATTAAAAGAGGAATTATAAGAACAACATACAAAAGAAATATTATTCCAAAAAGGCTAGATGGAGAGGCTAAAAGGAGAAGCTAAATGACTGAGCAAATCCAATAGCTAATAAGAAAAGGAAAAGCAGAGGGGGGAAATGGAACTGCCAATGGAAAAGGAAGTTGCCCTTTTAAATGCCTGATTAAAATCTGAGCTCCGAATGCAATTTGTGAAGAATCCAGTTATTTCTCTTTTGAAACCGCATTTTCAAATTGATTTGTAAATTCGATGATGTATTCATGAATTTGTTAATGTATTCTTAAATTATGTACTTCTTGACTGTTTTATGTAGTTTTTGCAAATCCCTTTTTCACTTGAACCATTTATTGATGGATTCATGTTTCATTTGTAAATGATGTTATTATTATTGTAAATTCCTCTGTATTGTGCATTAAAATATCAAATGATGGATTGCTTTGTTATTTAGTCTGTTCATTTATAGATTAATACATTAATTTGTAAACTAATGTTGTAATGCCTATTTTTGTTATTGTACAATAAGTTATTAATTCATTCAATGCTTTAATACTATTTCTGTGACTTGTGGTCCTCCATAGAAGGGATTTTTAGATGTTTTTTATTTCTATATTAACAATGGATGAAATTACTATATATCAAGTCAAGTCAATTTCATTTTTATTGCCCAATATCTCGAATCGCAGATTTGCCACAAGGGCGTTACAGTCTGTACAGCATACAACACCCTCCCTCCATTAGGAAAAACTCCCCGGAATGGATATGTTGCCTAGTCTCGCATAGGCAGACCCATCGTCCTTCTGGGACAGGGGAAAAAATTGTCTGGTTTGTTTGTACTTCTATCAACCAATCACAATTGTCCTGGGCAGCATTAAGCCCAGGATGCAGCGACGGTGCCGCTGCAAAATAGTGTCTGGGGCGGGGTGGGGGGGCTTGTTTTGGTGGAACATTTGCACATGGGGAGATCCCCTGCCAAAGAAAACGCCACATGAAATAGTAAAGTGTAGCAGCGGAAATGATAATTTGGCCAAGAGGTGAAATATAAAGAGAGAGAAGCAGAGGGCCGAGAACAGAGCCCTGAGGTACTCACATCAGAAAATGTTGATGAAGTATTATTGTGGGACACGCACCGTGTTCTTTCAGATAGGTAAGACGTTAACCACTCGAGAGCCGGGCCAGAGACGGCAAATTCACTTCTCCAGTGTGTCTAAGAGTATGCAGTGATCTATGGTATCAAAAACTGTACTGAGATCCAGTAATAGAAGCACCGAGGTGGAATCCATAGTAAGCACAAGACCATTTGCCACCAGTAGTAAGTAAGTAAATGGTTAATGGTCTTCACTAATATTGAGCTTTTCAACCCTAACGGTTCCCAAAGCGCTTTACAGTTTGGTTTCATTCACACCCTGATGGCGACCAAGCTGCCATGCAAGGTGCTGGGCCTCCATCGGGAGAAACTTAGGGTTCAGTGTCTCGCTCAAGGACACTTTGACATGTGGACGGGGGGGGATCAAATCCCCATCCCATGCGACAGTGCTAACCACCATGCCGCCCATACCAGTGGAGTTCCAGGAATTACTGTTAAAAAAAAAGTCGCTGGGTCACAACTCTTTCCAGTACTTTTGAAAAGAAGGTGGATAATTATTCAGAGACCCTGGATCGCGGTGTGGTTTAACCATGGAAGTCTGTCTAGTCTAGTGGGGATAGCTGTAAGTGATAAATTAGCAATATTCAGCATTGTAGGTCTCGGAAATGGGAAGAAATCTTTAAAAAGGTTAGCTGTTGGGGGGCGGGGCGAAGGAGGCAGGTGGTTGGTTTAGAAGCCAACACCAATTTAGACAATGTTTCAAGAGAGGTAGTCTCAACATTTCTAAGAGCCAGAGATTAACTGGGATTCTAGGAATCACGGTCGTGTATTTGGACTGTTTAGGCAGCGCACCAGCTGCTGTCTATCCGCTGTAGCATGCTAGTCGGCTTAGCCCGCTTAGCCAGGTTGGTCAAGCTCAATACGAATTGAATAACGACGGACAACAGATGGAGTTTGAGCAGCATCATCATCATCATCATCAGTCAGGCATCATTTAACGGATTCTGGATCAATCCCGGGTCTCATTTGGCTTTGACGGCCCCTGTGAACCGCGTGAAAACTCTGTAAGATGCGGTTTAAAAGTCCGGTAAGGGACCTTGAATGGAAATGCTTACTTTGGTCCAACTCCTGACAAACCTTCACAATGAAAGGGCGAGTTTGGGTCAGGAAAGCTAGAGAGCCAGTAAATGGAGCTTGAGTTAAGTAATTCTGACAGACCCACAAACTGGATCAAACCTCCCGGATGGTGGTAAGTACAACGAAAACTTCAGGAAAGGCACAGTTCACTGTTCGAAATGACCTTCATCTCAAAACCTACTACACTTAAGGCCCTTGCCATTTAGCCCGTAAATACACAAAATCCCTTAAAAATAGCTTTCACTTTGACCTGCAGTCCAGTTATAGCAGACTCTCGACAAACACGCATTTTTAAAACTCCTCTTAATTAGTCAAGTCTCCATGACAACACCCTTTAAAAACGTCTCTCAGACTGGTTGCTTGAAGCCCCCCTGCGTTTGCGATGAAGGACTCATCTGGATTCAAGGGACACGTTCGGGATCAAGTGGCGGGCGTTTTGGGGGCGGGAAAAATCTGGGAGTCCGAAAGAATAAAAAGTGATCCCACAGGGCCAATGGGCTCACGTTCGACTGTTTTTATTTTCCCGCTGACTTCAGACTAACAGGTTTTTTTTTTTGTTTTGTGCTGAACCGTTTGGTAGAAAACGTTGTGTTGCTGTTTTTCCATATTCTGCTCCAGATGGAGTGACCCACTTACTGAGAGCGAGAGAGAGAGAGAGAGAGAGAGAGAGAGAGAGAGAGAGGCTCTGTGCCATTTCTGGTGACTAATACCCCCTCCACCCACACCTCAACACACACACACACACACACACACACACACTCGCAGAGCTGTATTGGTGCGTTTGCCGTCTTGTTGTTTCTCTGCGTTTCTGCTCTCTGATGATTCGGTTTGTTAAAAATAAAGACGTTTGTGAATAAATGAGTGTTGACAGTGAACGTCAGCGCCTGTAGTTTTACATGTTTTCAGCTCCGAAACCTTCAACGCGACAGGAACACCCTCTCCACAGGAAGGCGCAGGCCAAATGAACTGAATTTTTTTTTTTTGAGCTTCATTTTGGGGGACTTTCACTGCGATACCCACGTGTGCACGGCTGTCACATACCTTCGTCTGACAGTCAGACTGAATTTCTGTTGCATTTCGACCACGTTGCTCACTTTGGGCTCACGGTCACACCGCACGGCAGCGAATTACGGCCAAAAAGACGCGAATCTCACGAGCAGCCGCATCCCTCGTCGTGACATTCAATCACAGCGGAGCACTCGCAGTAACGTTGACTGTGAAAGTTTGAAAACCACCTATCTGAATTCATGCGCTTTGAATTCCCCTCTTCATTATAGGGTTCACAAGTTCAGAGACAAGTGCCAAACATAAAAAAAACCCAACCCAAACTATGTTGTTTCAATTCGGCGAGCTCAATTTGGATCCAAAAATTTGCAGTAAGTCGAAAATCCGGTTGCATTTTAAAATTGGAGACTTTGCGTTCAGATGTGAACTTCTGGGATGGCAGGGATGTAGAAGTGAGCCTGGCAAGAAGAGACGCTCAGGATCGGATGTGTAAAATCAGATTCATTTCAGCCTCTTTGTTTGAAGCTGACCGACCGGCCGGGACACACCAGCTCTGAGCTGAGCCTTGCCCCCCCCCCCCCCCCACACACAGACACACACCTGGAGGGAAATAGTCCAGTCTTTCTTTCCGCCTCATTAAATATTCATGAGACCCACCTGAGGCGTTGCAGAGCACCCCCCCCCCCCCCCCCCCACCGCCTTGCCCTGGGCCGTAATGTCACACTGAGGTGACGGTGGTGTTCTTGATGTGAGTGAGTCTCTGGGGGAGAGATGATACAACATGGTGGGCGTCAGTGAGGATCTGACGGAGAGAGGAGCTCTGACTGTCTGATGGCGGCTGACTGACAGCAGAGACTGCTTCACCCCCCCTGTCAAAACTAACAGTGTCAACGCCCGCAACGTCTGACCAACTGCGGGATCTGTTGGCGCCGGAAGATCATCTAGTCACATCTTGACTCTGATACTAGATTCAGAGGCTCCACCCACATTTTCCACACCGCGGATACAGTACTTGTCCAATACTGAGTATAGAAAATAATACACATTCATACTATATAGATGATACTTCCCACTAATAGGGCTGCAAACTGCAAATATGTAATGCTTTTAGAACTACAAACCATAAATACTTTCTTCTTTTAGGACTACAAACTGTAAATACTTTCTTCTTTTAGAATTACAAACTGTAAATACTTTCTTCCAAACTGTAAATACCTAATGCTTTTAAGACTACAAACTGTAAATACTTTCTTCTTTTAGGACTACAAACTGTAAATACTTAGTGCTTTAGGACAACAAACTATAAATATGTAATGCTTTTAGGACTACAAACTGTAAATACTTGGTGCTTTTAGGACTACAAACTGTAAATGTGTGATGCTTTTAGGACTACAAACTGTAAATTCGTGATGCTTTTAGGACTACAAACTGTAAATACTTAGTGCTTTTAGGACTACAAACTGTAAATGCTTAGTGCTTTTAGGACTACAAACTGTAAATTTGTGATGCTTTTAGGACTACAAACTGTAAATACTTAGTGCTTTTAGGACTACAAACTGTAAATACTTGGTGTATGACAAAAAAATTGGAAACATATCCTGGTTTTTAGAACTGCAGCTCAGTTATTGTCGTTACCAGTTTCCAGCTGGTCAACAGAGTTCACGTCCCAAGTAGTCATTTTTCTGCTATCGCTGATATAGCCAACTTGCTGCGTAATACTACCGAACCAAACAAACATGGACGCCTCATGTGAGCCATCTATCGCCAAAGGTAATTCAATTTTTACATTTAAAAGACATAGCCAACGAACGAATGTAGTTATACAGTATGTGTGACCCTCACACAGCCGCCCCTGTAACCATTAACCAACCAGTAGCCCGATGACATGAATAGTCATAGATACGGGGATCTTTCCCACCTCTGCCATCCATCCCGAATAACAGAGTGTGACATCGGTGTCAGCGGCTGACATTTCTCTGGTGTTGAGACGAAAGCCGTCTGATTGGTCTGCTTGTCCTCTCTCTCTCTCTCTCTCTCCTTAACCCCCCCCCCCCTCTGTTGATGTTGTTGACTGACTAAAAGAGTTACTGCCCGTTACATAACCACACACACACACACGCACAGTGAAAGTTTTCGGCTCGGCCTTTGTTTGGTGTTTGGGTTTGATGTTGCCATGGCGACGCTGACTGGAAACTGAAAAAACAGAGGCAGAAAATGAAAGGAGAGAGCACGACAGGAGACTGTAACGCACATCTGTAAACATTTACAAAGCGAGCCAATGACTTCTCCAGCCAGAGAATGACTTTGTTTTCCGCCGTTTGTGTGGCCGAACCCTTCCCTGCCACCTGTCACCTCGGTGCATGCTGGGAGAGGATTTGCTTGTTTGGACGAGTGACAACACAACGAACACACTGGAAATCAGTCATTCAGCTGAATGAATGAATGAATGAATGAAGGACTGGAGCAAAGAACAAGTCCGACCGACGTGAATGAAGGGATGAATCAGCGAGAATGGAAGTGAAGCTCCCTGTGTGAGAGTGAACCGATCTCCAGAGTCCAGAGCTGATGTGTTATGCAACCAAATGTTTGTTTGTTTGTTCGCTGAAGAAAACAGGTTTTTTTTTTAAAAATATTTATTTATTTATTTATTTATTTTCCTTCAAAGCCAAAACCACAAACTGAGCAGATCCGACGAGAGAAACACTCGGGAGGAAGATTTAAGAAAAACATTTGTATAATCAGTGTTGTCCTAAACCTGATGGAGGGATGACGGAGGTGTGCAGGGATGGAGGGATGGATGGATTGGAGGAATGTATTATTGGCTCTGTAGTTGTTTGAGGGTGACTCAGATGCTCCGCCCACAGACGCACTGAGTCACCATGAACCGCCAAGTACTCCGCGTGTGTGTGTGTGTGTGTGTGATGTACCTGATTTAAATGTCAGTAAAGTGAGAATCTGACTCTCTCTCACAGTTTTTTTTTCTTTCTTTTTTTTTTCTACATCTTTCTGATTGGACCATGTGTGTTCGGAGAGGTTACAGCAGGAACACGCACTTAAATGATCTGAAACATAATGAGGCACAAGCGCGTTTACCTCCATGCTGTTTTCAGTTTTCCCTCGTAAGACCCCATAAAACTCCATTTCTTAACAAATCTGATGTGATTTTACTTCAGAATGACCTTGTTGCCAACAAACAGCTTAACTGCATTGTTCCTTTATGATTATGATGTACTTAACCCTCTTATTGCATTCAAAAAGGGTTTACACCCTTGGTGTAGAACAGTTTTCATTAACAAGCCCTGACAAAAACACTATTATCATCCAGTAAACTGTAAATACTTAGTGTTTTTAGGACTACAAACTGTAAACACAGTGCTTTTAGGACTACAAACTGTAAATACTTAGTGCTTTTAGGACTACAAACTGTAAATAACGAATACTTTTAGGACTACAAACTGTAAATACTTAAAGCTTTTAGGACTACAAACTGTAAATACTTAATGCTTTTCGGACTACAAACTGAAAATACGTAATGCTTTTAGGACTACAAACTGTAAATATGTAATGCTTTTGGGACTACAAACTGTAAATACTTAATGCTTTTAGGACTACAAACTGTAAACACTTAGTGCTTTTAGGACTACAAACTGTAAATACTTAATGCTTTGAGAACTACAAATTGTAAATTCATAGAGCTTTTAGGACTTCAAACTTTTGAAAAACTGAAAAAAACACTATCATCAACCAGTAAAATGTTTTATCTGCTAACTTAGTATTCATCCATAACCATAATATACATATATATATATATATATATATATATATATATGTGTGTATACCTACACTGACATGTTATGCAGTAACTTAGACCATATTTAACCATGTATATTGTTAAATTGTTATGTATCTATTACTATCCTATTAATGTATGCCATTAATCAAGCAAAAAGCCCAAGATATTCTCTGGTTCTCAAGTGGGGATTTACTTGCTTTTCACTGGCTGCGCTGTCAGAGCAGCTAGCCACAAACCATTCAACACCTTAACATCTCTGCTGCTACACCCTAAATCAGGGGTGTCCAAACTTTTCACGCCAGGGGCGACATGGAGCAAAAAGTGTATGCATCTTAATGAGTGTACTTTAAGCACTTTGTGATGCACACTCGAATCTACAGTTAAATTTCATTCCTAATGGGAACAGCGATGCTGGGCCTTGGACGGAAGAATCGCTGTCAGGTCAGGTGTAAGTAGTAGTGACGATTCAAAGTACATCACGGAGGTGACTCCAGGTGTCATCTTGGGCCCCAGTCTGCTCTTGTTCAGAGTCATCCAAGAAGATGCTTGCTCACGTTTGTATGTAGATCCAAATAAATGGAGCATCCTATCGGCGTGGTGCCCCATCTGGGGAAGTCTGGACTTTTCCAAAACCCTTGTAGACCTCTGACAGTGGGAGCTGCTGGTGGCAAAGGAGAGTATCGTCACATGGCATTTCAGAAGAGGTCCAACTGCACGTCCTCCTGGACTCCTTCCACATCAACAAAGAAAGGCTTTGACAACAGGTTGTCCTTCTCAGCGGCAGCCAGGTCTTGAGTCCGGGTTAAATTCCATGATCAGTCACGTATTTCCCCAGTTTCACAGTTGTGTTGTCATCATCATCATCATATGACTTTGGTGTGGAACTTTGGTGATGTGGTGACACCTGAGCCATTCGCTGAAGAGGACTGTTAGATGCTGTTGAAAGTTCTAGTTTGTGTGTTTGAGCTGAGGTAATGTCCCACATACAGTTCCCAAAGGTCAAGAATAACTCCTCAAAACCTCTGTGGTCCTCTCCAGCCTTTGTGTTGTTGTTGTTGTTGTTGTTTGTTCCCTCTTGGTGTTCACTGAGCCCAGATTCCTGCGGTTATGTAAAGCCTCCGTCTTGGTGGGGCTCTAACGGAGGGGTCCGGACAGGTACGTTCCTCTGGCTTTAGCTATGGTATCTGCAACAAAGTGTGACCTTAGGTTCTATCTGACTTTTTGTGGGTCAAAAATGAGTTAAAACTATATACTATTCTTAACATTTTGAATACATGTATTGACCTTTGTGCATTGACATACCTAAAGATGAAAAAAAAGGTTCTATCTCTAAAGTCATTCTCTAATAGAGCGTCGCCGGGATGACGTATTTTGGTAGGCAAACCCGGATGTTAGCATCGCCCTGGTTCCCTCGACTAAAAGCCAATAGGGTTTTTTTTTAATGGAATTTTTGATTACTGCGGAAAATAAGCTCTGGGGCAAACAAACGTTTATAGATAATCTTCACTAATGAACGCCACTTTTAGGATTTTTGAAGCGTAAATGGAATCGCCAGAAGTCTGACGTATTTTATGTCGTAGAACAAAACGTTGAAAACCCGCTGACTTCGAGATGAGGGAACCGGAAGTGTAAAAATGGGGTTTAAAACTCATTCTCGCAGCACTCAATGGGGTCTAAAAGGTTCTCCAGGTCCAGATGGGCCAGGGCAGTGTGGACGAGGTGATTCATTGGATCCATGGATCTGTTGGAGCGGTATGCAAACTTCAGCTGGTCCAGGACGTTACAGTCCCAATCAATAGTCTATGTGTGTCCAAAAATGTTTACCCAACTTCAAATAATCCGTGCCTGTCTTCCTTAAACGTTGTGGCAACAGTTGAACCTGTTTCAACGCGGCAATGCCCCCCCCCCGTGCAGCACCGCAAACCAGGCAATTGCCTGGGTCCAGACCTTTGAATCCTCCCAGTCCACCGAGTTGACCGATTCTGGTCCGGCATCATGACGCGAAACAGCGGTCTCCTGCACTGACGATCGCTACGTATTTAAACCTTTGCTTTCAGTTTTCTCTTGTCCTCAGAAACACTTCTACATCTTATTATGTGGACTCAGGTGAAGGTTTTTTGGGCCATATCCCTAGTTTGGTGTGGAAGAACCTCAACCCCCTCCAACGCCTGTGGGACGAACTGGAACCACAATTGTGACACAATTGACATTATTGGTCCACATCAGTGACGGACCTTGTCGTACAGACCTCGCTAAAGACTTGGTTGAAAGTCTTCCCATCAGCAAGCAATGAAGCGCCCACTGCAACAGAATACACATTGAGATGGATCTTTTTCTTTCCTCCACTGAGGCAGAACATCTGACCTGGAGTGTTCCCGGCTCACGCTGAAACAAGAGGCCGGGAGGTCACGGCAGACCACGACCCTCCTCCTCTTCCTCGCTTCGTCCACACGCATCACTTCCTGCGGGGCGTTCGGTTTGGGTTTTTTTCTTTTCTTCCCCCTCTCTAAATAACAACAGCAGCTCATTCTTCAGTCTGAGGAGCAGATTTGGCTGCCGGGATGTCAGTCTGGATTAAACTGTGCTGGGGTCCAATCTCATTTTAGCTCTGACCTAGGGGCTCCTGCACACATCAGACAGTCTGCTTCCAAAAACGCCGGGCGTCCACGTCGGAGAGGAAGAGTCCGGTTAGCAGGGGCAGACTTCACCTTCAGGCAAACACAAAAGTCCCAGAGGGTCCTGCGAAAATATTAATGAGATGTAAACTGAATTCCCCTTTAAAGCTGCGACCCTAAAGTGGACTCACCCGCAGTCCTCGGCTGGTTTTACTCTGATCATTTCATCTCTGGCAGGGAAAAAAAAATGTTTCTTTCAGCTGAAGAGTGAAACGTAGTTCTGAAAATGTTGAATATTGGACTTGAAAACATTGCTGCTGTCGGTGGCGAGTCTTTTATCTAAACTAGTCGTGACGCCACGATGTCAAAACACTCCCATTTCCAGTCGAAGTCTGCCCGAAACTGCCCAGAGCGCACAGTTTCAAGTTTAACCAGGACATTGAAACTGACGAAACCCTTAAGAACAAGGCTCTACCTCGGTACCTGAGACACAGCACAAAAGAAAGACATAATAAAAATGAGAAATGTTTCGCATTTCCCCAAACACACTACCATGACCCCAATGACCCAAAACCTTCCCCAACACAGACCCACAAATGTTACCAGCTTCGCTTCCCCACCCAGCAACCTCGGATCCTCAACATGCAGGAAAGACAGGAGCATAAATTTGGTGGATTCTTCCTTTGTGGATTAAATCTTTTTTTTTCCAGGGTCAATAAGGTACGTTTATTTTATTTTTTTTATGGTAAAGTCCCATTTTCACATTCAGTTACAAACCAGAGAAAATAAAACAAAATAAAATGGAGACATGAAACTGATTTAAAAGCAGAAGAGTAAGTGATGAAAGGAAGTAGATGAACCAGTCAAAATATTTTTTATTCAGTTAACCTCATTCAACCAGTAAGATTTAATAATCCCTGCGTGTGTGTGTGTGTGTGTGTGTGTGTGTTCTTCACAGCAGTGTGTGTCGATGCGTTCAGACAGCTGCCGTTTCCTCGCGGCTACACTGGTCGACGCCTGCAGACACACACGTACTTATACAGAAAACACACACACACACACCCACACACACACATAATCAAGACACTGGATCTGTTCTACACTGTAAAAAACGCATTGTTAGACGGATCTTAAAAATGAACATTAGCGACCTTTTTTTGGGGGGGGGGGCAGGAAAGAAAACGAAATGTCAGGTTGGTGGGAAGCACAAGTGAAATGCCATGATGGGCCTTTCGCTGATGCTGATGATGATGATGATGATGATGATGATGATGATGCCGTGCTGAGAACATTTTCACACATCGACTTTTAGAAGGCCTGTTTAAAGGTCCCATATTGTAGAATTTACACCTTTTTTTTCCACACTTAGGAGGACTTCTGATGAAAGGAAAAATAAGACTCCATATGAAGCTACCGGGCGGGGTGGGGGTGGGGGTGGGGGGCAACTGAAAGAACTTTTCCTTTTAAAGTGAGATTTTTCTCTCAGGGAAGTTTGTAGACTCATTTTGAACTAAAATACTTTGGGCTGTAAGGTCACTTTTGGAGTCAGATTAAAGCACAAGCCGAACGCACCCCCCCCCCCCCAGCAGAGAGAGACGAAAATATACAAACACAGACTCCCCCTGCGTGGAGATGTGAGGTTTCTGTCTCTGTCATTAGCATTAGTGTCGGTCTGAACGCAGCACATTAGCTACAGGTTTTACTGCGCTATAATTAATCCTCTTCACGCTCATCTATAATTCATGGAGGTGTTTTTTTTTGTTTTGTTTTTTTTTTCCCCTCCTGGATTTGGAAGAGAGAGAGGAGCTTATTTAAATTTTTTTTTTTTTTTACACAGTTTGATGAAAATGGGTGGTGGTGTGGGGTGGCTCTGTGTAATTAAACTAGCTTTTAATGTTTAATTTAGTTTTTTAAAGCTTAATAACCCCCCCACCCCACTGCATGTCTCTGGCCTGTGGGGGAAAACATTTTTCCACATTTTTTTTAATCCTCCAGGAGACAGAAAACCAGTAAAAACCCCAGCAGAATCAGCCAGATGATACTGAGATCTGATTCTGATTAGAGATGCAAAACAACAAATCCTCTCTCTCTCATTTTGTCCTCATACATATTTAACATCCTTTTTTTATGAAATGAAGTTGGCTTCAATTTTTTTTTTTTTTTTGGAGAATTAAATCAAATAAATTGTAATTCAAAAGATAGAACGCAAGCCTTTTTGATGGAGTAAGGCCAGCAGTTGCCCCCCCCCCCCCCCCCCCCCCCGGTGCTTCCAGTCTTTGTGCTAAGCTAAGCTAAACACGTCCTGGATCCATCCCTTTACTGGACGCTACAGAGATGAAACTGCAAGCAGCTCAAGAGGTTTACCTTCTATTTTTTGCACTACAATGTATAGAAAACAGATTTAATTAGAGTTTTAAAGTTTTATTTTCTTAAAACAAGTGAAAACGAGACTCATGCGGCGTGTCACACATGCAGATCCAAAGTAGTATCGAAACGCTCAGTCCACGGAGGAACGCACACAGCCCGTGTTCAGAAACTGCGCCTTTAAACGAGCCGTCGGGACTTCCTGTAAGGTTGTGACGTCACAACTATACAGCCACGCCCCCCCAGCAGGTCACCTGCTCCAATCACAGCACGCTGACCAAGTACAGGGACGCTCATCCACCTGCTCAGTCTCTGTCTTAAGTTATTGGAGCGCTCTGCTCAGGAACTACTCTTCAAGTGTTTGGAGGTTGTTCAGTTTGTCTAAAACGGCCTGTTTCAGACGGGGGGGGGGGGGGGGGGGCTGCATGAAGGGCCAGGAGGAGATCAATCAGCCCATCACTGTTAGAGTCTACAGACGCACTAGCAGCTCTAGGAGGGAATGGTGGGAATGTCAGTAGTTCTGCAGGCATTTGCTCATGTCCTGGACACATTAAAAAAAGTGGATCGGGATCACCAAAGTCATTACAATTCATCCTGAGAAGGGGGTGGGACGACTGTATCCGACTGCAGCGACAGATTCCATCTTGAGAAAAGCGATTACCTGACGTGCACAAGAACAACAACTCGCGCGCACCAGACATGAATCTAACATCTTAAACATGCGAGATTTAGATCGGTATTCAGATTAGATACTAATGTGTTATGTGCACAAGAATAATGGACCAGTGAGCACTAGAAATATATGCAACAGCTTGCACATGCAAGATAAAATAATAATAAAGTGATCATCTTTTGGGACCAACACTTGTTGACAGACAGGCTTAATGACCAGAACGTATCTCTGAATGATCGAATGCGTAACTGAGAGAAAAGTACATCCTTTCACATCCCGGATCCTGTAATTTAAAACACTTCAGGTTAATGATTGTCTTTTCCTGAATGATTGTTTTAGAAATCAAACCCCGATGCTTTTTCTTTTTCTTCCCGAAGCCCCCTGGGAGCAGATCAGAGTCTAATCAACATGGATGTTTCAAAGAATCACTCGCAGAAATGCTCCAACATCCTCCTGCTCCGCGTTACAGAGCTGTGAGTCACTCCACTGAAGGAACCCAGCGAGGGATGAAAGTGGTATTAGTGCCGGTTAATTCGTCCTGACAGTTGGAAATGTTAAATCCTGCAGGGGGCTCAGCTTAGCGCGCTCGCGCTCTCTGCCTAAGTAGGTTAAATACAAACCAGTGTGATCAATCTGCAGACACTAAATAAATCCATGCAGCCGAGCCAAATACCGGCTGGAAACTTGTGAGGTGGAAACAGAAGGAAAGTGAAGGAGTAGAACCACCGAAAGTACCAGAGAGGAGCTCGGGAGTAAGGTCCTAAACCAGCAGCTGCCCAGAGGCAACCTGCAGATTACTAAACAGAGCAATGGGGCCAGTACCCAGGAGCCTCTGGCCAAAAGGAGCCTCCGACCACCAGAAGCCTCCGACCACCAGAAGCCTCTGATCACCAGAAGCCTCTGACCACCAGAAGCCTCTGATCACCACATTATTACATGAGTACTCAGTAGTCATTACTACTTTATCACATGAGTACTCAGTGGTCACTGCTACATTATCACATGACTACTCAGTAGTCATTAGTACATTATTACATGAGTACTCAGTGGTCACTACTACATTACTACATGAGTACTCAGTGGTCACTGCTACATTATCACACGAGTACTCAGCCGTCATTACTACATTATCACACGAGTACTCAGTAGTCACTACTTCATTATTGCATGTGTACTAAGTGGCCATTACTATCAGAATCAGAATCAGAATCAGAAACTGTTTATTGCCAAGTAACATACATTACAAGGAATTTGCTGTGGTCTGAAGGTGCTATTGTTTTGATAACAAATAAGTAGAATATAAAGGCTAAAAATAAGAATAAAAATAAAAATAAAAATAAAAATAAAAAATAAGATAAGATAAATAACAACAGTGCAGTGACCAGAATAAAGTAAAGTGTCCAGATAAAGTGTCCAGTAGGGGGTGGGTGCGTTAATGTAACGCAGTGGGGACAGGAGTGATGTACGTTAATATAACGTATAGCTTGTGTTTGTGTTCTGGGGGGGGGGTCAGTGAGAGTTTGTCAGGTACTACATTATCACATGAGTACTAAGTGGTCATTACTACATTACTACATGAGTACTCAGTAGTCACTACTTCATTATTGCATGAGTACTCAGTTATCACTCCTACATTATTAGATGAGTACTAAGTGGTCATTACTACATTATCACACGAGTACTCAGTACTGCAACAACAACACATCAGTCATCGGCCTTAGGTATTTAATTATAATTTGACTCAGTTTCTGATTGGTTGTTTAATGTGTGATGAAGGTCAATGAATGAATGCTGTTAAACTGAAAAACACGTGGTCATTACTACATTATCACATGAGTACTCAGTGGTCATTACTACATTACTACATGAGTACTCAGTAGTCATTACTGCATTATCACACGAGTACTCAGTAGTCATTAGTACATTATCACATGAGTACTCAGTGGTCATTACTACATTACTACATGAGTACTCAGTAGTCTTTAGTACATTATTACATGAGTACTTAGCGTCATTACTACATTATCACATGAGTACTCAGTGGTCACTGCTACATTACTACATGAGTACTCAGTAGTCATTAGTACATTATTACATGAGTACTTAGCTGTCATTACTACATTATCACATGAGTACCTAGTGGTCACTGCTACATTATCACACCAGTACTCAGTGGTCACTACTTCATTATTGCATGACTACTAAGTGGTCATTACTACATTATCACATCAGTACTCAGCTGTCACTTCTTATGTAGTGTGCAATGTAGAAAGTAAAACATGTAAGGGTGAGTATTGTTGGCGTCAATTATAAATGAAATATGTATCAAACATATATGAATATACTATACTAATACAGGTAGCTTTTTATTATATCTGTCTTAAGTTTACTACTTTAAAAAGAATACTACTGAAAAAATTTGAATAGGCGGCCTCAGCAATGTATCAGCTGATTAAAGAGTTACTTAAGGGCACCACTGGGCATGTCGTCCGACCACGTCTGTAGGCAAATGTCTTACAGCTGTTGGAGACTGGGGTGAGGCGCAGTGATCTCCCCAGAGACACTCAAGGTGCTGGACTGCTTTTTTTTCCACGCGAAAAGTGAATTAAAAGGCGAAAGAGAAGCACGTGTGTGTGTGTGTAGAATATAAAAAAAGAGAGCTTGAGAGTTTGGCTTCTGTCTTCTAATAATCTTTAAAAAGATGAGTATTTGCTTTCCACGGAGCCATTTCATGGTCGAGAGAGTCTCATCGCGTGGTTTTAATGCACCGTTATTTGTTTCAGTTGTTGATGTCAGTGCGGGTTGGCTTGATGAACCTCCTTGACGTTCATCTTGCGACCTGCTCGGCTGGGACTGGAAGCAGCGGTCAGACAGCCGGACGGACGGATGTTGGAGGGTGGGGGGGGGGGGGGGGGGGGGGTGGAGAAAAGGCCCCGCAGCTGCTCTGCTGCATGAAATTACAGAGAAAAACACGGCGAGGAAATTTATGCTGCTGCCTCTTTGTGTTCACGCTGCGAGAGAACAAGCTGAGCGGAAACTGATCAGATCTGATCAGAGCCACGCTCAGGACGAGGCCAGCGGTGCGGGCTGACTGAGTGTCTGTGTGTTTGTGGGGGTGGGGGTGGGGGTGGGGGGGTGCACGTTCACGGAGCCATAAACTAATTTCATCCAGAGTCGCGGTCGCAGCTCGTCTAAAAATACTAGCGCCTCACATGTTGTTTTATCTTCAAACTGGAGGTCAGGATCAGTTCTCTACAGGAGCTGTCCTACATTTAGACTTTTGCTACAAAACTTTGCTTTTGTCTTTTTTTTTTATTTTTGTGTCTTAATGTTTTCATTCTTGGCGACGTCTGTTGACATTTCTAGAGACTGACCTTCATCTAATTGTATTCCCTGTGCGCCTCTAATTAACAGCTTTGGACACGTTTTGTATCGACATTCTGCATGTTTTTTTTCTTCTCCATCATTGATTATGAAAGTCAGACCAGCCGAACAAAAAACGTTTGTCGCGCTCGGCGTGTTTTCCACAGGTCGAAGGTCGTCGCCGAGCTGCTGAGCTGCGATTAGTCAGTCAAGGTTGAAAATGATATTTGGAGAAAAACTTGGGGCCAAAAGCCGGAAAACAAATGGTTGCTCATCGTCATTAATGAGGTCAGAACAAAAAATCATGGCGACGCGTCAGTAAGAACAGAGCTGAGACACCAGAGTGCTTCCCGACAAAGCTCTATGGCGGGGGGGGTCGTGAAATATATAAAATATAATATATTATTACATGAGTACTCAGTTATCACTACTACATTATTAGAGGAGTACTCAGTAGTGATTACTACATTATTACACAAGTACTACGTGGTCATTACTACATTATTACATGAGTACTCATTTATCACTACTACATTATTAGAGGAGTACTCTAGTGATTACTACATTATTACGCAAGTACTAAGTGGTCATTACTACATTATTACATGAGTACCCAGTGGTCATTACTACATTATTACATGAGTACTCAGTTATCACTCCTACATTATTAGATGAGTACTCAGTGGTCATTACTACATTATTACATGAGTACTCAGTTATCACTACTACATTATTAGATGAGTACTCAGTGGTCATTACGACATTATTACATGAGTACTCAGTTATCACTACTACATTATTGCATGAGTACTAAGTGGTCATTACTACATTATCACACGAGTACTCAGTACTGCAACAACAACACATCAGTCATCGGCCTTAGGTATTTAATTATAATTTGACTCAGTTTCTGATTGGTTGTTTAATGTGTGATGAAGGTCAATGAATGAATGAATGCTGTTAAACTGAAAAACACCATCAACATTCAGAAGAGTGGATAGGCTGAGACAGCCGCCAATCCGACACAAACGCAGACCACTTTAAACCTTAATGTCTCCTCGATGGAACGTTTATTCTGCAAATCAGAAGGCGGTGAATGATCTGCGTGTTACGTCTTCTTCGATAGAATGCGGGTGTTTTCCTGTTCACTTCAATGCAGCCAGGGTTTTCCTCGAGCGGCATCCGTAGGCGAACCGCAAGCTCCACTGGGAACAACTCGGGGCCTGACCAATCAGCAGCCTCAGGTGACAAATATCACCTGTACATCCCGCAACAAACTTTCTGTTTGCTGTTTGTGCCGTTTGTCTCGTGGCAGATTAATGTTCCTGAATTAAATCTGACAAATCCCAGACAAATGAGTGACTGACACAGATGTGAGTGTGTATGTATGTGTATGTGTGTGTGTGTGTTGTTGAAATACATATTCAGTGTTGATTTGTTACACTGTCTGTACCTACAGATTATTATTAGCCACAAGGCTTAGGGTGACACACACACACACACACACACACACACACACACACACACGCACACACACATGAATTATTCATTATTTTTGTTCACATATATTTACATTAATCCTAAAACTAACACCTAACAAACTAAACATCAGTTAGATTCTAATTGACTTCAACTTTTTGTAGCCTTCTATTATGATTTATCTAATATTTACTTACATATTAACGCGTTTAAAGTTTGTATGATTTCTTTTTGTTTGCAGCTTTTTTTTATACAATGTAATTACTTTTTTTACTAAATAAAATGCCTAAAAATACAAATACTAATACTAATAAAATACAAAAAAAAAAAAATCAAAAGGAATATGAGAGCTTGCTACCAAATATGGCAGCTGTGCCATTATGGTCTGCATGTCATCTGCTTTACCCTATTATTATGTCATCAAGAAGATGGGAAATGACAACAACAACAACAAAAAAGTAATTATTCATTCAAGGGAATCAAAATTTTCGCCACACAAACTGGACTTTGGGGTCAAGTGTGCTCTGATCCGGGCCTGGGGTCCCCCAGGTGCCACAGCGGTAGTGAATGCATCAGCTGAACGCTTCAGAGTCCGCGCTGAAGTCAGACTTTGCTGCCCGTTTTCTTACAGACCAACTTTCTCACGACATCAGGCAGGAATTAAACTGTCAGACGTGACTCAATGCAGCAGCACACACCTCTGCTGTGTTCATGCTGAATCACACACACACACACACACACACACACACACACACACACACACATATACATATAGATGACGTAAAAAAAAAACCACATCGTTATGGTAACGGTGTGTAACAGCAACACCCTTTAACCTCAGAGGAGTGATGTCACATGGTCACCACCCGGGAGTGCGTCACGGCGACACCGACGGACACAACAACAGGTTTGCTGGGCTGATAAATAAACTGACACACACACACACACACACACACACACACTGAACCAGGACTAGAAATGTATGGAAGTTTTTCAAAGACAAAACTACCGAAATGAGTGGTAGTGTAGTTCCAGGCTGTGACGGGTTCGTCAGGCCAGGTTTAAGAGCGAGCAGAGACAGATTTGTAAACTCACCACAAGTTTTAAGCTCAAATCTCCTGATTTTCAATCCAGCAAATAAAAAAAACTTCAATCTAGCAATTAAAATTATAATGCAATGGGCTTACTGTGTACTTTTCCGTAATAATGGTAGTATAACAGACATAGAAACGCTATGTTCAAACATGTTGTCAGGAGAACGGGTTGTGGAGATGGTGCGGGCCCCACCGGAAATGAACCAATAACATTAAGCATTTTCTTTTGTTGTTCTATAATTATTAGATATGTAATTCGAGTTACTTATCTGCCATTTTCTACAGTTTGAATCAGAATCAGAATCAGAATCAGAAATACTTTCTTGATCCCCGGGGGAAATTGTACAGTACCGGTGCTCCCATTCAAGAGTAAAAAGTGGCATAATTTAGAACTAAAAGTATGTACAAAATATAAAAATAAGAAATAGAAAATAAAAAATATACACATACAGTACATTACAGTATTTAAGTGAACAATGAAGTAAAAAATATATACAATAACAATGTATATGTATGTGTGTATTGACACCTGGTTCTCAGCGGCACAGTCATTGTTTCATTCAACCCCCCCCCCCCTCTCTCTGGGATTTCAACCAACAGCTCTCTGCTCACAGTGAGAGCCCGTTTTCCACCCCCTACCCCTTGTCTTCCTCCCCCGCTCTGTGCCCCCCCACCCCCGAGGCGTTTTCGTTTTGTGTGTGTGTGTGTGTTTTTAAGGATCATTGGCAGAGAGATCAGACAGTATTATAGATCTGATAGACGCTGCCAGGCAGATTCTGGATTCACGGCAGTGTTTGTATTTATATACATCATCATCATTACCGCCTAACGTATGTACCGCGAACCTCCATTTACTCCGAGGTCCCGGGCTCGGTGCTCCGGGCTGAATGCTGCGAGTCCGGACTGAGGAGAATAAATAAAAAGTGAGGCTGCGTAGCCTTCTATCTGGGTCAGGGGGATGAACAGATTCACATCAGCAGGGTCTGAACACAAGAAACCGATCTGATAGAAGAGACTCTGATGTGCACGCACTGTTCATCTTTAACCTCTGGGACCCTGGTTTCCCCCCTTAAGGTCTTATTCCACATCGCTGTCACATACAAAACACACATGAACGCACAGGACCGTACATATTAAGTAATGTCATTTATAATTAATGAATATGTTAATGTATGTTTACGTACATATAGAATTCAATATCAGTTATTCACTTACACTAAAATACGTCTTAATAGCAGAAACATGTATTATATTACGTTACTTGATATAGATTTAATTTCATTTTCTTTTAAACAGAGATAAAGGAGACTCACAATAAGAAGATTTTAGCACAGATCTTGGAGCAGCTCTTCATAGACGCGACGTGAAGTTTACGCTGAACATTCAAACCCAAGACTCTTAAGACAAGACGTTTTTCATGTTGCGGAAAAAATTGGATATATTATTATAATATTGCAGTTTATCGTTTTACTGGCCACATCTTGCGGTTTCTATTGTTTCTATTGTAGTTTGTGAAATATTAGGCAGCTTATGTATATAAACAAAAAAGCAGGGAAACAACTCAATCTAGGTTACAGATGATCCGCATGTTAAAATTAAATTAACAAGTCATTAATTCATTATAAACTAATTAGAAGGAGTTCTCTCCATATAAAAAGTGCTGTATATAAAACCCAACATCAGCCTTTGTTTTCGTTTAGGCTGCTGGTGGCTGCAGCAGCAGAGCATGCCGGGAGCAGCAGGTCATCCAGGTGCTGTTTAATCGGAGTGGTCAGGCTGCGGCCTGAGGAGGGTTTACAGTTCCGACAGGACGACCTTGATGCAAGGCCGCGGGGTGGGGGGGGGGGGTGGGGGGAGCTTCAGCCCAAACACATCTGCCTGGATCAGATTCAGCCCCGCGGAGGTATCTGTTCACCTGAGGAGGGTCGAGGTCAGTGAGGAGGTGAAGTGTGCCGTCCAAACGGAAACTCAGGTGACTCCACTGGTTGCAAAAAGAAGTCAGATTGTATAGAAGTCTATGGGGAAAATGACCCTACTTCTCACTTGATTTATTACCTCAGGAAACATTTTCCTAATGACTTTAAGGTCTCAATTGCTAGTTTCAAGTCTTCTTCAATGAACAGCATGATGCTCATTTAGAAAATTATGGTCCCATTTAGAGAGAAAAAAGGCGATAAAGCAGGGTATGCTTTAGGGCGGGGCTACCTCGTGACTGACGGTTCATTACCACGACGCCTTGTCAGTCAGGATAGAGGCATTTAGTTGCACGAAATGGACAAACCAGGTTTTTCTGGTGCGCACATTTACAAGCTAACTTTGATGGCGCTGACCAGGGTTCTCAGCTCCACCCCCTCGTCCAAATATGGTCACTTTTGGCTCCAGAAGAAACAAGATGCCAAGCTCGAGGCTTCCAAACGGTAGTCCACAAACCAGTGGGTGACGTCACGGTGGCTACGCCCACGTCTTTTATACAGTCTATGGTCTCACCAATAGTGGCGCTAAAAATATAAAGTTTGTCCTGAGGGTGGCGCAAGAGGAAAGATCATGGGGTTATTAAAATCGAATGGGTTCATCCTCTGGGGAACAGGAATGGGGTCAAGAAAATTGGTATTGTTTATTTGGATCCCTGTTACTTGTTACTTTGGCAAGAACTGACTGGAGACATCACAAATAATATATGTATATAACTGTATATGTTATTTAAATTTTTATTGTGTACAGGTTTTGGATATTTGTATGTATGTTCTGTGTATGCAGCCTGAAGGGGGCTAAATTCTATTCAGTTCTATTTATATAGCGCCAAATCATAACAGTAAAAGTTATCTTAGGGCACTTTTCATGTAGGGCGGATGTTCTAACGTGCCACGACTTTCATTTCATTGTGCAGCCCTGTGTTGTCGAATGTCTAATAAATGTACCTTGAACTATCCTTTGGGTGCGTGCGCACTATAATCACCTCACGTTTACACATCGGACCCCTCAAAGATTCCCAAGATGCACCCGAAAGGGATTACCACGGTGCAACAAAATGAAATGACACCGAAACCAAACACATTAACACCAACCTGTGTACCTAGGGTGGGCTTCAGTGCACTGCATGTTGGCATTTTTAACAAGGGGGGGGGGGCGCACTTACTACTCTCCTGGTGGTGCACTGTGTGGCTCGTGATCAATGCCAGAGGATCCTGGGACAAACCCAGTGCTTCCTTACATACAGCACTGTACCACCACCTGCTGGCCAAAATGCACCACTGCCGTTTTTTCCACCCCCCTCAAATGAACAAGGTATTTTAAATGGCAAATGTCAACGTGGATAAGTTGTGATGTTGGCGCTTTCTCATTGACTGGTCACACAATACAAAGAAATAAACCAGTGACAAACTATGTACGACCTGACTGATAGTCTAACGGCTCATGTTTCTTGACCCATTGGACTTCTTCTTGATGATGTCACCATGTCCCCAACCTCAGATGTTAACTTGGTGAGTACAACGTTGGACCAAAAACCTGTCTCCCGTCTCATGAACTGCCTTGAGAGACATGAGACATAAACGTGTTGGATGGCGCACGAGCTTCCTGCAGTCTGAAGTTGTCCTATTTTGGCCTCCCGAACTCCATCAAAGCGATCAAACTAAGTCATCCTCCGGCTTTGGACCACTGCAACTCCCCCGTATACTTGGGATTAGTCGTCCCTGTCCCGCCTGCTACTGGTTCAGAACGCCGCAGCCAGGCTCCTGAAAGGTACCCAGAAGAGGGACTATATTATCCCTGTTCTGGCCTCCCTCCACTGGCTGCCAGTGCTGGTTCAGAACTGATTTCAAGGTTCTCCTGTTTGTCTATAAAGCCCTAAATGGGCTGCCCCACTCCTATATCGCAGCCCTCCTAACCCCTTATTCTACCTCCAGATTCCCCCTGGGTTGGCTGACTGGGGGCCTCCTGGCTGTCCCGCAAACCTAAACCTTCAGCTCAGCTCAGCTACCTGCTCTGGCAGGATCCTGCTGTCTCTGGTTTGTTATTAAGGAACTAATAGTGAATTGAGGGACTGAGGGATAACTTGGTAACTCCTCAGTGTGATGTATCACTTTACTTCAGGGGGCGTAAAGAGTAACTAATGATTAAGTAATTAGAAATGAAAGAGTGGTTATTAGTTTGTACCAGTCAGTGTTTTGTTTACTCTGATTTACAAGATTTAGCCACCTGTAATCCCAGTGAGGGTCGGGAAGGAAGGACGGCCGACACAGGAGTGTTTTTGCGTCATGTTTATGTGAAGAAAAGTACTGAAAAAGTAAAGCATTCAAAAGACTTACATATTTCAAATCCTTGGTTATGATTTTATGACCTTTTTTCCCCTTTTAGGAAAAAAATCTTCAAAGACAAACAACATAAATAGGACAGAGGTCAAAGTCACGCTTTTCTTTTTTCTTCTTCTTTTTTTAAAATAGTGCCTAATTGTATCCCCAAATCCCCCGCCGGGATCTTTGAAGGACTGGTTCAACATTTTGGGAGACATTTATTTGCTTCCTTTCTGAGAATGAAATGAGAAGGTCCGCATGTAAAGTGCAGAGCTGGAGTCAGACCATGGTTAGCCTAGCTTAGCTTAAAAGGCTGGAAGCAAAGGGGGGGGGGGGGGGGGGACATCTGGCCTGACTCACTGATCAACGGGCTGTATCGTGTTTGCTCCATTATAAAAACGGCAGTTTGTGCGACCTCGTTGTGACGGCAATAGAGCGCCGCAGGAATGAGTCCCAAACCCGGGAATGAGTCAGCATTTTTACACTTTCGGTTCCCTCGTCTCGAAGTTGGTGGGGTTTTTTTTTTGAATGGGTTTTTATTTAGATGCCTGAAACAAGGTCTGCGGTTAACACAAGCTGAAGAGATTTTAACATTTTGTTCTATGACATAAAACACGTCAGTAGATCCCCCCCACTCGTGAGTTTTGAAGCTTTCGCGTGTCTTAAAAAAGGCGGTTGCTAACAAGCGGCTAAATGAGACGACTACATTAGCGTCTTCACGCCGAACACGGAAAGTCGTCTACTCACTAGTTGTGTTTATACTATATATCGATATCTATCTATATTCTCTTGAAAGTGAAGCTTAGCGGTGGTGACGCTGAAGTTTGTTTATAGGCTAACGTTAGCTTTTTTATTTCTGGCGATTCCGTTTGTGCTTCAAAAATCATGAAAGTGGTGTTCGTTAATGACGACTGTCTCGCTGAATAAAACGTGCGAGTATCATAAATTGTTTTGCCACAGAGCTTATTTTCTGCAATCATCCAAAACCCCATGGAAAAACCCCATTGGCTTTTTGTCGAGGGGACCGGGGTGACGCCAACTTCCGGGTTTGCCTACAAAAATACGTCCCCCCTGCAACAACTCTATACCCCAGGGGGTCGCAGCACCTGTTGCCTGTTTGTCAAGAAATAGTTTCAGCGCGGAACAAACCCAAAATGTTGAACTTTTCATTTAAAGTGAGAGTTGACTCAAAGTCCTTTCACCGCAAACAGGAAAAAAAAAGAAAGAAAGAAAAACAACTGAAAACTTTTTCACATTTACGTTGAGTCCTTCAGCTCTCAGCTCAGAGGGGGTTGCTGCCTTGCTCAGCAGCTCTTCAAGCAGTCCGCCTGGCTGCTGACACACATGTGCCACTCGGTTTGACCACACTAGTCTCTCCTTTCTCTGCTCCGCGTTACTCTATGCCTTTGAGTGTGCGGTAGATGTGTTTCGGCAAAATCACGTAACCCTCTCCGAACGCCGCTGCCGGCTTGCGGCCGGCGCTGGGCGCCTGGCACGCCGCCTTCAGCCTCTTCAGCTGTCTCTCCTGCCGCCGACACTTCTGCTGCGTGGTCTTCAGCTTCTTCCTCAAACTCCCCAGCTGCTCCTCCAGCTGCTCGATGCGCTTCTTCTGCCGCGCGGAGTCCTCCGCCGTGTAGTTGTGGTCGCAGGAGACCGCCACCGTGTCACCCCGGGAGTCGTGCAGGCTCCTCCCAGGCTCCTCCTCCTCCTCCTCCTCCGCTCCTTCCATCGCTGGGTCAGCGGTCAGAGGCAAAGAGAGAGGGAAGAGGATCTCTGAGGGGAAAGGGTCCTCCAGGGACTCTGACTGTCAGACAGAAAACACACAGGAGTTCTGAACGGGTCTGGTTAACGCTCATCTACAAGTCGAGGATTGGTTTGTCCACTTTAGTTTAGGTGATCTTTGAAAAAGACAACAGGACTGGAGACCCTGGTGAGGGCTAGAGCTGTGAACACTGTGATGAAGCTTCAATTTGCAACATCATTTTTTTGAATGTACGTATGTTGTGTGCAAATTTTGGAAAGCCTTTCATGATTGGCTGTCACCCACTTGTTCCAGATTATTTCTCTAAAACAGATCAAATTTGGATCTATTTGAAACGACAAGAACGCAGAATTTCTGTATAACCACCTGTTGAATTTTTGCTTACTATTTTATACACAAGTGTAGATTTCACATCTCTACTGTGTTAGTCTCGGTTATCAATTTTTTAAAAATATATAAATTTAGTTTAATTTTATGGGGTTTTTTTTGTCATTCATATGTTTGTGTTTTTTGTTGTACGAAATAAAAAAGTAGTAGTAGAAATAAAAAGATGAAAAGAACCTTAATGCATAGCTTGCTAGCTACCTACCTACCTAGCTACATCAGGAAAAACTTTTTTTTTAAAAAGTTAAAAGTTAAAGTAAAAAAAAAAATGTTAACCCAACATTTCGTCATCAACGTGACAAGCGTTAACTGCACTGTTGTATTGGTATTAATATTAGTTGTTAGTTGTCGCAGCCATTTTCACGACTGGTTCGTGGACACTTTTGGAGTTCTTGCTCCTCTCCAGCATTCCGTATCTTATTGTACATATTAATATCTTGAGACGATAACTTGTGCCAATGTCTTTGTCTGATAAAGGAAAAATCTCTATAAATAAAATAAGAATTGAACTCTGATGGACAGATAACCGTACTTGTTGCTGAAGTAACCGCTACCGGTAGCTGCCGTAGGCTAATTAGCTTGGTTAGCTGCAAAGCTAAAATAAAGCTTAATTAAACCTCCTGTGTGTGTTTAACACCAACACGGGAGGGAAAACGGCCCGAGCCGCCTCACCTTGACGCTGAGGTTAAAGGTGAAGAGCGACGGCACAGCGTTCTCCTTCAGCACGCGGTTGTTGCACTCTCTCTTGAAGCAGTCTTTGGTGAAGTGCTGCGAGCAGATGTTGCTGTACTTTGTCGGCTTGAAGTTGTTCCTCCTCATTGCCGCCACCCACTTGCCACAAACATCTGGACGTGCCAGAGGGAACCTGGGAAAGTTAAATTGATCAGTGAATAGACAAACAAAATGGAGGGGGGGGGGTGCGATCACCTCAGGATTCGTTCCTTCTGTAGGATTTATCCCATCGTCGACGGGAAATGAATCAGCCCCGAATAATAATTTGCTATGGTCATTTAAAAAGTAAACTTTGTGTCAAAACTGATAGCAACATCCTGGTCCTGAAAACAAATCCTTTCCTGGCAACCACTCAAGGGGACATCTAGTCCTACACGCAGAACTCAGGAACTTTAACAGCGGATTCACCTCTTAACTCTTACCTGGATGTCAGCGCCTTGCCCAACCTGCTGGGATTTAACAGGGAAGTGAACAGTTTAACAATCAGCAGGCTGCAGATTGTTAAATGCCACGGATTTCAGGGGCTTCAACTTAATATTGACTGTTCTGCAACTTATTGTTATTGTCAGTAGACTTCGAGTCTGGTTCAACTCGTCTCACATTGCCAAACCTGCAGGGTTTCCACCCTGTTCCAGCAAAGGCTAACATTAGCTTGACAGCCAACGAGCACCGATCCGTGAGGAACTGTCACCGAACTCCGATCAGAAATAATGGAATTTATTCTTCCCGTACTTCTGGATAGGGCAAACATGTTGGAGAATACGATAATATGTGTTGATACGAAGGTGTGTTATTAACTGGTAAATTCGGCGTGCGATAATCTATGAAACAATAATTAAATCAAGTTCTAATAACATCTAAACTGGAATGTTTGGGTATCGCCACATGATGTAACTTAGCTAGGTTGACTCGTTACTTTAGAGGACGGGGACTGTGCGGCTGGCGGGCGAACTTGATATAAAACTTCTAATTTTTCAGTGTGAAGTGGTGCTTGGTGAGTTGTGTGTGGCCCGATTTTGCCCGTGAAATCTGCCGACACAAGAAACGCGTCGTGTCCGCTTCTACCACCCATGTACTGTTGACGATGAGCCATGAAGCTTTTAATGAGGCGGATTAGTACACATGGGCTGGTGAACTCTCCCTTGGTACTCTTCCACCAGTTTAAGTCACATCGCAGTGCTCATCTGTCATGTCTGGACAGCTAATGCTAACTAGCTCACGCGCACAGTTGGAGTGGACTTACTTGTGGAAGGAAATGTCTTTGTCTTTGTGGTAGCGGTTCTTACAGCCATACGCTGAGCACGTCTGAACCATAGCTGCTGCCCTAACGACACTCACTGGGACCCGGGTTGATACTCCACGAAGCTCCGCTCGTGCGCCTCCTCGCCCTCCGCGCGGGCTTCATTGCCACTAACAATGATGGCGGCGGAGATGGGGTCACGTGACCCGCGTCGCTTCCCGTGATATCTCACGGGGTCCACCAAGGGGAGACAAAGACTGCCAATTGATACATTCAAAGGCTGCTTTGATTTGAGGGGGAAAATAGCATGACAACAGAAGTCACCTATCATTTGTTATGTAACTGTAGTTACCAGCATATATATATATACAGCAACACTGGCACCAGCAGTGTTTGTGCTGTTAATAGTTGTAAATATTCATACATGTATGACATAACGCAGAGGTGTGTTGCTCTTTAAGCTAACTAGCCACTAGCTAAGGTAACATACAGGACGTGTGAATGCAAAAACTGGACGAAATACACATGCAAATTCCAAAATAGTTTTAATTCAACAATCTTCCGAAAGAAAGAAAAGTGTTGCACGTTCTTTTTTTTTTTGTTTGTTTGTTTTTTTTTTAAAGTGCAAAAAGGTGCCGACACGTTTGGCTGCGACTGTATGAGGGCTCTGTCAAAGCATCATGGGAGCTGTAGTTGTTGAACGCCAACCTAATGTTGTCATAGCTTTTTGCTAAAATTGTGTGTTCCGATGTTTACAATCCTGAGGCTTCGGTTTTCATGCAGCTTCCACATGTACAAATGAAGGAGCAATAGTTGACAGCTATGGCAGGCTGAGTCATGGGAAATGGAGTTATACACTACCAAGTGTAGTTGAAATGTGATGATTCCCAACACAAAATTTGTTGGTCAAAAAAACAAAACAAAAAAGAAGATATTTTATTTATAAAAGAGGTGTTTTCAACAGGGCAGGTTGGTCTGAAGAGCTTTATACAGCAACAAAAGACCAGAAATACACTGGAAAACAAGTAAACACACAGCACTGATATGTAGCCGTGTGTATTATCAGTATTCTGTATAACATATAGAGTCCAGTAGTTGAGCGAAAAAGCAAAAACACTGTCTGTTCAGTTTGAGCAGCTGCAGATCGGAAACTGGACATAAAAAATAAAACACATTCTCTACAGCTCTGTTTCATCTGTGGTTGTCAAAGCTCAGAAATCTGAACAAGCTGAATTTACCCCACCCACCCCCCAACACCAATCTGCACGACTGCACTTAAACGCACCATTTCAGAAAAAGGAAGGAAGGAAGGGAGGAAAGACAAGGGGAATAATTAAAACGAACAGACAAACTTCATTTGTCCAATTCACACATTAGTGCACGAATGCAACGCTTGTAACGGACTTCAGAAATAAATAGGAAAAGGTGCAAAGAAAGTTTTCGGGTGAGCGGCCCAAATGAATGGTATATACAGGAAACACTGCATTTCTTCTCCTGTAACGCTCACATGTGAACATTTACACAATGACCAAATGAAATGAAATGCGTTAAGTGAGTGCAAAAAGTCAACTGCAATCCTTTTTCTGCATTTAGGAGACCAAAATCTCTAATGGTTCATCTCATAACATTTCACTTGAAAATATTCAATACAGTGACAAAAAAAAGAAGAGTTCTGAGGTCTGTGAGGGTTCATTAGAAGTACCTCCAAACTCTTAGATAATCTTGCAGCAACTTTTTTTTTTTTGTCGCAATAAACACACCATCTTTGGTAGTTTTCAGAGCCATCAACCGCATCTCATTTCCCATCTTCATTTTCTTTTTTTGAGATAGAGAACTAAAAGTGAACAGTGATGATTTAAACTGGACGTTTTCAGACAGTTTGGGGTAATAACCTAGCCCCTGCAACAAAGGATATATTCTCATTATCAACTCATCTGTAAATTAGTCGCTCAATTACTTCTTTTTTTGCAGCAATACATCCGAAAATGTCCACGGCACTTTAAAAGTCCAAAATGTCTCCTCTCGTCCGACCGACGGCGGTCCAAAGCCCAAAGATATTCAGTTTACAGGGATATAAGACATTTCTGCAAAGTGTGACAAATAATAAAAAAAAAAAAAAAAAAAGCTACTGTACAATAACAAACAAGTGTTTCACTTTGTGGCTGAAATCGTCGTCATCATCTAAAAATCACAAAAAACCCCAATCAAAAACAATTTAAAAACTGAAACAGAGTTTGAATGAATCTCTTGTTTTACCCAAGGAAAAAAAAACACAAATGAAAGAGAAGGAAAGTGCAACGAAAGAAAGTCTGAGTGTTTTCAATTGGGTATGTTGAATGTCTCTAAATACTGCGGTACCCAGAAGCCTCAGCAGCCTTTGTCCAAGCACACCTGTGAAATCATTTCATCATCATCACATTGAAGGAGGCTTCGGCACTGTGCTCAGGAACAAAACAAGCTAACTTGACACTCTCTGACTTGGATGTGTCTTCTTCCTCCGGGGGGGCAGGTGCTTACACCATTTCAAAAACAAAAACACAATGATATTCGAATAAAAGTAAAGACTACGGGTTAACACTGCTGCTAGCTATTGCTGCGCTGAAAGACGCGCGGCCGTTCCACTAACCAACACGGGCTAAAGCTAGCCGTGTGGGGTCAACACGTAGCTATGGCTAGCCCCAGTAGCTCCCATGACGCTCGCTTAAAGCTTTCAAGTGGCAACCGCGGCCCGGGCAAAACCCACTTTCCAAACGCATCAGACGCATCGCCGATGACACAAAAAAGGGGCTGAAGTTGTCTACGCGGGAATGCGTCTTTACCATTACGAACATAGCATTAGCAACCCCCAAAAAGTAGGACCTTCCTTTGAGGAGCGGTCCTCCTCCACTGTAACGTCATGAGCTACCAGTTTCACGCAACACCTGCCGGCCCCCGTCAGCGGAAGACGAGTGACTTTGGGACGTATAAATAAAAACCGACTGGCCTCCACGTATGTCTGTAGGTTAGCAGGGGTAAGACCGCCGAGGATTATTATGAACCAGGAGTGACACGTCCACGGGCCACTCTTCAACATCAGCGTTACCCTAAAGCCGCGTTACCCTAAAGCCGCATCCCGTTTTCAGGTCTTTTTTTTGCTGATGTCACCAAAGTCTGTTTCTATAGCAACAGATGATTCTTATAGTGTTCCATTTTACAAAAGAACCCCAAAACAAACTGTACAACTGTAAAAATGGTGTCCCTTCCGGGCGGTTGAAGCTGTGAGCTCTTCACATTCAAACTCCTCCTCTGTTCTCCCTTCCAGGTGTGTGGGTCTACTTTGTCCCCTCCTCCTCCTCCTCCTCTGCCTCCTCTTCCTTGCCTTTCTCCTCCTCTCTGCCTCCTCCATCACCTGCAGCAGCCTCTTTCTCGCTGCCGTTTTGTCCTCCGCCTCCACCATCGCCACCGGCCTCGTCCCCCTCAGTGTCTTTAGACTCTTCCTCGTTGCCCGCGCTCTGAAAAGTACAAAACACATAGTCATGCCTGACTGAACTTTGATTAGCTCATGATAGACAAAGTGTATTATTATTATTATTATTTTTATTATGTGCACATTTCATTCTAAAATCAAGGGACTGTGTGTGATTTTGGGGGGGGGGGGGGGGCGTCCAAAAGTGTACCGGCTTCAGGCGGCTCCTCCTCCGGCTCGGGACCCGGGCCTTCATCCTTTGGGACAGCGCCAGCAGCTTGTTGTGCCTCTGCCTCTTCTTCGCCTTCTCCGCCTCCTCTCTCCGCTTCTCCTCCGCGTGGTCCGAGTCCGACTCGTCCTGCCGCTGCAGCCTGCTCCGCTTCCTCGGCTGCACCATCCTCTTTGGTTGGCTCCTGTGCTCCTTCTCGTCGTCGCGGTCCTCCTCCTCTTCGTCGTCGTCGTCGTCGTCCTCCTCCGCCTCCTCCTTCTCCCCGGGACTGGAGGACGAGGAGCTGTCGTCGCCTCCCAGGAACGAGCGCTTTCTGCGGGTCACCGAGCGGCTGTCGTCGCTGGAAGTCGCCCCGGAATCGCTGCGGCCCCCCTCCTCCTGCTCGCTGTCCTCCTCCTGGGAGCTCTGGAAGTCGGATTGGGATCCCGCGGTGGAGGAGGAGGAGGAGGAGGAAGAGAAGGAGCCTTCGTCACTGTCGTCCAGGATGGAGGCGGGCAGGCCGATCTGCCGCTTCTTCGATGCGTCCACCTTGGTTTTCCGCATCGACGCGAACATTTTCCGCTTGTACAAGCTCTCCATGTCTGCACGCGGTACCGGAGACCAGTGACATTAAACAGAAAACCGAAACAGAGAACCGGACTGGGTGTAAACACGCTAACGGCGCAGCTAACGCTACTTAGCTTCTATCTTCGTCTGCGCGTCACAACGACGACAACGTGTTATTTGTGTCAAAAACACAACATGGCGCCTGAATTCTCCTCCGTGCAGTTTTATTTTGGACTCTGGTCACGGAAGCGTTCTTCCTGTATGTGTTAAAACGGGATATACGAGCTAAAATCGGGACATTTTGTAGATGTTCTTCTCAGTGTGGCTAGCTGTGTGTTATTGTTGTGGCTCCCGCTTCTTCTTCGCTGAAAGAAATCACGCAACACAGTGTTGGGGCGCCGCCTGTGGCGGAGAGCAGTGCTGCAGACTGCACGATGATAAAACCTCAGAAACACTGCTTAAATATGGTAGAAATGTAAATGAATAAAAATTCCCCTCAGGATCTGTGAAGAGGGCGTGTATCAGCTCTTTCAGAGACAGAAGATCAGGAAGGTACCAGGCCCAGGCGGCGTGTCATCCCCTCCTGTCTGAAAGTCTCTGCTGAGCAGCTGGCCCTCGTCTTCACGCAGATCTTCAACAGTCCCCCTCCTGCTTCATGATCCATAATCATCCTGGTCCCCAAGAAACCCTCTATCACAAGACACAATGACCACAGGCCTGTCGCCCTTGGCATCATGAAATCCTTCCAGTGACTGGTGTTGGCCCCCCTGGAAGGAGCAGAGGAAGCACTTCTTGCACCAGCTCAGGAAGTTCAACCTGCCCCAGTTCTACAATAATCCAGATAATCCAGTCTACAATGGACCTTCAAGACCTCAGAGAAAATCATAGGTGCCAGGCTGCCCTCCACTCGGGACTTATACATGTCCAGAGTCTGGAAACATCACTGCAGATCCATCACAACCCTGGACACAACCTGGTCTATTCGTATTGTTTACAATCTACAGAACGCTTTACTCGTATATAGACATTTATATATATTCAGTTATATATTCAACTATTTCTTCACCTACTTGTATGAACATAATAGTTCCATGTTAACACAGCTGAAAGTATACATACAATATGAAATTCATGAAAAAAGCACTGCCATTAAAGACAGAATGACGTCACTATATAAAAAAGGACTGAACTACCCTCTATGCAATCTCGGAAACCGATCAACTATACCCAAAAACGCTATCTAGGGTTCCCAGATTGCTAAAAAGCTAAATGCGTGTGACATAGTGGTACGCTGCTAGGATAGGTAGCTAGTTCCAGCATCCAATTCATACGACTTCTAGTTCAATGTAACACACAGACAGTTTGGCACGACATGATTTAGAAGCCAACACTTACCATACTGTACATAACGTGAACTACCGTCCAGCTCATTTAATACTGACGCCATGCCGGATTCAGAACGTTCCACATCAGCGGCAGCCATCTTGGTTGTAGTTTGTGGTTGGTACCTCAGCTGTGCCACTGGGAAAAACCATAGACTGTATATACAGATGGACGACTTGACAGCTCCCCATAAAAGTGAATCCAAAACATCTTGATCGCCCCCTGGTGGCCGGCTGCAGTATAGGTTATAAGCCCCGCCCCCTCCATGTTAGTGGATGGGACATGGGCCAAACTAAAAAAAATCAAAGTGCACATCAAATACATTTTTCCCAAAGATGGTTTCTGTCATTTTAGGTGGTTCTTATCACGCTGATGTTTGTTCAAGTGTTCGTTTTTCTGACACATTTGGTTTGATGCCTTAAAAAAGGGGGTGAAACGTCATCAGCGGCAGCCATCTTGGTTGTTTACAAAAAATTCCTGGAGGGCGCTTAAACCCGCCCCTTGTTAGATAAACACTTGTGATTGGCCCGACCTGAATCAGGCCGGATGGAAATCTGTCTGTAAGGGGGCCCGGAGGCTCCAGTCAGTTTCTGTTCAATGAATTACAAATTTGTATTGTTAATACTGGATTCACCAATTTCTTTTCTCCACAAGACATTTTGACATGTGACAGAAGGAAAAGCACAGGTGTAAATAATCAAATTGATGATGGCTGAATTCCATTCAGCTGCTTCAGAGGTCAGGGTCCCGGTGTTGTGCATGCTGACTCAACAAACGCAGCATTAAGAAAGAAACCTGCTCTCGGATCGAACGTTCAGTGGGATTTTAATGTTAATATGAATATTTGTAACAAGTGGGTGAGTTTTCACTGTTCGTATCACATCATGAACCGTAGACGACATACTGTAATTTGTGAGATTCTGGAATCATCTACATCAAGCGACTGCGTAATGGGTTCATTACAAACTCTTATGTCCTCTTACAGACCCTTGGTCAGGACTTCTGCGCCAGGAGCGTGCTCAGTTTGATCTTCCCGTCCATGGAGGCGGTCAGGCAGGTGCCGCAGTCCACCGCAGAGCACCAGTCAACGGTCACCACCGGAGCTTTGTGCCCGCCCAGTGCCAGCACGCTCTCCAGAGCCGGCTCCCCATTGGTCAGCTGGATGAGGGGGAGGTCAAAGGGGTGGGGATGAAATCAGCAAATCAAAACATAGGGCTAGAATTTAAATGAAAATATTAATTTTAATTCGGCGAGGGAAAAAAACAACAACAACAACAAAAATATACTATTTATTTAAATAAATTAAAAAGACTTAATCAAGTTGGTTTAAAAAAGGTGAAGGTGTGTTTACTCTGTATATGAGTCCTCCGGTGCTGGAACAGGTCAGGACGTGTTGTCCTTCCGAGTCGAAGGCGAAGAGTCGCCCGCGAGGAACCTGAACCTGAACAAGAGTTCACTCACATTATTACTATTTGGACATCAACATTTACATTCACTTTAGCTTATCTCCTCGTGTATTTTATTTATGGCGTAATTCACAGGTTGGTTCCCCCGCTAAGTCGGGTTTGGTCCTGTGTGGTAATCAGGTTGGCGATAACCTGCCATGAAACAGCTGTTTCCGCGGAAACACTACTCACCTGTTTGTACCCGCTGTACCCTGACAGGACGAAGGGCCCGGTGGCGTCCTGAGGTAAAGCCTGCTCTGACTGCTTCACCCCACACCGATGGATGTTCCACTGGATGAACTGAACACACGCGCACACACCCACACACGCACGCACACACACACACACACACACACACACACAAACACAAACGCACACACTTATTCACTTAACTGAACAGTGCTATGGCGGTTTCTTTCCAAACATGTAACATGCCCCGCAGCAAATGTCCAACTACCTTATTATTATTTATTCTTTAAATGTTTCAGTGCAATACATACATACATATACATTGTTATTGTACATGTTTTTTACTTTTATTTTTCACTTACATGGGTATATTTTTATTTTCTATTTCTTATTTTTATATTTTGTACATACTTTTATTTCTAAATGTATGCTGCTTTCTACTCTTGAATGGGAGCACCAGTACTGTACAACCCCGCCCCCCCCCCCCCCGGGATCAATAAAGTATTTCTGATTCCGATTCTGAAGATATAAATGACATTTTTTTTTAATCTGTAGGTGGGTTTTCCACAAAATAAACACACACACACCTTGCCATCTTCCCCGATGCTGAAGACGGTGTTTTCGTCGTAGCTGAACTCCACACTGTAAACCTCTCCGTCGTGAGCTCTCCAACTCATAGCGCTCTCATACCGCTGCATATCTGCATCAGCAGAGAGTTCAGAGAACTGTGTAAATGTTACAGGAAGTACTCCAAAAACATTTACACGAGCACAACTACGTTTACACACCTACTTTATCCCATCAGACTGCAGTGGAGACCACAGACTATATTATGTTAATATGTTACATGTACTGTTTTAGTACATTATACTATATAAAAGGTCTATTAGATTTCTATATTAATACAGCCAAACACTAAGTATCATGACTTAATCATATTATATATTAGTCTGCTGTACACCTGCTGACTTTGCTGCTACTAATCACATCACTGTCATGTGTATTTTTGTCTTTAAAGCCACAGTAGGCAATATTATTGAATCATAATTTAGGTTGAAGTGACTCATTTTGACCATTGCATGTCACTAACAATATCTAATTGAGGGGCTCCTTGAAAAAAATGAGCACCCGCCCCCTTTGTTTAGTTGATGTGATTGGCCAGTTACATGCTAGCTAACCCTGATTGGTTGTTTGAGTCAGACCTGGTGCAGTTTTTTTTAAAAGACTAAATACAAAGGGGGGCTTTTTTTTTTTTTTTTAAAGGAGCCCTTCAGTTAGATATTGCTAGTGATGTGCAATGGTCAAAAGTAGTTATTTCAACCAAAATTGTAATTCAATTATATTGCCTACGGTGGCTTTAATTGCTCTTGTATAGTTTATATTTTTATTTCTGTTCTTATTTTTGTTTTATATACCTCTTATTTATGTTTTACTTTCTCTGTTTATCTGTACATATTTCTGTGCTCGTGCTGCTGCAACAACCACATTTCCCCTCTGGGAATCAATAAAGGCTTATCTTATCCTAATAGTCTTTGCTGAGAAGAATGCATCTCTTTGGGATGCATCACTGAAAAATAACATTTTGAAAGGTCTTGTAGAAATTAAGGTAATTTGTCCTTATTTCTGGGATCCTACAGTGTACGTGATCGTAAATAGAGGAATCTACAATGAGAATAATCATTAGCTGCGTCCCTGATAAACACTGACCAAACAGCCTGATGACTCCGTCAGCAGCTCCGGTCACCAGCAGGTTTCCATTGTGGTTGAAGGCCGTGCAGTTAATGGCTACCGGTTCCGGTTCTAAAGAGAACTGGAGCTGAGAGACAGACAGAACACGGATTACACCACAGCGAATTCATACGCTAAAGCTAATGCTAAACATGCTAATGCTAACACTATAATAAATAATGGACGTTCATTCATATGTAAAAATCCTGCACTCCAGCTTTAAGTTATGAATGTTACCATGTAACGTTTATCATTTTAGCGTGCATAAACGTTACATGCCAAACGTTAGTATGGTTAAGCTGTACATAGAGCTTATTGTAACGTACGCAATGTTAGCATATTAACATGATAGGGGTAAGCAAGTAAACATATTAACATGACAGCTGTGCGCGTGTTAGCATGCTAACATAATAGCATTAATGTTGCATTTATGTCATTGCGTGAATTGCTTGAATGTAACGGACGTTCATTTATATGTAAAAGTCCCGCACTCCAGCCTCAAGTCATTGATGTTACCATTTAATGTTTATCATTTTAGCATGCATAAATGTTACATGCTAAACGTTAGCATGGTTCAGCTGTACATAGAGCTTATTGTAACGTACGCAATGTTAGCATATTAACATGATAGCGGTAAGCAGGTAAACATATTAACATGACAGCTGTGCGCGTGTTAGCATGCTAACATAATAGCATTAATGACGCATTTATGTCGCGGCTGCTGGCTTACTACCGAGCTGTACTATTGCTGAACTGGCTGGTTAATCACCTGTTGTTTGACAGTCTTGGTGTCCCAGAGCAGCAGCTGTCCGGACACCGGTATGGGAAGTCGAGGAACAGAATCGCAGCTCCCAGATCGACTGAGAGCTGCAGCTGAGCAGACAAACGACGACCCGCTGGGACTGCATGCTAAAGACAAGATACTGAGAGACAGGGGAAGGACATATTATCAAATATCATTCATTGCGACGTGACCAAATGGAAAACTCAATCATGTTTCCAATATAGCCTACTTTATCACGTAATGGTTCCAGCGTGTAACTCTCCTAAAACCACAAACTGACATTATTAGCTAGCCTTTGGTGTTTGGTGAAAGGTCGTGGCAACCGTCAGAAGAATTGCCAAGAGCTTTGGTAAATTAGAAAATGTTAGCACGGCGGCGTGCTAAAGTAAGGCGGCGAACGCATTGAACGTTACACCTACTACACCATAGCGTGTTAACATTGTCATTGTAAGCACGTTAGCATGGTGCTATTAGTATTTATGTTAGCATACTGACGTTAGCATTTAGCACAAATCATCCCTGTGCTACAAGTACGGCCTCACAGAGCCGCTGGCATGTTGACTCTTAGTCTTCTATTAGAGACACAATGTGTTAATTAGTGAGGTGTATTTTTGAACTTTGGACAGAGCCAGGCTAGCTATGCCTTATGCTAAGCTAGGCTAATTTAGCTTTTAACTTTTTTTAAACTTTTTTTTATTACCAACTGAAGACCCCTTTACACTTCTGCAGTCAGTACGGTTATTCAATACAGTACAGTAGACAGACAAGCAGGTTTACCGTGGGTGAGTTTCGTCGATGTTCATCTCATAAAGATTCTTCTTGGCGTCTGTATCATACAGCCGCACTGTGCCAACACCGCTGCCTAGTAACAACTGACAACACACACATTTCACATTTCATTGACTTACATACATTCATAACCTCCACTATAACTACATGCTTTACCCTAAGGCTGACCTCACCCAAATCCAAGTCTTAACCAAAAAACTGTAGTCCCATAATGCAAGGTCAGTCCCCAATGTCATTGGGTGACGGATTTTTATCTCCACTAAAACAGACTTTTTAAGAGTCTGTCACATGCAGGGTATTTTTGCCTGTGTCAAATATCCAAACTCCAAATTAGAATCAACTTCCATAGGACCACTATGGAAATAATATGTTACATGTTGGTGTTTTTAATCCTGTGTCATGTTTCAATTGTATGCATAACATCTAATCATGTAAATGCTATTTCCTTTATCAGGTTAAAGTATTAATAGAAACCTGAAACCTGATTAATGCTGTTAATGTCTCTACTCAGTTAATGTGCAGTCTGCCTCTTGTTTGTACCAGTCTGTCGGGTTTGGTGGCCCACTCCAGAGACAGTAGAGGAGACTTGGACATGATGGTGGCTTTGGTCTGCATGATGGGGTTGAACGACCACACCTGAGGAAGAGGAAGAGGGGGGGAAGGAGGAGGGAGACGACTTCATTATGTATTAGTTACGTATAGTAATAACAATATGCATGTTTTTATTTTATCTAAGTTCGTACAACCCCAAAGGATAAATGACGCAGATCACCTTGATGACTCCGTCCACGTCCAAACTGGCAACCCGGCGACCAGAGCAGTCAACCCTGGAAAACGAAAGAGGGAGGGATGGGTGAAAGAGAGAGAGAGAGAGAAAAAAAAAAGAGTTTTAGGTTTCGTTTTTATCTTTTACGTGACTTAAAAAGCTAGCTAAGTCCACCTGGGGTTACAATCTTAATATCCTCAGATGATGTTCAATCTGTTACTTCAGAAACCAAGCAGGTTATTGTGAGAAGGAAGGGGTGGGGTCAGTCTGTAGTCTCTTCTGAAGGCCGACCTGCAGTGCATGATGGAGGAGTGGTGTTCTCCGTACTCCTCCTGGCTGAGTTTGATGAAAGGCTGCTCCGCTGACAGACCTCCCCCCTCTGCTCCTCCTCCGCAGCTCTTGCTATTTGCGCAGGAGTCAGGAGGTTCGCCGGAGGTCTCGGAAAGGGGCTCTACCTCCCCCGCCTCCTCCTTCTTCTCTGGTGTCTGAAGACAAACACATGGAAGGATGATGTCAGTGTAAATGGAATCAACATTCAGTCAACAGCCAAACGTCAAACATAATTTAGTTCATTTGAATGGAGTAGCTGCTCATGGCTTATTAAATTATTTTAAAGGTCCCATATCATGCTTATTTCCAGCTCTATATTCTTATTCTGGGACTCCACTAGAGCAGCTTTGCATGGTTCACAGTTGAAAAAAGTCCTTATTTATCATTTACTGGCCCTTCATGCAGCCCCTTAGTCCCCCCTGTCTGAAACAAGCCGTTTTAGACAAACTGAACAACCTCCAAACACAGAGTAGTTCTGAGCAGAGCGCTCCAATAACTCAGACAGACTGAGAGGGTGGATGAGCGTCCCTGTACCAGGTGGGTGGTGCTGTGCCTGGAACAGATGACCTGCTGGGGGGCGTGGCTGACTGTATAGTTGTGACATCACAACCTTACGGAAGTTAAACAAATGAGATAAAACATGTTGACTAGTGAGGTATGGAGGTTTTGGTGGGTGTATTCTTGAACTTTGGGAGAGAGCTAGGCTACCTCTTTCCTCCTGCTTCCAGTGTTTATGCTAAGCTAAGCTAATCACCTCCTGGCTCTAGTTACATGCTCAGTGTACATCTTACACTTGGCAAGAAAGTGAATACTCTTATTTCCCAAAATGTCTATTCCTTCAATAAAACTGACAGAACAAGAAAATGCACCAGATTTTGAAAGAACGCACCAAACTGGTGTGACCACAGCTCTAATACTAAACGTCCCCCAGTTCCACCCTCCAGGTACCTGTGATGGTGGTTTGGAGAAAAGCTCCTTCCTCTCTTTCTCATGGTCCTGGATTCTCTTGTGTCTGGGATGTGTGGTCTGGTTCGCAGGCTGGTTTGTTGACTGTTGGGACTGGGAGCTTGCAGGTTCACAGATTAATGCCTGGCTGGAAACTGGCTTCACTTCCTTAGCTTGGACTGCTTCTTTTGACTTTGCAGGCTAGAAAAGACAAAATCATTTTAGATACAGAGGTTGATCACAGGTCAGCCACTCACAATGTCCTCCAATATGGTTGCCGGGAGAAGATTATAGCCATTACTTGTAGAAAAGCATGACTGGAACATCTGCGTAGCAAAGGCAAGCATGACCAATCAGACCAGCTCATGGGGGATGGTTAATTCAGTACTTGCTTTCCAGGAGGCTTCACGCAGATTTAGGGTTTGGAGTATGATCTGTATGATCTTCTTGATGGGATGGTATTTTTCAAAAATCTCCAGGATAAACCCTGTTTCATACTTTTCATACTTGAGGGTGACGTTGATGTCGTCATCCGCCAGTGTCCGCATGGACCCCTATACGGACAGCCCAAAATGTGCGGCCGCTATGACGCTCTAGAGTACTGGTGATGCTTCTCATCTCTCGTACCAACATACTGGTCCTATTCACATAGGATTTACTCTTTTAGCATTGTTGTTATTGGCAAATGGTCTTCACTTCCATAGCGCCAACTTTAGCGGTTCCCAAAGCACTTTACAGATCAGGTCTCATTCACCTACACACCGATTGCGACCAAGCTGCCATGCAAGGCTGTGTTGGCATAGGCTGGCCTCCATCGGGAGCAACTTGGGGTTCAGTGTCTTGCACAAGGACACTTTGACTGAACCCCCCCCCCCCCCCCCCCGACAGTGCTTCCAAGAAAAGTCTTGTTCAGCTAAAAACAACAAACACACTTTTTCTTCTTGATTTTTATAGTGGTTGGCAAACAAAACAAAAACATTACGGCCACCAATGGAATGGAGTGTGGCTCAGGAAACGTGCATGCGGGGAATGCCAGACCAACGCGGACCCTCAATTGTAGTACGAATGGAACAAGTCCGCAGAAGGCGGACAGTATGTCCGAGGCTTAAGAAGGTAAAAGATCTCTTGAGGGCCGAACTTGTGTGAAAACTTTGACTTTGGATTGGTATAGAGAAGTTGGGGTTTTCCCTATTCCCTTCAATATAGAATTTTCTTGGAACAGGAACTAGTGGACACTAGAGGAAGTGCAGCTGAACACGCTTTAGCTCTGTGGCCGAAAACACCTGAAAACAATTGAAAATTGTAGATTTGGGAATTTAGCAGCCACCACAATCTGCTTGCAAAGAACTTCAACTTCCTGTTTTCAGTCCCACTGAGCTTTTAAACTTAAACACCTGACCTGCTCTCACCGGATTGGTTGGTGGGTCCTTCCTGCCCACTGCTACCTGGCTCGGCGAGGACCCAGTGGTGAACTGAGGCTGTTTCCCCGGAGTACGTCTGCCCTGAGGTAGGAATGTAGAGAAGAAGTTTCTGGAAGGAGTGGTGGTGGTGCTGACAGCGCGCTGACTCGACACCAAGTCCCTAAGAGGACGGAGGGAGAGAGCAAAAAGTGAGAAGGTTTAACAACAGAGTGACTGGTTAGAGCAGTCCCAGTTCTTTCCATTAACACTTCCTCTCGTTTTGGAGTCGCCCTCTGTTTGGCGCAACCATAAAGAAACAGAGGGCTGAAATTCATCGTGGTAAAATAACTTCACCATGGAACAAGATAGTCATGACTCAGAGGAAGCCACCAGAAGCCAACAGCAGAACCGAAACACAAAGACCAACAACAAAGGCGCGGAGCGATGTTCCCTTTGCACTGTAAAATAGGTAGATTGCAATTTGGGCTGCAACTAACGATAACTTTCATTATCGATTAATCCGTTAGTCTATAAAATGTGAAACAATTGTGAAAAACGCTCATCACAATGTCTTGGAGCCCAAACTGACTTCAAATTGCTTCTTTTGTCCAACCAACAGTCCAGAACCAAAAGACTCTTCTTTTACTGTCATAAACGACAAAGAAAAGCAGCAAATCCTGACCTTTAAGAAGCTGGATCCAGCAAATGTTTGACATCATTGCTTGAGAACTGACTGAAACGATGATTTGATTAACAAATTAGTTGGCGATGGATTTTATTTCGATCGATTCATTGTGTCCTAAGCAGACTTAAACGTCATGAAATACAAGGTTCCATTTGTGTGTCAGTAATGAAGACTTTGTATGATACATTTGCCCATGCTTTACGGTTGCCCCTGTTGTACATTTGCCAGGTTTTCATCCAAGTGTAGTGCGAATTTTAACCAAATCTGCAGAAAATCTGCAAAAGAAAATGTGAATTATTTGTGTGTTTCCATCCACAAATGTTATGAGAATATTAGGAGTTGGGAACATTAAGATAAACAGCTCCTTTTTTTAACCTCTGCCAAGCCTAAAACCTTTTGCAATATTTTGCAAGTATACATATATATATATATTTTTTTAAATGTTTCCATCCACCTGTTTTTATGTGCAAATTGAAAATGCACCTAATGATGTTATCTTACTCCTCGTCACTGTTACGTCCTAGTAACGCCTGAAAGTGTGAAGTTCAAGTTCATCCACGTCCACGTATGTTCCTTTATGTTATTTGGACCATTGGCTCCTTGATGCTAACTAGCTTGCCGATCGCAAATTACTTTATCAACTAATGCTATCAAGCAACCAATGGCAGACCCATGCCACATAGCTAACTCACAGCTAGCTGGCTAACTTTACCTTACCTTACCTTAGGTTACAGTTAGCTAATTGTCCGTCCCTGCCTTGCATCGCTCTTGGCTAGTAGAAATCAATCGTTAGTCATACACCTTCGCTTTGTACCATATTATTTATTGATGGCTAAAATCAACACTGCGAGCCAACTAACGGATCCACTCAGATAGTATTTTGCTAGCAATAATATTAGCGCGCAAGCTAAGCTAAGCTAGCTAGCTGTAACTTAGCTACGCTGCATAGATCTGCCGTTGATTGCTTCGTAATGTTAGCCGATAAAGTAATTTGCAAATGGCAAGCTAACCAGTTTACCTGCCATATTTCGCTACGCTAGCCAGCTAGCCAGCAAGCAATCAAATTTGCCCGTGTTAGCACGCAAGCCAGGCTGTGTTTGGCTGCGTTTCGGTGGGTGCCGGTCATTTGTTGGCATTAGCAGGCTCCATTTCTGGGCCAGCGCTAGCTAGCATCGCACACTGTTGGCGCTGTAGGGTCTGAACGTAATGACAGATCCTTTGCATTTTCCTTTACATAGAAATCAGTCCACAACCAAGAAAGTCAGGGAAGGACTCATTTGTTTAAAGTTACGTAACAATCCGATCACACATTGCCAATTAAAAAGTGACTAATACATGTAAATTGTTACATATAGTACCTTTAAAGTGTGGACATGTGGCTTTGCTGTCAGGGGCTCCTTGGATCTAGAGTGACCCGTCTGAGGGGCTAAGGCTCTCCAGATCACTAAGTTCCTTTAAATCACCCCTTTAAACTCATTTGTATCTACCAACATGTTCATGTTTTTCTGTGCTTGACCTCTTGTTATGTTGTTCTGTATATTAAAGTATCTCATTAGTGGTGTTCATTTTAGAGTGTACTGTATCTGTCAGCCCGGTCTACAGTCCACCGTCAGCGTGTGAGAACCCGAAGTGAAAATTTGCAAAAATGCACCCTACTGACAAACAAACTACAATTCATCAGGTGAATTGTTTATTTGGCAACATCAACTGCATCACAGCACACAGTGTAAAAACAGCAAAAGTACTGTATCATTAACAATAAGTTAGTTAAAAAATCTTTTCTTTCTCTTTTTAAATATATATTTTATATTAACAGACACAAAATAACTCAGCAGTGTTGTCTGCTTTAAAGTGCCTTCTGAATTCTTCTAAAAGTGACTCTGGGATGAAGACACGAGGTTTCTGAATGACAGCCTGTTACAGCTTCACTTCACTTCACTGAAAAAAACAAAAAGCGCCTGTACGTTTTCTACTCATGACACTGACATTTCTACGGAAGAAAGCGCCAAAACAATTAGAATTGATGCTAAAGTACAGTATGTGCAGTAGACAATATTTCTGAATTATAATTTCGGTTGAAGTAACTCATTTTGACCATTGCATGCCATTAACAATATCTAATTGAAAGGCTCCTTTAAAAAAAATGTGGGTCTGTGAGCACCCGCACCTTTCGTATTTAGTTTTTCTTTAAAAACTGGACCAGGTCTGAATCAAACAACCAATCAGGGTTAGCTAGCACGTAACTGGCCAATCAGGGGTTATCAGGGGGGTTCTGCGTTTTGATTCCTCTCTTTCAACCGTTCTTATTCACACGCCAATCCAGAAGGTGGAACCTTCTGTAGAAGCCCTTGTTTGCACAGAGTCGATGTGATTGGCCAGTTCCGTGCTAGCTAACCCTGATTGGTTGTTTTTTTAAAAGACTAAATACAAAGGGGGCAGGTGCTCAGAAAGAAAGAAGCCCTTCAATTAGATATTTTTAGTGACACGCAACGGTCAAAATTTGTTATTTCAACTGAAATTATAATTCAAAAATATTGTCTACTGTAGCTTTAATTTAACAATTCTGAGAATGGAGTGAGAATTCATATTTCAGTCTCACATCTGACCGAGCTGGCATTACTCAAAATTTCTACTTTATCCTCAGATAAATCTCAGGACTCTAACCAGATGTTGTTTTTTCAGTAACTTCTGGCACCCTTCATTTAGCGCGAGGTCGGCCGTGTTGTGTTGTAAAATTCAGCAAACAAAACGGCTCCGTTCTGTACAATTGACAAACTCATAGTGGAGCTTTGAAAAGAAAACCCCAGTAAAATAAAATGCAGTGAGGTAAAATTGAACAACAAGCCAGCATGCTAACGTGCTAACATCAGAAACATTTCTGTGTCTGTCCTGTGTTCGGTGGTAAGAAATATATATATACATATATAAATAAAAAAGCATCAGGATGAAAAAGACGAAAATGCGATGGACAGAAATTATGCTCTGATTAATATTTCAAAAGTGCTTTTAGAGAGAAAATTTAAGATGGCTGCCATCTGAAAAAAACACACATAATACAGTTTTTGTTTTTCCATTTAAGTGCTTAAACCGATATATAAAAACCAGAACTTAGTTTATACCTGTCAATTGAGATCCTCTGTTTTTTAACCAGTTTATATCCAGAGATTCTAATACATCAGAAAATAATACTTCATTTCATTTAAACCCACGACAACCATCCAGGGAGAGCCATAGCAGTTACCACGCCCCTCACGGTCAGTGGGGTCCGCCATGTTAAAAAGTATAAAACGAATAAATAACTTTGGTTAAAAGCACATTGTTGTCGACCGGTCATCTAAATCAAGAGTCAACACAAGGAACATTTAAAAAAACAAAACAAAAAAAAACTGACAGAATGGCAGCCATTTTAGTTGTGGTCAGTCATCAGTAAAGACAGTGATGTTAGTGTCTCACAGCTCAGTGTCTCCAAGTCGGTCCATATTCTGGACGTACAGCGGCAGCTTGTGGTGGACCATCTCGTCTCCGTCTCTCTGGTCCCGACTCTCTGTCTGCAGGGCAAACAGCTGGACGAGATAAGGCGGGAAGACAGACAGACAGCTCAGACGCCGCAACAAAAGGACAAAAATATGCACCACAATACCATCTAGCAACGCTCAGCATGGGACTGCTGAGACAAAACAATCCGAGCGGGACTTTTAAAAAAGATAATGATGGAACTTTTTAAACAAAACGAAGGGACTTTTCTTTATTCAAACCATTAAACCATGGCACCATATAATGAAACGTTTAAATTAAATGGCAGGATGTTTTCAAGCAAACTGGGGTGACATTACAGTACGCAATATGGAACTTTTTCAAGCCAATCTTCATCGTCACGACCGCGTACATAAAAAAAATTTCATTTTAATACCAAATAGTGGGACTATTTAAATCTCACTCGATTTTTTAAAGTAAGTTGAATGGAACTTGCTAAACCATTAGACCACGTGAAACTTAAAGCTACAGTCGGCAAATGTAATTGAATTGTAATTCTGGTTGAAATGACTCATTTTGATGAGATGAGAATTAAAGCTACAGTAGGAAATATTGTTGAATTATTGAATAATTTCAGTAGAAATAACTAATTTTGAACATTGCATGCCAGTAATAATATCTAATTGAAGGGCTCCTTTAAAAAAATGTGTCTGTGAGCACCCACCCCCTTTGTATTTAGTCGATGTGATTGGCCAGTTACGTGCTAGCTAGCCCTGATTGGCTGTGTGATTCAGACCGGGTCCAGTTTTTTTAAAAGAGTAAATACAAAGGGGGCGGGGGCTCACAGACACACATTTTTTTTAAATTTCAATTAGATATTGTTCGTGACATGCAATGGTCAAAATTAGTTATTTCAACTGAAATTATTCAATAATTCAATGTTCAATTTGTCTCTTCTCATTTCAACTACTTGAATCACATCTCATCTAATGTAATTTCACTGGATATTATTTTATCATATCGTGTTTCATGTGTTTTGTTTTTTCTCTCCACAAAAAAACATTGCAGATAAAACCTTATTGTAAAAATAGGAAATATTTTATTTCCTGGCTTCTTCTCACCAGCTGCCGGAGCTGTTCGTTCTCTTCGGTCAGGCTGGTCGTCTTCTGGACTTCAGCATCGAAACTCAGCAGGACTGGCTGGGGTGAAAACCAGTCAAGGACTAAACAAACCAGCAAATCCGGAGATAAATGGCGCTGGACACGGCGGGCAAGTTTGCCGACGCGCGCCACGGCGTCCTCCGCTATTAAATCCAACCGTGCTACAAACTGGACATTAAACTGTAAAGGATATGCATGCACTGGAAGAGGACAGACAGGAAGTTGTGCAGCGAAACCAGGAACGTGTCGGCCCACTGGCGGGAGAAGTACGGTGAGAAGGCGGGGTTCTGCTCGGGGGCGGGGATGAACGGCAGGATGAACCAGTCACGCCACTCGGCCTGACCCTGCAGCTCCAACGCCTGCTTCTGGAAAAACTCCTGAGTCTTCTCCAGGCTTCCTCTCTAGCAAGGATGAAAGGAGAGGTCTTTTAACCGTCGCCGTGTTTCAGAAACAGTCCGTGGGGTGTGCCGGATCTCTCGGCGGGACGTTTACCTGGATGGTGTTGATGACGTAGTATCTGTACAGGCTGGTCCTCAGTTTGTTGACCGTGGATCTGTAAACATCCTCCAGTCTGCAGAAGAGACGTCGGTCCAGGTAAAGCCAGTATTCCTTCAGACCGGACAGGTCAAAGCTCTGGACAAACTGCTGCAGCTGATCGATGATCTTGTCCACCTGCAGACGGAGACGTTTCAGAGTGATGACACACCAATAAAAAGAAAATCATCCCTTTAAAAAAAAAAAAAAAAAAGGAATCAGTCGTACCCTGAAGCCTTTCTCCTTGTCGGCTTTGATGTCGCTGTCCAGGTGTTTCAGGGTGCTGGTGAAGCCGCGGTAGACCAGGTACTCTCTCACATGTTCGTCTGTCCTCTCCACTGCCGACCCCATGGTGACCTCTGACCCTGCAGGCTACAATATAATACAGTTACACAATAGAGTGCTGCAGGAATGAGTCCTAAAATCCCGGAAATGAGTTTGCATTTTTACAATTCCGGTTCCCTCGTCTGGAAGCCCATGGGGTTTTTGGTTAGATGCCTGACATAAGGTCTGTGGTTAACACAAGCTTAAAGGGGACCTATTATGCCTCTCTGACATCAGATAGACCCGGCGGTTGAAAAAACTGAAACGGAGCGCTCAGAGTAGTCTGAAGCCTGAGCTTTCGGCTCACAGGGATTACTTTTACATACGTTTACCTCATTATTTGGTAACTTTGGCAACGTTCAGTATGAATATCCAACATTGTAACATTATATATATGACAGGAAATGAGAAAAAAAGCATAATAGGTCCATGTTTCGTTCTACGACACAAATTACGTCAATACCCCCACTCGTGAATTGTGAAGCTGTTACGTGTCTTAAAAAAGGCGGCTAAATGAGGCCACAGCGGAGAGTCATCTACTCGCTTGTCCGCCTTCACAGCCTCGTTGTGTTTATACTCTACATCTATATAATATACTAATAATAATCCAAAATCCCGTAGAAAAATCCCATCGGCTTTTTGTCAAGGGGAACCAGGGCGGTCTGCCAAATATTAATGAATTATTATTAGTAATACAGAACAAATGTGGTGTTTCTATTGGTGTGCAGATAATCATTCATAAGTCATAAACAACCAATAATAAATCACCTGCAATCATCACGTTATTTATACTGTTATTTATGAACAACCCTTCTAAAATGCTGAACTTTTTGAGTTAGGTTTGGTGATTTCCGCCCCGTTTAATATCCCAACGCCCTAAATGACCGTCACACGCGTCCCTGCGGGGATAAAGTAGCATTAGCTGAACAGCCAGTGTTCTGTTCACTTTCAACTGTGCGTGAAGCCGCTCCAAACATTAAACATAAAACATAAAAATTAAGTGTTGTCCGTCTTTCGGCCGCGAGTAGTTTTGATTCCGCTCCGCTCTGCAGTAGACAAACTCTCAAGCCAGACTGCGTTCAAAAATCTCAGAAAACTGGACACGCGTGTAATTAAGGAGACGTACGCGTTCGCTCGGCAAACACCAAACATTGGTAAATTAATGTTAACTGTGTTAACTTTGAAGTGTCACAGAAGCTCCAGTTAGTCTTTACTTTCCGCAACGGCGTGTGTGTGGGTGTGGGTGCGTATGTGTGCCACCGCAGCGAACGACATGTTCATATATATTTTTTTTTTACATATTCTGACGAATTTGAATTACACTTGGAGGGTTAAATATATGCCGAGTTAACACGCGAATCGCGTTTACACAAGAAAGGCCTTCAGCCATGGCTTCATGTTTACGTACCTCGGTTGACAATCAAGATGATCTTGAATTGAGAGTTTTTGTGGCGGAGTTTGGTGTTTTCGTGCACGGGCCGCCGCGAAACCAAACCTCCGGCCACGAACAACGGATTCAACGCTATTTAGCTCCACGCAAACTGCTGCTCCTCTTGTCTAACTCTGAGTGTGACCAAACGCAAAAATACTTACGACAACAAAACACAGAAGTCTCTTCCTGTTGTGTATGCCCCCCCGACAGTCATGTGACGAGTTCATGTGACGAGTTCATGTGATGTCGACAGCTACTGGTGAACCCGGAGCGCCCTCTGGCGGCCAACCGGCCATTGTAAGACACCCCCCTCCCCAATTAAATGTATTGTAAAGAAAAAAAAAAGTTAAATCTTTTGCCTTTATTTATGATTTATTTTGTATTTTTCTTATTTACTGTTTATTTTCTTTTTAAAAAAATGTTTTGATATTCACACATACAAGATTTGATTCTATACTCCATCTGCATTGTTTAAAGTTACAGTTAAAGTTGCAATATTATTGAATTATAATTTAGGTTGAAATAACTCATTTTGACCATTGCATGTCACCAACAATATTTAATTGAAGGGCTCCTTTAAAAAAATGTGTCTGTGAGCACCTGCCCCCCTTTGTATTTATTTATTTTTTTTAATTTTTTTTTTTAAATTGGACCAGGTCTGAATGAAACAACCAATCAGGAGTTTTGTGTTTTGAGTCCTCTCTTCCAACCGCTCTGATTCTCACTCCAATCCAGAAGGTGGAACCTTCCGTGGAGCGCCCGTTTTGTACAGAGTCGATGTGATTGGCCAGTTTCGTCCTCGCTAACCCTGGTTTTTTTGGTTGTTTCATTCAGACCTGGTCCACTTACCCCTCTAAAACACTATTTAGAAAATTGGAAGTTATCTGATCCAAACTTTCTGCGGACATTTTAGTTTCACATGTTACAGCAACACGAAAGCAGATTCTTTTGATATTTTATTTATTATTCTTGTTGATATTTTACATCATAAATCAAACATTTTGAATGTAAAAGTCAGCATGTTTACCTGTTCCATATATACACTTCAAAGTGTCAACACTTTGCCTGTAACACCACGTCCATATCCACTATTCATCTCCGCCGTCTTTTGGACGGTGTGTGCTATATTCATTAAATTATTCATAGTATTTCTTTGTCTCTGGTGACCTAATATTTGACATTTTGACAGTGTAGGGTTGTAATAAAGATGTAGCATGGCTCAATATCACAGTTCCAAAAAAAAAAAGTTATCAAGTAAATAAACAACAACAACTACAAACAGTAAACAGCCCAACTTCATTTAGAGTTATATATGGTGACCCCCAATAGAATTCTGGAATGCTACTGCAGCTCACTGAGAAGCCTCACTTAAAGGAGCATTTTCCTACTTCATCCAAACAAACAGCTTTATCTCGAAAACATGAAGATATAGGCCTAGACTGCTGGGGGACTTCCCATGATGCACTGAGCTTTCCTCCTCTCCCTCTCCCGCTCCATCTTTACACATTCATGTCCCTCCAATGCATGTTACTAACTTCATATCTTCCCCGGAGTTTCTTTGTGCTTTGTCGTCTCGCAACCGGTCAAAGCAGATAACCCCACCACCCAACCTACCTAGAGTCCTGGTTCTCCTCGAGGTTTCTGCCTCTTAAAAGGAAGTTTTTCCTTGCCGCTGTCGCCAAAGTGCTTGCTCATGGTGGGAACTGTTGGGTCTCTGTAATAACATTATAAAGAGTCGGTCTAGACCTGCTCTATGTGTAAAGTGTCATGAGATTACTTTTGGTGTGATTTGGCGCCATATAAATAAAATTGAATTGAATATGAATTGAGTCTGACATTTAAAAAAAAACAAAAAAACAAAAACTCCCCATGAAACAACAAATTGCACCGAAGCTCTTGTAAAAAGCTATTTCCCATGACTTCATAATTTATCATATCTCCCTCACACACACAACACACTTATTTTCTTTGAATAAACTCGTCATCACAGCTGTGTTATTAGAACAAACAGCAGTAATGTGGAAGCAGTTAGTGTCTTTGGTGACTGATATGAGAAAAGAAAAAAAAGGCGCTTAATTTATATGCGGAAAAAGTCGCTGCGCCTCCGGTCGGTCCTCCCTACTGACTCTTCGTCGCACGGAAAACAGCGTCCGTCTCCGGCAGTGAGAGCCGGGTAGGTCCCGCTGTTTGAGATGATTTTGAGCATAAAACTTGAATTCGCAGTGTCTTTGGCGCTTTTTTTTTTTTTTTTTTTTACATTTAAAGGCGGAAACCGAGTGGTAATCCGCGAAAAAATAAAGTCACATCTCAACGTTACGATGTGTATTTCCGGTTCCGGTTGTTGATGACAACTTGAAGTGTCTACAATACAAAGCTCGGGACTTTATTTTTTTCCGTGTTTTGACACTCTGGGAATGGTTTTTAAATGACAGGCGCTCCGGGGCGCTATGGGGGGTTAAAGCAGATAAAAAACAAACAAACAAACAAACAAAAAACCTAAAGTAGAAAAAAAAAAAATACGACATTTACAGAAGACAAAATCACAAACTGTTTAACACACTAGATGTCTTTTAAGCTCTATTTACGAAAGAGATTACAGATCAGAAAATAGCCCTACAAAATAAAAGCAGGCGCCACGAGGTCGCTATGGTAACAGGGTAAACAACACGGAGTGAAGGTAGAACTCTGCCGCTGTGTGCACGAGTTACCGTGGCAACAGGTAAACAAGAGGCTCAGACGACAGGGGAGAGACAATGTCGACGAGAAGAGAAGGAAGAGCAGAGGAGGAGAACAAGGGGGTCTCTTCCTCAGAGGAGGAGGAAGACTTTGAGGAGGCGACGAGGGAGGCTGCCTCCTCCACTGCTTTCAGAAGAGGACCCACACCCTCCAAACAAGTCATCCCCAAAATCCCAGAGGCGGTGGACGACTTCCTGAGGAACTTTCTCCGGAGAGCCGGCCTGAGCCGGACCCTGAACCGCTTTGAGGCCGAGTGGTACGGCTCAGCTCAGAAACACCTGCCAGAAAGTATGGCGAAGGCAGCCACCAGCGTCTCCTTCATCCCCGACGCTCTCACGCACGGGCAGCTCCTGCAGAGCGAGCTGGAGGCGGTCCGCAGGGAGACGGACCTGCTCAGGCAGGAGGTGCTGGTGGCAGGGGAGAGCCTGGTGAAGCTGCAGAGGGAAAGGGACTACCACCGGCTGCAGTACCAACGGGTCGCCGAGGACAAAAACAGCCTGATCGAGGACTTCAAACAGCTGAGGAAACACCTGGAGTCCTACGAGCCGGCGCTGAGGCAACTGGACAACAAATATCAAGCAGCTCTGAGGCAGAAAATGCTCATCAGTTTGAAAAAGGGCAGAGTTCAAAACGCCGCAGACCCAAGACTGAATAAGGAAAAACCCCAAATCAAGAAAGAGAGCAACAGCGCTGATAAATCACCGGCAAGAAGCACCACAACCAGACATCCAAAGGACACAGAATTTCCCGCCTGCAGCGGCCTGGCGAGCCCTCGCAGGGCCCAGGTGAACTTCCAAACACGGAAGGACCCCGGTTCCTTCAGCCTGTCCTGCTCCATCCGAGCCCACGGGCTTCCCATCAGCTGCGTCGACCTCCACCCACGAGAGCCGATCCTCGCCTCCGCCTGTGACGACCGCAGCTGGAGGCTGTGGACGCTGCCGGCCAGCGGGGAGAAGGTGAGAGAAAGAAGGAGGAGATGACTGCCCAAGACAAAGTAGATGAGTCAAATGAGACGCTAAGAGATATAATCAGAAACAACGGGAGATCATTAATACCCTATAAAAAAAAAGAAAACACCAGATAAGTTAAATGATGAGACCAGAAAAAAAAAGAGCCAATGAAATCATGTCTTTTGGTTGACAGGCGAGGGTCACTCTGATTGGCTGATGTCCTGAAATGTGATGTCATGTAATGTGTGTTGCCAGGTCGGTCAGATGGTGCTGACAGGCGAGGGTCACTCTGATTGACTGATGTCCTGAAATGTGATGTCATGTAATGTGTGTTGCCAGGTCGGTCAGATGGTGCTGACAGGCGAGGGTCACTCTGATTGGCTTTCTGGCTGCAGTTTTCATCCTGATGGCGCAAAACTGGCAACAACCAGTGGAGACACTACGGTAGGCTTGTCTTATTTTGTGGGTGCCCCATCTCTTCTCCGTTTCCCTGATCTTTATCGCACTGTGGTTGACCCTTGGATCGTTCCTCCTGCAGGTGCGGCTCTGGGATTTCTCGCGGGGCTGCTGCCTGTTGACGCTGTCCGGTCACAGCCAGCCTACCTGGGGCTGCTCCTTCCACTCGTGCGGCCACTTTCTGGCTTCCTGCTCTGCCGATGGAACCGCCAAGCTGTGGGACCTGAACAGCCAGCGCTGCCGCCTCACACTGCGTCGCCACACCGCCTCCGTCAACGGCGTCCGCTTCCTGCCCTTCACCAACCTCCTCCTCACCTGCTCGGCTGACAAAACCCTCGCCATGTGGGACGCCAGGCTAGGCATCAGCACCGCTACCTTCCATGGACACCAGCACCCCTGCAACCACACCGCCTTCACCCCGGCAGGCAACGTCATGGCCTCCTGCGACTCGTGTGGCATTGTCAACCTGTGGGACATCAGGAAACCCGCGTTGGCAATGGCCACGGTAGACGCCGGGCCACTGGCTGCCAACCAGGTGGCTTTCAGCCCATCGGGGAAGTCGCTGGCAGTCGCCAGCAGCGACCGTCTGGTCAGAGTGGTGGAGGTGGATTCCTGCGTGGTGAGCAGCCTGTCGGGACACAGCGACGGCGTGCAGAGCGTGACATTTGACCACAAGGGGGAGACTGTGATGTCAGCAGGGAGCGATGGGGTGATTAACGTCTGGTCGTGACAAAATGTGAATGTGAATGAAGTGAAAAGTGACACCAGATGAGGATGTTTCAGAATCTATACCAAAATGACTTTTTTGGTTAGCTTATTTTTGAGAAATAAAGGAAATAGGGTTAGCCTTAACCTACCCCTAACCTTATAGCAAGTCCTCGCCCTACTACATTACGGGGACTTCCGTTTTTGTCCCCATAAGGAAGACGAGTCCCCACAATGGGAGTGTGTAAACAGATTTGTCCCCACAATTTCACGAGTGACATGCAGCATACAAAAGATGGAAAAGGCAAGAAAAAAATAGACCAGGGAATGTTTAGTGTTTGCATGGGTGTTATATATGCATACTTAGATTTATTTTTGCCAGTGCAAATGGTTATTTTTGCATCCAGAACATTTATTTATCCCTTAAAGTTAACACTTTCAATAAGCAGTCCATTACAATTTGTCCCCGATTGAAGTCTATTTTAAAGTCTTTAATGTCGACTGCCATTTACAGCCATGTATTTTGCTTGGAACATGTCACACATTTCCTCATGTGGACCTGAACATACCGGCTACAGTTTCACATCATATATTTATGAATTCAACTCAGTCATACCATTCCAGCAAATCCTGTTGGGTGTTTCTGGGACAATCCCAGCCAAAAGCTGCCTAAAAGTAAATGGACCTTCATATTTGATGTTTCCGCTTATTGTACTTTTGTGTTTGTAGTACTGTATTTCCTTAATGCATCAAGCTATTCACAGTTTTTTTTTTTTAAATGTGGAGGAATCCCCTGCTCACTGAAATTACATGAGTTCAGATGTATCATCTCCCATTCGGCCTGGCTTTACTTTGCACTTCTTTTATTCATGGAGTGTCACAATATCTGTCAAATTATATTATAGTTCTTTTGGGCTTTTGAGATGGCGAGTTTCCACCCCAGGTCTGGTTCCAGGAAGGGGCCCCTGGTTTACCCGTTCCGGTCGAGGTGCTTGCAGCAGTTTGCTTGAAGATAATTTGGACATTAACAGGACAGTTGTGAATGTCCAAATGATCCTTAATAAAATTCAAAAATGAGCCATCACCATGAAGGTAGTACATTTGAGATATGTTTTAATGTGAGCTGTTTGAAGCCTGTTACATAGAAATAAAAAAAACAAAAACACTTCATGTTAAAACAAAACTATAATATCTTTTCATGTTCAGGTCACCCGTCTGCCTCAACACTGTTCTGGCACTTCAAATATGAAGCAAGAGAGAAAACACTGACAGTCTGTCTTCATCAGTTGAGAGACAAAAAAAAAGGTTAAAAATACATGGCACATTCAATACAACACTATAGCCATTAAATTCAGGTTTAATGACCTGAGGCTTCCATCTTTACCCCCCCCCCCCCCCCCCAGTACTTCTGTATTAAGCTCCAACTTGGACGTATAAAGAGTTGGAATTATGAATTGGATGTTGACAAGAACAGTTTGGAAAAGTTGCAACTCCAGTAACTCCTACGCAATGTGAACGCAGCATTATCCCCAGTACAGTGGCCATGTTAGGACAAATCAGACTCGGCTCTACACTCATCAGGCTAAGCTAGACTTTGTCAGGCTCATCTGTACCAAGTTCCAGCTCTGCTTTGAGCTTAATGCTAAGCAGTAATGTGATAATTACAGCACAACAGCATGCCAACAGTTAGTAGTGCTGGGTCATTTGAAAATATATTTGGTAGCAGTACAATATCTGTACAAATACCTAAACTAACCTTTTTTCTATACCTTAGTTTGCAGAATAAAAACATCTTTTAACCCATCTTTTAATTGCACAAAATCTGCCAAATTACTCATTGCATCAATGTTAAATGAAGAACTTTGCCTAAATAAATTATAGTGCATAGTTACAAACACATCTTTCTTGTTGAGGTTCAGCATGTGACGTATTTAGCATGGGAATATGCTAAACTTCAACATGTAACATTTAGCATTACAATATGGTGATGTTGGCATGTTAAAATGCATGTTACATGGCTAGTTAGCATGTTAACATCCATTTCGACATCAAATGGATGCTGACATGCTCGGGTTTAACGTAACATTGCATGGGAACATGCTAACATGAGCATGTAACATTTAGCATTACAATATGGTGATGTTGGCATGTTAAAATGCATGTTACATGGCTAGTTAGCATGTTAACATCCATATGGACATCAAATGGATGCTGACATGCTCGGGTTTAACATGTAACATTGCATGGGTTCACGCTAACATGAGGCTGTAACATTTAGCAGTATAATATGGTAACATTGGCATGTTGAAATACTAATTTAAGCATGTCAAATGGTCCAGTTAGCATATTAACAGCATGGATGTTAACATTCCGACGTTACATGCTAAAAGTAATATACTCAAATTAAGCAGGCCAACATGCTACCATATTTTTAACATGCTTTGGTTTAGTATGTTGCATGTTTGCTTGATAGCATGCTAACATGCTAATACATACTAAATGCGTCCAGCTAGCATTATGACACTGTCGTCTCAAGTCATGGTGCTTGCAAGATTTATCATTAAAAAAAAGGACATGTTGAGTGCAGTAACAAACAACTAGACATTCACCTGACCCTGACCTTTTGGGGTCGTCGTTTCCTGACGAGTCTGGAAATCCAGACCACCCAGACTCATCAGCACCTTTTTGCCGTTTTCCTGTTGCCGCTGAATGTGACAGGAAACAGTAAGAAGACGACAGTGAGGACAACGGCTGACGGTCCCTCGTTCTGACAAACAGGCCTTTGGCTTTCAGGTGGGTTTCTGCTGAGCGCAGAGGAGTCCGTCAGCAGATGAAGAGGAGTAGCGCCCTTCGTCTTCATCCTTCTCCACCTCGTCGTCTCCCGCTCCGGTTTTCTGTCTGGGTTCTTCCACCAGCAGCTTCAGACGGCTCAGGTGATGCAGAGCTCTGAGGATGGAAATATTAACCATCATTAATACATTGCCCTTGGCGGCAACACAGTTTCGTGTGCGTTACGTTAATGCAGTTCAGTTCTTCTCCTCCCACATTTTTCGCTCAACTGACACCAAACTTGCTGCACTGCATCTTCAGACTGTCCTCCGCAAACCAGATTTCTGAATGATCAAAAAAAATGAGCCCGCCGTGCATCAAAATGTTTTACCGTAAACAGCTACTGCAAAACCTTGCTAAATAAATCTCCAATGTTCATGAAAATAAATGACAACACTTTGATGTGATGGTAGATTTAAGTGTGGTAAATTTCAGAAGTGTATCTCAAAAAAAACAGAATGAACAGAACAGTATTTTGGATTCTTTCCTCAGGGTCAGGTTTAAGCCTGATGTGATGTGTTCAGTGTCAGTTACCTCTGTAGCGACGGTCCACCGGGAAAACTCTCCGGCTCCGCTTCACTTTCGGGCCTCTGCAACTACAAATGCAACTCCATATAACCCCAGACTTATTAACAATCCCAGCATACAAAACCTGTAACGATACGGAGTGAGGTTTCTTCCTGACAAATCGGCTCTTGGACACACCTCAGGACTCAGCGTCCGATCGTACCTTCTTCACCGGAGTCTCCGCCTGCAGCCGGTCAGCGAGCGCTGGAGCTACTGGTGCCTCTTGTTGTCGCTGAAGCTCCGCCTCCACGGCCTGCAGTCTGAACAGCATCTGTTTCAGAGCCTCGACTGGGCCGGGCTGCTTAAAGACGTCATTTCCATGGAGACTGCTGCCCCGAGCCTGGAGGGATAGACCGCAAAACAGAAGGGGTGCTGTGATCCTGGATCCATCCGATGACCTTTTTAGACTCAAAATTGCCAGATTTTTGAACGGGGTTCGACGGGACGTTCAGGGTTCCAGCGGTGTTCAGTCATATAGTAAACAAGCCAAGTTAGCCCTTCGAGCTAACGTGTGCTAACTACGCTAACACATGGATTCTGCTACTGCACAGGCCCTGCAGCTTCATTTAACAGGAAGAGAATGCCAAAAGGTGAGAAACCCTCTTTGGGGAGACCTCTCCTGATCTGTTAACTGACTTCTCACATCTTGAATAGTAAAAGTTTTTTTGTTTAAAAAAAACCAAAACAGAATGTAAAAGGGGGGCGGGTGCTCACAGACACACGCTGTCAAAGGAGCCCTTCAGTTAGATATTGTTAGTGAATGGTCAAAATGTGTTATTTCAACCAAAAATTATAATTCAATAACATCACCCACTGTAGCTTTAACGTGTATGAAATTTGAGCACTGCTCAGGAGGTGATACTAAATGAGAATGATTTGACAGTACGGAGCAGAGAGAACAGGACTGGCTGCGTGGTTTTGGTTAGTGAAAGTTAAAGGGGACCTGTTATGCTTTTCCTTATTTTCTGTCATATATATAATGTTACAATGTCGGATATTCATACTAAACGTTACCAAATAATGAGGTAAACGTATGTAAAAGTAATCCCTGTGAGCCAAAAGCTCAGGCTTCAGACTGATCTGAATGCTCCGTTTCAGTTTTTTTCAACCACCGGGTCTATCTGATGTCAGAGAGGCACGGATGTCCTTATATGGTATCTCTGCTCCAGGCACAGACCAGATGTTTATGTTTACGTCAACACTGCTCAGTAACGTTAGGTTTACAAGTTACCTTAGGAAATTTTTCCAAAGACTTCCTGAACTTGGCCAGCCAATCAGAAGAAAGTGGGCTTTTAGGGAGGGGGGGCTTAATTAAAGAGACAGGAGCTCAAACGGCTTGTTTCAGACAGAGGGTGAACTGAGGGGGCTGCATGAAGGGCCAGGAGAAGATAAATCAGGACTTTTTTTGAACTGTGAATCCTGCAAAGCTCCTCTAGTGGAGTCACAAAATGAAAATACAGAGCAGGAAATGAGCAGAATAGGTCCCCTTTAACAATGCAAAAGGTATTGCAGTGGATCAGTGAAAGACGAGCAGTGCAATAGAACAGACTAACACCCACCTGAGCTCCTCCCTCAGTCATAGCCTCTGTGACGCCCCCTGCTGCTGCTGCTGCTGAGTCCCTGCAGGTTCAATAACATCACGTCATATCATTCAGTGCGTTTAGTGGCGGTGCATCAGAGCTAACACCACAGGGGACTGTAAATAAACCTTACTGAGAGAACGGACAACAGTGTGGGGAAGAACCGAGCGGCAGAAGTTCCTCGGTGCTCAGCGGACGGACAGCTTCGTCGACGCAATCAGCGGCAACGACTGCAACAACAACAGACACGGTTATCCAATAAGAAAGAGGCAGCACCGAGAGGAGGAAATGTGTGATGAACCTCTTGGATGCTGAGATGGTGTTTTACAGCTGCTGTCCCTGTGACTGTGGCAGGTGTGCAGGCTTTTGCTTTGTGATGTAATCAAGATAACCTCCCAGTTCATTTTCAGCATTGACATTAGAACATCGTCGAGGATATTTTGGATTATATGTTCAGGAATACTGTGACCTGATCCCACAAGCCATCGCAATACAGGCCTTCCAGCTATTTCACAGTAAAAAAAAAAAGAGGAAGAATTTGACTTATGCGTCACAGTGTGAGGTGGTCCGGCCTGTAGATTCCTCCGGTGCAGTTCAACATCAGTTACCTGAATCTGCAGGACTGTCTGCTCCTCCGGAGCTCTGAGACAGAGAGTTCAACACCCGATCTGCCTTTTGGATCAGAGACTCAAACCTGTTGTCTAAACAGGAGGGGAAAAAAACACATGTAGGTATGGGTCCATAACACATATTTGATGTAATTTTACATCAACAATTTTTTTTTCTTCTTCTTTTTTTAACCTCTGAACAGGGTTTCCATGACGTCAGAGCTGTTTCTATCCGCAGCGAATAGAGAAATCTGCTCCGCAAACTGAAGTCTCAGATCTCCGAGAGTCTGCTGACTGTCAACCTGACAACACACACAAAACACAGTGCATTACACTATCTGGAGCACCTTCGACTTCGGTCTTCTTTAATCAGCCAGTCTTTTAAAGGGGGCCTATTATGATTCATTTCCAGCTCTATATTTTCATTTTGTGACTCCACTAGAGGAGCTTTGCAGGATTCACAGTTTAAAAAAGTCCTGATTTATCTTCTACTGGGCCTTCATGCAGCTCCCTCAGTTCACCCTCTGTCTGAAACAAGCCGTTTGAGCTCCTGTCTCTTTAATGCAAAGCTACTCTAGTGGAGTCACAAAATGAAAATATAGAGCTGGAAATGAGCACAATAGGCCCCCTTTAAGGAAATGAGTCTGGTAAATGATGAATGAGTGGACTACGCCTAACAAAAAATGTGAAAGCATCAACTTATTGACTCTTTTCTCCCTTCAGCTCTCTCACTGCTGCTATGTTTTTTAAAAGACACGTCATGACAAACAAAAATTCGGCAGCGGGGTGCATATATAGGGGAAACAGTCACTACATCACTAAAATAATTGGGCATGTGTCACAGTATGTGCGACAAAATTAGTTTTACTCATGGTCCACTTCCTGAGTTTTGAACGCACAGCTGTCTTCTTCATCGATGGAGTCGGCTCCATCGATGAAGAAGACCGTGAGATGGGGTTGAAAGCTCCGTTAACAGGTAGTAAGCGGGGCCTTAAGAAGGTGATTACTTTCTGCAGCCTATCAGGAAGCGCCTACTGTTTGTCAGGTACAGATCATCAGACAACATGGAGCTTTGATTCGGTTCTCTCACCTGTGCAGGTGTCTGATCCGGATCATCGTCCTCCAGCTCTGCTACCCAGGACGGAGCTCCGGCTGTGGGAGCTGCGGGTGAAATATATATATCATGGGTTGTTAAGAAAACAAAACGTTTTAAGAGGGACTCATGATGATGATGTTATATGTGCAGTGGACTGTTTGCTGAGCCCTGCCCCCCTTTAGTTAGCCCTTAGCAGAGATTGCAGTTTACAATGATACCAGTGGCCGATTCACTACTCAAAACTGATGGTAATTTAAAAAAAAAAAAAAAAAAAAAGGCCTCTCTTTTCAATTCCACATCCATCACCAACAGCTTCTCATTTCAAATCCACAACCATCAACATTGCCGTCTGAAAACTGTCACTGGCAGAACTGTATCACATGCAGATAGGCAGCCGATTAAACTAACATAAGCTCGAAAAATAAAAGCGAGAATCTTGTAAGTGGCTGACTGTATAGTTGTGACATCACAACCTTACAAAAGTCCCGACAGCTCGTTTTAAAAAGGCGCAGTGTCTGAATACGAACAATTCACTCATTCTGAAAAGCATCTGTACCATTTGTGTTGTATGATGCTGTATTGCCATGTGGGTTCAGTGACATGTAGACCCATCTAATATTTATGTCAGTTATGGAGGGAACTGAGCTGTTGGTACCGTGGTCATCCCACAGCTCCGACTCTGTGGGCGGTGGCGGCTCGCTGAGGTCACACTGCTGGATCCAGGCCGGGTACTTCAGGTCCGGCATGCTGGTGATTCCAGAACAGTCCGTGCCGGCCTTGTTACTGGTGAACCAGCGAGGGAGGTGGCGTGGCGAAGACGGCTCTGCCCACTCTGACCTTGCTGCTCTGTGTACAGACTGATGGAGACAGAGAGGGGGAGCAATGGAGGTTCACTGCAGTCCAACTAGGATCCGAAAACATAGAATATTCCGGACCTTATGGAGACTAATAATACCGTGAATGATAATCACCCTGTGGCAGCTGGCAACATCTGGTTTCAATGTGGCTGCCCCTGGTCTTCCTCTGCACCTGGAGAGGAGGAGGAAAAAATGACGTAGACCTTCTCCAGGACAAAACAGGGACCTTTCAGAAAATATCCCAAATGAGACGGATAAGTGAAAACAGCATGAACCTGGAGCTCCTGAGCGTCCCGGCTGGATGAGGGTGGTGGTGGTGGTGGTCCCGTCGGGGGGCGGTGTGGCTGCTGCTGAGTCTACCCCAAGTTCTGTGCACTGGCCTGGAGGAGGAGGGGGGGCAGGGCTGGGAGGCTCCGGACTGGGACAGGAGCCCTGGATCAGCAGATGAGAAGAGTCAGAAGAACTGAGACACACAGACTGCAACTAATCAATGCTGTTACTATTGAATCTTCTATTGATTATTTCTTCTATCAACCCGTTCAACAATTAATCAAACAATGTCCGAAATACAGATATACGCCGTCATCCCAAAGTGATGCATCTGAAGACCCTTGATGAAGGCAAAGGTGTGGGTGATGCGTTTAAAGGCTTGGGACGACGCTGGAGTTGTGGCTGATATGTTTAAAGACCTCGGATTAAGGCAAAAGTGTGGGTGATGTGTTTATAGACCTTGGATGAAGGCGGAGGTGCGGGTGACGGGCATCGAGCCGTCGTAAGGGATGGACAGCAGCTCATCTGTCGTCATGGAGAGCCTGTCTCGGTTGCCGCGGTGACGGAGGGAGCTGACAGGGAGGCTCAGGAAGTCCAGCTCCCTGTCAGTCAAACGCTCCCTGAGAACTATGATACAAAAGAAGGACAATAATACACACACTGCTGACTACATAAAACAAAACTTATTTATTTGATGAATTACTAATAGAAATAATGTGGTAATAATAAGGATAATAATAGTTATCACCATCATAGAATGGTGAAAAATAGAATGTTGACCTACCATCCTTGTTTCGGAGCGCGCTCGCTCTGGGTCTGCTCGGCGTGGAGGGCGGAGTCTGCGGCAGAACCAGCCCCCCTGTCAATGACTCGCTGTTCAGGCGACTCCTCTCGAAGTCTGTGATGTAGGCGTCCAGCGCCGCCGAGGCTGAGTCATAGCTCTGCCAATCAAACCAATCAATCAATCAAGAAGCATGGGCAATTTGTTTTCAGTAAGCCTGGCCCCAGAAGCCAGGAGGCGTCACTGCAGAGTGCATTTAGTGAGGCAGCTTAATGGTAACTTTAATGCTAAGACCCCACCCGCCCCCTTGATCTTTAAAATCCTTGTTTTCTTTATCAACAACCCAATGCAGAACTTCCATTTAAAATCTGCCATTTAAAACTAGGAGGAGCTGACTTCCATTGCATCCTTGGGATGAATGGCTGAAAAAACTGGCTCGGGTATCATAACAGGACCGAGGACAAAGACAGGCAGATAGAAAATAGAGCCCCCCCCCCCCCCAAAAAAAGGGTTAGGGTTAGCCTAACCTTGTCTCTGTATCTGAAGGAGGTGTTGTGTTCAGGAGCCAGCAGACTGCTCCTCAGGTGGCCCGAGCTTGACAACAGGGAGGTCACCGTCGACTCCGGAGACAGAAAGTCGTTGACCAAGCCACTAGACTCCATGCTGACAAAAAAAAAAAGACTTCATTTTGAGGTTTTACATCACAAAGAAATAGTTGGTGTGAAGCCATGGGATTTATTAACATAAAGACATACATATAACCAAGGCAACCGACGGGCGTAACTAACGTTAACCATGAACGGACAAGCCCTCAGAATTACGGGTGAGCTGTCAAGAGATTTTGGCAAGTCTGCCTCCTTTGCCTTTTAAGAAATGCATGGCTTTAGCCTAGCCAACAGCTAACTAGCGAGCCAAACAGCAACGAAAACACAAAGCAAACAATGCGTTACCGTGTAAGTCAGACAGATTCGGTAATAACTAGTTAGCGTCACTTAAGTATTTTACGTAACGGTGACGTCGGTTTAGTATTTATAAGAACTTTCACAACCGTGTTGACCACGTATTGACAAAAGTTAACGCTCGTTAATTAAATTCATTACTGACGTTAAAATTCAACTTAGCAGCACTACCAGACTAAAAACAGACTCCAAAATGTCTCCTTCTCAGTGTGTTCCGTGTCCTGCCCATAGTCCTGTCCTCCTGCGTACAGTGACTACTGTTGGAAACAGAAAATTCAAGTCTTCAACTTCCCGGGTAACGCTAACTCGCGGTTTAGCTGGTCTGGAATCGGTTTCGCGCAGATGAGTTCCGCCCATTCTTCTTCTTCTTCTTTGAGTTTTAATAGCGGTTGGCAACCAGTTTATAGGTGCTTTAGCTCCACCTATTGGCAGAAAAAAATGGAGGGGAAAAAAAGTGTAGGAGCTAGCTGGGGAACCAGGCCGAATTAAAGCATGCATTCTCCCGGAACAGGAAAACTACAGGTCCGGTTGTTTTACCATTTTAACTTTGCCAAAACCCAACGCTTACTTCTGACCTGCGAGTTTTTAAGGGAGTTTTGGCTCTCTAGAGCCCCATTATTATGTTTACATAAGACTGCACTGTATATCTGAACATTGGTCTCAAACACTTGACCCACTAAATTGTATGTATTATTGTATTATTTTATATTATAGTATTGTATCATTATGTCATAATATAGTATTGCATCATTATATTATGCTATAGTATTGTATTACTATATTATAATATAGTATTGTGTCATTGTCTTAAGTGAATTAATGAAGATAAAAATAAAACATTTGAGATTTACAATATTTTTGACATTGAACAAAAATAGTCTTGTTTATTTTATTAATGAATTGACTTAATTATTAATACCATAGCAACCAGGTGGCTTTTTTAAACAATATAATAGATTAGATATAATAGATTTTTGGAGAAATCTATGTGCTAAACATAGATGGGAGCCTGCATGTCCCGGTGGCTATATAGAAGGTTAATGTTTTGGCATGGAGCTGATCAGATCCTCCCCCAGTATCTGAGTTTAATCCCGACAAGTGACCAGTATCATGTTCAGTTTATCACGTTTTTAACAGACCAAATTTCATGAAAATCGGTCCCCAATTAAGTGAGTTACAGCCGATTTTGTAGGGAAGTCTGCGTTTCTCAGTGCACATTGTATTAGATCTTGACTGCTCCATTATGGCGGGCGTGCAGACATACAGAGGCAACAAACTGCAGCAGCCAATGAGGTATCTATGTTTCTATCTATATCTATATATCCCTCTCCTGACCTACAAAGCTCTTACTGGTCAGGCACCATATCTTAAAGAGCTCATAGTACCCTATTACCCCACTAGAGCACTGCGCTCCCAGAATGCAGGGTTAACTTGTGGTTCCTAGAGTCTCCAAAAGCTGAATGGGAGCCAGAGCCTTCAGCTATCAAGCTCCTCTCCTGTGGAACCAGATCTCAGTTTGGGTCCGGGAGGCAGACACACACTCTCTACTTTTAAGAGTAGGCTTAAAACTTTGCTTTTTGATAACGCTTATAGTTAGGCCTGACTCAGGTCCTGCCTGGACCAGCCCCCAATTTATGCCGCTATAGGCCTAGACTGCTGGGGGACTTCCCATGATGCACTGAGCTTTCCTCCTCTCCCTCTCCATCTTTACACATTCACGTCCCATCAATGCATGTTGCTAACTTTACATCTTCCCCCAGAGTTTCTTCGTGCTTCCTCGTCTCGCAGGTTCCTGTGGATCGTGGTCCTGGTATGCCTGGCTGCTCCCGCCATGGGCCCGCTTGACTCTCATTGCTACAATTATTATTAGTCATATTTCTGTTTTTATCAACACTGTTATTGCTATTATTAGTCATATTTCCATTATTATTATTATAGTTGCTATGGCTACTACTGGCTATTACTAAAAATTGAATTGAATTAATAATGTGGTAATGACTGCTGAGTACTGATGTAATAATGTAGTAATGATTACCACCATACAACTATGCAAACCTTCCCTTCAGCGATGACCACTTCCGCCGTCCCAGGTCCCCTCTTGAGGTGCTCATGGCTGCTGCAGGCCCCTTTAACCCAGAGTTTGTGACGTCGGAGGTGGATTGAAACAGAGAGGGGCGAGGAAAGACAGAGCCAAGAGGGACCACTCCGCCTCAAAATCCAGGCGCCAGGAACACAGCAAGTCCTCCCACCAGAGCGCCTCACCAGGAAGAGCAACGACACATGAATTTTCATTTTATATTTCTAAATATGTTATTGGCAAATTAAAATCCCAGGAAATCAAGACATGCGAGTTGTACTGTATTTATTTAAAGTAAACAATCAGCCTACTTTTTCCATATTGGTTGATTTATTTCACTTTTTTTTTTGGTTGTTTGTCTTAATTACATTTGTTCAGGGTCATCTCTTGAAATCAGGTCCCAAAGGCCAGGTAGGCCTATTTAACAAAGTCCCTTTTCAACATTTACAAGGTGTTTATCTGGTCGTGTCAAGGAAACGAGGTATTTAAACACTGATTTCATGAGAAATTGACTTTGGTATTCCAAGATAACAAGAAAGGCCTGCTGATATAACAGTAACAGTAATAGCAAGAATATATGAGATGATAAATGCAAAGCCTCGACCACATTCGGCCTCCATATCATTGGGACTTAAAGCCGAACGCGCGCCGGCGTACCTGTGCGCTGTCGCTAGCTTGCTAGGCTAATGGGTGTTAGCTCCACGCCGCTAAAAGTTGGACGGGTTGGATGTCGCGCACGTCATACACATTTTGTTTCGCTGAAAGGAAACATGATTGAATTTTGATATAAGAATATAATAATATAATGTATATATCTTCTTTTTTTGGGGCATATTTTTGGGGATTTTTATTCCGTGTGATTATGCGGTACATTTAGCACTTTTTGTTCCTCTTATTTGCCATGTTTTTATGTTTTTTACAACGTTATACTTTATGCGTTCTCTGCTTGCCACGTGAAGCACTTGGTAACTTTGTTTTGACACGTGCTATATAAATAAAGATATTGTTATTATTATTATTATAGATGTGATTAAAATTTTTTTTTTTCTTAGATCACCACTGAGTGACTGGTCTTCCTTAATAGACGATCTCCGAGGCAGCGTGTGTGTGAGTGCGTGCGTGCGTGCGTGTGTGTGTGTGAGAGCGCGATATCGCAGACGTCACAGCCTGCAGTTGGTCCAGTACAGCTCAGCTCGAAAGAGCGGTTGATTCTCTCCGCCGGTAAACGGAACAAGATTCGGACCTATTTAACTTAACCGGGGACACCCTCCGCTCAAAGTCCGAACCGGGACTTTTTTTTTTTTTTTTTTTTTTTTTTTTTTTTGTAACTCAACCCGAAATAACCACCGCAAACAGCCGGGGCGGAGGGAGGGAGGGAGGGAGAGCCGCCGTTAACGTAACGTCCGTGACGTCTGTCCGCCAGGGCTGCCCCCCCCCCCCCCCCACCCCCCTCCGCTCGGGTTTACCACCACGCCGCTTGCCTGACTGGAAGGGTTACCTCATCGGTGTCTGCTCTGGTTCGAACGATCGATCCGGTCGGAGCCTTAAACCGGGGCTGTGAGGGGGGGGGGGAGGGCGGGAGGCAAGAGATCGACAAGCGCGTGATGATGGAGAGGAAGAGGACGGACTGTCCCGCTCTGCCGCCCGGCTGGAAGAAAGAAGAAGTGATCAGGAAGTCCGGGCTGAGCGCTGGAAAGAGCGACGTCTACTACTACAGGTACTCCGTCTCACTCACCCCGATCTGTCCTCTGATCGGCCCCCCCCACCCCCTCACCCCCGTCACCCCGGCCCCACGTAGCCGAAGCCGGCGATCTCGATCGGGCAGCCTGTGGCTTGGCGCACCGGTCCCAACTCTTGACCGGCACCGTCAGCTCTGAACGCACTTCTTGCCGACAGAAGCCGATCTGAGGCGCAAGTGGCTCGGAAGAAGTTCCAGTGTAGCGCCGTAGGTGTGGTGCTCGGCCCGGCAGTAACCCATAAGTACCGAAATAATATGTGTGTAGCGGTGTGACAGCGGCTCTGTGGCTGTCATCAGGCTGTGCGCTGACGCTGACGTTACTTCAGGGCCGTAGACAGGATTTGAACCTCTGAGGCCCCCCCACCCCCACCCCACCACCACCACTCACCAAAAAAGTATGGATTGGATTTTTCATGTTTTATGTGAGTCTCTTACCAACGTATACCAATGATGCCACTCTTGTTCGCCGTCTTATGTTGCCCCCCCCCCCTTTTTTACTATAGAGTGCTGCAGGAATGAGTCCTAAAAACCCGGGAATCAGCCAGCGTTCTCACACTTCCAGTTCCCTCATTTCGAAGTCAGTGGGTTTTTTTTTCTTAATGGGTTTTTTAGTTAGAGGCATTTATGCTTAACAGGCCGATCCGTCTCCGAAACGCCAGTGGGTGTAAAAAAAAGAGTCACGTGGCTGTCTCCTGTGGTCTCTCACAGGAAGGGTTGTGGAGGTGCTTGAAATGGCGTGCCGGCTCGGCCCGTCGAGTTTCACAGGCGTCTGCGTTCAAATGTCGCGACAGCTTGCGGGGGCCTTCGGTGTGGCGCCATTTTGGGGTGCACGGACCCTAATTGCCTGATACACCATAAATCCAGTTTAAGAGATTTCACCATTTTGTTCTACGACATAAAACACGTCAGCAGATACCCCCATTCGTGAACTTTGAATCTTTTGCGTGTCTTAAAAAAGGCGGTTGCTAACAAGCGACTAAATGAGACAACCACATTAACGTCTTCACGCCGAACACGGAAAGTCATCCGCTCGCTAGTCGTGTTTGTACTCTGTATCTATCTGTCCATATATCTATATCTCTCTATATTCTCTTAAAAGTGAAGCTCAGCGGTGGTGACGCTGAAGTAACGCGACCGTGCTGTAGTTCCTTTATAGCCTAACGTTAGCTTTTTACATTCCATTTACGCTTCACAAACAAATTCATAAAAGTGGTATCATAAACGTTTGTTCTGCCACGGAGCTTATTTTCTGCAATAATCCAAAACCCCATGGAAGAATCCCACTGGCTTTTTGTCGAGGGCAACCGCGGCGACGCTAACTTCCGGGTTGGCCCCCTGCAACAACTCTGTTGGTACATCGCTGCTGTTCGACTGGCGTGACTGTCACACATACGCCACTGCTGACGTGTTATGCCACCTAAAAATGGCAGGTGCTGCGCGAAACTGGTAGTTTTACAATGTTATACCCGGAGATAAGCGCTCGCAGGCAGATGTCACATTGGTGCGGAAATCTATGCTTTTCTTTCTGCTAAGCTAGTGGGGCTAGCTGTAGCTACATGTCAGTGCTGCGCAGCTAGCATAGCAAGTTAAACCATGAGGCTCGGGCGTCATATCTGTTACCGTTGTTTTAACTGATGGACTAAGCGGTTGCATGGGTGATCAATCAAATCAACAAACTGGTCGTTGCACTGATTGTAGTCCACATGTCGAAGACACACCTAGCTAAAGCTAATGTAGGCTAATCCAACCGTCCTGCTATGGATCATCCTACAGGAAGGTCCTAGTGTTCAGCTTTTCATATTATATGAATGTTGTACTATAAACACTCTACAATGTAAGTTAACTTGTGGCCTCTGCAATAACCTGTTAATATATTGTACCCATATAATGGACTTTGGTCTGGATATCTTGGCCTCCGCTGCTTTGATTTGGACCTTTTTTTCTTTTCTTTTTTTTTTTTTCAATTTTCTTTTTCACACTTCCTGCACATTAAATCACAATACATTGTGTTCCAAGGCAACTTCCTATAAGTGCATTCAGATTCCCTAGGAGGAAGAAGCGCCACGTCTCAGAGTTGAACCGCCTTCTCGCAGAGGAAGTGACGGCACTCTGTGGTGAGGCTCTGACGCCCCGCAGAGCCGACGGCTGGTTTTTTTTTTTCAGAGGCTGCGCTCGCTTTCCTGTTGATCGGCGGCGGATCAGATCAGCGGCTCAGAGTCAGAGACGCCTGGCCTTCCGTCACGTCCTGAGGGAGCTCAGCGGCTCAGAGCCGAGGCTCGGCTTTTTACTTTCACTTTGCTTTGTAATGTGACTCATCAGTTCCAGTAAAGAGACCAGTCAGCAGGTCGACTTACTGGAAGAGCAGCAACACCCTCGCCGGGGCCTTGGCTGGCTCCGTTTTTACAAACCCATGACATTTATTATAATTTATCAAACCCTCAGTTTATTTTCACATGACATCCAGAATGTTTTCAGTAACAGTGCAGCCATAGGCCAGTTTGAATGTTTCACTCAGTGTGGGCATCATATAGCTTCACACACACACACACACACACACACACACACACACGTCTTTATGGGGACCTATTACACTTGTAGACCGTAAGGACATTTGTGGAAACTGAGGACATTTTTGCTGATCCTCACTCCTACAACCGGTTGTTTGAGGGTCAAGGCTTGGTTTTCGGGTTAAGGTTAGACTCAGGCTTAGCTTAAAGGTCCCATGTTGTAGAAAGTGAGATTTCCGTGTCTGTTTTTGTCTGTTCTCCGTGGGTGGTGCTGTGCCTGGAGCAGATGAACTGCTGGGGGGGGGGGGGGGGGGGGGGGGGGGGGGGGGGGGGGGGGGGGGGGGGGGGGGGGGGGACTGTATAGTTGTGACATCACAACCGTACAGAAGTCCCGACTGCTTGTTTAAAGGCACGGTGTCTGAATACGGGCTGTGCGCATTTCTCCTGTGGACTGAGCATTTTGATACTTTCCCAGGTTTATAATCAAACAAGACGTGGAAATCTCACTCTCAACAACATGGGACCTTTTAAAGTAAGGTATTAATATCCTTCAATCGCACTTCCTTTATCTGTCTGACTCTCTCTTTCGTGCTTCCTTTCTTCAGTCCATCGGGGAAGAAGTTCAGGAGTAAGCCTCAGTTGTCCCGCTACCTTGGAAACACAGTGGATCTGGGATGTTTCGACTTCCGGACGGGGGAAGATGATGCCATGGAAAGTTGCAGAAGAGCAAACAGAGGCTCCGACATGACCCGTTCAACTTGGCCAAGGTAAACGCTGATGGATCACACATGTGGGGAGGGGGGGGGGGGGGGGGGGTGGGGTCTGTGGCTGTGCTGTGGTCGCTGTGTTGTGTGTTATCGGATGAACACTTCCTGCAAGAGGTCGGCACAACACTCACTCGCCACAGAGAGTGTGACACGCGGATGAAACCCCCTCCCACCGACTGCAGAACTTTCTGTCCGTCTTCTCCTACGGCTCGTCATTCACGTGACAGTATATGTATATATATCAGGGCTGTAGTACTCGAGTCCAGTCTCAAGACGTTCTCTCCGTTATCTCTGACTTGTCTTGGCCTTGGGCTCGTTTTGACTCGGACTTGTCGCGGGCGTACTTATCTCCGTCTCCTGGGTGTTTTGACTCAGACCTGTCTTGGTCTCGTCTTGGACACGGCATGGACATTGGTCCACAGTTCTTCGGTCAGCATTAGCATGTTCGTCTGCATTTTCCCCTGACATATCCGAGCAAACATCGCCGTGAGCAGACCGGACTCATTAACAGGTTCTGGAATCCATCTAATTAAACTTGAATGGTCACCCTACCTGGGTCAGCTGACACACACACACACACACACACTCTTCTAACACACGTACATCCACCTCCAAGACTAAAATGATACTAACAAAGCCTAAAAGCATCAGTACTGTTGCTCTGGTTACCAGCAGTTTGATGGTGGTTTAAGCTATGCTAGCAGACAGACAAGTGTTACTGCAATAACAAGCTCCGCCCACACAGATCAGACTGCTGTGTGTGTGTGTGTGTGTGTGTGTGTGTGTGTGTGTGTGTGTGTGTGTGTGTGTGTGCTGGCATACGGGTGTCTGTGTGTGTTGTTTTGTGGTTGTGTGCTGCATTTGATGAACTTTGGTAAACCTGTGAAATGATTCCTGTCTGTGCCGCCTGACAGGAAGTCAAGGATCCACATGCACCGTGAAGTGTTTAATTCCCAGGTCCTTGAGCTTTGTGACGAGCCTGGGAGGGGGAACTATGATGTCAAATGCTGAACTGTAGTCAGTGACCAGCAATCTACCACAGCTCCCTTTCTTGTCCAGTGAGATAGGGTTGTGTGGAGGATGTGTGCTAAGGTGTCTTCCGTTGATCGGTTGGGACGGTAGGCAAACTGTAGTGGGTCCAGTGTGCTGGGTAGTGAGGAGCAGATGTAGTCCCATGACCAGCCGTTCAAAGCATTTCATCACTACAGAGGTTGGGTGCCACCGGGCGGTCCGGTCGTCATTCAGGCAGGCTGGTCTTGGACTTCTTGAAGCGCGTGGGTATGACGGACTGAGCCAGGGACAGGTTGAATATCACTGTTGAACACTGGCGCTAGTTGTAGTTGGTCCAGCACATAGTTTGGAGGACCTCCCACTGATACTGACACCGGTCCTGCTGCTTTCTCGGTGTCCACACGTTGTCCCTTATTGCCTCCTTTACTGCTCTTCTTACCACTGTAGGCTGCTGCTTTAATAATTGAATGAAACCAGGACCCTGAAACTGAAGCAGCGAAATGGAATTCAGCCACCATTCATATTTGATCATTTACAGCTGTGCGTCTCCTACTGTCAAAATGACTTTTTGTGAAAAAAACGTCAAGTGTACAACCTCATCTGACTGCCTACACGGCACACTCAGCTTCAGCAGGCCCCTTGCGAAAAGTGCGGTACTTATTAAATGTAGCATTATTATTACCATTCTGATGCATTAATACAGCTGTTAGAAAAAGTAACATTCGACTGTTGGAACAATAAGCCTCCTGGAGCTCTGACAGGTTCTGCCATGGCCCCTATGACGCTTGCCTATGACTCATAGCCTAGCAACAGCCTGACAACGACCCTTCGATTGACATGCATACAGACAAATGAGTTTTGAAATCGGATGTGCGGTGCATTGTTTATGTTTTTAAGGTAATAAGCTCTCTACGAAAAGGCCGTCTTTCTCTACGGCATGATGGTTAGCTAACCGTAGCGTACTGACAGGTTCCGTCATGGCCTATGACACTTACCTATGAGTCATAGCCTAATAACGCAGAGAGGGTGATCGGCTGCAACCTTCCATCTCTTCAGGACCTGTACTCCTCCAGGACCCTGAGGAGAGCAGGGAAGATCGCTGCCGACCCCTCCCACCCCGGACACCATCTGTTCGACCCCCTCCCCTCTGGCAGGAGGCTGCGGTCCATCAGGACCAAAACCTCCCGCCACAAAAACAGTTTCTTCCCCTCTGCAGTCAACCTGACGAACTCTCACTGACCCCCCCCCCCCCCCCCCCCCCCAGAACACAAACACAAGCTATACGTTATATTAACGTACATCACCCCTGTCCCCACTGCGTTACATTAACGCACCCACCCCCTATTGGACACTTTATCTGGACACTTTACTTTATTCTGGTCACTGCACTGTTGTTATTTATCTTATCTTATTTTTATTTTCATTTTTATTCTTATTCTTATTTTAGCTTTTATATTCTACTTATTTGTTATCAAAACAATAGCACCTTCAGACCACAGCAAATTCCTTGTAATGTATGTTACTTGGCAATAAACAGTTTCTGATTCTGATTCTGATAACGAGTGGGGCGGAACATGATAAACGTCTATGTAAGCGCTGGAAACAAGTCTAATGTTGTAATTATTGTTTTAGTTGTAGTTAAAAACCGGGACAATTTGGTAGATATTTGGCGGACTCGGGACGCCCCGCTTGAAAGCGGGACGATCCCGGACAAACCGGGACGTCTGGTCACAACACGAAAATAATGTTGAATTCAGCCACCGTTCATTCGTTTGTTCACACTTGCACTTCTCCTGCTGTCCAAATGTCTTTTGTGAAAAAGGCACGTGTCTGTGCGCAATGTACGGAGCTAGATGTTGTACCTTGCCCGCCTGTTGTTGGTTGTGCACGGATTGAACAAACGAGATACAACCGGTTAGCCTTAGTACTTGCTAGCTTGGTTTATAGGTGTAAGGTCAGGCTAGCGTTTCCTCCTGCTTCCAGTCTTCGTGCTAAGCTAAACTAATCACCTGTTTTGTTTTTGTTTTTAAATACAACCATCTAACATTAGCAACCAACACTAATGACACGGTATGTAACTCTGTGCTGCTGCTCTTCACACACCATTACTTGGGAGTATAGACACACACACACACACACACACACACACACACACACACACACACTTCCTGTTGTTGTGCCTGTTGTCTGTGAAACCTCAGCTTAGAATTAACCCTTTAAGCTCAGCGGCCACACACATGCGCACGCAAGGAAACACACACAGCCTGTGTTTGTTTGTTTGTTTATTTATTTATCATCGCCGTCTCACCTTTTAGGAAGGTAAACCAGACCAGGAAGGAGGAAAGGAACAAGGGAAGGAAGGAAGGAAAGGGCACGGAAAGAAGGGTGGGAGGGCAGGATGGTAGGAACAAGGGAAGGAATTAGGAAAGATGGAAAGGAGAAAGGAAAGGAAACATGTCCTCTGCCTCTGTCTCATCTAGGGAGGTAAACCGGACCTGAACACAGCTCTACCAATCAGGCAGACGGCGTCCATCTTTAAACAGCCTGTTACCAAGGTTACGAGTCACCCCGGCAACAAGGTGAAGGCAGACCTGCAGAGAGGGGCCGAGCAGCCCAGACAGGTGAGAGGCTAACACACACACACACACACACACACACACCCTGGCGTTTCCATGGTAATGCCCGAGGGCGAGGAGGTCAGGCTGTTACACAAGAGACAATGGAGGAAACCAGGATGTCCTGGTGACTGCGGCCACTAGAGGGTGCTGAGGCATCATGGTAAAAGCACTGTGGCCCGCACACACACACACACACACACACACACACACACACACACACACACCACTGTGCCAGTGCTCTGCAGAGGGAATGAAAGATGGTGTGATGACAGGCAGAGGAGGAGAAAAAGGAGGAGGAAGAGGAGTTGGACGTTGCGAAGGGGGATGAAACAAAGATCAGGAGAGGAGAGGGAGAAGCAAAATGGGAAAAAAAAGACTCAATCTCATCCCGTCATTTATTCTTTTGTGTGTTAATCACATGTTTGTTCCACCATAGTATACAGTGTAGTGTATAATGGTGTAGCATAGTACGTGTAGGTTGATACCAGGTATCAGGTTTTAGCAAATGCGAACTAAGACATACAGTAAGTCATTCAAATTAATTCAGATGCAACCCACGTAGCTAATAAGTGGGTCTTAAATTGAGACTATTTTGTAACACACATACAAATCGTTACAGACGTAACATTTAATTTTTTCCAACATTCAAACGGCAGTTCGTACTTTGAATGAAAAGTGACAACCCTAGTCCGCAGAGAAGTACAGTGTATACGTAGTGCATGTAAATATGTGTATAGTTTTGTAGTATACGGTCACGTTTTTCTTGGAACAATACTGCGGAACAAAGGTCTTTTTACCAATGATGTGCTGCTTTCAACCGGGTCTTGTCGTCACATCATGTGTGTGGACCTTTTGGCTTAAACTGGATTCATAGTCAACTCAAGGGGTTAACGAGAGTCCCTCCATAGATACCTACGACTTTTTTACGTTTTGACCTGTATTTGAGTGGTGCATGTATTGTACATGATCAGGTCATGTAATGTTTTGATTATATTCCTCAGAGTAACTGTGTTTATTCACTTTGTGGTACAGAGCGACAGTGGGCTACCCACATACCTAGAACCTAGGATTGGCGTCCAGGTTACTTATAAGGTTATTTCACCTCGTCTCACGATCGCAGTGGTCAGACGGGCTGCAGTGTGATCGATGTGAGCTTTGCGAGATGTGTGTTACCGAAAAAGAGAAGACTACTGAGAGCCTTTCTTTAAAGTCCTGTTGTCTACACTACACTGTAGTCTACGGAGTAACCTCGGAGTCTCTGCATGTAGCTCTGGTAGGTACAGTGTAACGCCTAAACACCGAAGTATAAATCCAGCTTTAGAGTTTCTTTACCGTGTCCTGTCCAGCCTGCTTTGACTGTATTTATGTCAATAAAGCAAGTTTGAATTTGCGCAAGGTTATGTTGTATGTCCTCATGCCAGATTTTCCATGAGAATTCTTTACTGTTGCAATACCTTTACGACTTCTTTCCTGCATGGCAGGATCAGCAGGTGTTGTGGTTGTATTTTATTCTACTGCTCATCCCTGCGACACTTAACGGCTGATCCACTGAAAAAAGAAAGGACATAACATGTCCAGATGTAGATGTCGACTAATTCTTAGCCAATGGGTTCCAAGTTTGCTCATCGGACTGTAAACAATAACAGGCGCATGGAAGAGGAAGCCTTGGCCCGGATATCCACTCTCCGTTATCCAGATATCCGTTGGCTACAGTGGAAGCCCCGAAACATTGGCCATTGCCCCCTAGAGGTTGCCTAGTTGCTAACCTTGGTGAATAAAGCTGCGCTTCCTGTAGCTTCTTCACAGTAAAAGCCTTCCAATGGTTGCCATTTGGAAAGTCTTATTGTGAAGCAGCAGGAAGTGTTTGGTTGGAATCAAGGAGGCTGAAATGGAGGAGTGAAACTAAACTGAAACTGCAGATATCCGACGGTCCACAGCCGATATTCAACTGTCTTGTCGCCTCTCTGTCTGCAGCTGTTTTGGGAAAGGAGGTTGAAAGGTCTGCGGTCATCAGACGTCACAGAAGAAGTCCTGCGAACCATGGACCTGCCCAAAGGACTGCAGAGTAAGTCTCCATCATGATCCTGAACACACACCATGCTCCAGCCCTGACCCCTGACCCCTGACCTCTGACCTCTCTCTCTCTCTCTCTCTCCGCAGGTGTTGGTCCAGACTCCAGCGATGACACTCTGCTGTCGGCCATCGCCAGTGCTCTGCACATGAGCTCTAACCCAATAACAGGACAGACGTCGGTGGCCGCTGAGAAGAACCCGGCCATCTGGCTGAACACGTCCCAGCCGCTGTGCAAGGCCTTCACCGTCACTGATGAACACATCCGGTGAGAGACGCAGTCTTCATATTTTATTTTTCTGTCCCATAGTAGTCACCATTTCCGCTACTTTTATGCGTTTCTGCTTCTGACTTCAGGGCTGAAGGCATGCTAACATGCTATTATAAGCATTTTGGGACGGTTTTCTGTTTGTGTTGTTTCTGTGACCCTTTGGGAGCTTTCACATCAGGGACCCGTGCCCGGATCAGAGTGCACTTGACCCCAAAGTCCAGTTTCTTTGATTAGTGTGAACACTGTGTACCGGGGTCCGCTTGAAAAAGTGGCCTCAGGTACGGTTCATATGGTTCACAGTAAAAAAACTACTGTACCAAAACACGGAAGAAGACCGCTATTTAGAATGTGACGCCATAACCATTCGACTGTACCGCTCGGGTCGCGCCAATCTCATCCTCTGAACTGCGCGGACGTGGCCGATGAAGGAAGGGGAGCGGGTCGTTCTTGACATTGTCTCCACAATAGCAATAATAGTAGGCAGAAGTGCTCAAAGTACTCCTTTCTACACTGGAGCAACAACATCAACAAGTGGGCGTAGTACCCAATCGTACACGGGCACGGTACGAATCAGTCGTACCTAATGTGATAGTGTCCTATTGCGGCAATTTGAGTAAAAATGTGCCCTCAGTCATAACTCAAATCAAATCTGAACCCACACGATGCACCTATTTTTACATTCACTCGTTACACTTTCCGAGGACATCATTATCTGTCTCTCGTTCTTCATAACTCCGGAACCTGCCTGACAATCCTCATGTTTTGAAGTTTTCTTCAGTATCCAGCGATAATTATCTGCGCATCCATGGGTACGCTGCAAACAGGAGCTGCTTATAGCTAATTTGGCATACTTTTAATGGCGCCTCTCATTGTTCAGTTAAAAAGTGATGATATGTGTGCGCAGAGCAGTTGTAATATATCGCAGAAACCAGCCAGATGTGTAAAAATGTCACTCCATTTCCCCCCCCGCCCCTTCACCAAATGGGCGAATCCAGCGTCTCCCTCTCCAGCCTGAGACAGACTGGAGGAGTGCAGATGACTGGTGCATGCTGGGTAGCGGGAGTAATAAGTTGTAGGGAGAGAGGAGGATGAGGGGGTGATCAGAGACGAGACAGATGAGGAGTAATGAAGCATGAAAGAGGAGGAGGAGGAGGAGGAGGGGGGATGAAGAAAGGCAGCCGCCTCCGCAGTCACGCTGGGAAATTTACACCAAACCTGTGATTCAAAATAACATCCAGGTAGCTGCTGGCAGAGAGGAGAGGCTGCTAAATCTGTCGTCAGCTAAAAATGATCATCATCTGCAGATGCATCCGGCTCACCTGCTGAATACAGACTTGTGTAACAGGGCGGGCACATTAGCACGTTCGCTACGGGTCACATTTATGTCATCATCCAATAAACTGCCCTTTTTCCCGCAGCAGCCGTTGATTTCACTTAGTGTGACCAGATGGGCGGAGAGGGAGAAAACAGATTCCACAATGATCGAAACACATAAAATCGAAACTTCATTTTTGTGACCGGGACCCTCCCGGTCAGCACACAGGGAAAGTAGGACTGCACTGATTTATGGGGACATCTGGTCCCACCACGGTCTTCAGTTCAATAGCATGTGAAAATTCGAGTTGAAACTTGACTACAGAGAAATTAATCGGTCACGGTCAACTTCAGTTGTTCATGTTCATCAGTGATTGTAGCGGCACTTTTTTTTGTAACTCAAATTTACAACCGCCGAGTTAAAGCTTGGTATAACCAATGTGTTTATGTTAATGTTCTCATGTCAACTAGCATCAACAGGAGGTTAGGCTTTTCTAAGCCAGCGTCGAAAACATGATCACAGAGCTTGGCTTAAACGCCGGCTGTGATGGATTATCTCTCTCTGTGCTGTTTTTTTTTTTTTTTTACGTGGGAGTCAATCTAACAGCCTGACGAATGATTGATGCAGGACAAGGAGAGTTTTTTTCAGGGTCGAATCATCAAAACCATAAAAACCAGCAGCTTGTGTCGAAGACGCAGAGGAGAGAAGTACGAATACTGTGCCCTCAGATCAGGAGTCCCTGTGAGCCACATAGGCAGCTACTGCAACCTGACAGCAGGGGGCGCCGTGGAGACAAACACACACACACACACACACACACACACACACACACAGAGGGAGAAAGAGAGACTGTCTGTGTATGTCCAGTAGGAAACTGAGCTGAGAACAGCTGGCCGAAGCTATGACAGGCAGAGTCACTGGGAAACATCACTACATTCTCCCTCTCCTTCTCCTGCCCTTCCTTTTTTCTATTTCCTTCCTTCCTTCCCTTCCTTCTCTTTACTCCACCCTTCCTCTCTTCAGTCGTTCCTTTTTTTTTCTTTTCACTCGCTCCTCTCCTCCTTTCCCCATCTCCCATCATTCTCCTCCACCTTCCTTTTAATATTTCCCCCCACCTTCCCTTTCCCACCCCTCTCTTTCATCGCTCCATCCTTCCAATATAATGTATTATTGTGCCCCTCTCCTTCCTTTTGTTTTTTTTTTCTCCATCTTTCTCTCTCTCCTTCTATTTCACCACCCTCCTCCTCCTCCTCCTCTCCCTCCCTGTGTCTCCTTTCCTGCCTTCCTCCCTCCTCTCCTCCGTTTCTTATCTCTCCCCTCCATTAATTTCCAATTCTCTCCCTCTCCCCTCCCCTCTCTCTCTCTCTCTCTCTCTCTCTCCAGTTAAATGTGCTTGTCATCCCAAATCGCTCTCATTCCTATCCTCCTCCTCCTCCTCTCCTTCCTCCTCTTCCTCATCTGCTACATCAAACTGGCACATCTCTCACTTTTTAATTTTTTTTTTATTGACGTTCTTCTTTCTAATTTTGTTTTTAATTACACTTTTTTCATTTTTCATGATCTATACTTTAGATTCACCCCCCCCCCCCTTTTTTTTTTTTTTTTTTCCTTTTTCTCTTTCACAGAGGCAGATAGCGTTGTACAGCATGCCATTGTCTCGTTGTGTGTCCCCCTCTGGCTGGTTGTTAATCCAGATTCAGTCTCACAGACGCCACCGCCTGATACTGTCTCTTCTCTGTGCTTCTTCGTGTCTTTTGTTGGTTTTTGACAAAAAAAGCCGTCGGACCGACTTTGAAGAGCCGGTGCCGAGTCCGAGAGGAGGGAGTTGGCCGCAGCTTGCTGACATATTTTTATTTTAACAGCTCAGCATGTATAAACTTGAGATCAGCTCGGTTCTTTATTTTCCCTTTTTCGGGGGAACCAAACCATTCGGGTCATTCCAAAAGCTACACACATTAAAGTGAGACTATGTAACTTTGGAAAGTAGAAATAACAAGAGTTTCTCTTACAAATGAAAAAAAGCTGGATTCCTAAGTAACAAAACCCGCTCTCGCTCTATTCTGTATACGCGGGGGGTTTTGCTGCTGCAGCCTTATTTGTTCTAGCATCGGCAGTAGCTTATGACGGCTAACGTTAGCACATTTTAATTAGATATTGCTGTGTTGCTGACTACGTAACCCCTCTCGACTCGTGCTGCTGTTTTACGCACGGCTCTTTTAGTGTCACAACGTCCCGATCAGATTCCTGCTCCCCAGAGGATGAACTCTGGGTTGAAGCCCGGCTGTCGGGGATGTCAGTGGCGTGAACGCACTTCAGGAAAGCAGCAGGTCTGAGATCGGTGTTGCCTGGTGCTTCCGACTATCACAAGCTAACGTTACCTAGCGGCCTTAGCTAGCTTAGCCAAACAGCCTGTAACACGGGTACTTCCCTTGAGACATTTAGGGATTAAGTCAAGGAGGAAAGGTTAAAAAGCCCCCCCAAAAAAACTCTTTCTCATCGGCGTCACCTCCAGTATTTGGCCGCCTGAAAATGTTGTCCAACATTCGCGGCTCCACCGAGTCAACAACGTTAGCCTCAAGTGCCGATGTTTCGCTCAAGGCCTTGAAGTGACCAGTTTGGATCTCTCGGCTGATCTAGCACAGCAGCCAATCAGGACTTGAATCCGTTGTTTTTTTGTTTGTTGTTGTTTTTTTGTAAAGTTTGACATTATTTGTTTTAATTTCCAGTCAGGGCTTGAGAAACCTTTATGTCATTTATTTTAATGAAATGTCTTCTGTTGTTGTTGGAAACACAGCATCCCAAGACATTGTCAGATTCTTTGTAAGACCCTGCTACAGTCGTGTTGTGAGAAATAAATCAATTATATTACACACAAGTTTAAAAAATAAAAAAAATAAACAATACAAAGTCATATTTTCAAATCTCCCATGCTGGGCCGCCGGACCCTGACACAGGACACTTGCCGCCCGGGCCTAACAACTTTTCTGGGGGAAACCCTTGGACACCTTTCCTCTAGCACCACCCGTTCGCATTCATTTTTTCCTTGATGTTTGTATGATTATAATCACGTGATAATATATTGATGCATGACATTAAATCAAAAATATTTAAACCAGCACACTCATGATAAGACACCCTCTCTAAAGTATCTGTGTGTGTGTGTGTGTGTGTGTGTGTGTGTGCAGGGAGCAGGAGCTGAAAGTGTACCAGGCCAGGAGGAGTCTGGAGGAGGCGCTGATGGCCGACGGTTTGGCGCGGGCCGCCGAAAACACCCGGGAGCTGCTGGAGGGGAAGAAGGCCTGAAGAGACGGACAGGTGAGGAAGGTAAACTGCGTCACTAACGACCTCATTAACATCAACGATTTCCTACGTTTCCTTCATCAGTTCGGTGGGGTTTGATAACATTTCACCACATGACGCTGCAGATAGAACACGGAGAGACGGCGGCTGCCGTTCACCAGCCGTCACAGTAACACAAGCCGCTTTCAGGCAAGGCAAGGTGAACTGCGCAGTCAGCCAGTGTGAGGGAAAAAACAAGAGAGTCTGTCAGAGTGAAGAAGGGACGAGAGAAGTCACAGGAAGTGAAGAGATGGGCTTAAAAAGTCTGCCAACATCATCGCGTGATGAAAACAAATGTAGGAAACACAAGTTTTGGTTTTACATTCAGTCCCTTTGGAGTGTGTGTGTGTGTGTGTGTGTGTGTGTGCAATGCTTCACATTTTCACTGCTGACCAGCAACAACAAGATGAACTACTAAAGTCCCAAACTACTGAACCACTAAGCCACTGAACGACTAAAGTAGGCAATATTATTCATTTTGACCACTGCATCTCACTAACAATATCTAATTGAAGGGCTCCTATAAATAAATGTGTGTCTGTGATGAGCCCCCGCCCCCTCTTTGTATTTACTCTTTAAAAAAAAATAAAACTGGACCTGGTCTGAATCAAACAAACAATCAGGGGGTAGCTAGCGCCCTACTGGCTAATCACATCGACTCACGCACAAAACAAGGGCTTCTGTGGAGGGTTCCACCTTCTGGATTGGGGGGGGGGATCAGAACGGTTGGAAGAGCAGAAATAAGACAGAGAACCCCCTGATTACCCCGTGATTGGTTGTTTGATTCAGGTCCTGGTCCAGTTTTTAAATAAAAACTAAATACAAAGGGGGGGGGGGGTGCTCACAGACACACGTTTATTTAGAGGAGCCCTTCAGTTAGATATTGTTAGCGGCATGCAATGGTCAAAATTAGTTACTTCAACCTAAATTATGATCCAATAATATTGCCTACTGCAGCTTTAACTACAGAACGAGTCAACAACTGAACTACTTTAGTACTTAAATGCTGAACTAGTGAGCGACTGAAGTATGACTAACATGACATGAGTGACTCGATGTCCGCTCCGCCTCCCAAACGTGAGGAAAGTGACCGATCTCAGCTTTAAACGTCTTGAATGATGCAGAGGCAGATCTGCTCTGTCAGAAACCCTGTGTGTGTGTGTGTGTGTGTGTGTGTGTGTGTGTGTGTGGTGAGACTTGTTGTGAATGCTGATGGGATTTTTCGATGTCTGATTGAAACTCAGCCATGCAGCAGACGTAAGTGTGTGTGTGTGTGTGTGTGTGTGTGTGTGTGTGTGTGCGTGTGTGCGTGTGTGATTGATGGGCTGTGAGCTTGTTGTTGGAGTGTGTGTTAATGGTTAATGTGATACGTGTGTGTGTGTGTGTGTGTGTGTGTGTGTGTGTGCGTGTGTGTGTGTTGCATTACAGTTTGTTTGTTTGGTTATTTGTTATATTTCACTCTGCAGAGCCTGTAAACAAAACCAAATTAAAAAACATTTACTTTCAGAAGTCCACACATTCATCCATCATCCCTCTATTTCCCCAGCTGCTTATCCAGGTCAGGGTCGCCGTGGCAACGGGGCGGCACAGCAGACCAGAGACTGCTTTCAGTGTTTTGCTTGAGATCTTTTTTTTCCCCACAAAGGAGACTCCGAGAAAGGAGAAGAGTCTCACCTGATGACTGCAGCCTGGATCAGTTCAACTTAAGTCTGACTCCAGTTCTTATTAATTAGGTCAGAGTGCAGTTTGTCCTAGCGGCGCTAAACGAAAGGGGACGGGGCCATTAAATAAGACCACTTTCCTTGAATGATAAAATTGCCTATTTTGGGTCGTGAATGATGAAAATGGTAAATGTGTTCACCATATCTCGATATAGTTTTGCTACCTCCACCCCTACATGCATTTGAGTCCCTCCTTTCAAAGTCCTTTAAATCCCCACTTGTTACCATTTTGAATCCCCTCGTGGTTTCCATTCGCCATCCTGCACGACGCCGTTTAGAACCCAGTTTTCGTTTTCAGCCCCTCAGTCTTTCCACTCGGAGAGCGCGGGTGCTGCCGAGTCCACCGGACAGACTTCGTGATGAACCCTTTGTTCCACCGCTTCAGCGCTGCATTGTTTTACTGTTTCAGCGCACACAACGTGTCTGTGTGTTTTCTTCCCTCAGTGTTTCAGCATTTTCATGTTTCAGCCTGATAATCCTCGGCTCAGTCTTAATTACTCCCTAATAATTAGAAAATCCTGATAATCTGCTGCTTAATCGAGGCAATTCGGCTGACTGACAGCGTGCGCACACACACACACACACACGCAGCAGTTATCAGCCTCGCGAGTGACTTTGAAGCAGATAATTCTCTGTGTCTCAACATCCACTAATTACCAGCAGTTGAAAAATGCTGCAGGAGTCTGAATCAGCTCCTCTGGAAATTACAAGGCACACAGCTAATAATCACACACACACACACACACACACACCGTCAGCAGTGTGAATCTTAAGTCTCGATCAGATAAAAACCACCAGTCTGCACATTTAAAGGGACAGCCCGACGTTTGGCGGGATAGTCTCCTTCTTCGCTTAGCGCGGTCAGATCAGAGGGTGGATGCCAGCTCCGTCTCGGCGCCCGACGCAAAACGTATATAAAACAGAGGCGTGGTTGGAAGAAAGGTGGAGCCCGTAGGGACGGAGCCCCCTATTTCCCCCTTCAGTCACTTCAGCCGCAGACCGTAACGGGGAGCACCATGCAGCACAACCCGTTACTGATAAGTGCGTGACTTTGGTATTAAGGTCATTTCTGATGCCTAGATTTGGGGATATTTTCTGTGTTGTTTTGGACAAATTATTATTGAAAAAGAAAAACTAAAAACTAAAATAAGATAGATACTTCAGTGTGGACCAAAGTGGTGGACCGACCGACAAACAGTTGAGCTCATACAAATCTCATACAGGGCGGCCTATTTAAGCTGCCTCTGCAAGCCGATTCGCAACCCGCCCCCGCCCCCCCAGCTCCTCCTTTTAATGCTATTAAAAGCTGGGGATGCTGCTGCCGCCGCTGCTCTTACTGTCTTAAGGCTTTCCATGTGTGCACATGGAAGGACAGGGAGGTGTCCCCAGAACAGAGCCATACCCCCCCCCCTTAAATATAACTTACAGCAGGTGAAACAAGTGGTCCTGACTGAATTGGACACGAGTGGGCGGGTACGAGGCCCCGACTGGGCTATTGTGTGGCCAGTAAAATCAAATGGCAACACTGCAGTCTGGCTGGATTAATGACCGGGTACATTAATATTATCAGCTGATTTTTTTTTTTAATCTTCGGCCAATAAGTGATAGAAAATGTCTGGTTGTGTTTGAGAGGTGTTTTTAATAAAAAAAACCCATTCCATCATTTGTCCACCAGAGAATGTGACAATGCTCCCGCTCACGACATATCTTGGGCCCAATTCTTAAATAACCACATTCGGTGGATCCATATCCATCCATTGGTTTGTGTTATGTGCTCATGTAAATACTTTAATAATGATTTTTGTTTTTTTTAATACATTTTTTATCATATATTGACATTGGTACCTGCATGAGTACTTTCGAAACTTAAAAGTGTATTTCTTTTACGAGCAATGTAAAAGTAGTACTGTGGTACTGCGACGTTTACTTTATGAGAAGAAGAAGGTCATGAAAGTTAACAATTAGCAGGACGCAGCAGCGGGAAACAAACTGAGCAGTCTGAGATTTCGGCAAAGATTTAGAATGGTTGTTTCAACAGCGAGAAAAGCAGCCCCGGAGACACACACACACACACACACATAAACACACACACACACTGGCCGCTGCCCTGTCTCTGGTCCAGCTATAAAAACCCATTAGTAATCACTCCTCGCCTCTCAGCGGCTCTTTTTCGCCCAAACGACTTCCATCCAGCCAATCTGCATAAATCTGCATTAATGGAACGACTTTCCCTCCACAGAAAACAAATGTGCTTTAAAAAAAAAAAAGAAAAAAAAAGTCTCCTTATCTGTCGGCTTTTAGAGGAAATATCAGAGAGCAGAGACACACACACACACACACACACACACACACACACACCATCCATCTGAAAACACGCCCGCGCGCACACACACGATTGCTTCTATTAACAACACATATATCACGGCAGATATATCAGCGTGTGGAGGGTTGGACTTGACAAGCAAATGCCGATGATTTAGCTGTTTCTTCGAGACTCAGCCAGCGCTGGAGCTGCAAATGTGAATGTTTGTCCTGAGGGCGGTGCTAGAGGACAAATCGTATTTTTTTTTGTTGCGTCATCAGCCCAGTAAAGCCCCGTGTGCATCCCGGTACATCACTGAGAAGCATTTCCCAATTCACGCAAATGGGCCCATCGGTTTGCGATCATTTTAGCATGCTGACCAAAATCAACTCTCCGAGACTTGAAACTCGCTCAACTCTTTGAACTCAGATGCGCGCTGTCATTGGACGATCAGGGCTGGAGGGACCCAGCCTCTGGAAGTTGGCGACGCCTCCGTGCGAAAAACGTAAGGCGGCGGACAAGACGGCGGGGGCAGCTCCGACGAAACGACGATCGCTCTTTCTGCGGAATGCGCCACATCAGTTTGAGGCGGGGTATACTATATATAGCAGAGCGGGATGGGGTAAAGGGGCGAGTAGAGGGGACGCTACCGCTTACGCTCAGCTGGCTACATCCGCGACAAGATGGCCAGAAACGATTGCTGTAGGTCTCCTCAAAGAAAGAACTCTTTAAGTGAACATGCTGCATTTCTTTGATCGACACGACAGACATTAAGTAAGCAACCACAACCACAACTTCTTGTCCACTGAAAATGACGTCGACACCGCTGATTGGTTGGAGCAAATAACCCTTCCAGCTAACATGAACATGTGTGGTCCATAGACTGTATATAAAGATGGACGACATGGCGTGAAGCAAAAATGTCTCAATCGCCCCCTGGTGGCTGGCTGCAGTATAGGTCATAAACCCCACCTCCCTCCACGTTAGCGGATGGGACACTGCAGCTACACCCACCGATCACCACTGCGCTGACTCTGGCTCCAAATGCATCTGGGAGAATTTGGCTTGGAGACACGTCGCGCCATCTTTATATGCAGTCTTTGGTTTGATCCGACTAAATAATTAGTAAAAATGAAATGGCAATTCAGTCATGATTAGCGGGCTAGCTTATTCCCAGTCATTTTCAGATAAATCTGTCCTCCAACTGCATGTGAAGCCCAAGTTAGCCGCATGAGAATTAACAGGATGCTTTTAGCCAGATGAAGCCATGCTAGCCTGGATTAGTTTGAAGCATGGACTGTGTATAAAGATGGCCGACGCGTCTCCACTTCCTCCCACTGTGCAAAAATTAAGCCAAAATGGTTTATGACCTATACTGCAGCCGGCCGCCGGGGGGGGGGGGGGCAACCGAGACGGTTATATACAGTCGTTTGAAGGCTGGGGCCACGAACACACACATTCCTGCTCCCCAGAGGATGAATGAAAGATGGGAACAAGGGGAGATTTTAAAATGGAAAGGAAGGATTCAGTGAGGGATTCAGAATGGGAACAATGAGGGATTCAAAATGTAACTACGGTGGAATTTTTAAAATGGCGCAAAAAAAGGATTTAAAATGGAAAGAAGGAGGTATTCAAAACAACACAATGATGGATTCAAAACGGCGCAATGGACGATGAAAAATGGAAAGCGGTACATAATAGAGTTTTAAAATGGAAAAGAGGAAGGATTCAAAGTGGCATGACAAGGGTTCAGATGGTAATAAGGGGGAGGGGGTTGAAAATGATGCGGGGGGGATTCAAAATAGCACAATTAGATATTAAATATGGGAAGGAGGGACTAAAAATGCCACAATGAAGTATTCAAAATGGAAAGGAGGGATTCAAAATGGCACAATAAAATGGAAAGACGGCTTCATCACATCTTAGTGGGCGGCTGGAAAACCAGGATTTCCCAGCCGTCTGGGGGAAAACCGGGATTTCCCAGCAGTCTGGAGGAAAACCTTGCTTGTTCCAAATATGGGAGTCTGAATGTTCCATGCGGCTGAGAGAAGGACAGCGAGGCGCAGCAGGAGGCGGAGAACGTGGTAATATCACTCCAATCACTCCTGCTCTCCTGCTGTGTGAACGCTTCACTCTGGCGCTGTGTAATTAAAATGTTTCCCGCGCAGGCTAGAGGCCTCCGCGGGCGAGCAATCGTAATTGTAGCCCCGCCCCCCTCGTTAATGCAGCTGGAGGGAGGGGGTGTCGAGGAGGGGTTAATGGCGAAGCTAATGATTAGCATGGAGGAGCTCCACATTAATTGAGCATTCGTCTGTCCAGAGGCTGGTGTTTACTGTTCCGCAGGAGGTGGAGGAGACGCAGCAAGAGGCAAGTTTGTCCTGGAGATTGTTTTTATCAAGTGGGTTTCATTGAGACGAGCTTAACGAGTCAATTTGGGTTTGAAGGAGGAGGGAGGCGGGAGGCGGAGATTTGCTCAGAGGTCTCTGCAGGGAGTCTCACAATTATCTTCTTGTTAAGGTCCTCAATAAAAAATGTTTTAAAAAAGTATATAAAAGAGTATACTTTTAAGCCAACACAGAAAGTTCTAAAAGTTCTCTGGATGAAATCATAATAGCTACTGAGCTCACGCGTCAACAGATCCGTCCGCTGGTGGTACAGTTTAAGGCCCCGCGGTAACGAGGTCCCGCCCATACACCCGACCCCGACCCAATCACGGACGAACACTTGAGCAAACATCGGCGTGGTAAGAACTACCTGAAATGACAGAAACCATCTTTGGGAGAGAAAAAAATGACATGATATTTTTCATTTTGGCCCTTCTGCTAACATGGAGGAGGCGGGGCTTGTGACCTAACCTATACTGCCAGCCACCGGGGGGGGGGGGGGGGGGGGGGGGGCTGCCATGTCGTCCGTCTTTATATACATCTTTATGGTTCAGGCAGTCAGCTGAGGCAAAAATAGAGTGAACATCAGGTCGTTCAAATCGTCCCCCGCGTTCTCTGTGGCAACAAACCGATCTGAAAACTCAACTGTTATCAGTAGCACTAACCTTTGATCTCTCTCTGTCTCTGTCTCTCTCTCCAGAGCTCCTCTGTTCACCAGCCTCAGGTTTATCATCATCCTCATCTTAATCCAGACAAACAAACCAAAAACAGACCACCCACAGACTGAAACATCACCCGCGCTGATCCACTGAGCCTCAGCGGGCGTTTGCCTCCGCCCCTTAAAGGAGAAACCTGTTTTCAGAATGGCATCACACTGGACGTCTTATCAGCATCTGGAAACGAGAAGGGACTTTTTTTTTTTTTTGGAGCAACAGTGGGAGCAGCAGCATTACCACAGCAATAATCGCATCAACAGCCACAAAGAGGGAAACACCAGCAACAGCAGCAACAGTGGCTGCTGCAGAAATGGGAACTACTCCACGAGTATCTACCAGCTCAAAGCAAGCGGCCGACGCCTTTAATCCTCCCTGTGAGCTATCACCCGTACAAACTTTACGACAAGCGCTTATCTCGTCTCTCTTTTCAAATTCTGACATTTAGTTTTCTTTCTTTTTAATATAAAGCTGATAAAAAATAATCATAAAAAATAAATAAATACATAAAAAAATAAGAATAAAAAATACTGAAGAGCAACGCCCTCGTCGAACCCAAAAGTCAGGATGCAAACTGCTGGACGGCTTTTGCTAACTCTTGTTGTGCTCTTTTGGTGATTTTGGTTGTCTGTGGTGTGAAAGTTGTCGTCGGTTTTAAAGGAGTCTTCAGGGGTTTTAAATGAAATAATGAGAATTTAGCTGAATATGAAATGTAACCATTGTTTATTTAAGACAAATTTTATACCTTGAGAGAACATATATGTACATTTCTTGAACTGCAGTAAATAAATGATTATATTCACAGTCGTTCCTTGGTGCATTATTTTATTTTTATTTTTTTTACACACTTTTGAGAAAGGTCTGGCTCAACCCATCATCGTTCCGGGGATAGGGGGGGGAAAAAATGCTCTTGCTTGTTTGTGTTTCTTTAACCCAATCACAATCGTCTTGGGCGGAGCTAAACCCAGGATGCAGCGACGGTACCCTTGCAAAAACGGTAGTCTCGCATAGCCCAGACCTGTCTGACTTACCCCAGCAGCCTACATCCGGTGAGCCAGACTAGTGTCACATGAGACCTTTTTGGAGGACCTGTTCGGGGATGCCTGAGGCAGGGGGAAAGGGAATTACGACAGTCTAGACAGGACGAGATGAAAGTGTGAATTATCTCCATCTCTGCTTGAGACAAGGGCTTGAGTTTAGTTTCCCGGCTGGAAAAACAAAAGCAGGAACGCCGGTCCATAGGGGCACCTAGATTTTGTAGGGAGGATTGAAGAGAAGAGGAAAGAGAACCGAGAACCTTCGATTGCTTTAGGCATGAGACTGGGTGGAGCAGAAACAGGAGCTGATTTGTCAGTTATTGAGCGGCAGGAAATCATCTGCCATCCAGCTTTTTATAGAGTTTAGGCAGTTATTTAAAAACTGACAATTTGGCTCATTTTGAGGCGTAAATGAGATGTATAGTTGAATATAATCTGTGTGACAGTGAAAGAAGATGCCCTAAGTGTCTTATTATCTGTCCAAGGGGAGGGGGGGGCATATACGAGACAAACAGAAGAGGACCAAGGACTGAACCTTGGGGCACACCACAAGAAAAAGAGTTTCAGATCAAGAGGCACAGTTGCCAAGAGCAAATGAGAAAGAAAGGTAGGAGGAGAACCACCTCGGGGCTGACCCAGAGACGCCCGCCCACTGCATAAGTCTGTCGATTAGGAGACTGTGGTCCACGTGCACTGAGATCCAACAGCACCAACGCAGAACACTCTCCTGCATCACCATGCATTAAGACTCTGGTAAGACTATCTAAAGAATAGCTAAATCGTCAGCACGTTGCTGGTTCGGCCAGATACTTGGCACAAACTGTTCTCGGTCCAGATGTTGGACTCTCTGCATGTGTGGCTGTATGCGTTTGTGTGCACTGTGTGTGGTGTTTGTGTGTATCTGTGTGTGTGTTAAAGGCAGAGTGAGACAAACCAGTCTGCCAGCTCTACCCTCATTTGCATCTGCTAATGGCTCTATGATGCCAGTTTCTGATCACTGCAACTACACATTTAAATTCCTGCTTCATTGCCAGATGCTCCACAGCAACCCCCCCCCCCCCCCCCCCCACACACACACACACACCTCTCTCTCTCCCTCCCTCATATCCAGGGATTCCTGTTTCTACCCTGTAACAGCAGCTCTGTCCGTGCTCTGCATCAGAAAACTGAGGTTAAACTGGAGATGACGCTTTAGTCAGTCACAACAAAGCTTATATATTTACACATTGAAACATGACATGGCATTCCAAAACCACGGCTACAAGCCGCCTCCACTCTTCTGGTTTTGACGGCTTTCCACCAGAAACGTACGTCAAGGTATTGGGAGTCTTGGAGTCCGAACAGCAACGCGGATTCTGCAAAAAAAAAAGTGCCTCAAGTGGCCACAACAAGAGGGTCACACACCGTGGGTCCAATTAACAAAGACTAGTTCATTAAATCAAATTGAAGTACCTCGGGGGTCATCACAAATACCAACAGCTTAATACATTGGAGGAGTTTGGGGTGGTCAAGGACAAGTACGACGTCATATTTAAATAGGAAAGGGCCCCCAAACTCTATTTACAGTTTAGACATTCTTATAACAAACGGGGCGAACTCACTCTGCTGGGGAGGGCCGTAAAATGTAATTGAAAGCTCTGGAATAAGCTAGTAACCAGTGGAAAGAAGCTGTACACATACAGTGTCCTCTTTTAATTTGACACGTAGCGACATTAGCATTGGTTCGGAGCCCTTTGTTGCTGCTGAGCAGGCAGCACACGGTGACTTTGTTATTGCCGCATGAAATGCTGGTGCGATGAGAGCGAGCCGAATCACCAAAACCCGCGGGCCATGAAATCAAAACAACGCGCTGAAAGAGCGTAAAGCTTCGAGGAACCGCAGAGCATAATTATGAGCAACCCCTTCCACGAGCGACAAAGTCGTTTCATCCACTGTTAACGTACAAATATTAATTAAAGCAGCGTGTGTGTGTGTTTGTGTAATCGTAATCTATCCCGGTTGTTTTTGGATGTCACATCTGATTGGTCCCATCAAAACAAACAAACTTCTTGTTCCCTCTGCTGCGTCGCTCTGATGATTGAACGACTTCCTGTTTGACTAAACTGGTGAAATGTCATTAAACTGAATGGACTTTTTGGGATTTTGGTTTTGTTTGGTCTAACAATAATAATAAAAATAAAAAAAGGCCGACATGACAAATCATGTAAATTAAATGATAGCCATGTGTTATCGCTCAGTTGACGAGGAATTAATAAGAAATGATCCTAACTAAATGCCTCAAAAAAAAATATCATGCAGCTTACTGTGTGCACAAATGCCTACATCATTCACAACAGTTCTTTTAATGGGTTTTAATTCCAGTTTTTTAGAATTTCAAAGGGGGCCTATTCAGCTCATTTCCTGCTCTATATTTTCATTTTGTGACTCCACTAGAGGACTTTGCAGGCTTCACAGTTCAAAAAAAGTCCTGATTTATCTTCTCCTGGCCCTTCATGCAACCCCCTCAGTTCACCCTCTGTCTGAAACAAGCCGTTTGTGCTCCTGTCTCTTTAAACCCCCCCCTCCCTAAAAGCCCACTTTCTTCTGATTGGCCGGCCAAGTTCAGGAAGTCTTTGGAAGAATTTCCAAAGGCAAACTGTAAACCTAATGTTACTGAGCAACATTGACGTAAACATAAACATCTGGTCTGTGCCTGGAGCAGAGATACCATATAAGGACATCCGTGCCTAAGTGACATCAGATAGACCCGGTGGTTGATAAAAACTGAAACAGAGCGTTCAGAGCAGTCTGAAGCCTGAGCTTTTGGCTCACAGGGATTACTTTGAAATACGTTTACCTCATTATTTGGCAACTTTGGCAACGTTTAGTATGAATATCCGACATTGTAACATTAATACATATGACAGATAATCAGGAAACGCATAATAGGTCCTCTTAAGTTGATTTGTTTTAGATGAATATGTTCCATTATAATGTAAGCTGGTAAGGCTTTATGCTGTCTAATCACTCAGTTGTGTCTCTACGGATGGACATTTTAAAATGAATACTAACAGATGTTTTACCGACCTGACCTTTGTTTGGAGTTGTGTTACTGTTTTTCGAAGGACATCACATTTACATCAGCACCCAAGGAGTGGGTGGGTCTCCAGCGCATAGTCCCTCTTAACGACTCCCTGTCCCCCACTGGTGATTCTGCACCTGGTTGCAACTGCAGGAAGCCGCTAATGGTAACGCAATGACATTTTGTAATACACCTTGAATTTAGATAGTAAATGTTTAATAATTCTGATTGATTTATTATAATGATAATGAAAGCGAGACGTGTGCCTATTTTTTCTCCACCAGTGCTTGTAGTTCTTTGCATGAGGCCACAATGTTTTGAGTTTATTTTCATTACCTTTATGTCCTGGAGCTTGACCTTTGAGGCCAAAATGAACTCATTGTTTTAGTATTCATGTTAATTTAACAACCGTTACTGGTCAGTGGAAATCAGCATTTTAATGTGGTTTTAAAATGAGAACAATGACAACAGGTGCACTTTTAATCACTACATTTCTTTAACTTATTAGATCCGTTAAATCAAGTAAAGGTTGACCTGAATACATCGAGAGCAAAGGTTTGAATTCGCTTGATTTGAAAAGACTCATTGGTAGCTTCAGTAGCTCTGTCACATCAGACATATAAAACAGTAGAAAGGTTTCGATCCGCCGCGGCTGAATGTGGATGAGAGTTTGATTGACGCTGGCGTCCCGCGTCCACGTGTTGATTAAAGACCACATCCGGCCAGGTAGGACGTCAGGTCGCGGTTCTGGCAGTGAACGCGCCAGGCCACCCTGAAACCAGACCAGACCAGGATGCAAGTCATCTCTCCACCATGGTGAAGGCTGGAGGAGCGAACACGTCACAGTGCATTATCTGAGTCACATGATGGGATCTTACCAGGCACTGATGCCGTTGGGATCCCGGACGACGCGCTTGGCACAATTGATTGCCACGCTGACATCATCGGTCAGAAGCTCTGTGGGATAGAAAAAAAAAAAAAAGGATTTGAGTGGTAATTTAAAAAAAATAAAATAATGACATTAATGGAACTGCAAGTGCGACATGTGCTAAGAAGTGCATGAAGAAATGAGCCTCTCAAAAGCTCAGCAACGGTAATTTCACCTGGTAAATTGTAAATGGACTGCATTTACATAGCCCTTTTATCCAAAGTACTTTTACAATTTGCCTGTCATTCACTCACACACTCAAGGGCATAGGTTTGGTTTCAGAAGTGCAACGAAGTTAAACATAAAAAAAAAATGGCTTACTTCCTTTCTGATAGATAATGCTGTATTAGAATCGTTGCTACTGACAGCTACTGAGTTCCACTGTCTTGTGTTTGACTAGCGACTTTTTAGGAGAACATTAACTGTAAATAAAAATAAAGACTTTCTTTTCCTTGCTCCCCCGAAAAACACGCAGAGAAGTTGGCAGTGTTTTTTTTCAGGTCGATCTTTTGGGCTGCGTAAGGCCCCCGACAACCTCTGGATTGGGCAGCCTGTGTGTTACCTGAGAGGTGAATGCACCCACTGATGCTCTTAAATGTCATTGCTGTGAGTGCACAGTAATATAGTGTTGCAGGGATGACGTACTTTTGCAGGCAAACCGGGATGTTAGCGTCTTTAGCATTTTTTGGTTGAGTTCAATTGAAGAAAGTTCTTACATCTAGGCACTCTTGTAAAGAACTCCTTCTGAGGTCAGGGAGCTTAACAGGAACAACTGTGTGTCGTTAGCATAACGGTGAAAGGAAACATCATGTCTACGAATAATATTACCTAATGGGAGCATACATAAACAGAACAGAATTGGTCCCAAAATTATCACGCTGAGTGTTCACTTTTCGGACAAGTTTGGTTTTAATTAGTTATAGAGTTGTTGCAGGGATGACGTAGTTTTGTAGGCAAACCCAGAAGTCAGCATCGCCCTGGTTCCCTCGACTAAAAGCCAATGGGATTTGGGATTATTGCAGAAAATGCCACAGAATGCTCTGTGGCAAACAACAGTTTATGACACACATTTTGTTCAGCGAGATAATCTTCACTAATGAACACCACTTTTACACCACTAGTCTCTTACTGCTGCTGCTGGAAACTGCACGGAAAGATTTAACCACACAGTTCATGTGCTGTAAAACCCAAACTACTATTTAAAAGGAGCTTAAAGCTGCGGAGTTGGTGAGAATTCACCAGACACCCTTTCACATAATACAGAGTCATTTAATTCACTGTTAATATTAGAAACACTGTATTGATTATTGAAGATTTAAAGCTTGTGGTGCAGCAGACGGGACTGGTAACAAAAAAACGTGCATGACAACATGGGGAAGTTACGAAATAGGAGGAAAATGTGTGGTTAAAGTTGTGGGTGTGGCGGTTCAACACTGACCGCTGCATCTGATGTTGCATGCATTCGATGACTGGGTGCGGCCGTCGTTACACCACCAGCGGCTGTTGATCTGGAAGATGCCGTAGTCAGTGGATCCATCAGTGTTGTGGTTGATGGCTCTGGTGTTGTAGTTCGACTCCCACTGGGACAGACAAACCCCTGCAGAGTATAACGGAACAGGCCAACATATTGACCCCCTGAAAGGTCAACTTCGTGACGGTCAGCCATCTCCATGACAACTCCGTCCGCTAGTAAAGACTGAGATATGATTGAAAGCTCTGGAAAAAGCTAGCTAATGGACCTTGAAATTATTATTTTGCCAAACTACTACATCCAAGGCCAAGAAGAAACTTTTACGCTCAATTGGCAGATTCTTTTTCAAATTCAAAACTCAGCGTCAGCTGTGTGATCCATCAACATGACCACCAACGCTGCGTGACTTTTTGGTGCTGATGTTGTAAATCATGTTGCATCTTGTTTGATTCATCTACAAAAGTACAAAAAAAAAACAAAGTGTAAAATCGCTGTTTTACGGATTATTTACTATTTTCTGGTCGGGACCAGTAACTTCCTGGAGTCTCTGCTGGTTGCCTGGAAGTGTCCAGTCTTTGTGCTAAGCTAACCATGCTGGCATGGTTTTAGTTTAGTTTTAACTGCTTACCCCATGATTACGTCACATGAGATGACATAATGCAGCAAAACGTAATGCTGACTTGTTGACGTCCACCCCAATCTATTCCACAATTTAAGCCAGAGTCCGATTCTGCTAATTAATTCCCATACTGTACCAAATGAATGGAAACCAATGGCTACCTTTAATGGTGGAAAAAGATACGATACATTGAAATTTTCCGACGTTACGGTTCATCCTTTTGTACGGCACACTTTGCAAATGTAGTGAATAGGCTGGTATGTTGTTATGTTGCATTGCTGCTAAGGAATAAAATGTAAATGTAAATGAGTAATATATCACCGGTCAAGGCAGATGACCGCCCACCTAGAGTCTGGTTCTCCTTGAGGTTTCTGCCTGAATTGAAACTGAACACGGAATCTGCAGACGAACAGGCTGGTACTCACAGGTGGCCAGGCTGTTGCCGCGGTAGCCGTCCATCCCATACCTCTTTAGCACTCGGGCCCATTCACAGCGCTCGTAGACTTTAGCGCTGGCCAAAGCCACCAAGAGCAGAAACACCAGACTCCTCATGATGGACTCTCTGCTGGACCCAGTGTTTCCACAGCTGCTGCCCAATGCCCTCTTATAGTCGAGAAGCTCAGCTGAATCCAGTCCTGTTTCAACAAAGCTGTTGAAAGAGGTGGAGATTTGACTTTTAACTCAGTTTGAATCCCGGCTTCTGTGTTTGAACTTTGATATGTTTGTTTTGCAGGCAGGAGTGTTCAGTGTGATAATACAGGCTGATGTGAAGGACAAGGACAAGGGGAGGTCCAGGTCAAGTTTTGGCACAAATCAAGCCCGCAGCGATAAAACCGCGATAAAGAGAAAGAAAGTCTGACGGAAAAATGAAAGCGCAGCCACGATAAGTTATTTTTTGGTGTCCAGCCTAACTAAAGCTGAAGTAAAGGTGTCCTTGGAAACAAACAAAGTTATGTTTACTTTCAGAGTTCCTCACCAAAAACACATTTCGTGTCCTTGAAGCCTGATCAGAGCCGGACCTTAGGGGGGGGGGCAGTGGTACTGAGCCGAATGCAAGACCCAATAGACACTGAGAAAGTCACCAAAGTGACATAAGCTACATCTTTACAGTTTGAGACAAAAATAACAAAATACTTTAGATAAACATTAGGTACTAAAAATGATGTACATTTAATAAATGAAATTAAACTCAATAAATGAATATATGTATATTTGATGGAACTGCTGAGTATCGAAAGTACAGTGATGGGTAATTTAACTAATTCCTTTTACTGTCGAGTAATTAGTACTGTAATTACGTTGGTCGCTTGGTCCACTATTTTGGTCCAGACAGAAATATTCTACTATTGGATGGATTGCCATGACATTTTGTATAAATGCTCATGTTCCACAGAGGATTAATTGTTTTTTTTTTTATTAAATGAAGCGATCCCTCAATGATCTAGCAGCATCATCAGGCCAAAATTGAAATTCGTCCAATACTTTGGTTTATGACCAATTACCTGCAAGACTTATGACATTCCCGTCGGCCTCAGCTGTACTTTGTGTTTTAATGCTAATTAGCAAAACACTAAGTTACGATGGCGGTGATGGATTATCTCTCTGCAGCAAAGTGTCAAGACTGCGGGTTGATTTCCATAGAAACGAAGTGAAACCAATGGATGCCTTGAAATCAATATTATAACCAACGTTTACAGAGTTGTGGTGCATGGGCTGAGGCTAGAGCGTGAACAAAAACACAAGAATGGTCCATTAAACTTTATGATTTTGATGAAGTAGCACATTGTTTTGTCAGGTTGTTGTGGTAAAACATATCTCAAAACAAAGCGGCCTTTGAGTGTTTGAACCACCGTGACTGATACGGAGAGAGACTTCACTGTTTGTCCAGACTGTCGGCCAAAACAAACAGTATACCGATTAGATCTGATAAAACCACAAAGTGACCACACTTTTTTTTCTTCTTTTTTTTCCTGAACTGTGCAGTACGTCTCTATGTGTTTCTGATCAGTCTGGCATGGAGCCATGTCAGTCTGAGATTACACAAACAGTAGTCCTTAGCAGGATAAATTCATTACTGCTCTTGGTCTCTTTGGGAGAATTTGTAGTAGTAATGAAAACCTAAACTAATCCGACCGTATCCTTTAATGTCTCCTTAATGGAACTTTTATTCTGAAAATCTCTCCCCTCAGACTCACATTAGAAGACTATAAATGATCTCCGCGGAGCTGAACTGCCTTTGTAAAAACTGTGTTGACTTTTGGACTTGAGAAGTTGGGGGTTTTCCCCTTTTTTTCAATAGTCAGTTTATTGGATCAGCACCGAGTGGACATGAGAGCAGCTTTGAGAGGACCGGTTTTAGACCTCAAATGTTTTCAGAAAATAACATTTTGTGTGCATGTGGGGGCACTTTTTTAGAAAGTGAGGTCATTCTTGAAAAGTGAGTATTTTTTTATTTTAGAAAAATACTTTATTTTGAAAATGAGGAAGTCTTTTGGAAGTAAGCATACTTTGGAGAAAAAAATTCACTTTAGCTTTTATTGTCTTTTTACATATATATACAAGCACAACAACAACAACAACAACAACAAAAAACCCAAAACAAACAAACACAGTGAAACATGTTGTAAAGGGGGGGGGGTTACAGTTCATACATAAAGTTTGCTGGTATTTTCTTATTAAATCATTATACAATTTACATTATTATCAATAAAATTATACAGTGCCAATGTCCCCATTTGTAAACCTAATCCATTTTCCCCATTTTCTGTTAAACACATCTTCTTTCACTATGAGAGAATAGGTCATTCTTTCCATCACGTATATTTTTGCACTATATCTAACCACTGTCTGTGTCTGGGTGGGTCAATTTTAAGCCAGTTTCTTGTGACAGCCTTCCTGCCTGCTGTAAGTAGAATTTTGACCAAATAATTATCTTCCTTCTGCACCACTTTGTTTATATTACTTTGGAAAATGTTTAAAGTTTTAGGCCTCGGAAGTTAGGACATTTCCAGAAAATAAATGTGTAAAAACTGTTGGACATTTTTAGACAATGAGGACAATGGAATGAGTGAGCACAGTTTTTGAAAATGAGGACATTTTGTGAAATGCGAGGGCAGTTTTAATTTGCGAGGACCTCTTGTAAAGCACAGACATTTGACGCAAACTTAAACTTAAAAATCAAACATTGAAGTCAACTTTAGATTGAGGAGCAAATTCACAAATCAATTCTACTTTTATCAGCTTGTGTGTATCACGAAGTACTTGTGAGTCACACTTTTACACAGTACAAGTTAGAAAACGAAAAGAAGAGGAGCTGCCTGTCACCGCAGGTTCCATTCTGAGACATTTTATCATGCAAAGCTGTAATCACCCTCATAGTGGAGTTCCTGAGTGTGATTACAGCCTGGTGTAAACAGCGATGGCGCCAGATACAGCTGTGAATTTCAAAAACGTTTGACAGTTCTGCAGAGAGGAAAATACTTTTCTTGCTGAGCTGCTGTTGAATTCATCTCATCTCATTTAGTACATCTGTACAAATAGAACAAGTCAAGTCAGTTTTACGCCCATTCACCCGCCCACCCAAACCACAATCAATCAACCACAGCTGTCAATCATGACGTCATACCGCCCTTTTCTTGGCCATTTCCCTACAAACTGTACATGGACATTGGATGATTCTGACTACATCCAATGCTAATGTTTTTTGAATGGCTCGTTTCTACAGTATCTGCACATGCCAACTACAGTACACTTATGGTTAATGAAATATTGTGGTCGCGGCAGGAAAAGAACCTCGCGTTTTAATGAAAGCTCTGGTCTCTTGCATGAAAGTGAGGCAACCTCCACACCCTGACTTTCGACCTACCTGCATAAAGTGCTAGCGTGCACTTCCTGTATTGGCACTGGGCGAAAAGCGTGTCCCGTGTCATGTCTGACATTTGATGGCGATGACTGAAATTCACTGCAGAAACAGTTTGCAGGTGCATGCGTGATGAATCATAAATTATTGACACTCTGGGGTCTATAAATAGTATAGCTGAAATCTGTCTGTGTATACAGACTTGGTCTTGAATCTACAAGTTTGTCTAAACTTGAATTGTATGAAGTATTCCCGTAATCCATTGGGGTGCTCGTTTCCCAGTACGTTCAGGAGATCCTCATCAACTTAAGTCATAAAATGATGGCAAAATGATGGATCAGTTGGTCAGCCCACCACTTTGCTTCAGGCATAAATATCTTAACTGATGAACTACCACGTCCCCACAGGATGAGTCCTGATGACTTCTCCTCCAGCGCCACCATGAGGATCTGGGTTGTTTTCTCACCCTCCAGGATCAGATGAAGGCTACAGCAGCTTGGTGACTGTATCATAGATATGTGCACGGATTATACCTAGGTTGCTGCTGTCCACCATATTGGTTCAGGGGGAAGCCGCGCCTCCTAATGCATGTAGGTCTCCGGAGGCAGGAGGCCTGTCCACAATTGCAATCAAGTTTCAACTGGTTTTCCAGCAGTTTGGTTTGTTGCAAATGCCAGACATGCATTTATGACACAGGATAACAATACAGGTAATATTACTATGAGAACTTGCCCCATGCAATTAGGTTCTAAGCACATTCTTTTTTTCTTACTGCATTGTAAAACTGCCACGATATCATTTTGGAAACAAGTAAAGACTTAATTAACAAAAAAAAGACACAATTACAACAAACGAAAGTTAAAAGATGAATGCAAAATTCTGGCAGGTTTCTCAATTCTGATTTTAATTACATTTATTGTGAGATATTCATATTTACTTTATATTTATTTACTTAGGTCACACATGACTGAAAGCTATAAGCTGTATATTACAGTGTATCAGCAGGGTGGCGGTGGTTACGGAAAATCACTTTTGTGACTAATTCAGACACAAGTTAACACTTTTAGCTTAATTTGGTATCAGGACAGTCACTAAACGTTGTGTGAGTTTCAAGGAAGGATTACTTATTGTGACATGCCAAAGTCACCACGCTCGTAGCAGTAAAATATTGTACGGCTTCTCATCTGTGAAATGTTACTCCCTGTTGCTCGGTTTTGGTATTTGTCTCATCAGAACACCCGAAAGCACCACAGATGTCTGGCATTTTCTTCTACGTGAACTGGCTGCAAGATGGTCCGGGCAGAGAAAGCGCTCACAGAACCGCGTGGCCAACTAAGCTAGCTAGCTAACGGCAGCTTCAAAATTTGTTTCGGGATGCGTGTTCCGTGTGTGCTCCATCCGCGAGAATCTATTTTGCTATCTATTGCTCATCTATTTTGTTGTTGTGGCGTCTTCTTGTTGTTTACCGAGCGAGTGAGTACTTCCGCTTGCACAGAGGACGTCAGTTCAGCCGGTGGTCCTCCAATGTGGCCCAGGACGCATTCATGTACACACTGCTGAAAGAATGTGGCCATATGTGGCCCAGACCACCTCCGAATGTGGTCTGAGCGATCGGATCTCAATGCGTCTTGGGTGCATTCACACCCGGTATTAGAGCTGTCCACTGTGTGATTGGATGTTAATACCAGGTGTGAACAAGGTCTATGTGTTGAAATTGCTGGAGCCGCCTTTTCCTGTTGCTTTAATGAGACCAGCAGTTAATTTCAGTTTAACTCCAGCTGCACAGAGCTCAAAACTGCTGTAGTTACATTCGGGAGCCATAAAGATTATGTATGCGTCATTTTTCAACATCTGGAAAAAAAATGTCTCAGGTGGTTTGAGCAATCGCATTTCGGTTTCATCTCAAATGCCTCTTGGGTGCATTTGGATTTTTTTTTTCAAATCTGATAGCTCTCCGATCCACCCAAGACGCATGCAGTGACCAAGTGTAAATGGGTTCTCTGTTTTCTTTCGATGGAGCCAGGCTAGCTAGTTTCCCCCTGCTTCCAGTCTTTGCGCTAAGCTAGGCTCAACATGTCCCAGACCTCTCTCTGTACTGAACCCACAGGGATGGGATTGATGTCCAGTGTTGGTCTGAAAGTTAAACTCACACACAGGTGAGCGGAACCGAGCGGCCGAACCAAAGTTCCATTACAGTAATGGAGTTGGTTTAACTTCATCCATTATTTTCTTAAATCAGGACATTATTGGCCATCGTCCAGGCTGGACTGTGATTGGTTGGTTAGCCAGCAGTCCTGCTAATCACAAATTGTAAAGTAGTCTTAAACAAACACTGGTTGCACCTTAAAAACGTACTTATTTTTTTAGGTATTTTTGTTCTTATTCATTATCTGTGGCGAGAGATTGAGTCCCTGCTGAATGTGCTGAGTCATTCTTTAAACTTATGGCTTCAGAACGCCTGAGAGCTGCTGGACTCGCAAACTACCTGAAAATATTCACGCAGCCTGAAGTCTTCTGTTGGAATACTGTGGGAGTGCAGGGCCTTTAATGCCCAAGTGCGCGGAGGGTCATCAGAGCTCACTGGGACACACCTGGTTCATGAGCCCATCCCATCACTCATGCAGACACGTGGCCCGATTGAGCTCTGATTGTTTTTGGGTTTGTTTGATTTGATTTTAGCCTATGGGATTCAAGGAAGACGTGGCAAAAATGTCCATGTTTCATGACTTGTTAAGAGTCCAACTCAGAAGTCCAACTGGACTTCTGCCCCTTTGCCTGATCCCTAACTGGATAACTTTGCCTTACCTTTCTTGCTTGTCGGGTATTGACTTTTGCCCATTTCTGACCACAGGTAAAACCTTAACTTTTAACTTCCCCTGTCTGGTCTCTGAGTCGTGGTCTTGGGTCCAAACCGGGTAATACTGAGCCATTACAGAGAGAGTAAATGTGGGCGCAAACAGGCCCTTCCTGAAAAAGAGAACATTGCTTATTTTATTCTAAAAAAAAATAAGCTTAATGAGAGAGAAAACCCATACGACACGTTTGTTAGACCTCAAGGATACAAACAGCGTCTTTTGGCGACACTGAATGTAAAGAAGATGTTTGTTTACGAGTTTTAGTTTAAAGCTCCCTTGTGGAAACAATCTTTAACCTAAAATCAATGTCAAACAAAGCAGAGCGACAGTGAGGCAGGGCATCAGACAGCAACCAACAGGAATTCATGTTCGCCTAACCTGGAAACACATTCATACCAATTAAATACTGTTTGACTCATTTAATAGGTGGATTGTTTACTCAGGTCCACAGCAGGATTGACGCCATAAGCATAGCCCTAACTCAACTCACAGACACATCACTGTGAATTCAAACCCAAAGAGATTGTATTTGTATTCCAACATGTGAGGACGTCTCAGGCTTCACACAGAGATCCAAGTGTAATAATGACTCCGGTATTCAGCAGAGGCACACACTGACCTCCCTCTCCGTGTCACTGATTGGTTAGAGTAGCGAGGATGAAGAGGGAGAGAGAGCGAGGCGAGACAGGAATGATGTCTGGGATGATGAGTTTTGTTCCAGAAGGCTGAGCTGAAAAAAATGAAGTGCAATTCAACTCCCACAGCTCATCGATGTGTGTGTGTGTGTGTGTGTGCGGAGTCATTATAACTAAGGTTCAGGAACAAGACCGCGCCTCTCACGCTTGGTACTCCAATCACCTGTGCCTCTCTAATTCAATCAACCGTGCATACACGGTGTGGACACATAAGTGCGCCTAACCCCTTTCTCGCCCGTTTGTCCCAGTTCTCACGGTCGTCCATTTGCGCGTAGACTCACAAGTTATTCCAGCTATCTAAGTCAGACTTGCTTACTTCGCCATGGACAATGAGCTTATTCTTTACTCCTCCTTATTCTTTACTCCTCGTACAATGATCGAATCTCCTCTGCCCACAGTCGCTCCACCTCCGACTCTGTTATCCATGTTCCACTACTCGCACCTTCCCGTCCAACAACATTCGCCCTCAAAGACAGGAAAATCCTACTCCACCGGAACGACAATAAAGCATGGCTTTTCCAGCTCTACACAGCCTCTACTTCCACCACCACTTAAGCACACTGCTCACTTCCGGGTTCCCTACCCTGCGCCACCTGCACACGGCACGGCAATGACTTCACGTTGTAGCCCACTACAGCGGTGCAACCAGCAGCTTCAGTCCTCTCTGAGGGCCAGGTCGTATCTCCCCTTGTGCCTGCTCCTTTTATGTCTCATGTCACATGCATCCCTCCATCCTTTCCTCTTCCCTTCAGCCGTGGATACTTAATTTCCTCCTGCGCCCCCCCTCCCCCCCGTCACTGGTCTTCTCACTCGTTATAATCCCATGACCACTAGCAACTTTACCATGGCCTCCACCGTACCCCCAATACGTCCCCTTCTGGCCTCACAACCCTCCCCCATTTCACTTTCCCTCAGGCAGCAAATCCTATCAGGTAATTACACTGGCAATGCTCAGCTCTTCTAGTTATGCACTTGTGCTAACTCCAGTCCTAAGTACCTCTCAACACCCCATGGTGCAATCCAGCTCAAGCACCCCAGACCTTCACATTCTACGGAACTCACGGCAGTGGAATTTGCCTTCTCTTTGTCCTTGTGTCGTGACACCATCTGTTCCGTCTTCCCTGAACACGGTTCTGCAGCACCACTTTCTACATGTGCCATGTTCATCTTGCATCACAGGCCGCATCCAGCAGTATAACCAGGTCCACCTACAGGCTCCTAGCTAAAACAAAATCGACAATTTCTGGTGATCCTTTGGCGTTCTTTGGAAAGGTTCCTATTACTTAACCGTCTGTCTCACTTTCAGGTGCAAGAGCAGCCCCAAAATTTTCGATTGCTTTTCTCGCCTCTCCACCCTCAAGTCAGTCTTCAGCTCGGTGTTCCCCTTTCCCCTGAAAAAACAGTAGGACCCAGTACATTGCTTTAATTCCTCGGCATTCACTCACCTTTCAAGCCTCTCTCCCAACTGAGAGAAACCGTATTTCCTTGTACATTTAAAATTACCTTCTAATGGTATCAATTTCTTTATCAAACTGCTTTGTCGAGCTCCAGCCCCTTCCATTTCTCACCCCCACGTCAACATATTAATCAAAGGCCTATGAAAGGCAGAACCTTACCTCCCTTCGAAACGCATCTGCGTTGCATTCAAAACCTAGGATAAGTATCTCATCCTTATGCCAAGACAACCCACGTTGAATGGCAACAGTTTACACTTCCCTGTTACCGCTCCGCCGTTACCAGCACTAAGGCTTGGAAGAGATTTCCTTAGCCTAGGAAACTGTGAATCTTTTGGATTCCTCCGAGGGGTTGACATGGTCCGCATTGGAGCTGGCCATCTTGCACCCTGACCCACCTAGATTTATCATGTCACCACCAGCCAACTATTAATCACTAGATTCTCGCAAATTGTGATAATCAATATAATGGGGCGACAGATTCAAGTTCTATAGGAGAAAGCCATACACCACAATTCCCATGCCCAAATGACAGGATATGCGTTAATTTCTTAATTGTAGTTTGGTGGGACCCAGGCCAAAGGAACCATCCACCCCAACACTAGTCATAGGCTTAAACTGGGGTGTGTGCGGGTGGCAACATGAAGTGAGGGCGAGAGCTATGCTGCCCTCCTCACAGTGCTTAGGGTTTGAGAAACATCATACTTGCTGGTGGCCAGTTGCGTATACTGGGTATGCTGGTGGTTCCCGGGGTGACCGCCACCGTATGCACACGGGCCACCGTGGAAGGACAGTTGGGGCTGGCATGGCTTCACTGGCTCGCTACCATTTGGCTGGCCCGAAAGGAACACAGGGGAAAGGTCCTTGCCTTGGACCACAGAGGCGCACCCTCAGGCGGGAGGAACCAGCCTCCTGAACACCAGCACTAGGCTGGCCAGTGGAGGCCCTCCGATGGCGGGTCATGGATACCAATCGATCAGCCCTCTGTGAGTTGTCCCAATGTTACGCCTAATTCCAATCACGGAGTAACGTAGGGATTGCTTAAATCACAGATAGGTCAAAACAACGGTTAACAAAGTTGGCTCCCAGCTGGTTAATTGCATATGAATTGAAGTGAACCATTTTTAGTTCCCTCTGACACAGATATTGCACCAATGAAATGGAGACCTAATGATGACCTAATGATGTTGCAATGATGTTCACTCTCATGCACAAAGGTTATATAACGTTCCCTACACTGCGTAAAACATGAAGTTCATGGCAAAAGAATAAGGTGTTTAAAGGAGGGAATCCTACCCGTTTGTAGCTCAAGATGAAAAATCTGAAGGAGGAGAGATGAGAACAGGAAGGCCAGGAGGTCGACGAAGAAGAAATAAGAGGAGGAGAGAAGGATTAGAAGGACAGACAAGTCTGAGTGAAAACAAGGCGAAGAAGAGAAGAGTCGGATGGGGAGTGGGAATAGGAGGAAGAGAGATGAGTCGGAGAAATGACTGAGAGTGAAAACAAGAGAGAAGACAGAAGGAAGGAATGATAAAAGATAAAAGAGGACCAGGGTGAGGGAGTGGAGGAGGTGGAGAGGAGGGCAGGTTGTTAATTTCAGGGCTGGTATCTCAGAGGCGGCAGAACCTCCGGGGTCACCAGGCCACCTTCAGGACTTTCATTCTGAAATAGACAGCCTGACCCCGGGACACACACTGATGGAGGGTGGGGTGGGGGTGTTGGCAGCTTAAGCTGCTGTCTTCAACCAATTAAATCCTCTGCTTTTGCCTGAATTTAATACCACATTTGCACCTATAACCAGACAACGTAATGGCGTTGTGTGAGATATAACTCAATAAAATAACAACAACATGATATAACGTAACATACACAATGTAACATAAAAGTCACACAGAGTAACATTAGGTAACTTAAGGTAACATAAAGTAACTAAAATAACAAAAAGCGTGATGTTAACGCAACAAAACAAAGTTACTTAATGTAATTTAACTACATTAAGTAACATGACGAAGCTCATCATCTTGCAGTGTATCTACTCCGGCTCTTCACCCACTCTTCGCCAGATTGTTGTTACAGTGGTGGTTAAACACCTCAGGCCGCTCTCAGGTTCTCAGTGATTGTTTCCTCGAGTTGTATTCCAAGCTAATTGCTGTCTTACCTGCCTGCCTTCCCTGCTCTCCAAACCCACTTACCACCTGCTACTCTCAAGCCAGCCCTCGCCATTCTCCCTCATCCCTCCACCCAGCTCCAGCAGCTCCAGCCGTGCCCGCCCCCCATTCCACCTCCATTCCCTGCTGCCCTTCCAATAAATCCTCTGTGCCTGGTGTTTGGGCCCACGCAGCAAAAGCCAAACAGCAAAATCATGCCGTGTACTGTAACAGAACATACATGGCAAAGCATGACAGGAGATGCCATGATGTGATCCTTTTAATAATGATGTGAGACACACACAGAGACATAAACGGAAGCTGACGCCTGAATCAGTCGCTCCTGCAGAAGTCAGTTAGCGCTGTGTCGCTATTATTACCCTTTGTTTGGTTCAGTTTAGCAGAAGGTGAGAGCTTTGAGAGAATAAACACAAACCCTGCAAGGCGATAGACGAAGCCGGGAGGAATCTTTCTAAAAAAGACCTCCACCCTCCAGCCAGACCCAAAATAGTGAGAAAAACAACATCAAAACCAGAAACGCACACAAAACAACAAACTGAATAAATAAAGAAGACAGTAGTCAGAGAGAGGAGGATAACAGCAAGGTTGAAAAGCTGCTCTTTAATGTAGGATCGAGAGTGTACACAAGCAATTATCATGGCGTTGCCGTGATTTCTGACGTCCTTTTTGTTTATGGGTGTATTGTTGGAGGAAGTAGTACATTTAAAGCCATTATGAATAATGTAAAAATATGTATTTTTTTTTTATGCGATTACAGCATCTTTTAAATCATTCAGATTACATACACATACAAGAAACTTAAAAACTGGAGCAGTCCTTCTGCCGCTTTACCCGAGACTAAATCTGGCTGAATCTGAAAATGCTGTCTTTGCGAGAAACTACGTGTTTTGATGTTGTTTTTGTGATGATTTCTCGGAACCAAAAGGAGAAAAAGGCGAGCGGCTCTGCACGCTGGTGAGGGCCGCGAGATGTGGCAGGAAGTGCCGAAAAGGGCTAGCAAGTGGACCTTTTTTCAGTTAAGATCATTTCATCACACCGGATAGGAGACCGCGACTGCAACTCTGAAAACGGGTCTTAATGACAGTCTATTATTGTCTGACATCACAGGTATCTACAGGAAGCGGGGGGTCTAAGTTAAGGCTGGAGCTCAGGAACATCGGGTCTGTTCTACGGCGCGCAGAGGGAAAAAGATGTAACCCACCTAGGCAGGTCCTGGCCGGCCTCATTTATAATGGCTGCATGATGAATCCTTTTAACAACATCAGAAACAACTGATACTTTTTACATTTACTTCGACATGACTGCCGAGGATCACAATGCCAAACCTGACCTTTTGTCATCTCACAGTTTCAAGCTGTAGAGCCTCACGAGCTGCCGGTGTTGGCTGTAGACCTGTCCCCCTTTTTTTACACGCTGTCGTCGCACAGTCAAAGTCAGCCTCTCGGAATTACAAAGAGCCGTTTAATTAAGACATCAATTAGACATCTGACCTGAATGCAGCACACGGCCGCTGAGGGAAAACAACGGCTGATGAGTCAGTTTGAACATTATTCAGACGTCACTCGGAGCCGTGTTTCTGTCTGAGCAGAGGAAATCAAAGCTTGTGTGCGTTTGTGTGTCGGTAATGTTAAAGGTTAAAGCAAGGTGGTCCTCACCAGGTTAGGAAAAAGCCTAGTTCTGCATAGGTTCTTAATGGTCACTTTTTAACTTTTAAATTTAAAGAGCTGAACTTGCAATACAATTTATTCGATCACCCGGCCTCCCCCGTCCATATGTCAAAGTGGCAAGACACTGCACCCTAAGTTGCTCCCGATGGAGGACAGCACCTTGCATGGCAGCTCAGTCGACATCGGTGTGTGAATGTGTGAGTGACTGGGTGGGTGGGTGAGACTTAAAGCGCTTTGGGAACCTTGAAGGTTGCAAAGCGCCATGTAAGTGAGATCATTTACCATTTCAAAATATAGTTTTGTGAAAAAAGAAACACTACTCTATCTTTTTTGATGCTTGGAAATGTAAAGCATTAGTGCCGTCCTTTATAGTTAGATGATGCTGCCACAGGGTAACCTATTGGCCAAATGGCACCAAATTTGTCACGGTCGCTCACACATCATATCTACACGTGTCCACCAAATGTGGTTACAAGGGCAAGACAAGGCAAAACTGTATGGAATACCAAAAATTGAATAGGTAACTAATTCTGGCTTGGTCCGGAGATCCAGAGACAAATTTTGGGACGATTGCTCAAGATTTGTAGGAGTAGCGAAAACCTTCGCAGATGGACGTGGCTTACGTGGATTCGTGTAGACCAGTGTTTCCCCAAACTTTTTTATAAAATCCACTTGAAACTGTTAAACACTCACCACAGGTCCATGAGAAGGGATGCTGAATTTGAGAAAGCAACACCTGTACTGCTGCTAGCGTCCTGATCCGAGGTTGACTTGGAAAAGCAACCTGGGCCGCTGTCTCCGGCAGGTGCATCCTTGATCGGTGGGATTGACTCTTTTTAAACATTCACTCATTTTCACGCATCAATCGGACTGAGCGAACGCTTCTCCACACAGTTGGCTCCCTTGTGAGAATTCCACTCGCTGACACCCTATGACTGACCTACCTGAAACTATATATTTGGTTAGTTCGCTGAACACTAGAGGGTATACATGAGCGTGTTTTTCGCCAATGTGACTGGACTACTCAGACTATAGAATGCATGTCGTGTGTTTTCCGTTAAGATTCATTGATTTGCATTGATTTGCAGATTCGAAGCATGTATCGTATCTTTAACAGTCTGGCGTTGTTACTTTTAGGACCCGAATACTTCCTCGGCAACAGGGACAAGTCAAAAGAAAATGCGCACTTTTGGTCCACATCTACAAAAGACACAAATTAACTGGCATTGGTTAGCACGAAGCAACTGGCCCGCTATGAGCAAAGTATGTCAAGCAAAAAATGTACACACCACAACATTAACATCTCAGTCAAGAACCAGAACAAATAGACGGGGCTGTTAATATGTGATATGCCATGACAGCCCAGTTTTTTTCCCCCTCATTTATTTGGGAAGGTGGTCCATGGAAATGTTTTCATCAGTTAGAAGTGGGCCCTGCCTGAGTGTGTGCTGAGGTACGGAGTAGCAGCCGTGGTCTCCGTTGAATGGAAGCCCCAAAACTGGAGACCTGAGAGAGGACCGAACAAGCCATGATCCACCTCAGCCATGAGAACTACTTTGTTACTTTGGTTAGAGCGGGTTGGGGGTTCGATCCCCGGCTGCCCCCGTCATGTCGAAGTGTCCTTGAGCAAGACACTGAACCCTAAGTTGCTCCCGATGGAGACCAGCACCTTGCATGGCAGCTCGGTCACCATTGGTGTGTGAATGTGTGAGTGAATGGGTGAATGAGACTTAGCTGTAAAGCGCTTTGGGAACCGTGAAGGTTGAAAGGCGCTATATAAGTGAGATCATTTACCATTCATTTACCATTTCCACTATTTTGACAGGCATCTGTATTACAGTAAAACCCCCCTCACAAAGACATTGGTGGTTTGTATGGATGGATGAGCAGGGGGGGGGGGTTAATATTCTTAGTTTGCTCACTTTTCCCTGCCACCAACATGCCGTTGAGAGGTCAAATATGGTTCCAATTGCACACTGGTATGTACAAGCCGTCAATGGCCCATGAACACCTGGTCCTCCTGGTTCTGTCGTTCCTCTTTTGAGGTCTCACGCCGCTATCCTCCTTACCTCGGGCTCCTCTCACCTGCTTTCTTCTCCCTTGTGTGTGTGTGTCTGTCTGAGGCAGCCTAAATACTTGTATAATTTCAGGGGGTACACGTCCGTTTTTTTTTTTTTTCCCCAGCCGGTCCATTGGCCTTTGCTTCCCGGGCTCTGCCAGGTTTTAGTCCTTTTTAAGAGGTTAAAAGGACAGAAAAAAAACACACATAAAGAAAATACAAAGCGAACTAATATATACATAACCCGAAGTGCATGCAAATAATACAAACCCCACTCTTTAATGTAACCCCGCAACACCCAGGGCTACCTGTTCACCCTGTAGTGAGCGGTCCCCACGTCCCTGCAATGTACAGTATTGGTTTGTGAAACGTGTCCTCATAAACCACCCAACCTCTCAACCTGTGTGTGTGTGCGCACCTGTGCCATCTGTCCCTGAGTTGTAATCCATCCGTTAACCTGCGAGGCCCACACTGCCGAGGGCGATGACCTGACATGCGGCACTGTAATGAGTCACTTCCTGTCTACAAAACGTCTTCCGCTGCCTACAACACCTGCTCACACACACACACACACACCACACAGTTGTGGCTGCGAATACTAATTCCGAGGGCAGCTGCTGCATGGGGGGGGGGAAATATGTTTGTAGGAATGTTCTGCTTCAAATCTGTCTGTTGAGCATTATATCTATTAGTACTATAGGAGAGACGGGGGTGTATTGCGGGGGGCGGGGCTTATCAGTCCAGCCAGTAGCATCAGATTTATCTTCATTAAAGCTCAGGAAGATGCTGAGACAGTCAGCATCTGAACACAGGGACCAGGTACACCTACTGTGTGTGTGTGTGTGTGTGTGTGTGTGTGTGTGTGTGCGCGTGCGCGTGTGGGTGTGGGTGCGTTGGTGAAAATCAGTCGAGTAAACAACGGAGTGATGCCACACTCATGCACTTCCTCTCTCTCTCTCTCTCTCTTTCTCTCTCTCCCTTTTTCTCTCTGTCTGCCTCATGCTCGGATGCCCTGACAACAGCCTATTAGTGTGATTGACACTGACAGACAGACTGTGTGAGACACTGTCTGTGTGTGTGTGTGTGTGTGTGTGTGGGGAGATCTCATTCTTGCTGACAAGCCCACCTGCTGTGAGTCTCCGACTTTCACACACACACACACACACACACAGACGCCCTTGTATATAACATGAGTTACGCTGCAGAAAATCCTGGTTTCTGATTGGCCCGGCAGCTGTCCTCATATGTTAGACCCTTGTTTCCTCCTCTCCTTGTTTTCTCCTCTCCTTCCCTTGTTTCCTCCTCTCCTCCCGTCCTCTCCTTGTTTCCTCTCCTCTCCTCTCCTCTCCTCTCCTCTCCTTGTTTCCTCTCCTCTCCTCGTTTCCTCTCCTCTCCTTGTTTCCTCCTCTCCTCCCCTTGTTTCCTCTCCTCTCCTCCTCTCCTCTCCTTGTTTCCTCCTCTCCTCTCCTCATTTCCTCTCCTCTCCTCCCCTCCCCTCCCCTCCCCTCTCCTTTCCTTGTTTCCTCTCCTCTCGCGGCTGTCCTCATGTGCTAAACCCCATCTCCACCGGGTATTAACCTTTCGAGACCAGAATGCCGCAGGGATCGTCTGGGACGCGTCTGTTTTTACTTGTCAGTCCGTCTCTCAATACTGCCTGACTTCACTACGTGGTCCGTGGCACTCCTTCTGAAGATGTGAATCTCTACAAGGGGTTCATGAAAATATGGTTTCCTCTGTGAAACAGCTCTATAATTTCCTAAAACAGCTGTTTTTTAAAAAATCATTTTATCATTTGTTAGGGACTATTTTCAGCCGCGAGGTCCCACCCATACACCCCGTCCGACCCAATCGCGAGCGCACCGCGGTCAGTCTTAGCCGTCAATCATGACGTTTCACCCCCGTTTTTTTATGGCATCAAATAACTAATTAAAACCAAACTCTCCTACCCCCCCCCCCACCCCCCGCCAGTCGGAGGGTGAACCAGTGTTAACTACCTCTACAGAACCCATCTTCCCTCCATCATAATTGCCGTTCTTGACAACTGTAAAGATGATTAAAAGTCGCTTATGAGGGTTCCCCTGGGGGCAGCACAGTGTGTGTGTGTGTGTGTGTGTGTGTGTTAATCTGGTAGAAGTTAGAAATGTAATTACAGACGAGCGAGTGTGAGGCTCAAGCGAACAGAGGTCGGGGCGGCTGCTGCGGGAGCATTAAAGCAACACTCTGATCTGACAACACACACACACACACACACAAAACACGTAAGGTGCCCCACCCCACCCCACCCCCGAGTACAATGGAGGTTAATTTTACAGGGACTGCTTCTTCCTGGGCTGGCAAACACTGAAAAGTTGCTGTTTAGTAATAATGTCATTTGAGTCAACTGACCCTTCAAGTCACAATTAATGCTGAGAAGCTGAGCGAGAGGGCACTCACACACACACTCACACACACACACACAGTCTTTAATGACTAATGTGTGCTCATGAATGTTGAAAGTCTTTCTTTGTTTTGGCATTTCTGCTTGTTTTTTTTTTAATTTGATAGGACAGCAGAGACGAGGGATGGGTATCTTTACGATTTTAACGGTACTACGACTCTCTCCTCATTTCCTTTCCTCTCCTCGTTTCCTCTCCTCGTTTCCTCTTCTGTCCTCGTTTCCTCTCCTCTCCTTGTTTCCTCCTCTCCTTGCTTCCTCTCCTCCCCTCCCCTCTCCTTGCTTCCTCTCCTCTCCTCTCCTAAACATGCATAAATGCTGTATATCTGCAAATGTCAACACACCTCGCAGATATGGACAGACACACACACACGCACACACACACAGATCACAGCAGGCTTCTGATCAACCTTTACAGTTTTTTCCCCCAAGGACAGACAACTCATCAGGCTGTGTGTGTGTGTGTGTGTGTGTGCGTGTGTGTGTGTGTGTGCGTGTGTGTGTGTGCGTGTGTGCCACCTGCACACTCGGTGCAGGTCCGTCTGTTTGTGTATTCGATTATTTACATACTAATGTATATGTAATGATGTGTTTTTATTTATGTATTATTTGCGCACGTTACTCTGATGATTTATTTATTTGACTCTCTGAGTTTTGTTTGTTTGCTTGCTTCTTCTGTCTCTTTTTCCAAGGAAGGCGAGCACAAGAGAGGGAATGGATGGAAAGTAATAAATAAAAAGATGAAGGAAGAATGGAGGAGGGAAAGAAAAGGAAAGGAAATGAATACACAAAGAATGATTGAAATGCTCGTTTCCATATGAATTTGACCCTTTACTGTATTGATGTAGGGATGTTTCTCTTTCCTACATCCATCCTCGTTTCCTCCCATCTTCCCTGTCCCCTTCCCTCCTTCATCCGTCTTCTCTCCCTCCCCCTATACTCTCCTCCCCTTAATCTATCATTTTGACCACTCACCCGTTCTCCCGCCCCCATCCCTCCTCCACTCCCGCTGCAGAGGGGGAGTCACCTCAGATCCTCCATTTGAATTTCACATTGTCACGCATTCATTTCCCTCCTGCAGAGGGGCTCTTACAGCGCCGAGTCAACATTCGTTTAAGGCAGCCTTTGTACTTGTGATACATTTCGTCATAGTTTTAGTTTTCAAATGTTGAGTTATTTCATTTTAGACTCACAACTGTCAATTAACATTTTTCATCACAGTTTTTGCAAATTTGCCGGATTGCTTATTGATGGAGGAATTAGCCAGACCAATTCCGGACTGGCTTGACATTTCGGATATTTGTCAGCCCCAGTTCCTCTTGTCTCTTACAAAATAGATACTACACATTTTTGCAATGTATCGCTTGACAACCTGTAGGCACCTTATTAGCCTGGGTACTACCAAACTTGGTCTTGGTCAAAACTATGGTTTCTTGAAAGGTCCTTTACACAGGACCTAAAAATGGATCCCAAAATTGTTTGAGAGGTGCTGGATCTCAAACTTCAAAGAAAAATATGGAATTTAAAGGAGAGCTGACACCTTCAGGATAAAGGGTAAGGATTGATGCCACGTGGACTGCTGAAAACAATGATCATCTGGTAAGCCTGGTAAAACTCCCAATAAATCTTATCTTTTGACATTTAAACACCAGATGGAGACCTATGCAGGCGCAAGAAAAACAAGTCTGAGCAGCTTGCCAAAGTTGTATTACCTGCGGAAGAAGCGAACAAAGTCTTTGAAGAGTTCCATTTCCCGAGTGGAGAAAACCCACGGTGCAATCATAAACCGGTACTATTGGCTTGGCATGGAGAATGACATTCGCAAGTGGGTGGGTTGGTATCTCCAAAATAACAGAGGTGGAACACACATTCAGGGTTAGGGTTATGTGGATTTTTGCAAACGTAGACAGCCTGTCTGAGGAAGACACTGAAGTAATGCTTTCAGTTATCTTCATCATTTTCAAATCTAAAAGATATTGGTCTGTTTTCTAGGTCCACTGTTGCAGGGTGAAAATTGTGAATCCTTTATCCCACTCCTTCATCCTCCCTCAGACTCCTTAAATACCTCAACACTGCTTGTCAAATGCTTTGGAGTAGAAATCCAGAGTGAGTGGAGGCTGGGGCATGTCCAGAATTGGTGTGTAAGGGTCACCTTTGAGTAGTGTAACCTATGTATAAGACATGTAACCTATGTACAATAATTTCTCACTGAGGGGTACCCTCAATTCTGTCTCCCACTCAGTTATAGCCCTTTCTGTGCAGACTACTTCCTGGCTAACAAGTGTCTGGTATAAGATTGGCCCCCCTGTCCTCTACATCCTGGTCTAACATTAATGATCATTTCAAGTGCATGATGATGTGGTAGGTCTGCAAATGTAGATATGTCAGACTTTATAAAAGTTCTGAATCTGTGAGGTTGGGAGATCATATATCTTCCAAAGTGGCCCTTCTGGTACAAGTTTTTCAAACACACCACTCCTTTTTCTTTCCAGCGAGCAAACACAGAATCCACACTGGATGGTTTAAAAGTGTGGTTGTCACAGATTGGGCTGTCTGTGTACATATCTGGGGCTGTCAAGGATGTTTTAACCAGGTTACATATTTTCTGTGTACCAGAAAGTTCCCTCCATGTAAAGATTTGTTAGTCTTAATGGGGCTGTTCAGAAGGGCTTTGTTTTTCTCTAACAGAGCCTCTCGAACTTGTTGGGACGGACCTGGTAGGTAAACTTACACAACAGATGATTATCTCACCAAATCTACGGAGGCCTGCCCACTCAAGGGCAAAAAACAGCAGTTGAGGTGACAAAATGTTTTCTTGATTTCTTTTACAAATTTGGTGCACCTAAAAGGACTGCTAACAGACCAGGGCTCTGAGTTTTGTAACAAGGTACTGCCTCTGCTCTCCCTGCAATCCACAGAATCAGAATCAGCAATACTTTATTGATCCCCGGGGGGAAATTATACAGACCAATGGCCTTGAGGGGAAGCTGAATGGGCGGCATGGTGGTGCAGTGGTTAGCACTGTCGCACGGGAGGTAGAGCAGGGTAGAGCGGGTTGGAAGTCGAAGTGTCCTTGAGAAAAACACTGAGCCCCAAAGTTGCTCCCAATGGAGACCAGCACCTTCCATGGCAGCTCGGTCGCCATCTGTGTGTGACTGGGTGAATCAGACCTTAACTGTAAAGCACTTTGGGAACGGTGAAGACGATAGAAGTGAGAACATTTACCATTTGAGACCATTTACTATGCAGAGGCATATTTTGTTTTCAGTACGTGAATGAATTCTAGCTCTCATGTTGATTGATTGTATTAAAAAAGCAGCTGACTATAAAATACAGCCCCTACTATCTGATGTTTGGGAGGGAGGCGAGGTATCCTTGGGGAGGTGCCAAAAGAGTACAAAGTAAGATTGTCTGATGTTCTCATTTTTATATAAAGCCAAGAGAAGGTTCGCAAAAAAAAAAAACAATGTCAGACAGGAGCAAAGAAAAGTAGGCAAGCTGTAGATTGACATGCTGAGACCCTTAAAAATAATTCAACTTGAGGGGAAAAGTGCACATCTTGTTTCAGGCAAGAGGGGAAAAGATAGAATAAACATTGATCACTTGACACATTATGTCCAGCCAGATGAGTGGATCCTTGCCAAATTGAAAATAAATAGTGTCTCCTCTGGCTGGTCCATCACAACCCACTCCACAACGAAAACACACATACATACAAACATGCACCACACCTGCTGACCGACTGGCACCCGAAAGGCCATCCACGTGCAACAAGGCCCCAGGCCCCTCAAGTGATGCAGGCAGTTGTGAGTAACCCTCTACAAATGCACCCTAAAATTATACATCTCAAATTACTGGCATTGATATTTTTTACAGTAATCAGAGACATATAGGCAGGAAGGAGGAAGGAGGAGACTCTGTGGTCAAAGATTGGGCCGAACAAATGAAGGACCTGGCCCCAGCAAAGGAGTTGGAGAGTGAGGTACTTTCTTTTTTTCCCCTGGTGTACGAGGGGGTTGGCTATAATTTTTAAATTGCATTTCTATAGATCATGTAACTTAAGGAGATGAGATCTTTGTTCCTGGACCCATTTGGGGCCACTCCAGAACAAATACATCACTGCAAAGATGTAACAAGGTGAGTGAAGTATTGTTGTGCACATGTGTGCATTAGACAGACTCTTGTATTCATGCGCCTTGGATAATATTTAGGGAGCAACAAAAGCACATTAGATCATTTTCCTTTTGACGACTGTTGACCTAGGCCAACAAAAGCATGTCCTTGTGAAGTCCTCAACTTCCCATTAGCTGACCTTGGATGGAAAAGGATCTTGGGCTGAAGTTAAAACGGGCAAACTGTAATCAATCTTCTGTTCCGTGTGGAGCACTGGTCCGCAGAACAGAATTTCCAGCTATTGGGAAGTGGTCGCGCTCCACAGTGGCACATCCGAAACAGCAGGACAGGACGTCATGTGGTGTGTTTGTGTGCGAGGTAACAATGTGATTATCTCTGTGGCCATCCATCATTAAAAGCCATCATAATTAAAGCCATCAGAAACTTTTACCTTGCAGTGCGAATTCTGCAGCGAGACGCTGTCCAGTACCCTGTGGACCGGGAGGGTGCGGTCAGGTTGAGGCTGGACAATGGCATTAGACTACATTAACGCCAGTATTTTTACAGATGACCTGTCCCAGCTGTGTCGAGCTTGTGGGACAAGGACAGCTTAAGGGGCTGACGTTGATGAATGGGTAAGAAAATGAATTCAACTCCAGACCGACGTTTGGTTGGAAGACTGGGATCCACCTTAGATTGGTAGCCTCAACATCATGGGGTGAACTCTCACGACCACGCAAGCTATTGAAAATGTTTAGTTTCACCTCACTTGCACTTGTCTATGCGCTTTCTGAGGACGCAGGTGCGGCTGAAGGGACACAAGGACACACTGAAAGGGCCGAAGCAAGATTTAAACCTAGAATCTGACACACGCTGTCACACAATTTTGAGAACTGCTTCACTGTACATGCTTCTGTGGATGAGTGATGTGAGCCTGGCAAAATGTTTGACTATGATCCAAGGTTTATTGTGAAACCATGATGAAACCATGATGAATGGAGACGAGCAGGGTGAACTGAGCTGAAAGGCAGGCAGCGTGGGCAGATCCGTGAACTGGCGAATGGTCTGGCGTGGCAGGCGAAACGAAGCTCCCGGCAGAGTAGTGATCCAGAGCACAACGAAAACACAGGACTCGACAGGAGTCAAGCAAACAAGCGATAAATAACCAGAAGTAGAGCAGTTGGCCGTAGCGTTTGTACCACGTCAGCAAGCTGAATGATCTGGCAACGAAAGGTGTGAAGAGCTGGGTTTATGTACTGCAGGACCTTGATTAGTGGATTGGTGGCAGGTGGGCAGATGATTTGGCAGCTGGGACAGGAACGCATAGCCCCACCCAGATACACACACACAAAAATAAAACAAACAGGGGACCGACAGGAACACAGGGGGGTGGGGGGGGGCGTAGAAGGAAAACACAGGGAATGAGGAAGAGGCACAGCCAAGACCATGACTTCATGACGTCATTGTTGTCTTTCCTTCGGTAGTAGCGGGCCACTCTAGCTACTATGTAAGAAGCTTGCATTGTGTAATGTAAGGGACTGAGGAAAAAGTTGTTTTAATAACAGACACCCCCAATTTTTTTGGTAAGTAAGTATTACCATTAAGAATTACTCTGACAGAGTCTACTTTTCAGTGTGGATTTATGCTCCTGGATCAGTAGATGACGACCGGAATTTCCTACCTTAGTGCGAGCCCGAAATAAAAAAAGGCCTCGAATGGTCTTGAAATCACGTAAATGCATACTTTTATGTCAGCTCCTTGGTCCATTGTTATGTAGTCCCCCCCCCCCCCCCACATGTAAATTCTATGGTGGCTCTTATGTTTGTCCGTTGTGGATAGCCATTTTGCTTTGTTTAAGTGACTGATGAGGCCTATTTTGGCACGAAAGGTTCTCCCGCATCCTTGCATACGTTGTTGCTGTTGTGGCTGTCGATAGAGACATTGTTGCTTTCAGCAGACCACCTTTCTTACGATTTTTTTTCTGATTGCTTTGGCACTATCTTTGAAACTACAGGCTCTTCTTTCTTTATTTTTTTTCACATCATTTCAGACTATTCTCATTGCAATATTTGTATTTTTCCACATCACACGTTACGTCCTGAAGCAATCCTCCATACCTTTTTGAGTGCCTTAAAAAAAAAAAATAATAATCACAAAATAACATTGGTTAATACTTTTCTTTTTCCTTTGGTTTGGCTGTGGCGCCTGCGTTATAATGGTAGGGAGGACCCTGGGATATGGTCATTGTTGATAGACACATTATTGCTGTGCTACAAACAGTGCTGCATTTGTTGCTGTTGCTTTTCAACAGGACTAAGCACAAAGTGGAATTATCTCAGAAACGTTTCGTCTACCTACTTTTGCTGTCATGTCTGATTTTTTTGGATTTATGGCTCTCAACTCAAAGCTCCCAACAGCAATGCCTTTCACTGACTGCTGGCTGCTTCTGTCGTTGGGGTGTGTGTGTGTGTGGGGGGGCGGTTGATGCAATGTGTGTGCGCGCAGGCTGCAGATTGATCACTCCTGTCACGGCAGGATTGCTGCAGAGCGCTGAACACAGGCCGCTAATTGATAGAGCTCCTCTGGGCCTCGTTCACTCCGACGGCAGAGAGAGGAGACAGGAAAAACTCCTGGTTCAAAAGAACAGGGGGAAACGAGGAGAGCCCGGTGAAAACTAATCTGCATGGGCAGATAATATGTCATAACCATGCCATCACCAAATTCACTCCAGGTAAATGTTGCTGCTGCCGAAAGAGGAGTGAAAACGTCATCGATAGGGACATCACTGCTGCGACCACAAACTTTTAAATGACTGTTGGTGGCGTTGGAAGAAACACCATCGCTGTGGGTACTCACTGTAAACACCCAACGAATCGTCACCCAGTACCGCTAAGACATCCATCGGGTGGGTGGAGGCCATTGGCCATTGCTTTTGGTGAAGGCATTGTTTCCATTGGTAGGAGAAAAAAAGCGTATTACTTATTGCTAGTAGAAACATTGTCGCTGTTAGTTAGTGTGGCACCCTGGACATTTTAGTGGCTAAGATTATGCCCAGAATTGTGTGCTGTCTTAACCCCCCCCCACAATTTTAGAATATAAGGCGGCTAACTAACGCTGGCTTCAATAGCCAATCTAGGTCTTGAGCATGCTAGCTGTGTAGCTTTACGGTGACGTCAGTGATTGGACCGTAAAAGTGTGTATACAGAGTGGCTGTAACGGGTAGTATATTGCTGGTGAGTAAGTTGCACATTTCACATTCTGTATTAATAATTCATTTAGTTACGGTTTACTGAATTATTACTGCTACTACTGTAAATCCTTGTTTAGAATGAGGTAGCACACCCAGTCGTAACAGTGGACAGTCAGGAAAACAGCAAAGGAAGTCGTTACTTATCCAAAAAACCTCGTCTTTTTGATTGTAATTGCGGCATAAGAAAGTACTCCTGGCACCTGGGGGGGGGGCATTGTCATCATTCAGTGTGTAACGGTAGCAATGTTGTTACCGTCGTTGCAGTTCATAAGACCATAGTAGCCGTTGGTAGCGACATTGTCACCGTCGGTAGAAAGGCCGCTAGGGGAAAACGTGATCATTGTGACCAAATAATGGAATTGTTGTGTGTAGAAACGTCATTGCTCACTTCAGCCATGTGATGAAAGCTAAACCATATCCATGACAAATGACTTGGTAACCCATGGTCGTGATTGTCATTTATAAAACAACTTTGTTGCTGCAGGTAGAAACATTGTTGTCTGGGGTAGAACTGTAAGTACTTATGTTGCCTGGAATGGAGTCAGTATCAGTAGAAATACCATCGCAATAGACCCCTTTTTCACAGCAGACATTTTTTACTTGTTATAGCAGGGAAAGCACGGGTGAAGCAAATTTTGTGTCCCAGTAAGCCATGCCCTTGAGCCAGCATGCGCAATACCAGGACCCTGGAACTGGACGAGCCAAAAAACGCATGCTGTGAAAAAAGGTCTATTGGGAAAAGAATAATCGCTGTAGGCAAACTTGCCAATTGAAAGCCACTCTTTTTCAGTCGTTTCTAATGAGCATGCCGCCGCCTAGAAAAAAAAAAAGCTGCACCCGGCCTTTTTCAGAGAGCTCCGAGTTTTCTGTGCGGACGCTCCGAGCGCCTCTATTTGAAAACCTCTGAACTTTTCAGACAGGCGCTGGAGAGACAGAGACTGAAAAGCCAGCGCTTTTCTGCCAGAGATAAACGCTATGTGAACACAAGTGTAGAGTTTTTCAGTGTCCCAATGAATCAGAGTAACCCAAGGCGTCAGGACGCTGATCACCCTGTCAGATAGACCCCAGGAGAGGGTACAACCCAGTCAACTAAAGCTAGAATATATAAGGGAACTGTAATTACCACCACGTACAGTGACACTTATAGGCCATTTGTACATTATGATGTGATTTGGTTATAGCTCTAGATCATAGAATAGATCAGGTAACTAAAGGTTGCTCTAGAGGGAATATGGACGAAAGTCATCTTACCTAATGTAACTGTGTAGTTCTCAGGTTTATCAGTTAAGTGTATGAAGTACACTGCCGACTGGAGTCTCTGCTAACAGTGACTGTCTCATGTGAACAGGTCCAGCGTGGGCTGAATGCGTGGTAGATCTGCATTACACGCTCGCCTCCTGTATGAAATGGTTGTGTCCTCATCACTCACCGCGCTGCGTCTTTATAAACTATGACAATCTGGTCATGTGTCACATCCATAGACCATATAAAGGATGTGGACGTGGCCACCGTGACGCCACCTATTGGTTTGTGGAGCTGGATCTGAGAACCCGAAGACAATATGCAAGCCCCCACACATACCGGCAATCTGACTGCACCTGGCGCCTGGCTGCACCGTGCAAAGTAGCTGCTAACAAAGCTAGCTTGTAAATGTACTCACCGCAAAAGAATGAACAGCCGACTCCTGAGAGTGCCTTTTAGTACAACCGAAAGCCGCTATCCTGATTGACAGGTCGCCGTGGTAGCGACTTGTCCATCACAAGTTAGCCACGCCCTAAAGCATACCCTGCTTTATCGTCTATTTTACTATAAATGGGACCATAATTTACTACTAGCAACTGAGACCATAAACTCATGAGGAAAATGTTCACTGAGGTAATAAATCAAGTGAGAAGTAGGGTCATTTTCTCATAGACTTCTTTACAATCTGACCTCTTTTTGCAACCAGTGGAGTCGCCCCCTGCTGGCCATTAGGCAGAATGCAGGTTTAAGGCACTTCTCAGACCCGGAGGTTGGTGCTTGGTCACATCCCCCTCCTTGCAGTTTTCATGCTTGACGTCAGTGTTCCTGTCTGCGGAGTTGCTGTGGCTGCGATGACAAACAAGCATATTGGTGTTCAAGTTTGCTTTCTGTTAACTGTCCTAAAACACCGTGGTGTCAAATAAATTATCCTGGCCATTTGAATTAATGCCAAAAGCCCTGTATGTCCTTAATCTGAAAGTCCCTTGTGAAAATTGAATGTGGGAGAATACATACAATACAGTATAATAAATGTAGGTCCCCCTTTATCTTCCCTACCCCTCTCCTTCAGCATTCTTCTCCCACTCGTCCTCCCCCTCACTTCCTGACTGAGGTTGTCAGACCTGTCCCTCCATGGCAACCGACATTCAATTCAATTTTCAATACAATTCAATTCAATGTTATTTATATAGCGCCAAATCACAACAAAAGTCATCTCATGACACTTTACAAATAGAGCAGGTCTAGACCGACTCTTTATAATGTTATTACAGAGACCCAACAGTTCCCACCATGAGCAAGCACTATAGAGACAGTGGCAAGGAAAAACTTATTTTAAGAGGCATCTGCTTTAATTAATGAGTGTTATGTCATGTGTCTATATAAACCAGAGGCCTACCTTTCACGCTCACACCCCTGTTCCTGCTCTCAACAGTTCCCACCATGAGCAAGCACTTGACAAGCAAAAGCTTCCTTTTAAAGAGGCAGAAACCTCCAACAGGGCCAGGACTCTAGGTGCTGAGCGGTCTGATCTTATTTATCTGCACACACAAACACAATCTACATGAGTAAAAAATGTATTTCCTGTGTGGAGTATGTGGCCCTGGAGATGACATGAAGGACATTTTGTATATATTTGATGAAGGTAAGCGTCACCTAGACGTAACTTCCTTCTGCCCGTTGGGCGATGACCGAAGTAGTTTGTGGCCCATCGGATAATGTGCAGTCAAGTTGCAACAGCTTCCCGTTTGAAATGTTGTAGACCCATATCAGATATCAATTTTCAGAACTAATGCAAGTGCATAGTGCCAAGGTTTGTGAGTTTTTTCGAGCATCCCTGGTCCCTCCAGAATGCGATTGAGTTTGGCAAGTAAAAATTGGAAATCCTTGAAATCCAATACAGCCTTCGCACCACTCGGTGCTCGAGGGGCACAGACAAGGGCTAGTATGCAACTAAACGCCGCCACCGATGCCTCCTTGACAACAAAAAAAAAAGAAATAAGATGTTTTTGTAGTATAGGAATAAAAATCTGAACACAAATTATTTTCCTATGTATATAAAAATAGGAAATGAAATGGGATGTTGATTCAGTTGAGAAAAACGGTATGTTTGGCTCAGTGTCTGATTACAGGTTGTGGAGGTAAAATGCAGTAAATGTCAGAGCTGGCCTCCGTATTGACTGGACGAGGTAATGAGCCTCTGGCCTTGGAATTGATCAGCTCCTTAACATGTTTGATGGTCAGACGGTCCACACCACAATTTCTCCAGGTCCTGAAAGGCTCCACGCTCTGTCTGCTCCCCATGTTGTCGGGTTGACAGCCCCCCTTTCTTGACCTTTGTCAAAGGCTTAATGAACCCTTTCTCTCTGCCTCTGTCTTGTATGTTTCCTGTGATTCTCGGCTGTGTTCTCGCCACTGAGACTGAGACACGATCACACAAACAAACCTCCAGAGGACGAAGGTCGTCTGTCCCGTCTGTTCAGAGACATTCATCGTCGCCAGAGGATGAAACCTAATGATTTTGCTGGACTTTACTCAGTGCAACCCTCATGACACGTTCCCGCTTTGCAATCAAGATGCCATTTGGCTATTTGGATTGATCAATGTCTACCGCCATACTAGCGGCTCTGTGAATGCTAATGTTGACAATGCTAACATGCTGATGTTTAGCAGGCACAATGTTACCTCGTTAAACATCTTGGTTTGCTGTGTTAGCATGCTAACGTTTGCTAATTAGCAAAACTAAACTCTAAGTACATCTGAAGCTGATGGGAATGTCGTCAGTTTTGCAGGTATTTGGTCATAAACCAAATTGAAAAACTTGAATTTTTTTTTACCTGATGGTCTGGTGGCGCAAGAGGAAAGCTCACGGGATCACCAAAGTCACATACTCTGGCAGTCCACCCAATAGTTGACCCACTGAATGGCCGGCAAACCAACATTGCTATCACTAGATGCAATGTTACATTAAAACCATGTGAAAATGTAACATTAGCGGGGGGAAAAAATGATTTTACAGAGCTGAGGACAAAACACCATAAACAACACATGACAATAAACAAAAGTAATCCAGAGAGCAGTGGACCTTAATGAGGAACATTCACTTTTTAATTGTCCGTGCTCGACCACCAGCTGCTGACTGTGTGTTTTCGGTTGCTGTTACTTGAAATGTAGCTACAGAACGTTAGCTTCTTAGCTCCTACTAAGAATATGGATAAATCGTGTTGTTTGTTCGGTCAACACTTTCATATTGTGGCTGCAATGAACACAGCAGCCTCTTGACTTTGTTGTAAATGTCACTGATTAATTGATCTTGTCTTTCACCATCGTAAAATGTAAAAGTTGAGCATGGATACATGAAGGTAAGAAGGTGAGGGGGATTATGATCCTTTATTAAGCCATTAAATTAAAGACAAATGAGATGATGGCAGAGAGCAAGACAGCTTTTTCTGATGTATATTTACCACTTTTCTGGCAGAAGGCTTAAACTAAGCATGACAGCCATCTCTCTGTCATGATGTGTTGCTTTTAAGTGGCTGGAAATGTGATGAACGCATGCAGAAATGCAGAAAATGGTATTGAAATCTCTGTTTTTGGTCTCTATCAACTCCTGAGGGGAATGTCTGGCTCTTTAGCAAGCTAAACGCTCCGCTATGTTCACCAGCTAGTCTCTTAACTGTGTCTGCTGAGCAGGTGGTGTACAGTGGCTTTATGCCACGTCAAGACAATGAGCCCAAAGATGCTGTAAGGGGTAGATCTGAGGGGACCTGTCATTGATCAAACACTGATTGCAGCTGCTTGTAAGGGAACTGTCCGGACCGTTGCATATCTACCCCTGTTTCAGCTTTAGCTCAGCTCAACACGCTAACCCCTCAGTATGTCTGCCGCGCAACGACCAGGCTAGCCTGCTGCTGCAGAGTAAATCTGAGCAGAAATACGGCCCTGCCCACGGCGAGATCCCTTTAGCCAAAATGAAGTGCCAAGTTGAGGCAGAGCATTGTTGATCGGCATGATTATGGCTTTCACGGGCCAAATGAAGTGGCAGGCGTCGCACTGAGCGGGCCTCTGCTGTGACGCAGGAGGATCCATTTGGCGAAGAGATCCTTGCGCCGCTGTCGCTTCACATTTAAACAGACGGCCTCGTACGCACATTCCATCCTGTAGGTGTATGGTGAAGCGCTCACAGAGGGTTTCAGTCGATCACTTGATCATTTTGCATCTCCCTTTATACTGGGTTATGCTTTTATTCATATTCCATTCATAGCTCGTCCTTCCAGGTGATTTACTCGATTCAGAGTGTGTTCATAATTGTAGAAATACTTGTTAATTGCATTTTTCCAGAAACATTGTCTTGTATGAACACTATCACAGATAAAAGAGTAAGAATATATTTTAAAAAAATCTAATTTGAGAAGCTGGGAGTCATTTTTACAGCTCTAGAATAATTTATTTGTCTGAAAACAACAAAAATGATCTCATTTTGTGTCCCTTTCATTTTATCTAGTCTCACCTCACCTTCATCCATTCCAGCTCCAACTTGCCCCCACCCCATCTCATCTCACCTGATCTGAGGCCTGTACTACGAAGCAAGTTCAACATACCCAGGGCATCTTCTCCTTATCTGGCTCAGAGACCCACGGGGTCCTTCTACAATCGTCCTTTTCCAAGAGAATTGATTGGTCGGTAGGGCGGCGCTTTTATACGAGTTGGTCTGACATCTCGAACATGACCTGCTCCGGAGCACGTTAGGTGCCCAGCATAAGCTACCATGGCGTTTTTACCCCGGTAAGACGTGAACCGCCGGCTTAACCCTGAAGACCCCGGGTTAACCCTGAAGTTAACTCGCTAACCCCAATTTCTGCTTCGTGGTACAGGCCTCTGACCTCGCATCATTTTAGAATGTCACCTTTTCTCATCTTCTCTTACTGACTCATCTTCTCTTGCTCTTTGTTTGTTATCTCGCGCAGTCTCCTCTGACCTCATGCCATCTATTCCCTGCCTTTTCTTATGCATTCTCATTCCACCTCATGTCATTTCACTCGCCCACCCGCTCTACTTCGCCTCATTTGGAGTCCAATTTTCTACGGGTCTTGTGTCCATTGGTCCTCATATCTCACGATCGCTTAACTTTACCCGACCTCGGCTTTGATTCCCCATCCCCATCTTCTCTTGCGTTTTCAGGATGATCAGCCACCTACGCAGTGTGTTTTGGAATCGTGTGTGTGTGTCCCTGCGAGGCAGATCGGTGGTCACCAACAGGCTCTCTGTGTCGTCGACAACACAAGCGAATGGAAGGAGCCCCTGTCTCCGCAGAGGCGGATGAAGATGGACGGATGGGGGCGCCGGGCAAGTTATGTAAGGTGACTCACGCAAACACTTTTATTTTACAGCGAGAGCAAGAAAGGATGCGAGACAAAAACATGTAGAGAAATAATACTTACAGAGAGAAGGGGGGGGGTTGTGTAATCATTGGAGAGAGACTCCAGAGAGGGAGGTTTTGTGTACAAATCAATGCAGTAAATCAGTGTCTCTTAAACACACAAACACACACACACACACACACACTTTAGTGCTTTATTAGCTGTGGTTCAGCATGATTTAAGAAAATGTAAAAAAAAAAAATATATATATACTGTCTGGCAAACAGCAGCGCCGATGAATGAGCACTGGAGTATTGACTGTGTTTTATTAAAGAATATTGAGTGTTATGGTACATTCTCCTCAGCTGGGAGAGGGAGAGACCTTTACAACAGAGCTTCAGAATTAAAGAAATACACTGACACACCGACTCTGTAGGAAGAAACACATCAACCAGACCCAGCTGACCCCCCCAACTGGTGTCGGCTAAATTTGAGGCCTGAGACCAGCCTTTATGTTTTTGGTAGCCCACACAAGGCTGTTGCAACACGCTGGCCACACGCTTTCACTCCTCCCGCTGGGCACTGCATTTCAGAGGAACCAAAACCTCCAAACCCGACCCGAGGCCGAAAGGTTTACCCAACAAAAAAGGTCTGGACCGGACCTGACACTCTCAGGTGGCAGAACTCTTAATGCAAAGCACATTCACAAAATGTAATGTATATCTAATTTGATAAAAATATTATATTTTTGTTGGTTATTAAGTGATATGTCTTGGTGGGGGGGGGGGGGGGGGGGGGGGGGGGGCTTTGAGAGAGAGAGGTAAAAAGGAAGAGCAACAAGACAACCAAATGAAATTGAAGGAGTCAAGAGTGGGAGTGTACATAAAAGTGATTTATTTTCTGCACAGCAAAACACTCAAAATGTGGGGGGAGGAAAGGATCAGGTGGTTGTGCACTTAACTCTTATCTCTAAAAACAAAAACAAAAACAAACACAAACAAAAGACCTAACTTCCTTATCTAAAAAAAAGAACAAAGAACTTCACCAAAACAAGTACAGAGGTGGCACCAACCAAATCTAATGTCTCTCGACAAAGGTTAACTGCAAGTATGGAAAAATGTACAGGGTACCCCAACTCACCTATTGTCTCCAACCTCCCACCACATACCTTATTCTTTAAGATTTCTTAAAGGGGACCTATGGTGGTGTCCCCGAATGATGATAGGCCAGCCTGGAGTCCAAGGGAACCAATGAACAGCATGGCCGGACTGGCACGTGTGGATCCCGATCACGTTAGCGCCTGGAGAGAAACTGGGGGAAGGGAGAGGGGGTGATTGCAGCTAAACGTATTCATCAGAGATATACTGTAGGCTGTATCTATGCACTTACGCATTATGTAGTAATACAAGCTACAAATACAGTGCATCTGGAAAGTATTCACGGCGCTTCACTTTTTCCACATTTTGTTATGTTACACCCTTATTCCAAAATGGATTAAATTAATTTTTTTCCTCAAAATTCTACACACAACACCCCATAATGACAATGTGAAAAAAGTTTTTTTGAAATTTTTGCAAATTTATTAAAAATAAAAAACTAAGAAATCACATGTACATAAGTATTCACAGCCTTTGCCATGAAGCTCAAAATTGAGCTCAGGTGCATCCTGTTTCCACTGATCATCCTTGAGATGTTTCTGCAGCTTAATTGGAGTCCACCTGTGGTAAATTCAGTTGATTGGACATGATTTGGAAAGGCACACACCTGTCTATATAAGGTCCCACAGTTGACAGTGCATGTCAGAGCACAAACCAAGCATGAAGTCAAAGGAATTGTCTGTAGACCTCCGAGACAGGATTGTCTCGAGGCACAAATCTGGGGAAGGTTACAGAAAAATTTCTGCTGCTTTGAAGGTCCCAAAGAGCACAGTGGCCTCCATCATCCGTAAGTGGAAGAAGTTCGGAACCACCAGGACTCTTCCTAGAGCTGGCCGGCCATCTAAACTGAGTAATCGGGGGAGAAGGGCCTTAGTCAGGGAGGTGACCAAGAACCCGATGGTCACTCTGTCAGAGCTCCAGAGTTCCTCTGTGGAGAGAGGAGAACCTTCCAGAAGGACAACCATCTCTGCAGCAATCCACCAATCAGGCCTGTATGGTAGAGTGGCCAGACGGAAGCCACTCCTTAGTAAAAGGCACATAGCAGCCCGCCTGGAGTTTGCCAAAAGGCACCTGAAGGACTCTCAGACCATGAGAAACAAAATTCTCTGGTCTGATGAGACAAAGATTGAACTCTTTGGTGTGAATGTCAGGCGTCACGTTTGGAGGAAACCAGGCACCGCTCATCACCAGGCCAATACCATCCCTACAGTGAAGCATGGTGGTGGCAGCATCATGCTGTGGGGATGTTTTTCAGCGGCAGGAACTGGGAGACTAGTCAGGATAGAGGGAAAGATGAATGCAGCAAAGTACAGAGACATCCTGGATGAAAACCTGCTCCAGAGCGCTCTTGACCTCAGACTGGGGCGACGGTTTATCTTTCAGCAGGACAACGACCCTAATAACACAGCCAAGATATCAAAGGAGTGGCTTCAGGACAACTCTGTGAATGTCCTTGAGTGGCCCAGCCAGAGCCCAGACTTGAATCCGATTGAACATCTCTGGAGAGATCTGAAAATGGCTGTGCACCCACGCTTCCCATCCAACCTGATGGAGCTTGAGAGGTGCTGCAAAGAGGAATGGGTGAAATTGCCCAAAGATAGGTGTGCCAAGCTTGCGGCATCATATTCAAAAAGACTTGAGGCTGTAATTGCTGCCAAAGGTGCATCAACAAAGTATTGAGCAAAGGCTGTGAATACTTATGTACATGTGATTTCTCAGGTTTTTTATTTTTAATAAATTTGCAAAAATCTCAAAACTTTTTTCACGTTGTCATTATGGGGTGTTGTGTGTAGAATTTTGAGGAAAAAAATGAATTTAATCCATTTTGGTATAAGGCTGCAACATAACAAAATGTGGAAAAAGTGAAGCGCTGTGAATACTTTCCGGATGCACTGTATGTACAGGCGACAATCACTGTATGTCAAAAAAATCCATCAGCAGGCACATTTGCTCGTGCAAATGAATCGCTCCGTGCCCATCCTCAGGATCTATTCTGACAGGGAAAACGATCTAATGCGGGACTGCCGTCTCAGCTGTGCCTCCATGCATGCCCTGATGAGGCTACCGCCACCTGAGGGGATGCATGGCTGGGGGCACCACATTACAATATTGATTAACTGTGTACTGGCTAGCGCGTGGCTTGTAATATAGTGGCATGTTCTGGGCCTCTCAAGTACCCAGGTCAACAACTAGCAAACAGTCCTGTGTTTGCCAAGATGCCAGTGCCAGGACTACAAGAATCAGAAACTCCTCCTTCCCATCAATACAGCTACAGAGACATCTTTAGAGATGCTCTGTGCCCTCCCCAAGAGTACTTGGAGGTTACCCCTGTACTAAGCTGTCTTTATGCTCGCGCAAGCAGGCCACCGTAGGTGTCGCGTGAGCATTGACATTGCCCAGAGGCGTTAATGCTTACCGGATGATCTGTTGTGGTGTTCTCCGAAACGCCGAAATCATAAACAAACATGGCTTGTTGTTGCCGAGGAAGAATGTATCCGTTTTTATCTGTTAAATGTGGTGGCGGTCTCTCTCCATTCAGTTCAGAATCATGTGGTCTCTCACGGAAGGGGTCGTGGAGGCGCTTGAAATGACGTACCGGCTCAGCCAGTCTAATTTCACAGGCGTCCATGTTGAAATGTCGGTCGCCTAGTTACAAAAATTCAGAGGTGCGCTTGCGGAGCCTTCGGCATGGGGCGATGACGTCATTTTGGGCGCATGGACCCTTGCGCCAGAAACACTACGGCAACCATAAATCCAGCTTTAGTCTGGCTCACCGGTTGTAGGCTGCTGGGATAAGTCTGGCGACTATTTCAGTCGCCATTCTCCTCCCCTTCTGTGTGTTACTGTTGGTGGTTTTAACGGGTCTAGTGAGCTCCTCAGTATAGGTCAGCTTCACCTCTAGGACACCGATGATCAAGTTATGTTCGTCTTATTCTTTAGCGGGGATTTAGCCATTTTTAATGCCAGGGCTCGCCTACCCACATGCAAATATTCTACCAAAGCAAGAAGAAGAAGAAGAAGAAGGAAAAACCAACAAGGCAGACCTTTCTCCAAAGTCCCCTGCATCAGCCTGCATTCTGTGGCCTTCACCACCCCATATCGCGGGCCACTGCAAGGGAGGAGACAGAGCAGGTTCAATCAGCATCATGCCAGGGCCCGCTCAGTAATTCACTCAGCGCAGGCATTTGGCGTGATGAGGGTCCCTGCTAATGCGAGGCTGCATTTCCTGCCTTGCCTCGACACCAAAAAATGATGATTATATTGTAGCGTTCAACAACCACACATCCCATTAATCCGGACTACTGGTGCTTTGTCAAAGCCTGATAGGAGTGGGTTGTACCAATTGTTACCATTATACCAAAGGTTGTCAGTCAGGGAGCTCATCCATTGGCTGTTTGTGGATTTGAAAAAATAAGTGAAAAACATTCCAGAGGATAAATTTGTGCACATACACACACATATACACACACTCATTTTTGTAGGTGATCGACCATGTGCGGAAGACTGATTGGTATTGAATGTGGCCCGGGCCTGCAGACTGCAGAGCTACTGAAGTATTGGATCTGGTGACAAGAAACAATATGAAAACTTCATTTGAGCCTTGAGAGTGCGTAATATAAACCGCTTCCCACAAAGGACAAAGTAAGAAAACTGACAAGAGTTACAAATCAAACCAGACCGCTATCAGGCACACAACACCCAGCTGGACTCACAAAGAGAACATATGTTAATTTGACAGCATGAAAAACATGAAATATTAAGTTTACCCTGGAAAACGAGGGAAAATGCTCGATAGACGATCAAAGGCCGGAAGGATTCCGTTGCGGTGTGACATGGAAAATGTGGGCTGCTTCTTGTTTCGGTTAGATGGCGAGAGGAAAAAATGCAACAAAATGGAGGGACATTATTGAAGACAGAGGCTGACAGTGCTGAAGACATGAGGGAAAGAGCAGACAGTTTGCAATTTCGTCAGCTGATTCGGTGATCCAGAGAGTGTAGATGAGATGTCTATATGTACTACATTCAGTTACACACGCTGGATATTTTGTTTCAAGACTAATAACCACACTAATGTATTGTGCTGAGGCAAGATGGGATGTGTTTTAAATAAGACAAATCATTGATCATCTCATGTTACGTCCAAATGTGTTCCCATACAGATTGTTGCCCAAGAAAATAAGGTGAGATGAGTGGAGAAGACGCTGGACACTTAGTTTGATTCCAAATGAATTCTTATACAGAAGATAGACAAGAGATGAGACGGCAACATGTCCAAATGTGTTTAGTTACGGATTATTGCCTACGAGAGGGAGATGGGACTACATGATTGAAGCTGAGTTATGTCAAAATCTCAGTCCCATGTTGTGTTCAAATGTGTTCAGTCAGAGATTGTTGCCTTCGAAAATGAGATAAGATAATGGGATGAAAATAAGTGGAGTTGACTTGAATTATAGAATTACCATAATTACCATGTAATTTCTGACTCGACTGCGGTCATGGTAGAAGTGCAAGTCGTAATTACAAGTGGAGAGTTAGGTGTTTTCTGCAAGCTTGGAGCTCAGGACAGCCAACGTTTAGTCATTCGCGGTCATTAAATCTAAATGTGCTGTGTACACTACTGTATAGTCAATACACAGTCACTGCAACCCTCGCCCGGCTCTATAATCATATATATCCTTCTTGAATTGTCCAATCCGGCGTCGCGGCGAACAAACGCCGGTCCGCCCATTCATTTTGAACAAGGGCGGTGCGTTTTAGGCTGCGGCGGTCAGGAGCCCCACAGGGGGTTCCAAAAATGGATGTCATACTTTGTCATTTTCTTATTTAACACACACACACACACACACACACACATACATACACATATATATACTGTATAGTATGTATACAGTATATATAAAGGCTTAAATATATATAAATGGTAATGGTAAACTTGACTTATATAGCGCTTTTCAACCTTAACGGTTCCTCAAGTGCCTCGCAAGGTGCCGGCCTCCATCGGGAGCAACTGAAATGGGTTCAGTGTCTTGCTCAAGGACGCTTGGGGGAGCTGGGGATCGAATCCCCCACCCGCTCTACCCTGCTCTACCTCCCGTGCAACAGTGCTAGCCACCATGCCCCTAAATATCTCTCTATATATATATCTATATAGATATTTTATTGTGTGAAGCACTACACGTTTGTATGAAAAGTACATGAAACATGAAATACAGCAAATCTAGTGCTGAATGCAAGAGAATGTTCTTGTTGATTCAGACCTGGTCCAGTTTAAAAAAAAAAAAAAACTAAATAAAAAGAGGGGCGGGTGCTCACAGACACACATTTTTTAAAAGGAGCTTTTAGAGGAGATATTACACATTTTCTAATGTTATTAATTACAAACATATAATCTTCAGCCCCTAATTGACTAACTAACTCAAAATGGATTACTGTTTCTTTTTAACAAGGCCATGAACATCACAGGACGGATCACATGTGATTGGTAGGAAGTGAATCAGTGCCATAAAATGGATTTTGGCTGTCAGTGAGGTTGAGTTATTCAGGATATTTCTCCTCAGAGGGACTCATTGAAATTCAATGGGTACATTAGTTATCTGACTGTGAGCCCGGTGGCGACGCAGTGTGATGCTGCTGCTGTTTTCCATTTATTTTTATCTGACTGGAAACAAGTTCTGTTTTCATGAAATTAATTTCTTTATCGACACTTTACAGCGCTGAACATCGCGACACTGCTGCACTCAGATATACAAGAATAGCACAAAGACAATGGCTGTCTATCAGTGGAGTCACGAGAAGAGAGAAGAAGAAGCACAAACTGCAAGCAGGTTTTACGCAGAAACGCCAGCATTTCGAACCCCCCCGACCGGCCCTCGTCAGGCCGGTGAGATAGGACCTACGAATTCCCCGGCCTTATTAAACACAAAACAAATCCACATTGATGCTGAATTGGATCTCTAAGCGCTTTGTGGCAATCTGTCACATTAATGAGGGCATTCGTGTTTCCTGTGAAATGCTCAGCGTACAGCACCCACCCACTCACACCCTCATTGACTGTCTCGAAGGATAATTCAGTTTGCTACGTCTTGGGTCTCATTCCTGTAGTTTTGTCCGTAATTCCTATCAGCACTAACAACATATTCACTGGCTGAGATCTGGGAACAGGGTGACATCACTAGAAAGAAGCCCGACGAGTCAACAAACGGGAGCAGTCAAAGAATCAGACGGAGGTCGGAGGAGCCGAAAACTGAACGTTCAAGCGAAAACAACAGACTGTCAAGCATGCGTAAGGGGCCTTCAACTTGAAAGCAGAGAGGAGAGTTATTGGAACCAAAATACACTATTTGCTCCTTTGACCAGCAGTCATCCAGACTGACGTAATTGTTAAGGTTATCGATGGCTGCTGTAACAAGCACTTCACTGCAAGGAGCAGTGCTAACGTTGCTGGCTAAAGCCTTGTTTATGCTCGTGCGTGAGCTTTGAGATTCCACGGAGACATTTATGCCTAACGGGCGATCCGTTGCAGTGTTCTCCAAATGCCAAGGGGCGTATGATAAAAAACGAGTGGAAGATCGTCATAAAACAACATGGCTACGCCCTGCACTAGAGGTTGTTGTTGCTGAGGAAGAATGTATCCGTTTTTATCTGTTAAATGTGGCGGCGGTCTCTCTCCATGAGTTCAGATTCATGTTGTCTCTCTCGGAAGGGGTCGTAGAGGCGCTTGAAATGACGTACCGGTTCGGCCTAGTCTAGTTTCACAGGCGGCCATGTTGAAATGTCGCGTTGCCTAGTTACAAAAAGGTGCACTTGTGGAGCCTTCGGCATGGGGCAATGACGTCATTTTAGGCACACAGACCCTTGCGCCAGAAACACTACGGCAACCATAAATCCAGCTTTCCATGGGGATGATACAAGGAGTTTAGGGTTTTCTTTTCCCAATAAATGCGGCTAATCTGATCCTCTGACTACTAGCGACTTGCTGAGTGACAACGTTAACATTACTGATGGGTATAATGGACAAAACTATGACAATGAGATGCAAGTTGTAATGAATCAGAATTGTCCTTGAAAAATAATTTGAGTGTGCAAGTGAACTGATCAGAGAGCTGAACAGTGTGTGTGTGTGTGTGTGTGTGTGTGGACTCTTATGGACTGTGCTGCTGTGGGCAACACACTGGTCCAAAGTCAATAATGCTGTTTGTTTGGTACTTTGTGTCTTGTTGGTATATTGACTATATTCAACATGTTGGATAAAATGCAGGTTTCAGGGGATTTATGGTCGAATTGAATGTGTACATTATAGAGGCTTCTTTTACACTGTGCCAATGTTATGCTTTATGTCTGTACATTGTGTTTCTCCACATTACAAAATATCCCTTATCTATTTATTTTAGTTTCTCTTGATCTAAATTGAGTGTCTAAGTATAGAGAGGGTATTTGAAGCAGCACAGACTGTGCAGGCATCTGAGGCGCTATAAATAAAGCTGACCTGACTTGGCTGATTTGTCGAATATGACTTGACGTTACCTGGAATTAGAATCCAGAGTGACTTGGCACGGAGCAGAGCCAGCGAAGCGTGTTAAAATCTTTTTCACATATATGTTTTTTAAGGGTTAAGAACCTGAAATGAATTAAATACTTGCCACTACCCACTAGGGAGCAGTGCAACAAGCGACATTAGACATTAGTCACTCTATTTTAGCTCTGTTTTAGGTCTTTACCAACTCCTGAAGGCCCTTTCAGACATGGGGCCCTATTTAGACGAAGGTTTAAAGTGCATTTAGGGCGCGTCCAATTCCCCTTTTGCTAGTTAAACGGCACATAATCTGGGGGCGAAGTAAGGCGCCAAAGGGGTTAGGTTGTATTTTAGTCTCTTATTTTATCATAGGTGTGTTTTGGGGCTTGACATGAATTAAAGCAATCAGAGTGTCATCTCCCATTACCTTTAAATGTGCAAATGCAGCGAGATTTAACTGATGAGGAGGAGGAGGAGGAGGAGGAGGAGAGCTGCTGCACGTCCCTGTGGCGGGTGGTTCAATTGTGAAGGGGGCTGTCCGCGGCTCAGGTCTCCGGTTTTCTTTCTCGGTCTTAACAATTCAAAAACTAAAACGTGTTCTCTTTGTATCTGTGACCCAGTGAGAGTCATAGAGTCATAGAGATATAGACTTAAGCCAGACTTCAGACCAGGTTTTTGTCTGCCAATGGCGCTGTCCCTTTCTGCTGCCTCAAGATAGCAATGCGCCAACAATGCGCCTGCCCACACCTCCTTTTAAGACCAACACGCCAACGCGCACACAGACCCTAACGTGGGATGGGTGGACTCCACCAGTGACAATGGAAACTATGACACAGAGAGGTAATTGCACCATGTTACCGCACTGAGCGAGCACTCTTGCTGCAGAAGTGCATCAATAGTTCCAAAGAAATTAAGTTTTGACATGATGAAATTCTTCACACATCACAACTTTCAACTTAAGGCATCTGTATCAAAGTGTCTCCTGTTTATGTCTGTGTTGTTTTGACTTTAGTCCCTTTCCCATCTCTCTTCTTCACTCCATCACTGTCTCTCTCTCTCTCTCTCTCTCTCTCTCTCACTCTCCTCCATGCCCTCTCTGCCTCATGACCACATGCAGCCCCGGGCTCTCCATTAAATCTTCATATTAGCGAGACGTCGCTCTGCCGCCGCTGTAATGACTGCGGGAACGCGGCGTATCTCTTCATTTGCTTTCAGGTCGATTTTCCACGCTTTACATCCCTCATTTTCCCCTCCATATGTTCCTCGCAGGATTTATTAACCGCCTATCTGCGGCTCTACTGTATGTGTGACGCAGCTGGGGGCTAATTTGAACTGCAAAAGCTGCCGCTGCGAGAGCTAATCTGCCCACATGTAAAAGGCTTAATCCACATTGATCTGCAGATGAACCCAGATCAGAGGAGATTAGATAAGGCTTGTTCACCAAAACGCAGCCCTCCACCCTGCTTCCTGCTTCACATCCAGCTCTGAAACTGAAGACGAAGGCAAACACGAGTCTTTGTCTCCGGCAACGCGAGGAACTGTTACTGTGTCACCTAATGTCAGAAAATACCAGAAACAAACCAGTGATGAGTTCAGTAATAAAACAATCTGCAGTGCTCCAGGAGAGGAAGACTGGGGTCTAAGGTTTGTGAAGTGGGACGGCTGGCAGTTGTACAGGTAGAACTAATGCAGTAGCAGTAATTGCAGTAGGAGTTGCTGTATTCCTGTTCTCAGGTAGATAGATAGACAGGCACAGGTGTATAGCAGCACCAGTAGTAGTAGTTACAGCTGTAATAATAACTGAAACATGACTAATAATAATAATTGTAGATGTACTGTCAGCAACATGCATTGGAGGGACATGAATGTGTAAAGATGGAGGAGGAAAACTCATGCATCATGGGAAGTCCCCCCAGCAGTCTAGGCCTATAGCGGCATAACTAGGCAGGCCTGATCCAGCCCTAACTATAAGCGTTATCAAAAAGCAAAGTTTTAAGCCTACTCTTAAAAGTAGAGAGTGTGTGTCTGCCTCCCGGACCCAAACTGGGAACCGGTTCCACAGGAGAGGAGCTTGATAGCTGAAGGCTCTGGCTCCTGTTCTGCTTTTGGAGACTCTAGGAACCACAAGCAACCCTGCATTCTGGGAGCGCAGTGCTCCATGAGCTCTTTAAGATATGATGGTGCCTGACCAGCAAGAGCTTTGTAAGTCAGGAGAAGGATTTTAAACTCTATTCTAGATTTTACAGGGAGCCAGTGCAGCGAAGCTAACACAGGAGAAATATGATCTCTTTTCCTGGTTCCTGTCAGTACACGTGCCGCAGCATTCTGGATCAACTGGAGAGTCTTCAGGGACTTGTTGGGACAGCCTGATAATGAGGAATTACAATAATCCAGCCTAGAAGTAACAAATGCATGGACTAGTTTTTCTGTTTGAGATAGGATCTTCCTGATTTTTGCAATGTTACGTGGGTGAAAATAGGCGGTCCTTGAAGTTCGTCTTACATGGGAGTTATAGGACATGTCCCGATCAAAGATAAGGCAATGCCATCTAGAGTAATTATATCTTTAGATAAGGTGTTTTGGACATGTTCGTGGCCAAGAACAATAACTTTTGTCTGAGTTTAGCATCAGATAATTTCCTCTTTTTGAATGGAACAGCAGATGTCCGGCTGCTCTTCACTTTGAATAATAAAACAAACATCAGATGTTCTCTTCGTGAACACATCGGGTAAGATGAATAGTGTTCTGTGGGTACTGCTCTTTGAGCACTACAACAACTTCATGCAGGCAAAACCTGACTGAGCAGACTGCCGAAGGGTCTGTCAATCACTCAAAACACGAACCCTGTCAACAATAACGTATTATGGATTAACTGACAATTCTGTGACCAAATAATCTCAACTCATACTTGAAGCTGCTCTATTCAATATTTTTTACATCAACATTGGGTCAGCTGCCTATGAGTAATGGTGAAAGGTATTACTCAGAGAAATACCACCAACTGTGTCCCTCAACTTTATGGAGCATTTTAGCACCTTTCAGCTCGTTTTGGTTTTATGGTCCACAACTGTACTGTCTTGATTCATGCTCATCAGCATCCATACGCAGCATGCAGCTGTTTTCAGCCTGTTTTCAGACTACCTGTCGATATAATATATAGCACTTCTCTTAACAATTTTTACAAAAGGAAGTGCTTTACGAAAGGAAATAAAACCAGGCCAAAGTACATAGGAATTGACACACAGGAAGTAAAGACAATAAACGGAATAATATCATATTTATTACAATATAATAATAAGTAGGAATAAAAACAATATAAATCAAAACATATGTCAAACATTTCCAAAGAAGCTAGAGACTTGGTGTGTCCGAGTACAGTAAGCAGACTTCCATAGTCTCATCACCCTTTGCCACAAACCTGTGACCTGGGAGTAACCAGCAGGGCTCCATCCGCGGATATTAGTAGTCGAGAGGGCACAGACCAGGTCAATAAGTCGTCAATGTGAAGCCTTAAAAGTGAGTAATAAAATGTTAAAATCAACAGTGAGCCCTGTCTATGGAATTATATTGATGACAAAAGATTTGAGAGTACAAAACAAATACCCGATCATGTTAGCGCTTGTTTCTGAGTGCGCTCTCCAGCTGTTTTGGCTTCTGAGCACTTGAGATCTTAAGAGGTCGCTTGCCAACCATGTCAGGACACATCCTGACACTAGGGTCATGTCTTTTTCAAAGTTGAAGTCTGCTATTTTATGTGTATATGCCTAATCGTTTAGGCTATATTTTCAATTATTAGTGGTCGTGTGGATCGGCACTGCAGACTGAAGTTCAGCCAAATTCTGGTGATCTCAATTGATCTCCTTACCATCGCCCAGTATATTCATACCCACGTACGATTTGCGCCGCGCGTATTCCGTTATGCTATCATTCTGATTGTAGCCACAGCCCATAATAATTTGATAATTGTTAGCATTTGTTTGAACCATTAGTTTTTTGAATCCCAGATGGAGTCAGATCAGATCACAGTAAATCCCATCACCCCATATTAGAACATTAGATGTCTGAGGGCAACACTCAGAAACACCACTGCCCCAGCTTTTATTTTGAAAGTAGAAGGAAGTGTCTAATAGGATGACCTTTTATTTCCAGGTCAAACTGAACAGGTGACCATCTGCTCTCAGGTGGTTGAAACCAAAAACAGAGCTAGAGAGTTAATGTTGGAGATGAATGACATGAATGCTAAGAGCGGCCAGGTCACCTGCTCTAAAGTTGAGATCGACATCACATCAGAGACACCTTCAGCGATGCATCCATTGAACAAGATCTGGGCCATTCCAAGGCCTTCGTCAATCCATCTGCACCTACCCTGGCCTTTGACAAGAAGGAGACCAGCTGGAAAGAGATCCAGAAGGTGGTGGAGAAGGCAAGGTCAAGCTCAGGCACGGCATCCTCCCAAGGACTCTCTGGCCCCTCTTGGTTTATGAGGTCTTGATCAGCAGGTTCCAAGGTGGATGGCTAATTCAGAGCCTTGATGATGCGTGGATATACTTCAGATTTTGCGGGTGAACAACAACGTGTCATTTTTATTATTATTTCTTCCATGACACCAGCCAAGCCTCTAGTGTCAGTCCGTGGTACTGCAGCTTGATCCTTAAGCCATGATGGCTGCCTGGCTCTCATCACGATGTTAGCTGGCATGCTAATTAGATATTAGCCAGCACAGTCTTTATCGTGTTATTTATTTATATATTTGTTTTGTATGTTTCTCTGTCATCTGCTGTGATTCCCGTCTGTGTCAGTGCACTTGTGGGTTTTTAAAAAAAAATTTTTATTTAAGAGTGTGTGTGTTTGTCGATTTGTGTGTGAGTCAGTAGCGGTGTAAAGAGCAGAGCAGTGAGATGGAGGAGAGGATCTTCCATTATAGATCTGACCTGAAGGGTCATACACACACACACACACACACACTGAGCTGAAGGGAAGTTGACCATTAGTTTCCTCTCCATCATTCCACCCGCTGACTACAACCGTCTCACTCTGATTTATCTCCTCTTACTAACTGTCTGTGTATGTGCGTCTCTATCTGTCTGCCTGTCTCTCTGTCTGTCTGTCTCTCTCTCTGTCTGTCTGTCTTTCTACATTACCTACAGAGGATATCTCCCCTCAGAAATCAGTCTTTTTCCCCTCTGTGATGTTGTGCTGTGTTGCAGTTGTAGGAGTCTTGTGATTATCTCGACCGGCTGTCGACCGTTGGTGAATGGACACCTTAGCTTGTTTGTCTCTGCGCGGACAAAGACAAACAAGAATGAATAAAATGAAAATACTGAGCCGATACAAAGGCTCATAAACTGTCAACTGTAATAATCCTCTCTGACTTTAGCGTGCAGAGTGACAAAAACGAGACAAAGCTGTATTTCTGTATTATGCAATCAGTTAATCTGAATATTTAACACTTTCAAAAGCCGACAAGGAATCAGTTTGAACAATCAAATCGTTTTGAAATCACTTGATTACTGGGTCTTTTCCTTGTTTGGGCAAGGCCCCTTGGCTCCAGTGAACAGAAATCTCGATGCTACAATCCGTCCCTGTTCTCAGATAAATGGTTAGCTACTTCTGTGCAACATATCGCATGAGATTCAGCCATTTGCATGCTGTCAAAGCCTCATGGGAATTCTATTTGTTGAATGTGATTTTTGTTTTTTTGGGGGGAAATGTTGACAAAATGATGGCATTTTTCTAGCGTGCGCCAATATCGCTTAACTGGTTACAAATTGTATAACAATGATGAAAGTGCTCCTAGTATTAGACCGAATGTAAGACAATATCTAGAAATTAGTATTATTTACGGATTCACAACAGCAGATATTCTTTTTGAGTGGAGAGAGTACTGGTGTAACACCAGCTCCTACAGGGAATATGGCATTATGGGCTGTTTGTAGCCTAAGTGTTGCTTGGCTAGCATCACTTTAAGTTATTTTAGAGTGTTTCCCTTAGAGTCAGTCAGTTTTAAACTTGTTTAATTAGTGTCACTTTAACCTACAGGAGTTTCTGACGGCTTGTCTTGTTTTAGAGGATATAATCAAAGTTGTCTTCCAACGTCTTTATTGCAGACATGGACCAGGTACTGAATCCTCTTTCAGCCAAGAATTACCGCTGTGAAGGACCTCAAAAAGAAGAAGAGACTGTGTGAATGCTAACTGCCTGAGAAAATCATTCTGGCCATTTCCAAAAGTCAGGAGAGTGTGTGAGTGTATGACTGATACGTAAGCTACACAAACGCTGGATATATGTAAGTATTTCATGTTTCACTTTTACAAGAGAAAAGACTGAGAACTATCCTCTGTTTGAACTAACAGTATCTGGTAGGAACCTTGCCAACAGGACCAGTCAGGACCAGACCTTAGTATAATTACAGATGATGATAGTGTGCCTCCAACTTTGTATCAACAGTTTGTGTTTGGCCCGCTCCTGTTCCAACACGACAATGCCCCTGTTGCACAAAATCAGCTCCATAAAGAAACATCCATGGAACCAAGATGGCGCCGCAGATGGCTGCCTCGGTCTGTTGGAGCGCATTGTTTTGCCTTGTTTTGTTTGTAAACAGTGTTTTTTGTTTTGGTTCACGGAGCTCTTTCACCAGAGAAGAGCTCATGAACACCAGGGGAACATCTCCAGTGGATTTGTTTCCCGAATTTCTTACACCTTTAACTGTTTTATGGGACATTCTGGTCAAAGGTGCTCTCACCTTTGCAGCTCTACGTCGACGTAGAGGGAAACGTGCCGGTGCGCTCGTGCGTCTTCGCCGGCGAGGACAACGCACACCGCTACCCGGAATATTTCTCTCTAACGTGCGCTCACTGGGGAATAAGATGGACGGACTCCAGCTGCTGATGAGGAGAAACAAGGACTTTTATTCATCTGCTGTTTTGTGCTTCACGGAGACATGGCTGGGGGAAAGAACTCCCGACGCGGCGCTGCAGCTGGACGGATTCCAGCTTCTCCGAGCGGACCGCGACGCGCACCTCTCCGGCAAAACAAAGGGTGGAGGTATTTGTTTCTACATCAACAGCAGCTGGTGTAACGACGTGACAGTGATGCGACGGCATTGCTCTCCTTCCCTGGAAACTTTTTTCATAAACTGTAAACCCTACTACTCCCCCCGTGAGTTCGCTTCATTCATTCTGGTCGGTGTTTACATTCCACCGGAGGCCAACGTGCAGGACGCACAACGCGCACTCGCCGATCAGATACTGGAAACGGAGCGGACCAACCCGGACTCCTTAGTTATTGTCCTCGGTGACTTTAACAAAGGTAATCTCAGACACGAACTCCCAAAATACAAACAGTTTATTAAATGCCCCACCAGGGAGGGGAACACTCTGGATCACTGTTACACCACAGTCAGTAACGCTTTTCACGCCGTCACCCGCGCTGCACTGGGACACTCTGACCACGACATGGGCCACCTGATTCCCACATACAGGCAGAAATTAAAACTTTCTAAGCCTGTTGTGAGAACTTCGAAGAAGTGGACCAGTGAAGCTGCAGAGGACCTGAAGGCGTGTTTGGACTGTACTGACTGGGATGTTTTCAGGACTGCTACCAACAGTCTGGATGAATACACAGAGGCTGTGACTTCATATATCAGCTTCTGTGAGGACTGCTGCGTACCAACTCGGACCAGGGTGAGTTACAACAACGACAAACCCTGGTTCACAGCAAGACTGCGACAGCTGAGGTTGGAAAAGGAAGAGGCGTTTAAGAGTGGCAACAGAGCTGAGTTTAAGGAAGCCAAGTACAAGTTTAGCAAGGCGGTGAGGGAAGCTAAACGACTGTACTCAGAGAGACTACAAGACCAGTTCTCCTCCAACGACTCTGCTTCTGTGTAGAGGGGGCTCAGGCAGATCACCAACTACAAGCCAAGAGCCCCCAACTCTGCTAACGACCGACGCCTCGCCAACAGCCTCAACGACTTCTACTGTCGCTTTGAAAGACAATGGGACAGTCCTGACACCATCCCCCACACCATCACCCACCAGCTCCAGCCCAACAGCCCCAACCCCCTCATCACACCTGGGGCTGAACTCTCACACCTCCTACCACCACAGCTGCCCCCCACTCCTCCAGCATCGACACCTCTGTCTGTCCTTGAAAGAGATGTGAACAGACTCTTCAAGAGACAAAACCCGCGTAAAGCTGCTGGACCAGACTCCATCTCCCCATCCTGCCTGAAGCGCTGCGCCGATCAGCTGTCTCCGGTGTTCACGGACATCTTCAACACCTCACTGGAGACATGCCACGTGCCAGCCTGCTTCAAGGCCTCCACCATCATCCCCGTCCCCAAAAAACCAGGGCCCACAGGATTAAATGACTACAGACCCATCGCCCTGACCTCTGTGGTCATGAAATCATTTGAACGCCTGGTCCTGTCCCACCTCAAATCCATCACAGACTCTCTGCTGGACCCCCTGCAGTTCGCCTACAGAGCCAACAGGTCTGTAGACGACGCCGTCAACCTGGCTCTTCACTTCATCCTCCAGCACCTGGACTCCGCAGGATCCTATGCCAGGATCCTGTTTGTGGACTTCAGCTCTGCCTTCAACACAATCGTCCCGGCTCTTCTTCAGGACAAGCTCTCCCAGCTGAACGTGCCTGATCCCACCTGCAGGTGGATCACAGATTTCCTGTCTGACAGGAAGCAGCACGTGAAGCTGGGGAAACACGTCTCAGACTCGCGGACGATCAGCACCGGGTCCCCTCAAGGCTGCGTTCTTTCTCCTCTACTCTTCTCCCTCTACACCAACAGCTGCACCTCCAGTCACCAGTCCGTCAAGCTCCTGAAGTTCGCGGACGACACCACCCTCATCGGACTCATCTCTGGAGAGGATGAGTCTGCCTACAGGTGGGAGATTGACCACCTGGTGACCTGGTGCAACAGCAACAACCTGGAGCTTAACGCTTCAAAGACAGTGGAGATGGTTGTAGACTTCAGGAAGAGCGCAGCCCCACCCGCCCCCATCACCCTGTGTGACTCTCCAGTGGACACTGTGGAGTCCTTCCGTTTCCTGGGCTCCATCATCAGCCAGGACCTCCGGTGGGAGCTGAACATCAGCTCCCTCATCAAGAAAGCCCAACAGAGGATGTACTTCCTGAGGCAGCTGAGGAAGTTTAACCTACCACAAAAAATGCTGGTTCACTTCTACACCGCCATCATAGAGTCCATCCTCACCTCCTCCATCACCGTCTGGTATGCTGCTGCCTCCACCAAGGACAGACGCAGACTGCAGCGTATCATCCGCTCTGCAGAGAGGGTGATCGGCTGCAACCTCCCATCTCTTCAGGACCTGTACTCCTCCAGGACCCTGAGGAGAGCAGGGAAGATCGCTGCCGACCCCTCCCACCCCGGACACCATCTGTTCGACCCCTTCCCCTCTGGCAGGAGGCTGCGGTCCATCAGGACCAAAACCTCCCGCCACAAAAACAGTTTCTTCCCCTCTGCAGTCAACCTGACAAACTCTCACTGACCCCCCCCCCCCCCAGAACACAAACACAAGCTATACGTTATATTAACGTACATCACCCCTGTCCCCACTGCGTTACATTAACGCACTCACCCCCCTACTGGACACTTTATCTGGACACTTTACTTTATTCTGGTCACTGCACTGTTTGTTATTTATCTTATCTTAATTTTATTTTTATTCTTATTCTTATTTTAGCTTTTATATTCTACTTATTTGTTATCAAAACAATAGCACCTTCAGACCACAGCAAATTCCTTGTAATGTACTGTATGTTACTTGGCAATTTCTGATTCTGATTTCTGATTCTGATTCTGATTCTGAAATGGTCCTCTAGTTTAGTACAGAAGAACTTGACTGGCCTGCCCAGAGCCCTGACCTCAATCCCATCCAACACCTTTGGAATGCACTAGAACACCGACTGTGACTCGGGCCTTATCCCCAAACATCAACATCATGCTCTTGTGTTGGAATGGGGGAAAATCTCTGCAGCCGGGTCCCAACATCTGGTGAAAAGGCCTTCCCAGAAGAGGCTGTTACAGCAGCAAATGAGTGCCCATTGTTTTGGAATGACACATTCAACTATGTCACACCATACTTGACTGTAATGCTCGGATGTCCAAACATTTTTGGGCATTCAGCATATAGGTGAATTGCTATTTAATTGGTACATAATTATTAGTTAGTTAAAGGCTTTATTACTCCATCTCTCTGCCTTCATACAGGAGTCTCATTTGTTTTCTCTCTCCACTTCTTCTTCATCTGTGTGTTTGTGTGTGTGTGTGTGTGAGGCTGTTTCCCAGTCTCTCCACGTGCGTCTCGTCCGCAGCAGCCGGCTGTTCGATGAGAACATTCAGCTAAATGTCTGATCGATAGGCGCTGGCAGCGCTCTCTGCCGCTGCCGGCAGAATACTGAGGAGGAGGAGGAGGAGGAGGGGGGCGGGGCCTGTGAGCCTGTGAACAGACACAGTATGTGTGAGTGGCCATATATTTGTTTCTGTTTCGGTGTGTTCTGTAGGAGTTGACTTCCACATAATACATCAGCCTGATACATACGAGGACCCTTGCTAACTGCTTTCCTGGACCCACTGCATTTTGCATGGCAGCCACGCATCGGTGTGGAGGATGCTGTCATATTCATGATCACACAAGACCCTCTCACACCTGGAGAAGCAGGGAAGCGCCGTGAGAGTCATGTTCTTTGACTTCTCCAGGTGCTTTCAAAACCATCCGGCCTGGCCTTCTTCTGGCTATGCAACTGCACCCCCACGCTGCATCCCGGATCACAGGCTACCTCACCGGCCGGGCCACGGTATGTCAGAGTGGATGACGGTGCCTCTGAGGTTGTGATAAGCAACACCGGCGCACCTCAAGGAATTGCACTGGCGACATGCCTCGTCACTCTCTCAACCTACTCCGTTTCAACTCAGGCTCCTGCCACCTTCAAAGGTTTTCAGACGACTCCTCCGTTGTGGGATGCATCAACAGAGACGACAAGGAGGAGTACAGAGAGCTTCGTCACATGGTGTGACAACAATCACCTGATGCTCAATATCAACAAGACCAAAGAGCTGGCGGTGGACTGCCAGAGGGACAGGAGGCCCCCCTGTCCCAGTTATCATCCAGGGGAGAGGAAGTGGAGTGGACTTGAAAAGTACCTTGAGGTACAAACTGGACTGGTCTCACAACACTGACGCCCTCTTCAGGAAGGGACAGAGCCGAGGAGACTCAGATGTTTCAGTGTGTGCAACAGGCTCCTGAATACCTTCCACCAGGGATACCCTCTACCTGGGATGCCACCACCTCAGCTCGGGCTGGGGTGGTGGCAAGGTCAGCCAGACAATGGCATCAAGGCTGGTGAGGCCAGCAGACTTAACAAGCTTAACAAGAAGACCAGTTCTGTGGTCGGGCCGGAACTGGACAGTCTGGAGTCGGTGGAGGAGAAAGGAGTGAAGGACAAGATCAAGGCCATCCTGGATGACCCTCCTCGCCTTCTCCATGACGAGCTGTGGCAGACGGGCAGCTCATTCATCCCACCCAGGTCAAAAAAGCACTTCAGGTGGGAGACCGCTGTCATCACTCTGACCAGCATGTATAACATATTTTACAATATTATGGTGAACACTGTTATAGCTGACGGTATCAATTCAATTCAATTTTATTTATATAGCGCCAAATCACAACAAAAGTCATCTCATGACACTTTACAAAATAGATCAGGTCTAGACCGACTCTTTATAATGTTATTACAGAGACCCAACAGTTCCCACCATGAGCAAGCACTTTGGCGACAGTGGCAAGGAAAAACTTCCTTTTAAGAGGCAGAAACCTCGAGCAGAACCAGACTCTAGGTGGGCGGTCATCTGCTTTGACAGGTTGGGTTTGAGAGAGAGAGAGAGAGGGAGAGGGAGAGAGGGAGGGAGAGACAGAGACAGAGACAGAGAGATAGACGTAGAGACACAGATAGACAGACAGACAGACAGACAGGTAGGCAAAGATGTATGGCAGCACTAACAGTAGAAGTAGCTGTAATATTAGCTTAGATTAATAATAGGAGCTTTAATAGTAACAGAACTACGACTAAACATAATAACTGTAGAGATGAGAGTCAGGCAGGGCCATGGCGGCAGCAGCACCCAGGCGTACCAGGACCACGATCCACAGCGACCTACGAGTCGACAAAGCACAAAGAAACTCCGGGGAAGAAATAAAGTTAGTAACATGTATTGGACTGTGATGAATGTGCAAAGATGAGGAGGGAGAGGAGGAAAGCTCAGTGCATCATGGGAAGTCCCCCAGCAGTGTAGGCCTATAGCAGCATAACTAGGGGGCTGGTCCAGGCAGGCCTGAGCCAGCCCTTAACTATAAGCGTTATCAAAAAGCAAAGTTTTAAGCCTACTCTTAAAAGTAGAGAGTGTGTCTGCCTCCCGGACCCAAACTGGGAGCCGATTCCACAGGAGAGGAGCTTGATAGCTGAAGGCTCTGGCTCCTGTTCTGTTTTTGGAGACTCTAGGAACCACAAGCAGCCCTGCATTCTGGGAGCGGAGTGCTCTAGTAGGGTAATAGGGTACTATGAGCTCTTTAAGATATGATGGTGCCTGACCAGTAAGAGCTTTGTAGGTGAGGAGAAGGATTTTAAACTCTATTCTAGATTTTACAGGGAGCCAGTGCAGAGAAGCTAATACAGGAGAAATATGATCTCTTTTCCTGGTTCCTGTCAGCACACGTGCTGCAGCATTCTGGATCAGCTGGAGAGTCCTCAGGGACTTATTGGGACAGCCTGATAATAAGGAATTGCAATAATCCAGCCTAGACGTGACAAATGCATGGACTAATTTTTCTGCATTTGTTTGAGACAGGATCTTCCTGATTTTCGCAATGTTACGGAGGTGAAAGAAGGCAGTCCGTGAAGTTTGTTTTACGTGGGAGTTAAAGGACATGTCTTGATCAAAGACAACTCCGAGATTCCTCACGGTGGCGCTGGAGGCCAGGGCAATGCCATCTAGGGTAACAATATCCTTAGATACTGTATTTCTGAGGTGTTCAGGGCCAAGAACAATAACTTCTGTCTTGTCTGAGTTCAACATCAGATAATTACAGGTCATCCAGGTCTTTATGTCCTTAAGGCATGCTTGAAGCTTGGCTAACTGATGAGGTTCTTCTGGCTTGATCGATAAATATAGCTGGGTATCATCCGCATAGCAATGAAAATGTATGGAGTGTTTTCTAATAATACCCCCTAAAGGAAGCATATATAAGGTGAATAGTATTGGTCCAAGCACAGAACCTTGTGGAACTCCATGACTGACTTTGGCGTACATGGAGGATTCATCGTTAACATGTACAAACTGAGATCGATCTGATAAATACGACTTAAACCAGCTTAGTGCGGTTCCTTTGATGCCAATTAAATGTTCCAGTCTCTGTAATAGGATATGATGGTCAATTGTGTCGAATGCAGCACTAAGATCTAACAAAACAAGTATAGAGACAAGTCCTTTGTCTGATGCAGTGAGAAGGTCATTTGTAACTTTCACCAGTGCTGTCTCTGTGCAATGATGAGCTCTGAAACCTGACTGAAAGTCCTCAAGCAACCTATTACTCTTTGCTGACTTTTCTGCGACCGACCCCACCACTATGTCACTTTGCCTGAGACGGTATTGCACTATTAGTTCAAGTGCAACACTGGTTAAATCGGGATTGGGATCAATAAAGGATGATCTTATCTTATGTTTAGTTTATTGTCGTCATGTGATCTTTTATTTCGTGTCCCAGAGGGCAGAGTGATAACAGAGACGTCTTTTGTTTTGTTGTCATCGTTCCTGGTTTTGTGTTGTATTCTTTTCAGAATGTACACATTGATAAGACACAGGAAGTCCTCGTCTGGTCTGCACAAACTGCTCTGCTCTTGATGACGGCGAGGAGCCGCCTGAAAAGTTTCTACTGATGGGGTTTTGTTCCTCTTCTCTCCCCGGTGGATTCAGAAGTTTCTGTGTGTTCCTGTTCTTTTTTTCAGAGGATGAAAAAAAAAAAAAATCATCTCAACCAACAGAAAAAAACTGGCAACCTGCTGTTCCAATGCCACAAACGCAAATATGTTTTTCAAAGATATTTTTTACTTCCAACACACTGTAAGGAGGTTTCATAAGTATTGTTTATGCCTTTGGACCAGACTGGAAAAAAAACACATTTCAACATATCTAAAAACGAATAACTCACTCCGCCTTGTTGTACATTATCAATTGTCTTTGTCCCTCAACCTGACTTTATATGACCCCTGTATAATTTGAAGGCGGATATAATAATAAGTCAGTTATATAATATAAAAACAAGTCAATCCACATTCCATGAAATATGTTATGAATTTAAAAAACATATATTTGAACCTTTTAAACTCCACTTCTCAACAAGTACATTCAGGATGTTTGTATCCATGGCTACCACTCAAATGGAAATGTGGCAGCAGAGCACGGGGCTGTTTTTTGTTCTGAATGACACAATTAGAAATGTAATACGAACTGTTCATACAATCCATTCCTCCAATTATTTAAATGTCACAGCAGAAACAACAAGCGCAGTAACAAGATTTAAATCAACAATTCAGTTTAAATGTTAATTAAGCTTAGCACTAATCAATATTTTCAATGTTTCTGTATATTAACAATGAATCAAATGGCTCTGTGTAAATGTGAAAGGTGTCTAGTAGTTCTAAATACTCTGCAACTCTACTGTGCTTTTTTTTGTTGCCTCTTTTAGCTTCTAGTTTTGCTTTACAGCACATTTACCATGTGGTTCAGTCTCATCAACAGTACTCTCAGTGCTGCCACCAGTGGCTGGAAGATGTATTACAACATAATACGCTCCTACATCAAACTTAGAATGGCGCGGCCGTGTCCAGTCGCCGTTGTGGTAGCTCTTAAGAGATTTTAAGAGGTTTTTTTTGAGTAATTGTATTTATTTTTTAATATACTTTTGGTGCAAACACGTTGGCAGTAACTTCCTACGATTGCAACACACTCCTGGACGTAGACTTTTGTTTAATACTAAGTTCTCCGGACCATTTGTCCATCAATTCAGCGTGGCTGGCAGAGGTCATACTAGCGAATCATAACAACAACAGTGGAGAAGCACCTCAGAGAAAGCAAAGAAGAAAACATCAGGCAAAACGGAGCAGCATCCGGAACACACTGAGAGTCCAAGCCCACCGTCCACCTCTGCCCAGCATCCATCTTGCTTAATGTCCAGTCTCTGGAAAATAAATTGGATGATCTTAGGGTGACTGTAACACCAAGACATATGCCCAACCGAATCCTTGTCTGTTTTCCGTGCAGATGGAATGGGAGAGTCTGGTGAATCTGAGGGTGGAGGGGTTTGCTTCATGACCAACAACAATGTGATGAAACCTGCATCTTCTCCATTGTACCTGTGCAAGTAAAGAGCCCCAAGGGGTACACAGTGTTGCAAACATACACATTTTTGCATCATGGAAGTTCATCTACCTCAAAGCAATGTCGCATCAGGTCAAAGTATCAGAAAAGCATACTGACTGATATCTGCGATTCCTGTGGTGGCCTGACGGTGATGCTCAGCAAGATCTTGTTGAGCACCAGATGAATGTACATCTTTTTGGAGCTGTGTTGTCACCCAGTTGTGCATAAGGAAGACTGCTGAAGACAACAAAGCTCACTTTCCAGCAGAGATGACAAAGTTGTAAAGAAGTAAAGAAGCTGTAAAGAACAACTTCTATGTAGATGATTGTTTGAAATCCATACCTTTGGGACAGGAAGCTGTTCAAATGGTAAGAGACATGACTGCTCTCTGCCAAATGGGAGGATTCATGCTGTCAAAGTGGATCAGCAACAGCCGTGCTGTACTGACATCCATTCCACAAGAAAACAGAACCAAAGAGACCAAGGAGTTGGACTTGGACAAAGACAATCTGCCAATGGAAGGAGCACTGGGATTGCTCCGGTGCGTTGAAATAGATGTGTTCAAGTTCAGAATTGCTGCACAGGAACGACCATACACAAGACGTGGCATCTTGTCCATGGTCGGCTCTTTATATGACCCTTAGGATTTCTAGCACCATTTACCTTATGCAGGAGCTCTGTAAAGAAAACTTGGACGGGATGGAAACACACCCCAAACCTTCTCTCAGTGGTCGACAGGATGGCTGGCAGATCACAATGATGGTTTAAAGTGGACCAGTGCATGTAGCTCACAAGCTTTTGGTAAACTCAGATATGCACAGCTGCACAACTGGACAAATCCATCTTCTGCACCGATAGCACTTAAGTGCTTAAGTACATGAACAATGAAACCAAACGCTTCCAAACATTTGTAGCAAACAGGGTCTCTTTTGTTAGGGATTCTACTGATGTATCGCAATGGGGATATGTTGGCGCAAAGGATAAGCCTGCAGATGAAGCCTCTAGATGACGAAGAGCAGACCACTTCTTAAGAGATGGATCAAGGGACCAGAGGTTCTCTGTATGCCAGACAGAGAATGGCCAAAACCTCACTTGGAATCTGCAATCTCTGCTAATGATCGAGAAATCAAACACGACATCACAATGAATCTAAAGACTGCTATAGCTTGGCTTCTTAAAGTAAAGACAACACTCTTGCAGCTGACTCGAAGGAGAAAGGAGATTCAGACTGCCGTGAGTAGTGTTGGAAAGGATCTTGACAAAGGTTGGAAAAGATGCAAGCCTTCAAAGCAACAATGTCCACGGCGTGCTGCTTTAAAGACTTCCATCTTTTTCTGAAGGTCTCGTCCAAGCAGAAAGTGGTATCACTAAAAAAGGAATAAAAGAGGAATAAATGCCAACACGTAGTACATACCTTTTTTGAAAGTAAGAAAGTACATAAAAAAGGGTGTAATGTATATAATGAATTGTTTTGTTATATGCTTAAGACATTTATGTTTATTGTTGGCATGTCATTATTTTATTTTTATTTAACAGATCAAAATGCCACAACATGCAGAACTGGAAAAACTGGTACTGGTTCATCTCTTTGTCCAACTACCTCGAGGAACGACAAACCAAACTGCAAATAACGACCGCAATATCTGCCGTATTGGGCCTGCCTAGGATCACTTGGCTCACTGGGCAGAGGGAAAGAGGGCACATTGGAAAGTTCGAGCTGCTCTTCGCTGCCGGAGCGTCTCTGGGCTACAGGCAGGGCGGACAGGCGGGACGGCCACCAAGCTGCCCCTCCGCACTTCACTCCGGTCTGCTCAAAACGAACCTTTGCGAACGTTAAGCCAGAGGTCTTCAGAATGAATGCTTCCCATTACTTAACGCTCTGATAAACAAGGCTGGTCTGTTGTGCTGGCTCTCATACACTGCAATTAATCAAAACGTGGGACCACGATTTGTTTTTTCTCTCTCTCTTTGGCCACTCTGGGGGCTCCGTACAAATCCTTTGGTAAAGATGTTGGTCTTTAGGCCCGAGACGGGACTAAGACCACCATCTTTCCTGAACCTTAACCAAGTGTTTTGGCAGCCCGTGGGTCCAAAGTCCTGAGTTTTGTAATGTGCATTGTGAGTTTTGACAGCGCACATATGTGCAGATATGTCCAATATAAAAGTTTTCTCATGACGTTGATAAAAAAGCATAATCTGACCAGCATTATATTTTCTGGAAGTAATCACTGCTGAGGAAATTATTGTGTGATGGATCCTGGATCAAGGCTCCACCAGTCACCATACGAAATGGATGTCCATGATGGGATCTAAAAACAGAGTGTGTGTGTGTGTGGGGGGGGTCCTTTGTTCAGTGGCCAGCAGTACCTTCCTTTTCCTCTCTTCATTCGGCAGGAATGTGAGAGGTACAGGTACCTCTCACATTCTTGCCGTCTGTACCTCTCCATCCCCTCTCTCCATCCCTGGCTGAGCAGCATTGATTAAAGCCTCCGTCCTCTCCTCGTTCTGTTTGCCGTCTCTCTGCTGCTCTTTGTTTTGCAGATACAATCCGACTTCCAGCCGACAGACACAAACAGCAGCTTGTTCAGTCAATTTAGCTGCTGTTTGGACTGCGGCTACATTACACTCTTATCTGGGGAGTCGCTGGCACACCACCGCTGCTAATAAACTGATAACACCTCTGCGTATTGATTCTGGCCTCAAACAGGCCAACTTTATCCAACAGCCTGGCCAACACTGATAATTGGTACCAGGAACTGGTTTCAGTTTTTAGAAGGGTTTTTACATGTTTGAACGTATGAGCTACAGCCCTTGTGTACCTCACGTTCCTCCTGATCATTTCCGAAATCATCCATCACTCTTTAGATTGAGTTCCTCCTTCCCGGCAGCCATTGGTTTCAGTTCATTCAGAGACTTGAAACTGGCCTCATAAAGATAATCCATCACAGTCGACTTAATTTCTTTTGTGAAGTTTCATTATCGCAGTGCGATCAAGCACGGGAGAGCAGAGAGGTCTCACTGTTTGGTGCATTCAAAGACGCCAAGGTTGACCAAGGAGCTTGGAGCGAGGGTCATGTCTGTGACAAATTCCGAAAGGAAGTCAATAGTGAGAACCACGCCAAAAATTTCAAATTCGTTAATATCAATCAATCAATATTTGCATCAATCGGGACGCTGAAACCAAGACAAATAGAACTCGTCGGGTACTATCCCTTGCTTACTGTCATGGACCAAACAGTAAGGCAACAAGGAAACAGGAGTTGAAAAACTGGGTTTTTATTTACCTCAAAAATGCAAAAACATAAAAAGCCAAGGTGTTGATCATTAGGTCTATAAAAAGGGTCACCGCAACATAACCGCACTCAATATGACAACAACTAAACAAGGTGTTGACCGAACAAACTGACCTGCCACAATGACACACAAGGGAACTTATATAGCGGCTCAGCCAAACCAAGTAAAAGGCAAGGGGTAAACATGAGCTGGCTCTAGGATTTAAGAGCCCTCAGCCCCGCCTTTTGCTGGATCAGGAGGGAACCTCCCCCCAAACAACTCCAAGACAAAGAAACAAATGATGAACATAACGAATGACCGGTCAAACAAAATTGCGGTGTTAATTGATGGAAGTGTTGTTGACTGCAAATGAAATGACCTGCGTAGGTTTCCAAAACTAATAAGAATGAGTGAGAGTGTGAATCGGGATTTTGTTACCCTGTGTGGCCGTGGGCCGTCACACTCACTGAGATACGGGTCTCGTATTTGTGACAAAAGGTAAACATTGTTATATCAGTCACCCCCATTTCAGAAGACAGAACCATGACTCATGTAATTTGCATACATTTCTCTCCCTCGAGTGAGGCTCCGGTGTTTCGTAATTTGGAGTTCTTCACCACATAATTACAAGTTACGGATCTCTTCATTATGAGATGCTCAGTCATAAGTACAAATGTCCAAAAGTTCTAACTATGGCATAACTTTTCTTCCCTTTGGTGAATTCAACGGGCTTCTGTAACTTTTCACAACCTCTGTGTTTGCCCTCGAGGTTATATTTTTAAATATGACAGCTTGTCTCTTGTTTTTTCAGCAAACGAGGTTGAATCCTCAGAAGAAATGTCGGCGAATGCACCTCCCGGGAGGCTCCTCTGAGCGGTAATTCACAGCTGATCACTTCGGAGGCAATTAAGAGTTGTCCTCAGCAAAAAAAAAAAATAAACGGACTAAAACAATTAGAGGACCGTCTGACACGTAAGCAAAATCGTGAGGCACATACGACTAAACCGAAACCTTCTGCTTTAAAATGAATGTTTGATCAATTCCTCAATTGCGTCATGATTAAAAACGTCGGAGGAGAGAAGCTCAGAGCATGAACCACCTTCCTCAGTGAAGTCTTATTAGAATTAACCAGAGAAGTGGCCAAAACTCAACAATACATGAAAAGAGCTAGGGCATCATTAGGCTACAGAAATGAAAGAACCTGCCACTTATAGACTTAAGACACCGGAATGAAGGTAGACAATGCAGAGATGTAGCGACAATATCAACTCGATAGCAGCTACAAGCGCACATATTAAAGCAAAGGAGAGCCTGCACAGTTTTTACACACCGTGTAGCACACACACACACACACACACACACACAATGCTATGTTTCTAGGCAACAAAGTGATTGTTTATGTCAGGGGGTATTCAACTAAAATTCAAAGAGGTCCAGTTAGAGAAACCTAGTAGCCTAGTAGTTGTATCAACGTCTGCATGTAATCAACAATATATAATACTGTAGATGTGTATAATGTTCTTCTCTCATTAAGTAAAAGAAGGGCTGCATTTAAAAACAAAATAGAGAGAATAAATAAAATAGCTTTAGAAAAATTGTGCATCTTAAAACAAAGTGCTTAATTTTAGAAAAACAAAATAAAGTGCAGCAGCAGCTTGAGTTTCCCTTTTTTCTTTGAGTTGCAATGTTTATCGCCTGGAATGCACAGATTTGATTGGCTGAGCAGCATCACCTGGGCTGGCTTAAACCCGTATGCAACTGGTCCGTGAGTTTCCTGATCCGCTGAACCAGTGCCGTAAAGACTAGAAAACCTGCGCCGGTTCAAATAGAAGCGACCCGTCAAAATTTAAAATCCCTTCATAATTTATTGATCATAGGTCTGGGTCCGGACTCGAACCGTGGTCCGCCTGTTATTGACCTATGGTTTTTATGTTCTCATCTCATCCTTGTGCAACGCAAAATACTCCATAATCTGCTCACTTTTCTACTTCTCTGCTTGTCCATTCTCAAAGCATAATGACGCGTCCACTCCACTCGGCCTCTCTGCCCCACCATAACCAGAACTGTCATGTCTCGTCATTTACGTTAAGTTAAGTTACCGTTTTTGTCTCGTTTAGTTATGTTGTCTTGTCATTTCCTGTTTTATTTTGTAGTAACTGTGTTCCCTCTCGTTTCAGACCACTTGACTTCCTGCCCTCGTGTTTCCCGCCTTTGTGATTGTCAGCCCCGCCCTGATTGTTTCCACCTGTGTTTCACTCACCTCTTGTTTAAATAGTCTGCGTCTCCGTTTGTCTTGTCCTTCATGTCATGTTTACCAGCTGTAAGTCCGCGTCTTGTTACCCTATTCGTTCCTGTGTGAGTTTGATTTGATTGATTCAGTGTTCTTGTCCCTGTTTTGTTCCTCCACTTGTAGGAGTGATTTTCTGTTTACTTTGTTAGTTTAAGCTCCTTAGTTTTCTCGTATTTTTGTATTAGCGTTTTTTAGGAGTGATCTTGATTTATTACTTTGTAGAGATTTCTTGCCTGGTCAAGCTTATTTTGTTATCAATAAAGACTTTTGGTTGTACTTTGTTTGACTCGTGCGTTTGGGTTCACTTTTTGCCTGGCCCATTCGTGACAGAACGCTTTAGTACAAGAAAAATGACTTGATTTGGGATTTAGTGGTGACTGGCTGCTTCTCTACGCTGGTGAGCTGTTCCAGAAGATTCAGAGTTAAAACTTGTGGTTCTCGTGGAGGTAGTTAAGAAGCTCCTCAAGGTGCTCGGTGTGGGAAAGATTTGCCCTGAAGGTGAAGAGATACTCCGCAGAACAAAAATACTTGAATTAATTTGTTGTGTTTCAGGTTGTTGTTGCTCCTGCAGCCCCATTATCAACGCCTCGCATTTAATTAAAAACTCGGATTCAACCTTTTCAATCTCTCAAGAGTGGATAAAGGTAAGTGTTTTATGAGACCAAAACACAAACTTGACATCTTCACAGCTAAATAACCAAACATGGATTTCAGTGTGCATGGGGCAATCTGAACTCCTTTTTTCTTTTTTTCTCTTTTCTCTTTTTTTGTTTATCATTTTTATTTCATTTCCAGGACTAAATGATAGATGTGGTTATTTTGAGTCATGTGCAGTGTTTGTGTTTATTTGCTGTTTGCTGGGGGTCAAATACGTCCTCACGTTGCTGTTAAAAATCTGTGACCACATGGGTGTCATTTATTCCGACCTCGTTAGTCGAACGCTAGCAAAACCCGACAACTAGCAATTTTTAATTAGAAGAACGCGCATTTAACTTGTTTGGTGTCTTTTAGTTTCATAGAGTGCATTGTTTTTCCTGTTAAACTCAATTTGGAGTTTAAGTGGTGTTATTACTGCCAGTCTGACTGAAGTTAATTTACAATAAACATGTTTTTTTTTTTTTTCTTCTAATCCCTTTTTTATTATAGGTGCTTCATAAAATGCATCAATATCTGTGGTTATTTCATGATATGAACAGATATTGGGCTGTATAAATAAAAAGAAATCACCATGGCTTTTGAGGTAATTACTGCTGTCAACGGCTAGCTTAATGTTAGCCCCTCCCTTCAAATATCCCGTCCTCGCAGTGAAGCGGCAAGGTTCACACACAATCCAACTCTGAAGACCAGCTTACCAGCGGCGTTGGCAAGCCAGCTACGTAAGACAACTTTGGAGTCACTGGGAGTCGTAGGTTCTCCTATTTGGTGGAAGCTGCCACGCCGAGACCAAAACTCCCAGCAACACAGCAAAACAACCGACCCACATCGTTTCCAAGTGGGTGACGCATTACCGAGATCCATAACTGTGGTGTCAGTTCAGAATTTCTGGTCTTGTGTCGGATTCCGATCATCCGCCCCTCATATCCGCTTGGTTCCCTCCTGGAACCCCATCGCCCCCTCTGACCTCTTTCTGGGCAGAAGTCCTCTTCGAGCACACTCCACCTGCCCAAGAGGACCATGAAACTTTCAAAACCGTCCTTATTGCAAGAAGGATTTCAAACTGAAAGTGGAGTGAGACCCGGGAGGGGGCCAAACAGAAATGAGAATTGTACCAACTGTTCTGTTTTTTTTTTTTTAACTGGCAGGTGTCTGCGGACCTGCGGGCAGCTCTAGTGTCTTTTCTTGTCCAGTCCAACAGCACCGAGCTGCAATCACTGACTACATATCTAAGGCAACGTGTGTGTTCATATCTGCCAGGCTGCCACCACAGACCCCTGCACTAAACGCTCTGGTCGCACGCAGACGGACAAGCACGGTCTTCACAAACCCGGCTTTTAATTTCCCGTCTGACATTAATATCCGTTCGCAAGATTAACACACACACACGTACGTTCTGGGGTTTCATTGTCTTCCACTGCTGTGTTGGCAGATCAGAGTTACTGATCTGTGTGATGGAAACACACACACACACACACTCACAGAGAGAAGGTGAAGCTGAGAAAGGATGAACTGAATTAGAAACATGGAAGGATACAGGAGAGCAGTACGAGTACACATCCACAGTTAATAGTGGATGGACCTGCTCGGTAGCTGCTGTGATGTCACCCATTGGTTTGTGGACTACTGTTTTGAAGCCTTAAGACATTTTGGGCCGTCGCCCTTTTGTTTTTTGGGGGGTTTTTTTTGGAACCAGAAGTGACCATATTTGGACACTAGGCACGCCCACCCATACCGGCAACCTGACCGCACCTGGCTCCTGGCTACGCCGTGCCAAGTCGCCGCTGGCGAAATTAGCCTGTAAATGTACTTACCGGGAGAAAAAAATGGGTGTATTTTAGTACAGCCGAACACAGCTATCCTGATTGATCGCCGTGGCAGCGACTTGTCAATCACAAGGTAGCCGCGCCCTGTCATCTATTTTACTCCAAATGGGACCAGGAAAATGTTTCTTGAGGAAATAAATCAAGTGAGAAGTCGGGTCATTTTCCCATAGACTTCTATACAGTCTGCCTTCTTTATGCGACCAGTGGAGTCGCCCCCTGCTGGCCATTAGAAAGAAAAAGGCACTTCCCCTTTGGCTTCACTTTGCAGACCCGGAGGCGGGTGCTTGGGATAAATGCAGGTGTTTTTTTGGCCACGGTAGTTTTGAACTGAAGAAGCCTTCCACACGGACAGCGAAACGTCTTCGGCCTTAGTCTCGAGATCCAGATTCGTCTCACCTGGATGAGGGGAAATCCCTCCCTGAACATTTCACCCTCTCCCTCTCACTGAAGATGCAGACCACCAATTAGACCACTAATAAACACATGCTATCAGCGGTATTGTGATCTAATTGGCTCCTATTGGTGGGTTTTCAAAGTGGAATAAAGGCTTTCTTCGACAGGGTCTCTCATACGCAGACAAGTTCACAGACTGATAATCAGTAATTAGGTAATAGTACGTGTGAGTGTGAGAGAGAGAGGTAGGTTACTTATCAGCTGATGATCACACTGAGAGCAGAAACACACACTGATGACCTGTCGGTTTGGTGTGTCTTTGTGTGGTACCATGTCTGTCGATGCACCGAAAGCTCCGATTTAGAACGGGGGCTCGTCTGCACACCTGCGAGACGCTCTGCTCAAAGCTCCATATGTTGCTGAGATTCTCAGATTCACCCTCCCAGTATGCGACGGATGGAACCTCCTCCACCTCCCCTGTGGCGAAAACCAGACATGGCCAACATTCCCTCACATGTGGTGGTGCAGGGACACTGTATGGAGTGGCAATCCATGATCCATATGTCTGTCTGTCCTTGAAAGAGATGTGAACAGGCTCTTCAAGAGACAAAACCCGCGTAAAGCTGCTGGACCAGACTCCATCTCCCCATCCTGCCTGAAGCGCTGCGCCGATCAGCTGTCTCCGGTGTTCACGGACATCTTCAACACCTCACTGGAGACATGCCACGTGCCAGCCTGCTTCAAGGCCTCCACCATCATCCCCGTCCCCAAAAAGCCAGGGCCCACAGGATTAAATGACTACAGACCCGTCGCCCTGACCTCTGTGGTCATGAAATCATTTGAACGCCTGGTCCTGTCCCACCTCAAATCCATCACAGACTCTCTGCTGGACCCCCTGCAGTTCGCCTACAGAGCCAACAGGTCTGTAGACGACGCCGTCAACCTGGCTCTACACTTCATCCTCCAGCACCTGGACTCCGCAGGATCCTATGCCAGGATCCTGTTTGTGGACTTCAGCTCTGCCTTCAACACCATCGTCCCGGCTCTTCTTCAGGACAAGCTCTCCCAGCTCAACGTGCCTGACCCCACCTGCAGGTGGATCACAGATTTCCTGTCTGACAGGAAGCAGCACGTGAAGCTGGGGAAACACGTCTCAGACTCGCGGACGATCAGCACCGGCTCCCCTCAAGGCTGCGTTCTTTCTCCACTACTCTTCTCCCTGTACACCAACAGCTGCACCTCCAGTCACCAGTCCGTCAAACTCCTGAAGTTCGCGGACGACACCACCCTCATCGGACTCATCTCTGGAGAGGATGAGTCTGCCTACAGGTGGGAGATTGACCACCTGGTGACCTGGTGCAACAGCAACAACCTGGAGCTTAACGCTTCAAAGACAGTGGAGATGGTTGTTGACTTTAGGAAGAGCGCAGCCCCACCCGCCCCCATCACCCTGTGTGACTCTCCAGTGGACACTGTGGAGTCCTTCCGTTTCCTGGGCTCCATCATCAGCCAGGACCTCCGGTGGGAGCTGAACATCAGCTCCCTCATCAAGAAAGCCCAACAGAGGATGTACTTCCTGAGGCAGCTGAGGAAGTTTAACCTGCCACAAACAATGCTGGTTCACTTCTACACCGCCATCATTGAGTCCATCCTCACCTCCTCCATCACCGTCTGGTACGCTGCTGCCTCCACCAAGGACAGACGCAGACTGCAGCGTATCATCCGCTCTGCAGAGAGGGTGATCGGCTGCAACCTTCCATCTCTTCAGGACCTGTACTCCTCCAGGACCCTGAGGAGAGCAGGGAAGATCGCTGCCGACCCCTCCCACCCCGGACACCATCTGTTCGACCCCCTCCCCTCTGGCAGGAGGCTGCGGTCCATCAGGACCAAAACCTCCCGCCACAAAAACAGTTTCTTCCCCTCTGCAGTCAACCTGACAAACTCTCACTGACCCCCCCCCAGAACACAAACACAAGCTATACGTTATATTAACGTACATCACCCCTGCCCCCACTGCGTTACATTAACGCACCCACCCCCTACTGGACACTTTATCTGGACACTTTACTTTACTTTATTCTGGTCACTGCACTGTTTGTTATTTATCTTATCTTATTTTTATTTTTATTCTTATTGTTATTTTAGCTTTTATATTCTACTTATTTGTTATCAAAACAATAGCACCTTCAGACCACAGCAAATTCCTTGTAATGTATGTTACTTGGCAATAAACAGTTTCTGATTCTGATTCTGATTCTGATATATTATTAAGAGCTTGCGATCATCTTAAAAACAGTTCAAAACAACAAGATAAACCAAGATGGTGGCCATGGTAAGCATTACGAACGTGTCAAACGTAAGCATGTTAGCATTGTCATTGTGAGCATTTAGCATGGCTGTAGACTCTTGTCCTTTTGCTTTACTGATTCACATTTTTTTTTTTTTGCTTTTTGTAGTTCTTCACCTGTGGGCGGATACACTGTGCAACCCGAAGGTTTCTTGGTTTCACTGCCGTAAATCTGTTTTCTGCTCGAGAGGCTACAGCCACGTTAGCGGCTAGCTCACAGGCTGCGGAGGCAGGTTCTTCTGATCGAAACCTTACTTCTGTCTGCTTTGTTCACAGTTGCTTTTAATAAACCTGAATTATCCCACGTCAGTCTGCTTCTAGTTCCACGTTTGTTCCTGAGCTATAGTTCCAATTGCACACCTGTTCCCACCTCCCTCATTAGCCGCATCGTATATATATATCTCACTTCCATTCATTCTCTGCCAGATCGTCTATTGTGCTTCTGAATTAGTGTTCCACCCTTTTACTGCCTTGCTGTGACTTCCTCTGCCCCCCCCCCTGTCTAACCCTTCGAATACGCTTGCCTGCGTTATACAAAGTGGCTCCTTCCTGCAGCATATACGGAGGATAAACCACTTTCTGGTAACACTTCATTTTACAGGTCTGCAGATTTCACGGTAAGTAAGCGATAATTGACGAAAGTGACGTATTTGCAAATTTCCTTGAAATTACACCCAGATGACCCCAACACTTGTTCATCGAAAACAACCCCAACATAATTTAATAATTACATTCCGCTATTTCCCAATAAGCAGGTAATAAATAGCTGGTAATTTCTTCAAGAAATGTCCAAGAAAGTAATAAGAAGTTCATCGATAGCCGTGATAGCCACTAAGTTGATGATAATTAGCAAGTCATTTCTTTAGAAATTTCTTGGAAATTACAACCAAATGACTGTATAATTATATTCTCTTTCCCAATTGATAATTTGCTGGTAATTTGTTTTATATAGTCTTACCAAGTTAATTGATAGGCATAATTAGGACATCCATATCTTTGTAATTAGGCCTACATTCTCTTACACAGAAATTATAGCGTAGAAGAGGTCAGTGTTGATATTCACCTAGAGGGGGGCTCATGGCCCATGGCAAAACAGAATCTGGGGGTTAACAACTCATCGCCTTACCAGGCCTTGTTTTCAAGGATGGTTTGTCCTTGGTGTTTTACTTCAGTAGCTGAGGGTTCAGCCTGACATAGGCGACCCATCACCCGTTTACATGCACGATCCTATGGAAATAACTTGCCAACTACATTTTGTTCATAGTTTCTATCCAATTTTTAGTTCTTTCCCATTTACTCAGACTGATTTCTATGATATTTTCCAGAAACCGGACAAAGGATTCCAATTCCCTTCTGACAAGATCGACCAATTTGACGATTCATTTATTCTTTTTATATATTTAAAATATGTAACTCAAACAAAAGCAAAGGTTTGATTTTAAAGTAGTAGCATTAATTCTGGAAAGAAAGTTCAGTGAATCCGAATATCAGAACCAGAATCGGAACAAATCATTGAAAAGAATGAATGACCGCTAGCCAGCCAGTAGCTCGCAGACTAGCAGCTTGTTTGTCAAATCACTCATCAGTTTGAAGGGCAACAACTTGTCTTCTTCTGTCAGGAAAAGAAAAGAAAATGAATGAAAAGTTCGGGATGGCGAGTTGATACAAATAAATCTAGCCGGCGACTGAAGTTATGAGATTTTATGAAAAAGTTATGAAATGATGATAAAAAAATAATAATTTTCAATTCAATAATTTTGACTGCATTTCCCAAGTCAAAATCATGACAATAAGTTTAAATTAAAACATACATAAATTTAGTATCTCATAATATTATTTTAATGTTTGTCATCACGTCACATTTCATCTTTTTCTTTTTCTTTTCTTGGCGGTAATGGGCTTCCATACAAATGGAAGTACACAGTAAATAACGCCAAACTAAATGAACGGAGACCACGCTGACGAACGGATGAGCGCCGCCTGCCAGCTGTGACTGAAGTGTTTAAAAGTTCCCGGTGTGGCCAGAGAGGGCAGGAGAGTTCAGCTAATCTCTCCCCGGCCGCTCTCGCCTCCTCTGCCGGGGCTCCAGCTTCTCCGCGCCGCTCCAGCTCCAGCTCCGGGCTTTACCTCCAGCCTCTTTAGATCAATGGCTCCATACTCTGCCTAGCCCCCCCCCCCCCCCCCCCTCTCTCTCTCTCCAGCTGTATAGACCTACAGAGAAAAAGAGAGAGAGAGAGAGAGAGAGTGGGTTCGACTCTCTCCCTCCACACTCCTCCTCCACCCCCCCCCCCCACACCCTCTCCTCTTCCGACCCTCTCCATCCGTCCTCCCCGGCAGACGGAGCAGACCTCCGGGAAGGCAGCGTGGATTTCTAACCCTCCTTGCGTCCGAGTGAATGGGGATCAGCCGCACCGGGCGGGAGTGATGGAGACTCTGCCTTCATAGTTACTGGAACTTCCGTCTCATCCCGCGAAGAAGGGAACTACCTGCGCGCGTGCGACTGTTTTGGATTTTTCTTTTCTTTTTTCTTTTTTTCTTTTTTTCTTTTTTTTTTTTGGGGTGGGGGGGAGAAGAGAGATCCAAAAGCCCTATCTCGTGGAGGGTTATGTTTGGGGAGAGGAGAGGTTATTTTACCCCTCTCTCCTCCTCCTCCTCCTCATCACCATCATCATCACCATCATCCTCCTCCTGACTCACCATATAGTGGGTTTTTTTTTTTGTTTTTGTTTTTTTGTTTTTGTTTTTTTGTTGGATTTTGTGGAGGATTAGAAATAAATAAATAAGTAATCAACCAACAGCAGGATTTGTTGCCGTGGTCCACCGGGGGCTCCATCGGGACGCGAGCGGGGCAGCATGGAGCCGGTTTTGGTTGGATGTATTGGTGATGTTTGGGAGGCGCTGGTGCTGCTGAGGAGGAGGAGGAGGAGGACGACGACGACGACGACAGGGGGACTGTACCTGCTGCTGCTCTGCTGGCTGCTGGCTGCTCGCACCACAGCGCACGGTGAGCCTCCATCCCGCAGTTTGTGTGTGTGTGTGTGTGTGTGTGTGTGTGCGCGTGTGTGTGTGTGTGTGGCTTCTCTGGTTGCCGCAGACCAAAGGAGAATTGGCCCATTTGTTGCGTCTCTTTGTCGGCTGCTGTTTTAAAAACCTCGGCTATAACCGAGTTGAACTGGGTTTTAACTAGGCTTTACTCTGTGTGTGTGTGTGTGTGATCAGGTCGTAAGCTGGCTGCAGGGGTTTGACTGGGTTTAAAGGGATTCCACCGGGGCTTCAGCAGGTCTCAGGGTCCGGATCGTGCGTTAAGGCTGCTGGCTTTGAGCAGGTTTTCACCCCCCCCCCCCCCCCCCCAGAAACAAGAAATTCACTGGGACTGATCAGGCTCAGGCTGCCGGTCTGACTGGGCTTTAGCAGCTTTTCCAGGGTTTGATTTGTGTGTTTCATGGGGTGTTACTGAGGTTTCACCAGATTCCTGCTAGTCATGTTGGGTTTTCGCTGGGCATCAGCAGTCCGATCATGATCAGCTGGTTTGAGCAGGTCTGGCTGCGAGCAGGTGTGTGTGTGTGTGTGTGTGTGTATGTGTGTGTGTGTGTGTGTGTGTGTGTGCGAGGCCGTGCCGTGCGTTTGCCTACATTTCCCCCAGTTGCCCCCAGTTTCTGCCAGACTGAAAGAGTTTTAAGTTGCTCCCATGCATGATGAGGTTTGGTGGGTCTGATTGGCTTTCACCAGCTTTTGCCAGACATTACCAGGTTTATCAGGTTTTTTACTGTATCATACACACACACACATATATATTATCATATTGTGTGTAAGGCTGCCGGCAAAAGGTGGTGACGCCTTGGGCTTCTCTTAAAACGGCGGGTTTTAATGGGACTGATGGGGTTTAGGCTGCTGATTTCGGACAGAGCACTTTATTGATCCCAAAGGCAAAACCTTCCAGCCAAAGCACATAAAACAAACACACACACCAAAAAAAAAAAGGGAAAGAAACCGCTAAGAGCAGATGAATCGTATAAAAATACCAACCACAATAAAAAGGAAACTTAACTAAACTGATTTTAGTGTTTTTTTGTTGTTTTTTTATTGTGGTTGTGCTGGGATCTAAAAGGTTTTTCCTTACTGGGTTTGACTGCGATGCAGCTGCTGTTTTTTTTTTTTTTTTTTGCCTGTGTGAGAAATTCTGCCCTTTATTCCTCTCATAAACATCTGGTCTGTTTGTGGTCTCTCTTTGTGTTCGAACACACGGTACTGGGAAATGAAAGGCATCAAATGTCCTCAAATTTTGCTGCCTGTCAACTTGATTCCCTCCGTCGTGTACGCTTGTATTCGTCTCATTTTGTAGGTATTTAAGTCCTTTAAGATATAACATATCATGGATAGATGTCAGATATCTCTTCCACTGAGGAACCAGCTGATCTGAGCGGATTTTTAAAAGAATAGCTGGTTTTCAGCCCACTTTAAATGTCCCAAAGCATCTTTTAAGAATCACTTAATGTTTGTCGTTTTGCTTTATGATTTTGCTGACTGAAAAAAAAACAAACAAACAAAACAAAAAAACAGATCTGAGAGCTGCTGGGCTGACTCCCTCTCTCTCTCTGTGAGTCTCCTGCTGTCAATAAATTATGTCCAAACACTTTAATTAAGCTAATTGGTGGTAGGAGAGCACGCACACACACACACACACACACACACACACACACACACACACACACACAGAGTAGCTGCTGGATCAGCTGAGCAGCTCTCACACAGTGTGTATGTGTGTGGTTTGTATTTCTTCAGCAGCTCAGCTGTAAAATCCTCGGCTGAATATTTTACTCAGGCCGAGCTTTTATCTGCGTGGATGCTACGGCACACACACACACACACACACACACACACACACACACACACACACACTCCTCCTCCTGCCTCATTCATGAAACCTTCCGTGCAAACTGGTTGATGGAACTGCACCTGGAGCAGCGGGCAGAATATTTGGGCGTGTTCGGGTGTTCCGCCCGTTTCAACCCGACAGCCTGCAGGCTAGTTCGCCACGGGCTCCTCCACTCGAGCCCTCAAGTTGATGGGGTGGGCAGAGTCCTCGGCCCGGGCTGTTGGTTGGGTTCACCGTGGCACCCGATCGCCTGGACACCTGTGGCCAAAGGCCTGCTCACGCCAGCATTCAAAATGGTGACGAGAGCAAGCCTTCTTGGCAGTGCTGACCCACTGAGGGATGTACGAAGCTATCGTGGGAAGCATAAACTGCGTGGTGCTTCATCATCATCATCACAAGAGAAAAGCAGATAAAGAGTGTTGAAAGATTTAAAATCATGCATGAAGCAAATGAGGATCATTCCTGGCCAAATGGAAGCGAGCGCGTCTCGATGAGTCCATTGTTGAAATGAATGGGGATCAAATGCCGGTCGTGCCACTTGAGAAGAAAGGACTTCAAGAAAGAAAGCGTCCCCTGTGACCTCAGAGATGCTCACTACCTTAGTTTCGCGTGTTAGCGTGCGCACGTGTTAGCATGCCAACATGCTCACAGTGGCAATGGCAACATGCTAATGTTTAGCAGGTATAATGTTCACCATGCTCACTACCATAATCTAGTGTGTTAGCATGCCAACATGCTCACAGTGGCAATGGCAACATGCTAATGTTTAGCAGGTACAATGTTCACCATGCTCACTACCTTAGTTTCACGTGTTAGCATGCCAAGATGCTCACAATGACAATGGTATATTCTATTTCTTATTTTTATATTTTGTACATACTTCTATTTTTAAATTTATGCTGCTTTCTAATCTTGAATGGGAGCACCAGTACTGTAAAAATTACCCCCGGGGATCAATAAAGTATTTCTGATATAACATGCTGATGACATTTCGCGTGTTAGCATGCTAACATTTGCTAAATAGGCCCAATGTCCTTGATTTGAATCATTTTTAATTCATACACCATAAAGAATGATCCCTTTGACTTTGAACAACGATGGAGCTATACCTCACCCATCTCCTGGGGTGTCTTCTTAGCAGCATATAAAACTAAAACAAAAGAAGCTATTATTTATTTATTTTTTTACTGAATTTTCAAGTTTCTTTTCCGAAGGATGAGAATGCCCACGTTTTCTGCAGATCTGCTTGATGTGGCGATGTCACCTGCAGTGGAAAACAACCTCTCGCTGGGGACAGAGGTTCCTGGCACAGCCACGTGAAGCAGTGCCAACATGGCAGTATGAGGGTACAAGCGCTCAGAGCGGGAGCTTCGGACAATTGGTATTGGTCTATTTGGGCTTTAGTCTTTTTTTTTTCTGTACTACGCAGGAGTTACGGTCGGGCTCGTGAAGGAGTAGTGGAACGGAACATTAAGCATGTCTGCGTTTTCCACTACAGAGTAGAATGGCTGCCGTCATGTTTTTTCCAACCGCCGCTCTCTCGTCCGTCGCCCTCATAATTCACAGGGAAAAACCGAAGTGGTTCCAAAGCCAGAACCTGTTGCTTATTGGAGGATCTTCCGTGTCTGGTCTGGTAATAATGGCATTACCAACCATATACACAATTTACAACATATATATGTACAACATACATATATACGTACAATTCCCCCCCCCCGGGGATCAATAAAGTATTTCCGATTCTGATTCAGCAACCAGCTAGCTTAGCGTAGCACTGAGGACATTATATTTCACGCAGTTTCAGCTGCATTTTATTATATTTATAGGATTTGTCCAACAAGTATACCGCCCCCCCCCGGTGCACCACTAAGTGACGTTCACAATCCTACAATGCTGTTTATCTGTTCTTTATGTCCCTGAGTGCTTCTATCCTATCCTCGTCACACGTCTTCTCAATTACCCTCTGTCTCCGTCTGTCTCCCTGGGTGGATATGTGTGTGTGTGTGTGTGTGTGTACTGTATATGTAGGGGTTGAGATCATTTGAACAATGCTGCAGGAATCGGTGCGGTTAAGAGTGAGCAGATTTGTCTTAGAAGCTTTATCTTTATGCGGAGGGGGATTTGTCTCTATGTGCCGCTGGTCGTAAAATGACATAAAAGTCTGTGCTGCATTCATGACATTCACCACCGTGCTTACAATTTTTATACATGAATTAGTTGAGTGGAACTTAGGCCGTCATCTAATCTCAATTTCACCGCGCCTCCTCGCATTTCGTCTGGCTTGCCGTGCCTCTGTTAATTTTGTCTTCTCATGTCTCGTCTTCTAATGTCTCTGATCTCCTCTCCATCTGTCCGAACTCGTCTTGTCTCGTTTAGTCTCGTTTTACCCAATTCATTCGATCTATCTCGTCACCTTATCTCGTATTAATTCAATTGATCTCATTTCATTTCGTACCTCATTTTGTAATTTCATCCCGTCTCCTCCTGTCGTGTCTCGTCTCATTTAGCCGCGCCTCGTTTCGTGTTGTCTTATTGTGCTTCATTTTGCCATTTCGCTGCGTCTCTTTTTGTCTCATCTCATCTCGTTGGATCATCGTTACATCTTACTTGGTCATTTTGTCGATCTCATCCCATCCCATCTTCGTCGAACCTTATCTCTTCTTATCTTGTAAATCTCTTTCAACATCTTGTCCGTTGTTCGTGTTATGTCTTGTCTGTCTGTCTCATTTTGCCTCATCCCATCTTATCTTGTTTTGTCTCACCTCGTCTTGTCCATTTAACCTCTGTCCCATCTCGTATTGTCTCGGGGCGTCATTTCATCCTTATCCTGTTATGTGATTTTGTTTTCAACTCCCTCGTCCCGACCAGCTCGTCTCGTCTCATCTAGTCCATTTCATATGTGCCTCGCATTTTGTCGTCCCCTGCAGTCTCACACATGCAGCTTCCTGGGGTTCGATGCCTTGCTGACAGACCCCTCGTTGGTAGCACCTCGCCTCCCTCTGTCCCCATTGGATTTAAACCGCCGGCTTTGTGCCCATTTCAGCGGCCTCGTGCTCGTCCTGCGGACTTCTTCATGCTTTCGTGTTATTGTTCCATCTCTGCTTTAAGAGAAATAGATGAAAGCTCCCTGCTGATCAATAGGTCCAGAACAGCAGAGACCCTGTCCCTCTATTAGTGATGATAAGCTATTGATCAGCTGGTGAAGAGTCTGATGATCACACACAGCTGACTGCTGATGGAAATAATTCCTAATCTTTCTGCTGATATCAGGGTATTGATTTTGAGACTGGAGACTGATCGAGTTCAGCCGCACAGAACCACCTTCCTTCTATCAGTCCACCAACAGAATCAATCAGTGTGATCAGTTATTTTCTAGTTCAGGACGTGAAGGATGACTGTCTCTCAGGTGATGTTCTTAGGAATGAAATGAGTGAAGAAAGTGTAGCTGAAACAGTGGAGAATCATCTCCAATATGAAAAAAGAAATACCATTATTATTATTATTATTTGAAGATGTGGACAATCCTGATCCAATCTGCATATGCTACATAAAATAACTTAAATAAAACAAATATTCACCAAGGTACGTATTCGTTCAAATGGTGTCATTTTGTGTGACTAGAAACAGTAACACATTGTGTTTTCTCAAGATGAAGACATAAAAGGACAAACACAAAATAACGAAAGAATGAATCACCGCATCCCCTCAATACAGGTTCGCTGTTTTGGGATATTCCAGATCGATGCGTGATTCTCAGCTCGTCCCGCCTGCTTCACTTTCTGATTTGGACCTTTACTTCCTGGAGTTTCTGTTGATCCAGGCGATTTAAAGCCGCCATGGCAACGCAACACTGTCGACGGGATGATTCACATGCATGTCTTGGTTTATGTGTCTCTGCTCTGCTTTTAGAAAGTGAAGAGAAAGAGATGCATTAGTTGAACAAAAAAAAAGAGAGGAAAAAAAAGCATGCGTTATTCAACCTCTGTTTGATTAAGAGTCTTTGGTTTTCAGCCGACAGCAACAAAAAAAAAAAAAAAAACTCCGAACACTGCAGGAAAACAACAAACAATGGCAGCAAGAGGAGCTAAATTTAATCAAGAATCACATTAAAGCTAAAAGCTCAAAGCAGTAAAAACCTTTTCATTTATAAGCAGAGCTGAATAATAAAGTCAGAGGCGATCCATTAGGGACACAGCAGGCTTTTAACACCAAGGAGATGTTAATTTACACCTCCATTCATCCGCCCATACACCTATCTATTAATTGTGTATGAAGGAGAATGCCTGCATATTTATTTAGTTATCAAGTCATGATTTGACTCCTGCATGTTTCTCAATCATCAAGTCCCCACTAAATCCAGTCCAACCAGCTATGCTGGCTTCATACTTCATTTGTGTTAGATTGGGCTAATTTGACTAAATACTACTTTGCTGTGGAATAATGTGCACCGTGAGTAAAATAATTAAGATCTTATAACCAAATTCTGACACAGGGCTCCCACAAGACAGGGCAACATTATATAGTAATCCAGGGCTTGACTTAGTTCATATTGTACTTTAGTGGTGCAAATTAATACAGTTCTCTTCCCTGTCTTGACTTGGGTTGTTGATCTTGTCTTGGGACTTGACTTGGAACTTGTTGGTCTTGACTTGGGACTTTCCTGTCTTGACTTGAATTGTTGGTCTTGACTTGGGCCTTGACTTGGAACTTATTGGTCTTGACTTGGGACTTAACTGTTTTGACTTAGGTTGTTGGTCTTGACTTGGGACTTCCATGTCTTGACTTGGATTTTTGTTCTTGACTTGGGACTTGTTGATCTTGACTTGGGACTTGTTCATCTGTCTTGATTGATTTTTATTTTGGACTTGTTGGTCTTGCCTTAGACTTAGCCAGGTTGGACTCTTCATACTATGTGTTGAGCTGCAGCTCTGGACTCTGAGCGTGTTCCTGTAACAGATGATGCGTGTGTCACTGAGGTCTGGGAGGTTGATCGCTCGGCCAAATGAAAAAGGCTCTTTGTGTGTAAACGCAAGCCCGGAGCGGTGGATTAATAAAGTGGACGAGTGAAAGCGATGTGTTAGCCGCTGCTCAGCTCAGTTTAATTTGGTTTTTCACTCCTGCGGTGGGCCAAAAGTAATTTACAAATCTCAGAATATATTTCAAACTGACACACATGGAGGTTCCCTGTGTGTTAGTACAGCAGAGCTTCATTTATCAGTCAGTGGTAGACCTGAAGCAAAATGCAGCTGAGTGGGAATGAAAAAAGACATAGCATTTAAAAATACCAATACAAAATCCTCCTATTCTCCTTAAACTAGCTCAATTTTGACTATAAAGAGAGTTCTTATTTATATACAGTGCATCCGGAAAGTATTCACAGCGCTTCACTTTTTCCACATTTTGTTATGTTGCAGCCTTATACCAAAATGGATTAAATTCATTTTTTTCCTCAAAATTCTACACACAACACCCCATAATGACAACGTGAAAAAAGTTGAGATTTTTGCAAATTTATTAAAAATAAAAAACCTGAGAAATCACATGTACATAAGTATTCACAGCCTTTGCTCAATACTTTGTTGATGCACCTTTGGCAGCAATTACAGCCTCAAGTCTTTTTGAATATGATGCCGCAAGCTTGGCACACCTATCTTTGGGCAGTTTCACCCATTCCTCTTTGCAGCACCTCTCAAGCTCCATCAGGTTGGATGGGAAGCGTGGGTGCACAGCCATTTTCAGATCTCTCCAGAGATGTTCAATCGGATTCAAGTCTGGGCTCTGGCTGGGCCACTCAAGGACATTCACAGAGTTGTCCTGAAGCCACTCCTTTGATATCTTGGCTGTGTTATTAGGGTCGTTGTCCTGCTGAAAGATAAACCGTCGCCCCAGTCTGAGGTCAAGAGCGCTCTGGAGCAGGTTTTCATCCAGGATGTCTCTGTACTTTGCTGCATTCATCTTTCCCTCTATCCTGACTAGTCTCCCAGTTCCTGCCGCTGAAAAACATCCCCACAGCATGATGCTGCCACCACCATGCTTCACTGTAGGGATGGTATTGGCCTGGTGATGAGCGGTGCCTGGTTTCCTCCAAACGTGACGCCTGGCATTCACACCAAAGAGTTCAATCTTTGTCTCATCAGACCAGAGAATTTTGTTTCTCATGGTCTGAGAGTCCTTCAGGTGCCTTTTGGCAAACTCCAGGCGGGCTGCTATGTGCCTTTTACTAAGGAGTGGCTTCCGTCTGGCCACTCTACCATACAGGCCTGATTGGTGGATTGCTGCAGAGATGGTTGTCCTTCTGGAAGGTTCTCCTCTCTCCACAGAGGAACTCTGGAGCTCTGACAGAGTGACCATCGGGTTCTTGGTCACCTCCCTGACCAAGGCCCTTCTCCCCCGATTACTCAGTTTAGATGGCCGGCCAGCTCTAGGAAGAGTCCTGGTGGTTCCGAACTTCTTCCACTTACGGATGATGGAGGCCACTGTGCTCATTGGGACCTTCAAAGCAGCAGAAATTTTTCTGTAACCTTCCCCAGATTTGTGCCTCGAGACAATCCTGTCTCGGAGGTCTACAGACAATTCCTTTGACTTCATGCTTGGTTTGTGCTCTGACATGCACTGTCAACTGTGGGACCTTATATAGACAGGTGTGTGCCTTTCCAAATCATGTCCAATCAACTGAATTTACCACAGGTGGACTCCAATTAAGCTGCAGAAACATCTCAAGGATGATCAGTGGAAACAGGATGCACCTGAGCTCAATTTTGAGCTTCATGGCAAAGGCTGTGAATACTTATGTACATGTGATTTCTTAGTTTTTTATTTTTAATAAATTTGCAAAAATTTCAAAAAATTTTTTTTCACATTGTCATTATGGGGTGTTGTGTGTAGAATTTTGAAGAAAAAAATTAATTTAATCCATTTTGGAATAAGGGTGTAACATAACAAAATGTGGAAAAAGTGAAGCGCCGTGAATACTTTCCGGATGCACTGTACAATATTCACTGTCATACACTGTTAAGACCATCATGAGACTAAATTCCAATGACACCAGATTAAATAGAGAAATAACAGAATGTAGACAGGCAGGCATTCAGTTCCCCAGTTGGTTTTATATTTAAATGGAACTTGCGTCCGTCCATCCTAGAAGAGATCCTTCTGCAGTTCTCTCTGAGGTTTCTCCCTATTTTTTCCCCCCCTGTATCTGAATTTAGATTGTAAGGATAGAGAGTGTTTTGATGTTGTACAGATAGTAAAGCCCTTTGAGAAAAATCTGTGGCTTTTGGGCGTAGAAATGAATTTGACCGCCCAAACCATTGCTGTGCAGTCATTACTGTAGTAGAGGCAGTAATGGTGTTTTATGTTCTTGGTGAGGGTTTGCAACAGCACAAGAAACAGGTCTGGGGATACAAATATGTAGAAAAAAATAGAACTAACTTTTCATGATCCATAATTGCTGATTAATTTTTCAACACTTTTTTTTTTTTTTTTAGTCTATACATTTTTTTATTAATTGTATTCATCACAGTTTCCCACGGCCCAAGATGGCGTAGAAAACTGTACAGCTTGAGAAGCCGGAACCAGCTTTTGCTCGGAAAAATGACCGAAAAGAGTCATACATTTCCAAAATACCCGCTGACTACAACACGGTAGTGGTCATTTTGAGGAGGTGCGTATCCTGCAGAACATCGTAGCAGTTTTACTGTAACCTCCCGTACAGAAGTTAGGGCTGCAATAACCGTTAATACGCATGCTATATGTGTGACGTTGCTATGGCTAACGCGTTAGCGAACAGTTGCCGGCTTACGCATCCAGCAGATAAGGAGCAACATTAGCATTTACTTGGAGTCGTGTCTCCAGCAACCAGACGAATGGGTGTCCAACATTCCCTCTCTTTTTTTCGCTCTGTTGTTGGTCTCTTTGGCAGCTAAACGCTCCCCTGTGTTCACCAGCTAACCATTAACTTTGCCTATCCGCCATTTGGTGCTGAGTACGTCGAGTGCAGTGGGTTTACCTTCTTCTCACCAAACAGCTGCCTTCCAATGAGGAAAACTACATGCGATGAGACTAAAGCAAAACAGTAAAGTCGCAGACACACAAACCCCCCCCCCAAAAAAAAGAGCTAAAAGAGGCTAAAAAGCTGTAGGTCCAACACCAGGCACATACAAGATTACTACCGCTATAAGGTGGATTAAGAAGCCCGACAAGGTGAGCCCAAAATATAATGCATACACACTTCAAAATGTTCCCGAGCTCCTTTAAATGCCCCTGCATTCAAAATCTGAATTCATAACATAACTCATGACTGATCCTGAATCGGATCCCGCGTGCTCAAAGCGTCCAAGCCCAGAATGACAAGGACTCCACAAACGTGACATGAAGAGAGAAGCCGGGATACATGTGAGGTTCGGCAGTGATACGTTTGTGTTTGTAAGTCGCAAAACCGAGCAGTGTTTTATTTTTTATTTTTTGGCTTTTAATCCTGAAAAAAATTTAACTTAGCCTTCTGGATGTGTTCGTGTCTCTGCATTATTCAGATGGCAGGATGAAAAAAAAACAAAACAACAATTACAAATAAAAAAAAAAACCCAGGCCTGTGAGTAATTTGCGGAAAGATAATTTGCCTCGGCTCTGAACATTAGTGTTTCATTTACGTCTTGTTCTCTCAGCTGTCTATATTTAACATCGGCTGCTCTGCTCTGCTATTCATACATTATTCATGTTGGGAACCGGCATTACCTGACTTCGGAGCACCACATCTCCCTCACCTTTAAATCCTCGTCATTAATACAACTGCAGGCTTTCACATTAATTGGTTTTTACTTATTCTTTCTAGTCTATTATTATTATTTTGTGCTTTGCTGCTTTTTTGTTGTGGGGTGTTTGGGTTTTTTTTTGCAGAGAAATTGGGAGCTGATTAAAAAGTTGAGAACAAATGGAAAAGGTTTTCTGGCCTCGGGATGAAAGCTGTTTGTATACTGAACCGCATGATACACGCCAGTGACGGACCGGCCATCTGGCAAGGTGGGCAAATGCCAGAAGGGTGCCCGCCTGGGCTATGGGCCGTTCAACAGTAAAATAAAAAAATAAATAAAAAAAGATCAATGTATGATTACATAAAGAAAAACTTCTTAATACTCTTTAATAATTTTATTAGAAATAAAAACACTAGCATCATCCACATGTCATCAACATATTTTCCCAGGATGCCCTCCTCACTAAGTGAAATGCAGCATGAGGTGTATCATCGTCAGGGACAGACAGGTCTCAAGGCAAGCTGGACTCAAGACGATACGATTGGACACGTCGCAAACTCCTTTCATGTTTACCAGCTAAGCCACATGAAGGCGAGCCTGAGTTATTGTGGCAGGATATAAGCTAGCGGTTGTATTGGGGCTATAAAGCTGGGAGGGATGGGATGTAGAAGTTGCGTAATTGTGGTATAGTAGGGTTTCCAGTTTCGATGTGGTTTGTCAGAGCTGGGGGGTTCACTGTTGTCGCCAGTGCTTGTTTTGCGACAGCACATGCTGGTAAAGAGCATTGCTGAAACTCCATTAATAGATTAGTTGACCAACAGAAAACTATTTTGATATTTGACCTCATCAATGTTAAATTTAACTAATAATAATCATTAATAATTAAATTCATTAAAGCTGCTGTTGGCAATATTATTTGATTATAATGTTTGGTGGAATTAATTAATTTTGATCATTGCATGTCACATAAAAAAATGTGTGTCTGTGAGCACCCGCCCCCCTTTGAAGTCTTCTAAAAACATTGGACCAGGTCTGAATCAAAAAACCAATCAGGGGTTAGCTAGCAGGGGTTCTGTGTTTTGATCCCTCACTAACTGTTCTGATTCACACTCGATGTGATTGGCCAGTTACGTTTCTAGCTAACCCGATTGGTTGTTTGATTCAGACCTGGTCCAAAGAGTAGATACAAAAGGGGGGTGGGTGCTCACACACATTTTTTTAAAGAAGCCCTTCAATTAGATATTGTTAGTGACATGCAACGGTCAAAATGAGTTATTTCAACCTAAATAATAATAAAATGATAACTCAATAATATTGCCTACTGTAGCTTTACTGTAGCCACACCTGCAGTCAAACGGGCTTGAGCTCCCCCCATGATGATGACGTGCAGATTGCACCGCCAAACCTCTGTGTGTTTACACTCCGTTTCGCACACGTCCATGTAAACGTACGTTCAAAACCCAAACAGAACTAAAAAGGAATGCATAAACTCCTAAATAGGACGCACAACAGTGCGAGTGTCCCTTTTCATCCCTTGATGATGTCTATGAAGGACTCGTGCCGGGGGGCGGGGCAGGTGAGGCAGAGTCCAGCAGGTTTTTAATTTCATGGCCGTTTCGTCATCTCCCCCAGCCCCTGTCATGGACGGGGTCTGTTCCTCGTGGTGAGGACAAGGCCTTTTTTCAGTTCCACTGAAGGGGAAGTCTTGATGATGATTCAAGGTTCATCATCAAGACTGCATGTGACAACTTTTATTTGTCACATGCAGGATGCGCAGTGTGAAAATGAAAAATGGCAACTTAATGAGCCCTGGTGAGATCAGTGCTCACGAGCCTGATGGCCTGAGGAGAAAAACTTTGTCTCAGTCTTTGTGTTCAGGCTGCGTGGGACTGTGGAGGCGCATTCCAGACCTCAGCGGCTGGAGCAGTCTGTTGCTGGGCTGGTGCTGTTGCCAAACCAGGCAGGGGTTGTTTGCTGTCAGCTCCAGAGTAGAAGGATTGAAGGACCCTCAGAGGGACTCTGGATCTCCTCAGCTGCCTGAGGTGGTGGAAGCGCTGCCTTGCCTCTCTCACCTCCTCTGTTGCCAAATCTTCTGATTCTACAACATACAGTGATGTGTCAGGCGGCAGTCGTGTGCTTCCAACTGTGTGACAACAGTTTCCCGTCCACTGCCAGCTCCATAAAGAAATGGTTTTGCCAGTTTGATGTGGAGGAACATGAGCGTGACCGACCTCAGCCAGGCCTGACCAGCCAGCACCGGGTGCTGGACCTCACTCACGCTCTGGTGGCTTTAATGGCTGCATCGTTCAGGCGTCATACGTTCGGCCGTGCAGCGGGAAGCATCAGCGCAAGTACTGTGGTCTGAACCTGTATCCAGAGGTGACACACTGTGGCCACACAGGTGAAGGTGTGCTGCAGGGCTGCGGTTGCTTTTGTTTTGTTATTCTCCTGGAGTCCCTGCTCTGCTGTGAACAAACAAGACAATCACGCTGCCGAGGTTGGGAGATGACAAACAGAGTCGGCCATGTTTGGCCGGACTCCAGTAACGTCCAGGACAGCGTGTGTGTGTGTGTGAGACACCGCCCGCTTCCTGCGCAGCGCCGCAGCTCTCGCCCCGATGAGATGAATCGCCTCAACTGCAGCAGTTTCCTCTCATAAATATTCATGCGGCGAGGCGTGGCGTCATGTGAGCGAGCGAGGACGACTCCAGAAACCAGTGAACCCTGATCGCTCACCGCACACCCCCCCCCCCGCCAACCCACCCACCAGCAGCAGCAGCAGCATGCCACCCCGGCACCGCAGCACCGCAAGCTGGATTTATGGCCACTTATAAAGATTAGTGATGCGTCCTGCATGCAGCACACACTCACACACACACACACTGAGACACAGTCTGACACACAGAGCTGTTGCCAGACGAAAAACCCTCTGTCTCTATGATGTAAAGTCTTTGTTTTGATGAGTTCTTTTCTGAAGACGGAGAATCTACCACTAAACAGGGAGATACATGGTTTTCATCTGACAGTAAAGATTTATGTAAACACACACACACACACACACACACACACACACACACACACAGAGCCACTTCCTCTCCGCTGCAGGCCTCGCCGAGTTGGGGCCGACCTCTTTTCCTGCCATCCTAATGGAGAACACGTGTCGCTGCTAAATAGTTAAGCATGAGAACTACAACCGGATAAATGTTGCCAGATTGGGGCGATTTTGTTGCCCTTTCAGGTGGCTTTTATGTCGGTAAAAATGAGCTCGGCTCGGGTTGACAAAACCTGATTTGTCGTAGTAGTAGCCGTCTTTCTACCCCAGTGTTGATGTTATTTTCTGGCCGATAATTACGCTTTTGAACCAACCTGGCAACCCCGTCCGAGTAGCTCGTAGAAGCACTGAAATGGAGCGCCCGTAAATGACGCCGAAATGAGATTTAGTAACCCCACCTAGTGTAAAAGTCACGCCACGCCACTACTTTTTAACCCTAAAAACCCCCCCAAAACAAAACATGTAGAAGCAGAAGAAGTTACTTTTTCAACCCCTGAGTGGTGAACCCTGCCCCCTCTCAGGCTGCATGTGGCCCTAGCAGCCTCCACCATGAAAGGAAGAGCTCTGCATTTTGGGGACGGAAGTGCGCTCAAGCGGCCACCGCTGTTTCAGGAGGTATGCTCGGCTGTTAGCTTAGCTTAGCATAGAGACCGGAAAACAGGGGATAACGGACAGCCTCGCACCTTGAAAGTTGACAAGTCAGATCTTGTTTGTTTAACCCCCACACCAGCCCAAATGTAAAAAAAAATCTGGCCTTCTTTTTCGGGACTTAAACACATCCGAATGAAACAACAGTTTTTGTAAACCAGAATATTCCAAGGTTTTGATGAGACACGGATATATATGTATATATACACCACATATATTTTCTGCTTCTATATATTAGTCAGCTTTGTGCTTTGACAACTCTTACCTACTCGTCCAGGAGGATAAATAGCATTGTACTTGTGTACCAGCAGCAGCAGTTTATTTAAAATGATAAAACACAGCGGTATGGTCCTTTGCTGAAGCTCTGAACCCAACCGTGTGTCTCCTTTGTCGTTCCTTCTCCAGGAGAAATGAAAGGGCAGGTGACATCCCCGCCCGACAGTCAGCCCGACCCCGGCCCGTGAAACGGCAGTTTGACCGAAACAAACAAGCAAACGCAAAACCATGCGTCCATTCATGACCTTTTTTTTCCTCCCAGTGCTTTCAACTGCATCTCATTAGCAGGATTTAAAAAAAAAAACGAACAAAAAAAACTGTGAAGAAAACATGATAAAAATGTTTAAAGCAAGTTCAAGGCACGCTGCGTTGTCAGAGTACAGAAAATGAAAAAGCCTTCATTATCGAGGCTACAGTGTTTAAAAAACACTTGAAGAATGAAGGTATTGGGGCCAGGCATGGGGGGAAGAAAATGGAAAGGAGGAAGATTTTGTATTTTGAGAAGAAAGTCGTGATGTTGAGAAGAAAGTCGGAATGTCCACAATAAACTTGACATTTCAAGGTTGAAGTCGAGGGACTAAATCAACACTAGCGTTAGCCTAAACCTAACAGAATAGGTTGCTTTGAGTCATAAACTTACAGTTGGTTCGTCACAGTCCCAAACGGGCTCAGGTGTCTGTCAGACTGGTCTCATGGGATGCCGCCGTGTCAGTGCTGAGCAGTAACGTAGCCTAATGCGCTGCAGACTGCGGGACTGCACAAAGCCCACTGAGCTTTAATCACTTTCTGATGCCATAACTGTAAATTTCGACCGTAACCATCACTCAGCAAACTCTTTAGGCTACAGATGACAATGTCAAGAGGTTCATTTGTAATAACTCGTTGACTCATTGACGTTGCAAGGGGTGATGTAGTTTTGTAGGGCCAACCCGGAAGTTAGCGTCGCCCCGGTTCCCTCGACAAAAAGGCCAATGGGATTCTTCCATGGGATTTTGGATTATTGCGGAAAATAAGCTCCGTGGCAAAACAAAAGTTTAATGATACTTAGACTCGAAACCTGCAATCTGCCTTGTTTTGATGTGTTTGATGCTAATTAGCAAACGTTACGCTAAACAGATGTTTAATAATTGGTAAACATGTTTGAAGAATGATGCTGTTAGCATTCAGCGCAAAGCACAAAGTACAGTACAGTCACATGGACTTTGAACTCTCTTCCAGTTTCTGTTCAAGATTTTGATGTTTTTTTTGTTGTTGTTGTTGTTTTTTTTGGTGTAATGAACACTGCAGCCTGTAGGGGACACTAGCAAGACTTTGGACTCTTCAGTTTGGTTCCTTTGATCTGGATGTCGCTGTGTATTTGGAACGTAGTCAGGCTGTCGTCGTTTCTCTGACAGCAGCTGGCACCTCTCCTCCTCTTCCTCCTCCTCTTTACGTTTTGGCTCTGAACCAGACATTTTAAACGTCTGGATTCGTTTTAATTGCAAACTACCCTTCATCTTTAAGACAACCCCAGGTAGGACGTCAGTGAAGTGAGGGAACTCTTCGTGTTTTCAGTGAAAACCTACCAATCAAATCCCCACTAAAACCTAAATAACACACTCAGGGGGCTGCCTTATGTAAACACTGGGCTGCCAGGAAATTCGAGAAATCCAACCTCTGAACGTTTCACTATTTACATTTATTTTCGATGCATTTGAACCTGTAACTCTTGTATTTACAACCACTTCTGTTGAAATGAGTGTTTTCACTGACGCGTCACTATGAGCATCCCACCTCTGCTCTGACTCACACACACACACACACACACACACACACTGTCGTCTCTCAGGCTGCAGCTTTCCCCTTCTGACAGATTGGACGGACTAACGAGGTTTTCTGTGCCGACTCGGCGTCTGAGGCGTATCGCACTCCCACTCTGACAGCTGATTGGCTGCGGTCCAGGCTCTGTTTCGCCTAGCAGCTCCTTTCATGTTCCCGTTTGAGAGACGTTCGCAGCAGGTGACAGAGAGGCTGCCAGTGCCGGCTCCTGCTTTTAAGTATTAATTATTAAGAAGGAGCCGTCAATCACTTGTCAGCGAGTCGGCGAATGTTGGTTAAACAGTCCAAGTTAATCCGCCCGACTCTTTGGTCCGGAGCCAGACAGCTCAACAGGTACAAGCTCGATTTTCTGCGAGGCGTCAGTTTTCTGTTCCACAATGTGTCCCAGGTAAAGACGATTTCCTTAATCTAAAGCGTCCTCGGGTTTTTTTTTCCCGGAAACCCCCTGAACTGCGTAAACTTATCGAGCAGGCGTTAATGAGGCGTTTACGAGTTTTGTTCGATGGCATAATGGATGGCCCCAACCTTTTCTGCTCCCTGTCTGCAAGTTTTACTGTCAGAAATCCGCTGACGGAGACAAATTTCGTAGGGACCCGAAAACAAACAACAAACACGCCATGACAGAAATAACGAAAGGGTGATTTGACTCGTGTGACTCTGAAACAGTAGAGTTTGCTGTTCACCCGACTCCCTCAGGTTGTGTCCTGTCCTGGAGAGCCGTCATCTCGTCGGTGGCTCGCGGCAAAAAAGTATACGAGATCAAAGCTGAAACCGAGAGATCTCACCGGGGCAATGGGCTTCAGAAGTTCGGATGTCACCTAAGTTTCTACCTCTTCAGGGTGAAAAGCCTGCGATGTTTTGGCTGCACTTTTTGGGGAGCTGTCATGTTGTACCATCTTTATGCACCGTCTATGCGGAGCCGTCTAAGCATCAGATCTGCGTGGAGCGATGAGGAGACTGTGTTGTTCCTCAAGTGAATACACGAAACTAAACAGTCGTACTTCCATCACACGTTGTGTACGTTGTTTTGACTGGCGCCCTCTTCCAGTTAGGTCACTTCGATGTGGACGGAAACTCATTGACGTTTTTTTTTTTTTCATGCAAAACATGACCGGTCGCTTCCCCGATCTCTTGCCGAGAACTCTTGTCGTTGTAGCCTTGACACAACGACTCGCGCAAACACCCATTCTCTTCTCGAAGGCGTTCCTGTTGTTGCGCTCGCTTGTACCCAAAGAGTGACCGAAAAACACACCCCTTTAATGATAGAAGAAGAAGAGGAACGTGTGTGTTTTCAGCTTTTGCCTGCTTTGTCCTCATTGTCACAGATACGTGTGCATACGAGTTACTGCATGTGCATTATCTTTACATTATTGCAAATGGAATACTTTGACTCCAATGATTTATTTAACGCTGCCTATCTCACACAGACTGTAGGCTCAGTAGGTCTAACTGCAGCAGACATTAATGACTCTGTAACATGTGTAGTGCATTATAGTCAGAAGAAAATAGGTTTTATATTCAGTGTCTAAGTGGAAACAATTACATCCACTGATGACTTTTAAGACAGAATGAGACTAAAAAAAGCCCCAGCAACATCAGTATATGTTTGTTAAAACATTTTCACATGGGGGGGGGGGGGGGGGGGGCACTAACCCCAGAGTGCAATGCAGCGATGGTGCCCTTGCAAAACGGTAACATTCAGACTGAAATAGTGGCAGACTTTCCCCAACAGCCTACGTCCGACTAGTTGGGGGCAAACACTTGTGTGGAGGCTTGGTGAAGTCGTATTTGATGGGGATGGGGGTAGGCACGGAGACAGACGGACTGACACATTGACCATCACTTTCGCATTAGCCACTTTTAAGCTAGCATGGAGGACCGTGAGAGATCCGTGATCTCCGTCTTTGTGGTCTTGAGGCAATGACTCGTACAAATGGGTATTATGAAACATGCACCTTCTCTTTCCGAAGGCATTCCTGGTGTTGCACTCGTTTGTACCCCAGAAAAGTGACCACTATCGCATCAGCCACTTTTAGCTAGCATGGATTGCGAGGGCTCTCAGGGCACTTTGGCCATGGAAGGATCGTGCGAGGGTGACGACCTGTCTCCGCAAGAGTCTTGAGGTCCCGAGCCGTACCAGTGTGTAAATCTCTGGCTGGGTCTGTGCCTTTCCGGACCCAAGGCTTGAGTCCGTGGAGGTCCAAGAAAGGACAGAAGACATCAGCGAATGGTATAAAAGCTAGCGTTAGCCAACGTCTCAGCTTGCGTGAAACTTATTGGTCATTTATGCATTCATATTTCAGCTCAACTCACTTCCAGAAATCTTTTTTGTTGTTAGCTACCCCCGACAACTGTCATATTGTCTCAGTGGGAAAAGAGCGGGTCAGCCAGTCACGGTTGAGAGGGGGCCGCAGAAGTCGTCTTAACCTGCTAACCCTAAGGAGACGCATAGCTAGTTTTGGGCAGCAAAAACATTTTTTTGCACACAATTTGTAGTTTACGGAGCAGAGAAGTCAGGAGGGAGTACAGACAGGCTGAAATAAAGACCTGTGTGTGTGTGTGTGCTGAGAGTGTTTGCCCTCATCTCCATGATAATGAACACTCATCGCCCCATCTGTCCGACACACACACACACACACACACACACACACTTAGTGACTTCATACCGTGCTGTTAGTCACACACAGTCAGGGGTCGTGGCAGATGTAGTGGGATATAAGAAGAGGAGGTCATTGTTGGCTTTTTGACACACACACACACACACACACACACACACACACACAGCAGATGGGCTCTTCTTAAAACAAAGACTGCTGCTGCATTGACTAATAAACTGACTGTTCCTCTACAGAGAAGGCGGCGAGTTTATTTCCGCACACCTGACTGCAGTTGTTTGAGTCAAAGTGAAAGCCCACTCTCTTTATTTACAGTTATTGAGTCCTTCTCGGGGAAACAAGACGTCTCTTCTGCAGTTAAGGGGAAAACTCACCGCTCTCGCAGACGTCGGGGTTTTTTTCTGGAAACAGAGCTTGCGAAAGAGGCCTTTAAACGTTTCGTTCCACTCCGCAATAGTTAGATATGACTGATATTTGTATTTAATTATATTACTGTTGGTTTGATGCCTCCCCTGTGTTTTCTCCCCTATTGATGCATACATTATATCATAATATAAATCTTTATTTTTTTTTGTTTAAGTTTAAGATCCCCTATAAGTAGATTCAGAACCTGAAAACTGACCCCGAATTGCGCAAGTTTCCAGTGTCGACAGTACCCGTTGGCGCCACGGTGGGTGGGGTTTGTGTTTAAGGTTTGTTGTGTCACTTTTCCTCAAAGGGAGCGTTCACCTTGTCTGATCTTATTGAGGCGGTTTGTCCATTGCTGAGCGTTTGTCTCGTTTGGTGTTGTCCAGCAACCCAGAACGACCACATCTCATTGAAGCACCTGCATAAATAAAGGTTGAACGAATTCAAACGCTCCCCAGAGGTCAGAAGGTGAACTTGGCTAGTTTCTATGTCTTCACTAGGGTCGCAACTAATGATCGTTTTTGTTATCGATTAACCTCCCAATTATTGTCACGATTCATCGATTGATCACTTAGTCTGTAAAATGTCAAAAAAAAATGTGAAAAATGCGCATCACAATTTCCCAGAGCCCCAAGTGACGCCTTCAGATCGCTTCTTTTGTCCAAGCGACGGTCCAAAACCCCAGAGACTCTTCTTTTACCGTCATAAACGGCAAAGAAAAAGCAGCAGATCCTCTCATTTAAGAAGCTGGAGCCGGCAAACAATTTACAATGTTTGCTTGGAAAACGACCGAAACGATTGTCTTTCGAGCGAATAATCGATTGATCGAGTAACCGTTGCGGCTCTAGTGACCTTGACCTTTTGGGGGGGGTTTTTTCAGATCACAGAATAAAGGGATCAAACGTCTTCAAACTGTCCTGTGATGTCAAGAAGTCTCTAAATACTATTCTTGTGCTAACACAATGAGATGAAAACCATCACCGCTCAGCAGGTTATTATTTGATCATTTTAACTAATGGGGCTTTTGATTCTTCTTCTTTTCTCCCACTTCCATATTTCAACCAGCAGTCGCCTCGGGGGAAACTTTAGCTTTTGGGATAAAAGTGCTGATTTTGAGAGAACTACAGTGGAAGAACGATGAGGCGATAAACCCCACACATTTAATCTAGTAAAAGTCTTGATGATATTCCTCTTCCTCGCATGTAGATCTTTATTAAATGTTCATCCAACAGTCGTAATGATGAAACAGCAAACGCAGTGTTTGACTGGCCTCAGCGTCATCATCTTTCTTTGCCCGTTTTCAGCTGTGCTCCTCTGACGTCATCCTCTCATCTAAGACAGAATGTTCATGGGTTTTTTTCCTGCTAACAGAACAGATTTCAAACCGTAAATCCAAAAATACAAATGAACACAAGCGAGGGATTCATTAATAATGAAACCACGCGTTGGATGAAGGTGTCGCTGGGATCTCAGTGATGCCAGGCGCTGGTAAAGTGGCGTGGCGTGGCGTGTGCCAAAGGCACGTCAATCCACAACAAACGTATGTTGTTTTCGAGAATCAGATGAATGCAGTCGCTTGTTGTTGGAGGATCTTACCAGGTGAAGACATTGCATTGGTGATATTCAAATACATTCATGACGTCCGACACAAGAAGTTCTATCTAACAGCAAAATGGCCGTCAGACAACGCTGGTTACATCTACTGATACTGCTACCAGCTCTCGTACCGTAGCTGTGGAAGCTAACGTTAGTATCACAGACTAACAGGAGGAGCTGCTTCACAGGCCTGAATTTCCCAGAAGGATTCTCAATTTCAGAGTTTTTAAGGTACTCTGCTCAGACCAAATCGCGGCGTCGTGGCGAAAACGGCAGTCCTCCCATTGATTTTGAATGAGGGCAGTGCGTTTAGGACCACTGGGGGCTCAGATATAGTTTGCGATGGATTCAACATTTGGAGAAAGGCAACCGTCGCACTGCGGCGGCCGATCGCGCAGGTCAGTCAGATCCTAAGACGCTCATGAGAAGAAGAACCTTGTTTACCTTTCACCGAAAGTAAATGTTGTATTTCTAATCTGTTGATGCGGACAGTCGATCACTCGTACGAGCCTGCCCTCGTCAGGGTTTAAAGTTCTTCTTCCTCTTCTTCTTCTTCTCTTTAGTTGTTTAGAGGCAGTTGACAAACAAAAGTGCATAACCGCCACCGCCTGAAGGGTTAAAGTTCACAACATAACGTCGCACAAATGGGCCGCGTAGTGTCACTCCGCAGCACAATCCTCCGTTAAGCGCCGCAGCCGCCGGACTCGGTTCCGAATGCAGCCTGAGGCTGTGAAAAGATCATGAAATGGGTTTCACCCCCGCACTAGCTGCTGTGTAACCAGAAGCACGCCAGCACGTCCAAATGGGACACCTTAAGTAATTCATCATCGACCTGAGCAGAGGACTAACCAGCCCGGAGTAACTGCGCAGAGGTTTCTACACCCAAACTAAAGAGCATTTAGATCATCCTGAGACACCAGACCCCGGCTCTGAATTAATAACTTTTATTGGCTTCAGAAGTAGTGCAATTTGAACATTTATGTATTATCAGAAGCAATTTACGCTGAAAGGATAAAGCTCATTAGTCTGTTCTGCTCCCCACTACTGCGTTTGAACTTTTCTTTACTTGAAGTTCCAGTTCTGCTTCATGCACATCTGAAAACAACAAACTTCCCACACACCAGCTTTATCTTATCATAAAATGAGTGTTGTTTCACCTCTCTTCATCCTCCGTGTGTAACAGGGCAGTAGACAGAATGCACATCAACATTATTTAGAATGGGATGCGCATACACGTCCATACTTCTATACTTGTGAGGGCCCTCATTGACATAATACGCCCCCTGCTGACCCTGGGCCCCATTTTAACCTCAACCTAATTAACCTAATAATTCTGACCTGTATCCTAAAACCAGGTTTTAACCCTCAAACGGCCGTTTGAAGAGGCAAACTCAAACTGGTCCTCACAAAGAGAGAGGTACAATAACACACACACACACACACACACACACACAGCAGAAGGAGGCAGCTGGACAATCGACATCTGTTCAGTCTTTTATAAACGCTGACACTCCCACCAACACCACTGCTGTCACTGTGTGTGTGTGTGTGTGTGTGTGTGTGTGTGTGTGTGTGTGAGTGAAGGATTAACTGTTGACTTGACTTTGTTTGCCTGTGTGTGTGTGTGTGTGTGTGTGTCTGTCTGTGTGTGGACAGGGGGATTAGTTGCTTACTAGACTCGTGTATGCATGTATGCATGTGTGTGAGAGTGTGTGTGTCTGTGTGTGTTACAACAATAGGGGTGGGGTGGCAGCTCTCTAAAAATGTCCTTAAACCGTGTTGAACCTCCATAAGACTTTAATCTCATGTAAATTATAATTTAATTAGTGAATTTAAATAAGAAAGCTTCTGAAATACAGTGTGTGAGTGCGGCTGTAAGCTGCTGACTTTACTGTGTGTGTGGGATTAATTTCTTACTCTGTGCATGAGCAGCATTATTATGAGTCACAGCCAGTGTGTGTGTGTGTGTGTGTGTGTGTGTGTGTGGAGCTCCAGGGACAGTGGGGGTGGGTGGGTGTGGGGTTACAAAACCCAGAAGGGCAGCAGGTTCCTGGGCACATTGAACAGGCCAACCCCCTGAACCCTCTGGAGGTTCTCTGACCATCTGTGCACTTATACATATATATAAATATAAATATAAATACACTGTCAACATTATATATTCAGGAGTGACAATCTCTAGTACACAGTGGGATGTAAAACTGTAACTAAGAGAAAGGCTTCTTAGCGTGTGTGTGTGTTTGTGTAGGTAGAGCTCCGGGAGCCGGCAAGGGGTCCTCTAGACAAAGCCCAGCAGGGTAGCAGGTTCTGGGGCATTACTATAGTATACTATACTATAATATATTACTATAACATACTATATTTTACTATAACTTGCTAAAACATACTATGCTATACCATACTAAAACATGCTTTTCTACGACATAACATAACATATTATTCTATAACATACTATACTCTATACTACTATATACTTTACTATAACTGTATTATAACACAATACTATAACATACCATACTATGCTATGCTATACGACACTGTACAATACTATACTATACTATAACATACTATTCTATAACATACTATGCTATGCTGTGCTATACTATAACCAAAACTAGAAAGTGGTCTCCAGAGGACAGTAGATTGTAAAAAATGTTTTGTGTGTGTGTTTGTGTTGGTGGAGCTCCAGTGACAGCAGGGGGCCCTCTGCGCTCACAAAGCCCAGCAGGGCAGCAGGTTCCTGGGCAACACTGAGTGCGCCGACCCCCTGAACTCTGTGGAGGTTCTCTGACCGACAGACAGTACTGATTGTATATAATATCACAGTAAGATGGCTACACGTATTAGTTGGGGGGGGGGGGGGGGGGGGCACTGAGCTGTCGATACTTGTACTTGTCTTTAATGATCTATTAATGAAATGACTGCCATTAATCAATAAGTGTAACGCTGTATTGCCTTTACCAAATCACATCCTACAAATAACACTGATTTGCTTTACGTGAAATATTACATAAATGATTTTTTTTTTAACATTTCTAAAGTATTAATTTGTTTTTTGTCCACTTTGCTGTGAGACCCAAATTACAGTCAGCGTTTTTCCCTTTTTTCTTTCTCTTCTGATTAATAATGACAAAAAAAAAGCGGCAAATCAGAGGGAATGTTGCTTCAGTAAGTAGCGCTTCTGTGTGTGTGTGTGTGTGTGTGTGTGTGTGTGTGACAGAAGCCTCAGGCTACATCATTCTCTCTGTTGGTTTAACAGTCGATCCTGTAGAGCGACGGAGGCAGGCAGAATAGTCAGATATATACACCCCCCCCCACCACCCTCGGAGGAGCCGAAATGTCATCACAAAGCAGTATTGCAGTTTCTTCGGAGCGTCTGAAACTTTTTTTTTGCTACAGTAAAAACTATTGAATCATTGATCGATGATTCCCATTTCCCTCCGATTCAGTGTTCAGGTCAAAAATGGTCACTTAATGCAGGTGTAAGAGCAACACACACACACACACACACACACACACACTAGACTACTCCATATGGAGGAGCACTGATTGAATGCCGTGTGTGTGTGTGTGTGTATCAGGTGCTCAGCCTCTCTTTTGTTCTCTTAATCCATCCACTCTCTTCTCCAACAAAAGGCCTTTAATGAACTGCGGTCTGAGCCACAGGAAGGGCTCTCTCCAGAGCCAGGAGGGAGGGATGATCACCGCGACCGATGCCTCTTTGTGTCTCGATGTGTCGCAGGAAGAAAAACTGATCTGAACCTGATCAGTGGGAGAAAAAAAAAAACTTGACACCCCCCCCCAAACAACTTACTTTGGTAGTAGCAAGCATTCTGACTTGAGAGTGATTGAAAACAGACACTCCGTTGCCAACCAGTCCATCAGCAGTCTCGCCAGCGGGAGGCTGCAGTGTTCGTCACAGCCCCCGCTATATATAAAAGTGTTGGACAGAACGGACAACACGGTGATGATTTTGCTACTTTTAGCAGAAGTGGAGCCAAAAAAAGATTTTTTTAAGGTCATTGGTGGTTGAGGGGTTGGACAGACACGGGCCTCCTTGCTTCTGCCCCGCCAGAATGTCCACTAAATGATCAGCACATATTTTCAGAGGGAGCAAATGTTGCTTAGGTATATTATCATAATTCTGGCCCGTTTGAGATAGTTATATAGTTGAGTCATAGCTCTGTAATGTAGAAGTCAGGTGTAAAAAGTCTGCAGTTACTGAGGGAAGGAAGCTGCCTTTGGCTCAGATGATGGTTTGAATTGTATTTGTGGTTTTAGTTACTCGGAAGCTTTTTTTCTCCCCGCTTTTTGCAAGATCCATATTAGTGTAAAAGGAAGAATCGCCACCGTCTTCCCAGGAACGATAAGTCATTATTGTAGCGGCCATCTTTTTCTCAAACAAAACAAACAAATTCCACATGTTTATAATCCACAGCGAAAGAAAAACAGGAAACTCACGGCCCTTCTAAATATAACTGGGAACGCAATGGTGAAAAACACGCTGTGTGAAAAATCAGTGCAGATGGGTTTTCAAAGCTTTAACTTTACTTGGACCAGGTGGTCAAAAAAACTGCCTTAGACTTCCCTTTTTAATCGGGGTTCCCGGGGGGGCATCGCAGTACATATAAAACTGAATTACCTTCAGGTGGTGATGGCTGCATCAGGTTACTCCTCTGCAGTCCAACAGAATGAAAATAAAGCAAACGTGAATGTGAAAAAAAGGCAGCTCTGCGCACTCTGAGGTAAAACCCCGCCTGGTCGTATCGCTCGGCTCACGTGTCCGGTGGCCCGTCGCGGTCCGCGCACAGCGGTGTGTTTTATGAGGCAGGGGATGTGTGTTTTATGGCCTGTGTTTGGAAACCCGGCAAGGAGCTGCGCGTCGCGCTCGGGTGGGGACAGCACCGACAGGAGGAACAGTTTAGCGCTAAGCGCTTAGCTTCAGCTGAACCTTTGGATTTGTATTTTATATCTTTTTTTGCGCCACACGTTATTGAGAAGTCGTTTCATCCTTCCTATGACCGAAGCTTGAAACAATCAGAGCTTTACGATTATATCCGAAGAACAGGACTTCTCATTTAACCTCTGCAGTCAACAGCTCTGATTAGAATTCAAACAGAGAGGTCCGTTTAATTCGCCACCCCGGGATGGCCTGCAGATTTTAAAGGTACGCAGGCCGATTTACCTCGGACAGAGCTGCGGAGAGACGGAGAATCAGTGTGGTTGAGTCGGTAAAGCTGCAGGTAGGGAAAAAAAAAAAAAAAAAAAAGGCCAGCAAGTGTAAAAGTGAACAGCAGCAGGACAGAAAACATAAAGCTTTTCTCCTCCCGCTGGGCTGAAGGGTTTTATTTCTCTCCCAACGAACAGTAAGAAACTATGTTTTCTCTGAATCCACTCAATAAAACACTAAAAGCTTCAGTGAGGAGAAACCGGCAGCGGATAACCAATCACAGACGCTTTGTTTACAGTCCATACAAATAAGTCTAATATTACGAGGGTGAGAACAATGGGGGGGGTGATACAGGCGCAGAAGGACATAGAGAGGCCATTTGTCTGCTTTTCCTTTGATTTCCTCTCTACCTGTTGTTAGCCGTCCTTCAAAACAAAGGCGCAATAAACAAAAGGAGAAAAAAGTAGTATGGACCACGAATTGAATGTAAAGGGTAATTCTTTGATGGTCAGACCATAAGATCTGGCATTGCCAGCATTGGCATTTACCTTGATAGCCTCCCGTCAACAGTTTTACAGACATCTCTTTTGAAATGTAGGCGTATGGGGAGAGTATAATTGCACACTAAATGTTTTAATATGCTATATTGCGTTCTCTACTCTATCCCTCCACCTTCACAGTGAGCTCAAAGAGATGCAGACGTGAACAAAGGAGGACTGTCAGCTTCCCTGAAGGACACTGAGCCGGCGGCACAGAGGCAGATGCTAATATTTGTGCAGATGCTAATGGTAATTCTGCTGTCGGCGCTAATGCTAATGTATGGACATGAAAGTCAGGACGTCTCCTGGTGCAGCGCACACGGGCCAACACACACACACACAGGTACATAACACACAGAGACAATGCAATTTAACGTATCAATCAGAGTCAACGTGACAAGGAAGAACGTCCTGGAATGTAAATTAAGTCAGCAGAGGAAGACAAAAGAAAGGGGAGGAGAGATTTTTATTTTTGCTGCGTGACTTTTTATCTGTTGGTTTCAAGGTCAAACAGAATCTATCTATCTATCTATCCATCTATCTGGTTATCGTTAATACATCTTTTTTAAAGCTGCATTAATCCATTTCTAGCCACCAGGGGGCAGAAATGCACCAAATCAAGATGACAGACACACAGCCCTGGTGTAGCCTTTTATAGCTGTTATGCTGTTAATATCCATTTGGACTTGAGTTTGATTCCACCTGATGAATGTAAGTCCATTTTCCACAATGTTGCAGTATATCACAGTAATATTTAAGTACGTTTTAAAAACTACACCGCTGACTGTGTTCCCCTGGCCTGTGGAGTTCCTCAGGGCTCAATCCTGGAACCTCTCTTATTCTGCCTCCACGTGCTCCCTTTAGGGTACTGCCAATATTCCATTTGGGCTCAGTTGGCTCCAGGGGTGGACTGGGATAGTAACGCAGGCCAGGAATTCAGACCAATCTTTTCTCCACACCGTTGCGTTGATGCATAGCCTGTGTTGCGAAAGCAGGAAGGTTTACTCCACTATGAGTTTTTCCACCTCATTCGTCGTTGAAAGTAAGGCTGAAATGATTCAATGATTAACCGATAAGTCGACTGTTGGAAAATTCCCGGAATCAAAATGAGGGAGTCATTTTTCAAGCAAGGAAGCCAAAATTCTTGTGGTTGCGAGGATTTGCTCTTTATTTTGTTGTTCGTTTTACGTGATCGTGAAAGTGAATGTATTTGGGTTTTGGACCGTTTGGGTTTTGGACCGTTTGATTTCATGACGTCACCTTAGGCTTCAGTAAACTGCAACGGCCGTTTTTCCACTATTTTCTGAAATGTGATGGGCCGCGTGAAAACAATCGTCCGAAGAAGAGGTGTCGTTTTAGGAGGAATCTTTTTGAGGCTTGATGTGGCGATTTTCAGCTAGTAAGGTTTTATGGTTCGTATCTGTTAGCTCTGGGGACAGTTGGGTTCAAACGGGCATGTTTGGGGGCGTCCAATGGGAGAGAGCGATCCCTTGGATACTGACCTCCTATTGGTTGAACGTTTTGTTGCGGGATTTTGTTCCAGGTGAAATCATCCATCTGGGCCTGGAGTCCGCCTGTTGAGTATGCGGAGCACGGAAAGGTCCGAACGTGAAACTGGTAAAATGGAAAAGCCCGGTCAGCCAGAGGGAGCATTGATATTCACAACACACACACACACACACACACACACACACACACACACACACACTAGTTCTGTAACTCATTCTCTCTCTCCACACATCAGTGGCAGCGACGAATGAAGATTGAATACCCAGAGACAGAGCGAGTGTGTGTGTGTATGTGTGTGTGAGAGAGAGACGTGTCTCGACTGCTTCAGTCGTCAGCTCAAACCTCTGACTGTAAAGTGCGCTCTGATAGGATGAGGCTGTAAATAAATAAATAACTAAACAAGCGGTGCGCCTGTAATCAGAGCCTCGGAGTCCTCGCCGCCGCTCTGCTTAATTATGCGTGTTTATGTAAATGCAGGAGTGTTGATGAGATGGTAATGGATATCACAGATTGACTTTAATGGATTCTAGAGAGACCGAGAATTAAACCAGCCTGTCTATTAAAGGGCCCCACCACCACCAGAAGCAGCCACACCCATACCCCCCCCCCTTTTTTCAGTATTTCATCGTCAATCCGTCTGATAGATGTGGGTTTGTATAATGGCAGATGGTTTAGCTAGCAAAGGGAGGGAGCAAAGGGAACGGAGTTAAGGGTTACCTCAGGTGATTTTCGGGATTTGTTTTTCAGGGAATTTCGAAAGGATACTTCAGGAACATCTGAAGGTCTTTCAGAGAAGTTTTCAAGATGTTTTAGACCCGATTTTTTTTTTGGGAGTGGGAGTTTTGAGAGATATTTCTCGGGCTTTCAGCGGACATTTCAGCGGGAATTCAGGATGATTCACGGAGATTTCGAGATGTTTCAGGGAGGTGTGAGTATGTTTCAAACGGATTTCAGGATGTTTCATGATTTAGGCAGCTTTATAGGATGCTTCAGGGAGATTCCAGGATGTTTCAGGATAATTGACGGAGATTCCAGCATAATTCAGGAAGATTCCAGGATGTTTCAGTCAGATTTCATGATGTTTTAGGCAGATTTATAGGGTGTTTCAGGGAGATTCCGGGATGTTTCCAGGAGATTCCGGGATGTTTCAGGCAGATTTCAAGACGTTTCAGGGAGATTCCAGGATGTTTCCAGGAGATTCCAGGATGTTCCAGGCAGATCTCAAGATGTTACAGCGAGATTTCAGGATGTTTCAGGGAGATTCCAGGATGTTACAGGCAGATTTCAAGATGTTTCAGCGAGATTTCAGGATGTTGCAGGGAGATTTTAGCATGTTTCAGAATGCAGGAGTTTTGGGCCGATTCCCCGATCCCCGATTCACCCCTCCTGGGAATCGGAGAAGAAATCTGGTCTGGGATCTTGGTTGGTACCGATGCTTGGCCCAGATTATAAGGTATGGTGAGGGGTTTACAGATCCAGTCTTAAACCTCCCCAGCTGCTCGCAGACTCATCTGGGTGGCCCCGATCCTTTCCAACATGTTTGATATTTTTAGTTAAAATCTGGATCATTATGTCGTTACGTTCCGAGCAGGACCCCAATTGGCCAACGAGAGAGACCAGTCTGGACAAGTCCCGGAGCAGCCGGTGGTGTCGACAAGCCACGGTAAACACTCTTAGCCCTTTAGCTAGCATACTGCCGTTGTCAGATATCAAAACTAAAATCTTACCTCCAGTTCAACCCTGCGTTGACCGTGTCTCCACAACCTTTCTGCTTTTGTGCAAGTCCGCTGCACCACATCTGCTTCCCCATGAGATCACGTGAGGAGGTGCGCTGCTTCCTCCGGCACGCCAACCTTAATCCTGTAACGCGTGATGCGCTGTTATTGTCAAACCTCGCAGTGTGTGCATGTTTTGGGATTAGAGGGAAGAACATCTATGAAGTTTCTCCTTATGTGCGTGATACGCACCGATTTCAAAGTCGTTTAGGATTATAAAACCCCCTAAAGTCTGAGCCCAGCTTAACAGCTGATTCCATTCAGAGAACGTCGAGGTTGCTTTGTATTTATTTAAAAACGTCTGTTCATTTTTGTAGGTTTAAACAAATGCGCTAAATAGAGTACGTCTTTCGGAGTAAATACTGTGTGTGTGTGTGTGTGTGTGTGTGAGAGAGAGAGATGAGTGGTGGGGGCAGATTGACAGAGGAATTAGAGGCTGTCTGCACACACAGAGGACAGGCTGATTACAATCAATAATCTATCAACCACTGCCTGACAAGATGTATTGATCAGATAGAGAGAGAGAGGGGGAGAGGCACATAAATACACACACACACACACACACACACATATACACACAGTAGCTTTTTCAAAGTTAATTGATAAGTTGACTTGTCAGCTCAAACAGTCGGCACTTCAGGCCTTTAAATGCCTCTCACTGATTTATTTCTTCTTTTCAATATTATTTGACCTCAAAGGGTTGTTGCATACCAACGTTGTGTGATGTAAATGCAGTCAGCTACGGGGGGGGGGGGAGGGAATGCATGCAGCCGCAAAGACCACCCCGCCAATAAAGCTGACCCGTTCAAGCTGGAGATCGCAGCTTTTATTTATTTATTTCTTTTTTGAACATTTAAAAAGTGACCAACAATGTTTTTTTAGTTTTTGTTTGGTGGACCTTTGCTTAGACGCACTCTGAGATCCGCTGTTGTGAGGCGATTCAGGTACCATCTAAGCCCCCCCCCCCTTAAGGTTGTCAAACCCAATGTGAACACCACTAAGGAGGAGTCAAGCGGCTGTGAAGCGTTCACTTCAATTTCGACGCGTTACAGCTCAGGTTTTTGATTTGTCGGTGTGGGACCAGTCCTTGCCGAATCAGAGCAGGAGAAATGGACTATAATGATGATGATGATGATGATGATGCTGTCTGGAGATGAATCCTATCGCTAGGTTGAACAGCTGACCTGTCGATGAGCCCCACCCCCTTAGTTACTGTTGCTATGAAACCTGCAGCGACGTGAAAAGGCCCTGTGGATATTGGGGCATCTGTGTTTATTTCATGCATTCATGTGATTAACGTCACAGTCTCCTCATCAGGGATCGCGGAGTTGAATGGTCTGATTCCTCCTTATTAAAATCAAACTATTCATTTGAGACCCCCCCCCCCTCAAATTTAGCGGGCAGACAAAAAGCCAAGACAGAATTCCTCCATTGTTTCGTTTTCTTCTTTTTCTTCCTCTTGCAGAACAAAAACACGACAACGGACGTTTTGATATTTAGTGTCAAACTATTAAACGAATGATTTATAAAGTAACAAAGCAAAGCGGGCCAGACACACGCTCCCTAATCACACACACACACACACACACACACTTTGAAACATATGGTTGGTGTGTAACGTGTGTGTGTGAAGGTCATTAGTCCCTGTCCGGTCTCTGCAGGCTCTGAGCCTCGTTGGCACAACTTCTGCCTAGATTGGACCAAATTACCCCACAACGCCACAGCCATGGCCAACACACACACACACACACAGCCCCGAGTGTGTGTGTGTGTCCTCGCTCACCATACGGTGTGTGTATGTCACTCCACTCAGCCAGTCAACACCGGAGGAAAATAATGATAATAATTAAAAAAAATCTCCTGGAGGAGGAACTTGAACTGAAGAACTTGTTGCCTGTCGTTGACGGACAGCTCTGGGGGGGGGGGGTTCACCGCGGGATGTGCGTGTCAGTGATTCAGTCTCCGTGTCAAATTGGAGGCTCTGAGAAATACAACATGACTTTATTCAACATGGAGGAGTGGGATAAGATGAAGATGAGGTCACAATGTGTGACAAAATTCAATAACTGAGAACAAAAAATGTGACAGGGTGTGAAATAAGAAAGTAACATTGAAATAATAAAATAAAAAAAATCTATAACATGGACATAAATAACAAAAAACGATCAAATATAGAATAAGATGATAATAAAAATACTATTTTGAGGGCTAAATGTGGGGAAAAGAGTAGACCCAACACTTCCAACAAAGTGTTCGTGTTCTTTATTTTGGCGGGACATCTCCTGCTGGAGCGGGTCCAGCTTCTTCCTGTGGAGTCTCAGTCCTCGTCCAGGACCCCCCCCCATCTCACCCCCCCCCCGCGCCCCGGGCCCTGCCCCACCATATGCTGACAGGACGCTCTGAGCACGCTTGTTAGTCCGCCGTGCCAAAAACAAACCCCCCCAAAACTCCAAGGTCAGAAGACGGCCCATTAGGCAAGGAGAGGCTTTAATGAGCGGAGAGGCAGATCCTCGACGGAGGAGATGGTGTCCAGCGATCTCCATTGTATGCATCAAACCAGTCTGACCTTCGAATGGAAGTTTGATTTTTATTTATTTATTTATTTATTTTTTTTTAATTATTATATGGTTTGTAAGAGCAGTGAGTAACATTACGGGTATTGAAAGCATGAGAATTTAAATTGGACCAAAATGTTGTTATTTTACACTGAAAGAGTTCTCAACATCCATATATGTATACATATGTATATATATATGTATATATATAATTCACTGGATGATGGATTTTATGTGAAATTATGAAATGAACTTCTTCATTAAATCTGCTCTCAGATCAGCTCGTCCAATATTTAAACCCCAGCAGGCTTTCATTAATCAGTCAACGGGTTACTCGGCCTGCTACAACATCTTCACCCTCTTCAGCCCCTCTTCTTCCTCCTCCTCCTCCTCCTCCTGCTTCTCCTCCACACAGGCGACAGTTTGTCTTCCACCTCATCGTCCACATACAGTGGAAGTCTCCTTTCTTCCCCCCCACCCCCTGCCCCTCCTCCTCCACCTCCTCCTCTTTCTTCTCATTACCAAATCCTCCCCATCTTTTCCTCTGGTTTCCACTCTTCCTCTCCTCTTCCTCTCTCCTGCTCGGCCTTGCAGTGAAATAAAAGATTACGGGCAGACGAGTCATTATTTTCAGTGATGGCAGCCATACATCACTGAGACTGCACCAGAAAGAGAGAGAGAGGGGGGGTGAGAAGGAGAAAGGAAGAAGAGAGGTGGGTGGATCGAGAGGGAGAGCCGAGAGCATCTCTCCTTGCTTTTTATTTTTTCCTTTTTCTCAGTTTTCTCTCTTCACTCTGCTTTGTTCTCTCTCTCTCTCTCTCTCTCTCTCTCTGTGGGCCCGTGCGGAATGACTGGCCGCCACACTGACCACGGATCAGTGTGTGTCTCTGCGCCAAGAGAGCCCGAACGCAACATAAAATAGACCTGTAGGAACTCAGTAACGGGCGGTGATTCATGGAGCGTTCGTTGTTGTTAATTGATTGTGAAGCGGCGGAGCGAGGACGTGTTGTGATCAGCTGCACTCAGGCGCTGATTTTATTTTTATAACAGTTATTTGTTAACAGGGGGCCGTGCACAGAGGTGGATTTAGTCATGGGGGGGGGGCAGTGAAGATGCCAGGTTTGGTACCATTGTGTCTGCACAGAGACCAAAACCTGTGCTCAACTGTATCTGGACACACCAGCTGCGTCTGGAGATGATGCACAGAAGGGCTGGGCGAGATGGATACATTTGTCAAGAAATCGTTCCATGTGACCCCCCCCCCCCCAAAATCACAAAGTGTTGTTTTTACATCCCCTTTTGCGTACGGATACCACAGGCACAACGTGTTGATTAGTCAGGTTTAAACGGAACTTTGGACAGAGCCAGGCTAGCTGCTTCCTCCTTCACGCTAAGCTAGGCTAACCACGCCCTGACTCCAGCTCCGTAAAGTTTAAGGCTGGCGATATTATGTGGTTTTGTGACTGCCCACAAATCCCACGAGCAGGCCAAAAACAACCGTTTCTCAACTCTGTCTGACTTCCCTACCTTGCCTGTGGCACTCAGCCCAAGCCCATCTTATTCTCATTCTCACTCAAGATTTAAATCTTTAAAAAAAATTGGTCCTGAATAGATAGTTTATTTTTTTTTGAAAAGGGCTCAGGAAATTCCTTAAACCTGACAAACTCTCACTGACCCCCCCCCCCCCCCCCCCCAGAACACAAACACAAGCTATATGTTATATTAACGTACATCACCCCTGTCCCCACTGCGTTACATTAACGCACTCACCCCCCTACTGGACACTTTATCTGGACACTTTACTTTATTCTGGTCACTGCACTGTTTGTTATTTATCTTATCTTATTTTTATTTTTATTCTTATTCTTATTTTAGCTTTTATATTCTACTTATTTGTTATCAAAACTATAGCACCTTCAGACCACAGCAAATTCCTTGTAATGTATGTTACTTGGCAATAAACAGTTTCTGATTCTGATTCTGATTCTGATTCTGATAAACAGCTGGTCAGTCACTGTGTTTTTCTTTTATCGAACGTCACTCAAAACAGGAGGAAATATGTTGGGGACTATTTTCTGCAGTGGATGAATCCACATTTGGTGCTCTATTGAGCATTTGGGGAGATATATCAGGCCGTGACGCACACACAGTACTTGTTAATAGATACATTTACTGCTGGTTAGGGTCCGAACATGGGATTTGATGACTATAAGAGAAACATAGAATCTCACAAGGCTTACACTTTGTTTTTTATTTAATCTTTATGTAAACGGTTACAATCTCTATGAGATATGGGGTCTCATGAGAGACCTGGTCAGCAATATACAAAGTTACAGACAGACAGGACATTCAATCCAGAGATGGAATCAGGGGAATATTTACGAAGAATTTGCCCCCCCCCCCGTTTTTTGGGTGCTAAATAGTGAAATTCTGTTTGTCCTAATTTAGTTAAGGACTGCACCGAGGCTTGTCCAGGATTGTTCCAGTTTGTCCGGGCTTGTCCTGGTTTCAAGCTGGGCGTCCTGAGTCCCAAAGTGTCATTGTCAAGGCTGTTGCTAGGCTATGAGTCATAGGCTATGATGCTTGCGGCTCAGAACCTTCCAGTATGCTAACTTTTCCAATGCTGCGTTCATGGCGTCCGTGGCGTTGACAGGTGCGCTCGGTAGGTGTGCTAAGCGCTGAAATAACTGTCCTCCGTGTGTGTGCATGCGTGTGTGGTATATACGTCGGGGTCCTTGTGCAGGGGTTCGAAAATATGGCCCCCCTATGCTATTGGCGCGTTGCTGCTTTCAAAGTCCCTGTCGCTACGTGAAACCGCAACACCAACAACCTGCGAGCTAGCAGCCCGCACACTGAAAATGGCAAGTTTTGACAAAGATTTGCATTATCGGGTGGTTTTCACAGGTCCAGTGAGCTAAAGTTTAGGTAGGCTTCACCTCTAGGACACCGATGATCAGGTCTTCGCCTTCTTTAACAGTAATAGTTGTAGTTTGCCTTTTTTTAGTTTTCTTTAGCGGGGATTTAACCATTTTAATGCCAGGGCTCGCCTCCCCACGTGCAAATGTTCCACCATAACAAGTTCCCCCTTGGACGCTATTTGCTGCATCCTGGGCTTAGCACCGCCCAAGGCGATTGTGATTGGTTTAAAGAAAACAAACAAGCCAGAGCGTGTGCCCCCCCCCGCCCGCCCTATCCCAGAACGACACTGGGTTGAGCCAGACCTGTCTCCCAAGTGTGGAGGCAGGTCTGGGCAATGCGAGACTGCTGCGTCTCTAAAAGCCTTATCCCCTCTTTATTTATTTTTTTAAACAATATATGTATTCATTTTCACTTTTGCAACAAATATAAATTCATACATTATCAAACTAAACTAAAACAAAAACAAAGAACACCAGAGGTTGCAATGATATTGCGCAAGAAGGAACAATCAAGACGATCCCTCGCGGCATGATTGCAGAGACGCCAGGTTCCACATAGTTCTGACAGATTTCCCCAAACTTTATAAAAATGGGTCTGTCTTTGAATGTAGCATACATGTAAGGCACTCTCATGGCACTGTATCAAACAGTCTGTGCTTTCATCATGAGCCATGTTGTGCTCATTTTTGTTTAGTGCCATTGGTTGGCCGGTGTCGCTGATGGTCACCATGGAAACATGGCTCTTATTGAGTTGGTTTTGTCAGTGTTATTATTATTATTATTATTATTATTATTATGACATATTGCAGTTAAAGGTAAAAGATGCATTATAAAGTGACTGTGAAGTGCTGGGTGAGTCAGTGTTGGCCGACACTGACGGACAGACGGACATGTAACGGGACTGAAGAGCGACAGGAAGGCCGGCTGCGTTTCTGATGGTTTGTTTCTCCCTGAAGCAGGAAGTTTATGTCCTGACTTAACATCTCACTGCCCACGAGCGTTCCTGTCAGTACACATCTTCGTCTTCTTCTTCTCTGCTTCTTAAAAACTTTTAAAACGAGACATCAAAGCGGCTTCATGCATGAAACGATGCAAACTGGGTTGATCCGTCTTAGCTGCAAGAGTTTAACCTAAAGATAAGGTAGCTTAAGTAAATCACGCCCAAAGACTAAAGAATGATGTGTTGTATTTGGACCACACGGGTGTTATTAGCCCCCCTGTTGTAAGGGAATTATGCCTAAAGGACACCAAAAATATGGAACAATAATTAATAAGCCTCAAAGAGCAGGGACTTGGATATTAATGCTGAAGCCAGCCGATCCATCCTCATCCTCAGAGCTCGTCATGAACAACCTGACAGCTCTGTTCCGATGTTGCTGTCGGATGTGAAGACAGGTCGAGTCAAACTGGGAGCGGATCAACCTCCTGCTACTGTGCGGTTAGTTCCCTTTAGTTGGTCAAAAACCACAAAAGAACTTAAACCTAGGAAGAGAAGTAGAACACAAGTTATGACACTTAACATAGACCCCTTTTCCGGTTTGTTTTTTTTGTGGGCGGAGCTTAGGCAACGGCAGAATAATTCCCCGAACATGTTAGCTAATGCTAGCTGGCAAGTTTTGTTGGCTTGTTGAAGAAAACACGCTAAATATTTAGATGCCTATAACTATGTCCTGAATGGTCATGTGGGCCTAGAAGACTTGAAATGCAAAAGATTTAACAGACGAGTGTTGTCTCTGGCCACACAACTAGCTAACAAAGTTAGCTAATGCTCTAAAAGAGTTAGCGTACCGAGAGACATCACCTATTCCTCAGAGTTCCCCAATTTCTCGATTAGGTGGGCATGACAAACCTTTCGACACGGTAACGTTATCCATACCTACAGCAGACAAGACTTTATTCAACCTTACCTGACACTAAGTGTGAGCCACAAACACGAACAGTTCTGAGAATTATGGCGTAACCTAATTACCTGGGGCAAGTTCATATTATATTTTACTCAACATTACTGTTACCAAGATAAAGTATTTTGGTATGAAAACACATTTCATTTTACCAAGACATTGAAAATCCCAGCCGTTTTTTTGAAGGAAGCTGGTGTCTTGTTGGCGTGACTACTGCTGAGGGACGTTCGAGAACAGTCATACAGGCCTGGGTTTTGTTTCAACACCGCAGCCGGAACGCCGTGTTGTTGCCGCGTTTTCGCGCTCTCATCGACTCTGGTTTCCAGCAGCTGCTTGTGGTGAAAAAGCTTTTTAGCATTTAGCAGCTAAAGAGCAAGCTATTTCCCCTCCCAGGAGGCGGTGGAGACCAAAAACAGAGCTAACAGAGAGAGAGAATATTGGACTTACATTTGTCAGGTGCTAATGCTAAGGTCAAGCCAGGAAGTGTTGGGAAAGGCTTTGAAAGGTCACGTAGGGAGACAGGGTTTACAGAAAAAAAAAATTAAACTGTTAATATCATTCATAAAGTCATTCAGTCATTACCGTACGCTCGCAGCAATGAGGTTTACGAGCAGTCTCAAGTGTTTTGCCGGCTTTTTATCAAAAGAAATCATCGAATCTATACGTTTGTTTACAGGTGACTCTGATATCGTATGCTTCTAATCATAATCATTTGCACAAACTGGTAAATAACCTGTAGACGGGATAATATCTACAGGAACGACCTTGAGATCTCTCATCACCAAGAACTGACTTTGACGCGAGGCGGGCAATTACCCAGAATCCACCGCGGCATGCAGGCAGTGACAGGGAGCACAAGTTGACATCACAGAGTTGTTTACATGTTTGTCTCCTCCTCTGAATCGCCGTGTCCCTGTCATGTTGCTCCAACATCTATTGTTAGAAGTGAACACTGTGTGTGTGTGTGTGTGTGTGTTTTCCCTGGGCTCAGAGACAGGAATGCCTGTACTGTAGTTGTGTTGTGGTTGTTTGGTGCGTTTTCCAGACGCAGAGCCGGTGAATCTCTGATGTCACTGCTCTAAATGCATATATATATACATATACACTGGAAACATGTTGACACTTTACATTTACTGTTTACCTTCCACTGCGACCCAGTTCCCAGAGAGCTGAGCAGCCCAGTGTTTGGTGGATATATGCATATGTTATGTTTTGTTTGCTTGCTTCTTTTTTCGGTCCTTGTTAACAATTCTTTCATATTGAGTACACATATAAATCACTACATAACAATAAGGCATGAAATTAGAGAACATCTAAAAGGAAAATCTTTTAAATAAAAAAATAATAAATAAATGGAATAAGTCAATATTTAGATCAATAAATAAACAGTTGACCGAAAACGTACAGGCAACCCTAATATATTTAAGTTCTACAAACAAACAAAACAAACACTTGACTGTGGTGTGCTCATGATTGGGTCGGGTGGGTGCACAGTGGCAGCGGCCGCATCCGGGGAGAGTTCGGCTTCGTTTCTGTACACGTGGGAGGAAGCGGAGACTCGTCGGCCATCTTTATATACAGCCTGTGGTCCGGGTCTGGGTTGTACGGCACACAGTTTGATCGACAGCTTTCCACACGAGCTTAAACACGAACTGAACCAACTGGGCAAACGCGCTGGAGTTCACTTTGCAACGGCAACAAAACGGTCCGGGCCCCTGCACGGTGAACGCGCAGGCAGCAGTGAGCTCCCGAGCTGTTCCGTCCTCCTGCGCAATCAGCCCTTTCTGCCCCCCCCCCCATCATTCAGTCTGGCATTTTTGTCACGGTTTACCTTTCGCGTCCCATCGTTTCAGCTTCATAGTTCATCTCAGCTCAAAGTCTACATGCCGGGGGCCGACACCTGCGTTGTCTATAGTGTCGTGTTCGCTGTTGAACTGTTGACTCAGTGACTGCGCGCTCGCCGCTGACAGGTTGGTGGTGCTGCCGTCCCATCTGTTTGGCCCCGGGGCCCCCTCCGCCGTGCAGGTCACCTCTGCATTAATCGGACTAATTAGCCTAATGAGCCTGTTTCTTGGTGGGCAGACAAACGCGTGCGACCTGAACCAGACGGCTTCACTTCGCAGGAACAGAAAACACAGATTTCCTGGCAGCTTCTGACCTAAATACAGCTCAAACACACACACACACACACACACACACACACACACACTGCTTATTTACAGCGAAAGACAGCGTGAGCACACACAGGCCCACATAGCCAATGCAAAGACACGCTGACTTTGGCTAATGTAATCCATCACAAACACTCATGCCTAAATACAAACACAAATAACAAAGTGTGTGTATCACTGAAGCATCTCAGAGCAGGACATCAGTCCAAACTGGTCCGGAAGCTTCGAGTCACCCATCAACTTCAGAAGCTTGGTGGAATGAAGTCTCCGCTCATGTCACGTCAGGAGACGTCCGAAACTCGGGGGCCAATCAGCAGAGGAACTCATTCATGCAATTTAAACTGAATTGGTAACAAGGACAACGACAAAATCAGTCGTTTCAGAAAGCGCCCCAAACATTTACATTCTTATTGTAACCATGACGATGAAGCTCCGCTAACCCGAACCATTATCTTTACCGAAGCCTGACTTCACTCGTTTTTGAGCCTAAACCTAACCGAGGCGTTGTCACATCACAGCATGGATTTATTTTCCAACAGCGACGTGTAGCAGGAAGGCGCAGACAGGCGATGACCAACCAACCCCCCCCCCCCCCCCCCCCCCTGCTGACTGGGCGTCAGATCACAGAACACTGCTATGTGTCGTTCTAGAGCACTGGTCCCGAACCTTTTTCTTAAGGGACCCCACCCACATAAAAAAGGGCAAAAGGTAGCTACTTTTTTAAAAACATCATGATGTATATTTCATTACATTCTCTGCATAAAAAAAACAATAACAGCACGGAACAATCAACTGTACAGTTAACCTAAACAGTGACCTTGACACCTACAGGAAGTCTGTGTAAAACCAGCAATTTGGATACAATTCTGAACAGACTATTTCCTGATGATGTTGTAATGTATCAGATGATTTTTCACACAATTCCATGTCCGTATTATGATTTTCTTTTCATTTTCACTGTCATACATACATACGTTTTAACCCTAACCCAAATAAAGATATAAACTTCTACAATAACCCCTTAAATGTAGTCGCCTTCTTCACAGAAATTAATGAAATGCTTGTGTATTGCATTTTATATAAACAAAAATTCATACATCCTTAAAAATCAAGAGGGCTTCACGACGCCCCCCCCCCCCCCCCCCCCCCCCCCGTGGAGCTTTGGCGAGGTCACGACCCCCAGGTCCCCAAAAAGAGGACTTTTTGAATGTTTAACCAAGACCATTATCTTCCCTTGGCTGAGTGGCTATACACACCCACATAAAAAAAATGTTTTTATTTGTACTATAAGTACAGCAGATGTCGTGAGGAAAACAAATTAAACATGCTGTCAGCGAACATCGCACAGATACATTAATTACAAGCGCTTCCTTGTTCTGTTGCTAAAAATGTAATTATGTTTCTTCTTTTTGTTGCAACATATTCGTTCTGTTGCAAATGAGGAGAATATGAATAGACAGAGCTGGATGCTGTGTGTGTGTGTGTGTGTGTGTGTGTGTGTGCGTGCGTGCGTGCGTGTTCACTGTCAGCACACACACACACACACACAGACAAATACACACTCCAGGGACAGGATAAAGCTTGAAGGACGATCTCACTTTTATAAAACTCCAGAGAGCTTCAGCTACAGTGTGTGTGTGTGTGTGTGTGTGTGTGAGATTGTTAGATAGTGAGGTCCTCACATTGCTGACAGCTACCGCTTGGCCTACCCATAATCCCCTGCAGGACTGTGGCCAGCGTTGGCGTGTTGACCCCTGAACGTATGCTGCAGGGTGTGTGTGCGTATTAATATTCAGTCCGAACTGTTCCCAGTTCAAACGGGCTACATTTATTTTCTCTCTCATTACGCCTCATCTTTGACAACTCAACATATCCATATATATGTTATTCTACTATTTCTTTTGTTTACTATCATCTAATGTATTTATTTTAGTTTACTGTATATATTAAAGAAAACTCCCTTAGAAGGTTATGAGAATGTCAAGCAAATCATTTACTTGGTGAGCAAAAGGAAGGGAAGGAAGCGAAAAAGAAAAGGGGAGGACGGAAGGAAGGAAAGAAAAGATGTAAGAAGGGAAGGTTAGGACGCAGGGGAGGAGGGAGCGAAGGAAGGAAACGAGGAGAGGACGTGAGGACGGAGGGGCGCTCACCCGGCGTTCCCCATGGCAACGCCCCTTCCTCCATCTCCACGCTCCGCTGGCTCTGATTGACAGCCACCAACCCCCAACGCACACACACACACACACACACACACACACACACACCGGTGACTAAACAAGTACGCTAAATATGAACCGCACAGGCCACAGGGTGTTTGTTGATTATTATGTGTGTGTGTGTGTGTGTGAAAGAATCATTTCCAACCTCCCTGCAGATTTATTTCTGTGAAGCTCTTTTGCAGACAGGTTTTTAGTGAGCAGTTGCAGAACAGTATTGAAGCGTTAAAGGAATAAAATAGAAAAAAATGTAGTCTTGATGTTTCCAGAGACGTCTCAAGTAAGAGCCCGGGGTGACTTAATTAATTTGCAGCCGCCGGCCGACATGAGTAATGCGTGAAGGCAGTGGTAGTCTGTCAAGCTGCTTTTTGTTTTTTTTAACCGTGCAGCAGTCCGTGGGATTGTGGGAAATGGTGTTTGTCAAAGGCCACTAACACCAGAAATATTAAACAAACAATATTAGAGTGTTATATTTGTTGATTTGTTTTTTTTGTGTTTATCGACCATCCATTCAGTCGTTTGTGTTATTCTAGCTTGTTAGACAACACGGCGTATTAGACCAGACGATGGTCTAAGGTCGGATGTTGTGCCATTAACATGTTCGATTTCCTCGATAGCACCGCTTTCCTCCAGACACTGCTTTTTCCACCCCCCCACCCCCTTTTTTTCCTGGAGGGCGAACTCCTTCTTCACCCAAGTCAGCTCGCTGTTGACCTTTGACCTTAAATTGAAGCCCTTTAATATCCTTTTTACACACACACACACACTTAGGCTTTGTTTGGGGGGGGGGGTCACACTGTTGACCTGCACCCGCCAGTTGCTCCCTGTTTGTTTCCTGCTTTAATAAACAACACACACACAAGAACACACACACACATGCAGGGCTATTGTGTGCGTCAGGAGGAGGAGGAGGGTTTGAAGGCGATGACTGATGATGGTGAAGAAAGAGGCTCCCTCTGTCTGTTAACACCCATAAACTACCAATCTGTCAGGCTTACACAGTGTGTGTGTGTGTGTGTGTGTGTGTGTGTGTGTGTGTGTGTGTGTGTGTGTGTGTGTGACATATTGGCTGGCCGCTGCTCTGTCTCGAGGGACGGCAGTTGGAAAGCCTGTGGCTTCTGTCTTGATTGGTCACGGATGTCACACACACACACACCCACACACACACTCAGCGGCGTGGTGCGTTGTGAGGACGTTGCCGCGTCCTTGCAGCAGCAGCAGATGTGTCTGATGAGTCCTCAGCGTCTGTCAGAAGCGACGGAAAGCCCTCGTTTGCAGTCAAATAAACCATCTGATAAATGAGGACTCAACATTAAAAAAACACATCAGCAGATTTTTGTTTTGTTTTGTTTTTTGCGTTGAGCGGAGCGGACACTCGTCGAGACATCGAGGCACGCAAAGAATCTGCAGGATGGGCAGCAATGTGACGTGAGATCTGACGACATGACGCACATTTAAAACATTGTATTCAAATAGTGACAACCCACTGAGCTGCGTTATACTGCACAAAATACTGCAGATAGCAGTACCACCGCTGAGCTCTCCAGGTGCTCAGTGGTAGCACCAGAAGCCGAGAAAATGTCCCATAATGCAACTCAGTTAGATCTTTTTATTTTGACCCTGCCTGCCCGGTAAACGCGTTCCTATGCAGGGCTCCTGTTATAAAATTTGAAACTAGATACCCAGATGCTGGTCCAGCCGGATCACTAAGGTCCTCCACTCGCTCTTCTTTTAAAATGTTCTTTATGTGTCCTAAAGGGGTTGAGACTTTTGTAGGCCAGCCAGACACTGAATGCCGCTGGTGAGTCGTTGTTAGCTTGTTGTTAGCTGTGTAGGAAACCCCTTAACGGAGCGTCAAGGTATTGATGTCACATAAACAAAACCGGAGTTACTTTAAAGGTCCCGTATTGTAGAAAGTGAGGTCTCCACGTCTTGTTTGATTATAAAGCAGGTATTGGGAAAGGATCAGAAGGCTCTGTCCACGGAGAAATGAAACGCAGCCTGTATTCAGACGCTGTAAGGTTGTGATGTCACAGCACTCAGCCACGCCCCCCCCCCAGCAGGTCACCTGCTCCAGACACAGCACCACCCACCAAGTACTGGGGGGATTTGCTCATCCACCCGCTCAGTCTGTCTAAGTTATTGGAGCGCTCTGCTCAGGACTACTCTTCCAGGTTTTTGGAGGTGGTTCAGTTTGTCTAAACCGGCTTGTTTCAGACAGAGGGGGGGAACTGAGGGGCTGCATGAAGGGCCAGGAGGAGATACATAAGGACTTTTTTCAACTGTGAATCGTGCAAAGCTACTCTAGCGGAGCCCCAGAATAAAAATACAGAGCTGGAAATGAGCAGAATATGGGACCTTTAAAGAGTTTTGCTTCTGCTTGGAGCCCGATCATTGCCCCCCCTGCAGCTATAATTCATTGTTGTATTTAATATTTACTACTCCACTCTACGACCCACCTCTGGGACATCACAGCTTTACCCTCTTGCTCTACTCTGTGTGCTCCAGGTCAGCCTCTCCTTGAGGGTTTCTGGCGTCAGGTTTGCCGCGGTAAAAGGGAGTGCAGTGGGTCAGAGCCGTTGACAAGCCGTGCGGTGAAACACAGCTTGCTCGGTGTGAGCGCAAAATAAAAAGCCAGTATTTATGCACGGATGTGATGTGACTTCCAAAATCAGGAAATAAATATTGCTCATGGGCCCTGATTTACAAGCTTCAAATATAACACACTCTCACACACACACAAAAACACACACAGAGTTTGACAGTATTTGTCAAGATTTGACAGAAAATGTGATAAGGTGTCAGTCGATAGAAATCCTCATCTGTCTGCACAACCCCCATCCTGTCTCTCTCACAAACACACACACACACACACACACACACACACACACACGCGCGCACAGAGCGTTTATACTTTCAGATCAGGAGGATGACAGGAGAGGTTTCCCCTGAGAGAGAGAGAGAGAGAGAGAGAGAGAGAGAGAGAGAGAATTGATTCAGGGAAGTAGCAAAGAAAGAAGGACAGGAGTGGAGGAGGACTGGAAGAGGCTGCAGTGATGCCCCGGTGGCGCCCCCTGTTGGCTAATCTGCAAAAATGTAGGGTCACTCAGTGTGGCGAATTTCACGTGGTTGGATGTGTGTGCCATACAGTTTGGAATTACCCGCATTATAAAAGGCCTATGTTTTCCAATTCAGTTTCATATACATTCCCAAAGCACTGGTTCCATCAGTACGACAACACAGTCATGTCATACAGTACGACCCCTCCACTGCCCCCCGCCGGGTCAGCTTCCACATTGCTCCGTACCCGAGTGCACTTGATCCATGCTCTGTGGCAGTTGGTGGCGGTAAATGCGCCATAACGCATCAAGACAGAAGTAGGGTAGAGTTCGCTTGCGTCATCACTCATCAGTACTTTGAGCACTCCTGCCTACTATTATTGGGGAGACAATGTCAAGGACGACCCGCTTGCCCCCCTCCCTGCCTTCATCGGCCACGGCCGCGCAGTTCGGAGGATGAGATCGGCGCGACCCGAGCAGCGGTACAGGCCAATGGTTCCGGCGTCACATTCTAAATAGCGGTCTACGTCCCGTGTTTTGGAGGCTACGGTAGTTTTCGCACCTGAACTGCACCCGAGACCACCTTTTTCAAGTGGACCCCGGTACATGGTGTTCACGCGGGTGAAGTGTACTCTGATCCGGGTATGAGGTCAAGCTCTCGTGATCGGATCACCCACGACGGAGACGGTTTAATGACACACCTGAATCTGTTCTCAGAGTCCTCAGGATCTGACAGAGAGCCAATTTGGGCTTGATCGATTGTTTTTTTCAACATTTAATCACTAAGTCGGAGTCAGGCTTTCCTTCGTGGATTGTACTGCAATCGCGCAGCCAAGTTCACTGTCAGCGCACTCAAATGTTTCTTTTCTTCACCTGAAGCCTGAAAAACAAAAACACACACGTCATCACTCAGACTGAGCCTTCACTCCATTTCTTTATTTCAACACACAGAGCAGAAAACATCTTCAGTACAGGCAGGTTTCCCCCCACCCCCACCCCAGCAGCAGTCTCTCCCACACAGTCATACGATTTTTCATTTAAAAAAAACAAACAAACAAAAAAACCCCCACTGATGATCTGTCGAGTGCAAATCCAACACACCTGTTAGTGAAGGACAGAAACCTGCAGAGTTTATTTCTACAGCTGAGCTTTCTGCTGACCTCGGGCCTCACATCATTAAACACACACACAACTCTAGGAATATAAATACGTGCGCACACAGGCTTAAAGCTAAAAGCACATGCACATTTACCCGTCGCGGACACGTGAACACACACACTCTTTCTTTTTTTTTTTTCCCTAACAGATCATGAACCCTTCAGCTGTGTGTCTTTTATACAGTATGTTGTTAGCGATGTTGGTGGAACCTTACTGTAATGAAAACAAATTCCTAGCCTGGTTCCAGACCTCTGAATTGCTGCGTACATCTCCCATATTTGTTTAGCGATAGAAAAAAGGTCTGGCATAGAGCGCTGCAGGGATGACGTATTTTTGTAGGCCAACCCGCAAGTTAGCGTCGCTCCGGTTCCCTCGACTAAAAGCCAATGGGATTTTTTCCATGGGGTTTTGGATTATTGCAGAAAATAAGCTCCGTGGCAAAACAAAAGGTCATGATACTTGCACGTTTTTGTTCAGCAAGATAATCTTCGCTAACAAACACCACTTTTAGGATTTTCAAAGCGTAAATGGAATCGCTAGAAGTAAAAAGCTAACGTTAGGCTATAAAGGAACTCCACCACGGTCGTATTACTTCAACGTCACCACCGCTAAGCTTCACTTAGATAGATATAGAGTATAAACACAACTAGTGAGTAGATGACTTTCCCTGTTCGGCATGAAGACGTTTAATGTCCGCAACAACCTCTGTAGTCTCAGTTAGCCACTTGTTAGCAACCGCCTTTTTTAAGACACGTAAAAGTTTCAAAAGTCACGAGTGGGTGTATCTACTGACTTATTTTATGTCATAGAACAAAACGTTGAAATCTCTTGTGTTAACCACAGACCTTATCTCAGGCATCTGACCAAAAACCCATTCAAAAAACCCTATTGACTTGCAGACGAGGGAACCGGAAGTGTAAAAAGCTGTCTTTCTGGTTGGATAAACAGTTGACCAATCAGACCTTAGTAGGCGGGATTAAGAGTGGGGACATCACATACATCTAGCAAGCTAGCAACAGTGATGAAAAATAGTGACTGAAAAATTGTGACAAGGTGGTTAAGTGTGTGGTCGAAATACTGTATGACACCAGAGTTTAGGTTAACAAAAATCATTGACAAAATCATTCTTCGGTCAACATTTCGAAACACGAAAAGTCAAAACTAGTCGAAACGGACTTGAAGCACGAGACAGGATGCGTCAAATTTTTTCAAATATTTACTTTCTTGAACCTGAACCAAAGTGGTCTAGCACCCTAAACCTATGGGTACGCAAGACACAAACCGCAGTCTCTGGTGTCAAACCCTTTAACCTTTTGTATGTCCAACCTCTTCCCTGTGTGAAATAAGGATGTCATGCTTCCTGGAATTGGAAGAGAGATTGACATATAAAATAATCCAGCGGCAATTATGTTTGTTCCAATACGTATTTGGCCAAAAAAACAAACAAACAAACTAATTAGTATGAAATGCAGCGAAATGCTCACCACCTGACATTATCTATGCTATCTGAACCCTGGATGGCACTGGGGGTGCTCTACAGCACACACATACAGACACGCTGCTCTGATTAAACAAGCTGCTGACTGGTGGTGAGTATGAAGTGCTTTACGGACTTCTGTTTCGAGTGTGAAAGCACTCGCCAGCAACGAGGTGTGAGCTTTGCTCTCCGCTTGCACGCTCCCTGACAACCACTGACCTCAGAAACCAACAGTCATTTCATTTTGGAGAGACGGTGGAATGAATCCACATAAATCATTCATGCAAGAGAGCCAGACAACAAGCACTCATTTACATTTCACAGTGTGTGTTTGTGTAAATGAGGCCAAATCTCAACATTTTACATTTATTCTCATTAAACCCAAACAGGTCAATGCGTGTAAACAGCGAACTGGGTGAAATCAATATGCAAACAGACACTTAAAGCGCTTACACATATGGAAAGAGACTTAGATTCCCTGTTCGATATTACTGATCCTAGTTGGCCTTGTGATGCCAAAGGTGTGGGGTAATCAGGGTTATAGCTGCACATTGGGCGAGAGAGGACTAGAAGAAAAGAGGAGAGAGAGAGAGAGAGAGAGAGAGAGAGACAGAAGGATGGAAGGAAGGAAGAGGTCCTTTCGTTCCTCTAGCCCTGGTGCTTGTTGTTATTCTGGCTCATTGTTCAAGACCTTCAGTCTTTTAGTTTGAACTCTTGATACTGTGGTTGCTTTAAGATTTGTAGTTCTAGCTGTGGGCCAGAATCTGGTAAAATGTTAAACTGACTGCATTTATATAGCGCTGTTATCCAAAGCAATTTACAATTTGCCTCTCATTCACGCACACTTACGCACCGATGGCAGCGAGCTATGGTTCTGGCAAACCATTGGGAGCAATTTGGGGTTCATTTGGGGTTTGATTGAACCGCCAACCCTGTGATCAGTGGACAACCCGCTCTACCTCCTGAGTAACAGCCGCCCCACCCATTTGGTGGTTCCAGCTCTAGACCTTCTACTGTACTTGCCTCGTAGCAGTTCTAGTTGTAGGACCTCTAGTCATCCAAGTCCAGGTTGTTTAGTCTTTCTAGCCCCTGTGGTTGTTTTAGGCCTTGTCATTGGTCCAGCCCTAGGCTTTGTAGTAGTTCAAGGCCTATAAGTTGGTCCAACCCTAGACCTTGTAGTTGTCCTCATTCGAAGCATTCCAGTTCGAGCTCTGTGCCCTCTAGTCAGCTTGGCTCTAGATCCTGTAGTCGCTCTGGATCTAGACCTTGAATTACTATGACCTCAGCTATGTCAGTGTTCTAGCCCTAAGCTTTGTCATTGGTCCAGCCCTAGGCTTTGTAGTAGTTCAAGGCCTCTAAGTTGGTCCAACCCGAGACCTTGTAGTTGTCCTCAGTCGAAGCATTCCAGTTCGAGCTCTGTGCCCTCTAGTCAGCCTGGCTCTAGATCCTGTAGTCACTCTGGCTCTAGACCTTGGATTGCTATGACCTCAGCTATGTCAGTGTTCTAGCTCTAGGCTTTGTAGTTGTTGTAGCTATTGGCCCTCTAGTCATTCTAGTTCTAGACCTTGTAGTTCTGCTACACTGACCCTTTTCCACTAGACTCAGCAGGTTTGTGGCAGTGTTCAGTTAGAGGCAGATTGGTGGACCATCAGACTGAGCTGCACACTAGCTGACCTTCCACCTCTGGAAATGGTTTCCAGCTGAAAGACATTTTCCTACCAACATGGAACCAATTTGTGTTTCTTCCTGCTCAGTTTGCGCAGCCAAAACATCTGCTACAGAAACTCAGCCTCAAATGTGGGAACAAATCTGGCATGAATAAAATAGCATACACTTGCACATAAGTATTCTGCATTTTAAAAATATATATTTTATCACAATTATTAGTTCCCCTTAAAAGAAACAAAGAATAATAATTTCAAAAATGATAGTAAACAAAAACCAGGAAAAGCAAAACGATAGCAGAGGAAAGGAGACAAGATTAACAGAAAACTGTAGACTGAAGGAGAAAGGGGGAATTAGTGGCTTTTGAAAAAAACAAAAAAAAAACAGCACATCACCCCTCCTCCCTCCCCTCACTGATATTTCTTCCTGATCTTCCCTTTCATCCTGCAGCTTTTAGCTGCTGTGTTTTATTTCTCGACTCTCAGGGTTTTCAGGAAGTGAGAATCTGTGATCAAAGACCAATAGGATTGCTCTGACACCGTTTTCACTTCACGCTGCAGATTTTATCCCTGATATTATCCCCCTGTGAGCACACCAAGTCTGCCTCTGAATACTGTTCCTCTGTCTGTGATCACATTACACCCCGGCTAATCGGCCAGCTTGTATTGATTATGCATGATTACCAGCCTTCACGCAGATATTGTTCAAGTTGTTTTTCCGTCACTTTCGCTGTGTTGAAACCGTTAAAACGAGAAGAGTAAAAGCTACAGTGACCCACTAGCTGAGGCTAGCTGATTAGCTTTAGGTTATATGCAGGGCTGCCGACTCTCCCACGCCCACGCTATTGAGACTTTTCACACGCTCTCATGCCACACATCCATTTTCTCAGACACAGCTAGGCCGCTGTAAACTGCTAGAATTTGCTGACGCTAGCTGGGTAGCTTTAGGTGTGCGCATGGTAATAGTTGAGGCGTTGAGACGAGAGCCTACCTTAACTCTATTTAGACTAGTTAGCATGGAGCAGAGGCTAGTTGGTTATCTTTAACTGTGTTCATGGGTATCAGATGTTGATGCTAGCTGCTCAGTACAGTTGCGCAACTGTATTGAGTGTTAGCAGAGGCCGCTAGCCAGTTAGCTTTTAAACAGTGACCAGACGTCCCGGTTTTCCAGGCATTGTTCCGGTTTCTAGCTGAGTGTCACAAGACGAATATCTGTACTAAAATGTCCCGGTTTACACCACAATTAAAATAGCAGTTATAATGTTATACCAGTTTTCAGCCCTTACATAGACATTTATTTATTACCCAACCCACAATGCACCTCACGTCTGAATTCAACACTGATTCGTCTGTATGTGTGTCAATCAATCAGCTATGAGTCAGAGGCTATGACGCTCGCGGCTCTTTCGCGTGCTAACGGTTAGCTGTCATGCCGAAGAGAAAGTCAGCCTTATCTCCGGGAGGCTTACTCCTTCCTTCATAAAGTACCCGCCTATGGGAGTGCTGCGTTTGTGGTTTTCCATGGTGTTGACAGGTGTGCTCGGTAGGTGTGCAGCGTCCCGGTTTGGGGGTTTGAAAATATGGTCACCTTTGAAAATTGGTAGCTGGTTAACCTTAACTGGATGAGTTAGCAGAGGTTGAGGCTAGTCATTTAGCTTTGGCTTCATTCCAACTGGCCTGTGGTTGACTTTAACTGTGTTCAGACCATTAACAGAAGCAGAGGCCTGCTGGTTAGCTTTTGCTGTATTCAAACTAGGCTAACCAGCAAACATTAACCGAGGCTAACCACTTAGCTCATCTCCCGAGGCTCGTGAGGCTCATTTTGTGTCTGATACCGTTCATACTGTATGAGCCTGGACCTTAAATGATCAGTTTGGACCTAAGCACTGTAATGATGATGTAATAATTACATTTAAATTTGACATGACTTTTTTTTTTGCAACATTGCTACAAATCATGAACTCATTAATAATTCATCTGATGGTTAATATTTAAAGTGATAGATGCAGTGGAAGTGGACAGAATGTGGACCTGAGGTATCACTACACAATGTGTGTGTGTGTGTGTGTGTGTGTTTTCCAGTGACATGTATGACAGCTATTCCCCTTTCGCTTCGACACAAAGCTACTTTAAAATTGTCATTCAGGAATTTGTGTGCGTGCGTGTTATGACAGCTACTCCCTCCTCTTTGACAGTAAGCTACCTTGTTATTGTCATTCACTGATTGTGTGTGTGTGTGTGTGTGTGTGTGTGTGTGTGTCTGTAGCCTATAATTGGCCTGCTGTTGACCGGTTGGTAATTGTGTTTGACAGCAGTAAAGGTCTCTGTTAACAACGTGCAGACGGAACGCTTATTGGGGTTTTAACCTGCAAACACAAACACACACACACACACACACACACACACACACACACACAGTGAATATGATCCTATTTGTCTCAGGGGATGGAGTGTCACTGTTGTCTCTCAAAGCGTTTTGACAAGGACCAAATGGAAATCACACATACAGCTCTGTGTGTGTGTGTGTGTGTGTGTGTGTGTGTGTGTGTGCTTGAAACTAATCCCTTTACTTCCTTTCATTCAGCCTTCATGCTTGTGTTCTGACGAAGGAGGAAAAATTCTTAACATGTACAAAGATACCGATCAAAATGTTAAATTACATTCATTCGAAGTTAAAATCGTTTAATCTGGCTGACCTTTCTCAAGAACGTGCAGAAATTCAGCACGATTCGACAAAGATCTTCATTATTGTTGAGCCGAAGCATTCAAACATCTGCTGTCGTTAACGTAAATTTACACATTGAAGAACAAACAGGCTGCGATTGATGGTGGTGATACACACACACACACACACACACACACACACACACACACACTCAAAGTAATTAGCAGGAAACACAGCAGGCTGAATGAGACTCGACTAATTAAGACCAATTGGTGTTAATATCAGTGGGTGAAGTGTGTGTGTGTGTGTGTGTTCACGTTAAGAGAAAGGGATTTTCACTGAGTGTGTGTGGACAGGACGTTGTGTAACAGAGCCGATCAACCAGTCAGAGGTTGTGGGCCAGATTAAGAACGGGGACATCGTATTTCTAGTCCGGAGACAGAAAAATTGCAACACACACACACACACACACACACACAAAAATGACATGACAAATGTTAACTGCTCCCAGCAATCACCGGATGGATGGACGGACGCATATGTCAGTCACTGCTGATTGGTTAATGTGTGTGTGTGTGTGTGTGTGTGTGTGTGTTTGCTGAGCTCAGCTGGGAGATTGTCAAAGGGATTATGGGAGTTATAGCTCAATGAGATGCGAAGGGTGGACGACAGGTGAGACTTGTTAACGAAGGCTTAACGCTAAACACGCGCGCACTGGCGTTGTCCAGCTGGTGTCAGACCTCACTGCAGATGGGACCTTACAAACTGTGTGTGTGTGTGTGTGCGTGTGCGTGTGCATGTATATAATTGGGATGCTGGCTAGTTGGCGAGTGTATCTGACAGCAGGGATGTGGTTTAGCACAGTTGACCCAACTCGGCAGTCACCTCTGAGAATGTACATCGTGTTGTTGTTGTTGTTGTTTGCAGTAGAATTTTGCCCCCGAAAATCGATAAATCTTCCATCGCAATGGATGCCATTTTGCGTCGATAAAATCAACTGGAATATTGTTATGGAGGAAATAACCAGACGGGGATGTTTTTCTTTTGGTTGTTGCAGTGAGTTACATACCTGACAAATGAAGGCTCTTCATATCATATTGACGCTAAAATTCCTATAAAACATGTAACATTGCCATTGAGTGTCATCATACCGCCCATCCTTACTGGCTTATTAAACTCAACTACATGACTCACATACACTTAACAGCTTTTTTCCGGGGGGGGTAATAATTTGCTAGCTTAAATCATTAAACTTGCAATAGATTGTTTCATTATAATCACATGAAATACATTATCAAAGACATGGAATAGACCCCTTTCAGTGCGGGACGTCGTGATTACGTCACAGCGTTAGCTGGAGGGCAAAAACACGAATCACCTCAGAGTAGCAGGCTACATAACCTCCCGAAAAAATACATCATCGTGCTGCGTCGCTGGGTGCCAGAATCGAAGGAGTAATGGCTCCAAATTGAAATTCTATCACATGCGAGCTGCCGCTGCCACAGTCAAAAAAAAAAGAAAGATAATTATGGATAATATTGGACTGAGGCCATCGACTAAAATGCTCGTGTCTGTGGCTCACACTTTGTGTCACGTAAGGTTAATTAAAGTCTTGTCTGTTGTATGTAGATATGGATAACGTTACCGTGTCTAAAGGTTTGTCACGCCCACCTCATCAGAAATCGGGGAACTCTGAGGAATAGGTGATTTCTCTCGTTACGCTAACTCTGTTAGCGCATTAGCTAACGTTGTTAGCTAGCCGTGCGGCCAGAGACTAAAAACTCCTCTGTTAAATCTTTTGCGTTTCAAGTCTTGTAGGCCTACATCACCATTCAGGACGTAGTGCCTTCCTGTTTCCTCCTCTCCGTCAAGATGATCCTCTGCTGCTGGCAGAGTTTAAACACACACACACACACACACACACACACACTCACATTTTTTTGGATGCCGCCCCAGACTCTTAATGCAGTCTGCTTTTCAGAGACTAACCCATGCTGTCAGCCACTGTGAGAGTGTGTGCGCTCCGATGGTCTTGGCCGTTGTCCACCTCGCTGTCACTGACTCTTATCTTATCAGTTAAACTCCTGGATGGCTCTATATCTTTCTACCTCTCCACCTCTATTATATATATATATTAAAAAAAACTGGGCTTCAGAGTTCCCCAACCAGTGTGGGGTCACACCACATTCCTGACTAGGAGAGTGTCTGCTGTACAGATCTTCACAGGGCCACCCAGTAGCAAATAAAGGGCGGGGTTTATATCATGTTTTACGGTCTTGTGGTCACACCGATGGTCTCCAGCTACCATGCGAGGTGCTGGTTTGACCATCAGGAGCAATTTCAGGTTTGGCGCGTTGCCCAAGGACACTTGGAACCGCCACCCCTGTGATCAGTGGTCGACCCGGTCTGCCTCCTGAGCCACAGTAACGGAGATCAGACCCCGGACCGGAGTCACACCGGTTCTAATGAACCCCAGGACCTATCTCATGGGCCAGGTCTGACTGTGCCTCATCGGGTCTGGTCCCTTTCCCTGAAAAGTAATTCATGCACGTTACGTCTGGGTGGGTTTTCCGTGGGTTCATTTCAGGTTTGGAATGTGTTAAAATGTCTCCGGTTTGCTGAATTTAAGAACTTAAATGATTTTCACGACAGCATTTCAGCTGTTTTGTACCCCGTTTCTTGTGAAATCTTGGTAATGCTTAATTTTAACGGGTCCTTCGTTATCATTAAGGAATTTCCTTAATGATTCTGAAACAATGGACCAGTAAAATAACGTGATTGTGTTCAAAAAATATGGAGGTGAGGGGCAGCATCGTGTTCCAGGTGAAATATGAAGAAAGGCAGTGAAAAGAGAGAGGAAGCAGAGACAGAGAGTGATAGCATCAAACTGCAGGACAACAAGGACAAGGACACATTGATGAACTGACTGACTCTGTGTGTGTGTGTGTGTGTGTGACTGGTGGGAGTGAGTACAGATAGAGCTGTCAAGATGGTGATTTACTGATAGAGATGGGGGGGGCTGCTGAAGGGGAATCAATAATAAGAAGGAAACCGTGAAGGAAAAGAAAGAGAGCAAAGGAAGGACGGGCAGGGAAGGAGGATGGTAAGGAAAGAAAGAAGGATAAATAAAGAATAAAGAAGGAGAAGTGAGGGGAGGAGGGGAAGGTATCCTCAAGTTTACGGTGTTGTGACGATTTCACAGATGCTGATCCAATTCTTGACTGCTTTATCTGCAGCTGAGGACGCTGAGGTCACATCCCGCCCCCTGTATTGCCTCTGGAAACAACCAGGGGTGGTTTATATGCGGTTAACCCTCCGAAATGGATCTAATGCAAACGGCTTGCACGATCCTGTTCTAATCGATCTGAAATGAAAAAAAAAACGTAAGCACTAGAGCAGTCATTCTTTTTGCAGCAGAAAGCTAATGCTTCTGTGATGACGTTGTTACGTTACATTGCGTTACATGTGGTGATAATCGTGGCGGGTCTCCCGCGGCCATGCTCCTGTTCAAATTATCAAATCAATCAAATTAACAGCTATAGCATCCACTCTTTTTTCGTGATGACGTAATTTTACGTTACATGCAGTGAAAAGCATGGCGGATCTCCCACGGACCCTTCCCCCCACCACCACAATGGCCACGTCATGGTTTGCATGATCCTGTTCAAATCGATCTAAAATTAAAAAAAAAAACATAAGCACTAGAGCAGTCACTCTTTTTGCAGCAGAAAGCTAACGCTTCTGCCATGAGCGTCATCACATTGCACACTTGTGAAGATGTCGTTTCGTTCTGTTCCGTTCCGTTCCATTCCGTTCCATGTATTTTCTCTCTGAGAGTTTATTTCTGAACTTTAAACAGTTACCTCTCTCTTTTATTTTCTGTTTAACTTTATCTTTTTGAGTTTTCACTCTGGCCTATCTTCCACATGCCGCGAGGTCTATAATTTCTAGTAAATTTAAAACGATTTAATCTGGCGCTAATTATAGGGACTCGTGAGATTAGTTTTTGTCTAATAAACTGTGTAGAGTCTATAAGCACTTGCTGACTTCATGAGCACCTAATCAAATAGATGAAATATGAAAAATCCCCAAAATTTGAAGAAACTAAAGCATTTTAGCACAGAGGGAGTTGTTAGGAGGACTTTGACTCATGAGCTCAGTAGTTTTAGACTCCTGCCCACGGCCCTGTTGCTTATCGATGCTGGTTCTGTTTTTGCCCCATTATTTGAGTAAGAAATAAAACAAAGCTATGCTGAAGGGGGAAAAAAACCCCAGCCATTAGTGATGAATTGCTTTTATGCTGAGTGTTCTCCATTTGTTTTCCCGTCCCAGTCGGGAATAGAGCCAGAGAGAGTTATTTAGTTTTTTTTATACCTGATGCGTGCCTGATCAGAGTTTTCCTGCAGGAGAAACCGAAGCTGCGAGGCTCTTAAAAGAGGAACGTCAGTTTAAAAAAAAAGAAAAGAAAAAGAAAAAGAAAAAAAGAACATCTGCTGTGCTTCAAAGTCGACTCCGTGCCGTAATGACGTGACTTCAGGTTGTTCTGAGCCTCTGTTCAGTCTTTCCAAGAAACACACAGACACTGAACGGCGGCTTTGATCGGACAAACTGCCTCTCTGATCGGGATGAAAGCCTTTTTCTTTCTTTCTTTAGCAGCCGGCATCAAAACAGGAGAGGAGAGACACCTCTGCCGTTGTCAGAGCCTTTCGCAAGATTAAACAAAATGTTTAAAAAAAAAAGAAAAAAAGACAGAGAGAGAACACAACAAGTTGATGTAGCTGTGGATGAGACGACAAGTTATCCTGCTGAGCAGAGCACTACAGGCCGGGGCGGGGGGGTTAAACACCGCCGTGTCTGACAAAACTCACGACAAATATGAATAAATACATCAGCCGAAACATGAATAAATGAATAAACAGATAAAAGCACGAGAGACAAACGTAACCTGCTGCTGAACCCCCCCCCTTGTAAAAACTGTTTGATTGTATGAGTGTGAAATGTTGTTCATGTTGGAAAAGAACGTTTAGTGGATTGCTAACGGTTTTTATCCAGCCGCCGCTAGCATCTGAATCCATGCTACATGCATGGTGACATCGCTTCTGGTTGACCTGCATCATATGCTTTCCCCTCATTGGTCACGGAGAGTTGGGGCTGATGTCTGATTGGTTAATCCTGTGGGATGAATTGGCATGCCCCCCCCTCCAATTTGTGGTCATTTAGACAGGCAGGACACATGTTAAGGTCCTTATCATCTCAATTAATATTATGCCAGTGGTACGTATTCACATGCAAATGTGCAATTAATCAGTTTGCTGACACAGAACGAATATATGACCCAGTTGTGAAGATTTGATCTCACGTTGTGCGATGTTTCTTTACCTCCCGACTTTTGTAATTTATTTTGTTTTGATTTATTGCATCTTGTATTGAATACAAGTCACGCCCCCTCCTGGGAACCCTGTTGTATTTCATCCCTGTTATGAGCCACACAGCTGTGTGGTTGCCGTTCTGTTGTCAGTTCGCATTAATAAATGATTGACTCTATTGGTGATCTCATGTTTCTGTGCTTCCATGTAACTCCTCCTCATCTCTCCTCCTCCTCCAGCCTCAGACGCCTCCTCATCTTCCTCCTCCTCCTCCTCCTCGCCTAGTCTCGGAGGTTTCGTGGACTTCACTTTCACCCAGGAGCCGCAGAACACGGTGACGGTGCGAGGGGGCGTGCTGCAGCTCGACTGTCAGGCGGAGTCCGACGCAGTGGCGGGGCCTCCCACCATCACATGGCGCAAGGACGGCGTGCTGCTGAGCGCAGTGGTGGATGAGCGGCGGCAGCAGCTGGCTAACGGCTCGCTGCTGGTGCAGAATGTCGTGCACTCACGGCACCACCGGCCCGACGAGGGCGAATACCAGTGCCTCGCCACACTGGACGGACTGGGGAGCGTTGTTAGCCGGACCGCCAGGGTCACTGTAGCCGGTAAGAGACTGCTCTATTCTATTCTAACACACAAATTATGTTTTGCTAACAGCACATACAGTAATTGGTTCACTGATTTAGTGTTTTATTGCTGCTCTGAACGCTCTGTTTCAGTTTTTTCAACCGCCATGTCTATCTGATGTCAGACAGGCACGGGTGTCCTTATATGGTACAGGCCAGATGTTTATGTTTATGTCAACGTTGCTCAGTAACGTCAGGCTGAACTGAGGGGCTGCAAGAAGGGCCAGTAGAAGATAAATCAGGACTTTTTGAACTGTGAAGCCTGCAAAGCTGCTCTAGTGGAGTCACAAAATGAAATTATAGAGCAGGAAATGAGCAGAATAGGTCCCCATTTAAACTGCCCACATGACTAAAACCACTGTCAAAGGTGGTGGTGCTGTGGTGTCCCACAGGGCTCGACTTTAGGTACCTACTCTTTTCTGGGTTTAAACAGTTTGCTTCCAGGGAAATATAGGAGATTCCCTCATTCAGATGAATGTTTCCATAACACCTTGACCTGTCCTTGACAGGCAACTCTCTCTCTCACACACACACACACACACACACACACACACACACTTTTAGACTTAATATTACTCAGCTTCCTCCGTTCATTTTACTGTTCATATTTATTTAATAGAACCAAAGTAGTTCACCTGTAATGTAATTTAGTAAGTGGAGTGTGGCTTCAGATCAATACGCTTTATGGAAGACATTAGTGGGCAGAGTGGCGCAGAGGCTTAAGTGCATCACCGTCACCCACAGTGTGCACCGCCTGCACTGTAAGACAATGCGCTGTGTGACAGCATCAGTTTTTCCTTTTCACTCATTCAGCAGTTACATTCAAGCTCAACATGAACATCAAGAGTCTCTCTCAGCTCTACATATACTCTGTGTCGTCGGAGCACAGTTGAACTGTCGCACGTACGCCAGCATTTATAACCCTTTGAAAATGGGCCGCTGTTTGCATGACGGTGTTTAAATCGATCTAGCTAGAGCTAGAGCATTCATTATTAGCAGGTTGATAGGAAAGTCAGAGAGAGAGAGAGAAACTGGAAAAAAAAGACATAGTTCAAATAACTTATGGAGTGTTAAATATTTTGTTCATGTTTCCACATGTAGAAATCTTTTGGATCAACGTGTTTTTGTGTGTTTCATTTCACAGAATTTGATGAGAAAAACATTATTCATGACACAATCTCAACACTTTTTATCAATTATTATGGTACATTGGCATGCATGATCTTTTTGCTTAGGCTGTACAGATTCTTAGAGGTATGAAGCATTTGAAGATATTCCAAAGAAATGACAATCACAATAAGCTAAAATTCCAATATAGGCACCATTTCTATTGCAGAGTTCAAAGGGTTAATAACATACAATGTATCATTTTTCACAAGTAAAAGTCGACCCAAGTAGTGCCCCCCCCCCCTCAACGCAGCCTGAAATGCTGCCGGAAGGTGTCCTTACTATTCTTTGACATTTCAGGGATTTTCTTTAGCTCCTCACATCTGTCATTGGACTTAAAAAAAGAAAAGAAAGAAAGAGTAGCCTTTCCGGTCCCAAATCGTGCTGCCGCGAGAACCCGTCACTGCTGTGTTTTCCCGCATCTGGTTTGCAGTCTCCATGGTAACACCAAATGTTTAATTTGACTGATCTGAAATAAAATCATCCCAGCGGCTAATTAAGTATTAGTTACAGCTCTGGAAAAGTGTTTTGGAAATATTTTCAGGGATCATTTCTGCCCTATCGGTCAGATTGTATTTGGGCTTTTTTTTTTTTTTTAATTACTGACTGGTCCAAATTTCACGTGTTTAAAACGTCAAACGCCTATGATCCATGTGTCCTGACTGGCGGAGGTTTTGCTCGGACAGAAAAGCTGCGGGACCGGACTTAAAAAAACCCAAAATGTGAGGTCAGAGAGTTTGCCACCGACTCGCTCAAGCGACTTCTGTTCAGTTGGCTGATGGGAAGGGAAATTATAGCCTAAACTAAAGTGCTGATCACTTCAGAGACTCTGTTTACAAGGTTCTGCATAACACACACACACAAGGATCACAGTGGCGGCTGGAGACTCCAAAAGATTGGACGGGAGGAGAACCAACCCAGTGTGACGAGCTGGCGGTTGAGCGATAGATAGCAGTGTGTTAGAAGAGAAATTATATTAATGCAAAGTGAGAACTACTTTTAAACACACAGATTTGGTTTCAAACAATACCTCTTTTTTTTTATTTAGATTTTGATCTCCGTCTCGTCTCCCCAAAAAACAGAGGAGGAGCCAACCTCCTCTGCCACTGCGGACCAGCCTCCTCTTGGTGTGTGTCGCCTCTTTAGCTCGCCCAGCTCTTTGTGTTTGGAGTGTTTTGGTCTCTGGAGTGACTCGCAGGTTCTCCCACTCAGTTAGAGCGTTTACAGAGGCAGGTGCAGCTCACAGGGAGGCGAGAATGTGTGTGTGTATGTGTGTGTGTGTGTGTGTGTGTGTGAGAGAGACCTGTCTGTGGTTTTGCGGTTTACTACTTCCACCATCTCATAACTCTTTGAACCCCTGGTTGTAGTCTAGGCAGTCGAGTCGGAGACAAGTCCGAATCGTGGCGAGTATTGAGAAGACCGAGACCAAAAGAAAGCGCGCCCATTCGATATTCTTCGATATATATATATGGTGTCTCTGCTCCAGACCAGATGTTTATGTTTATGTCAACGTTGCTCAGTAACGTTAGGTTTACAGTTTGCCTTTGGGAATTCTTCCAAAGACTTCCGGGACTTGGCCGGCCAATCAGAAGAAAGTGGGCTTTTACGGAGGGGAAGGGGGCCTTAAAGAGACAGGAGCTCAAATGGTTTGTTTCAGACAGAGGGTGAACTGAGGGGGCTGCATGAAGGGCCAGTAGAAGATAAATCAGGACTTTCTTGAATGGTGAATCGAGCTACTCTAGTAGAGTCACAAAATGAAAATATAGAGCTGGAAATGAGCACAATAGGTCCCCTTTAAGAAATACAAGTTGAGAAGTTTTATATGTAAATGTGCCTAAATGTTGCATCATTGTTTAAAATTATAGAAGAATTACATATATTTGAGAAGCAAAACTTTCTTGCACAAACGTATATGTATTCCCATACATTTGTGCATAAAACTACTAATTACTGGTTGTTACATGGCAAAGCCAGACCATTATAGGAAAAAGAAAGCACTACGCGCACTTGTAAATAGCAGAGCAGTTACGTAATATTAAAAGGCTTTTGTATCTCCATGGGGAATTGAAGGCTGACTGACATTAGAGCATGCAAACAAAGAAACGAAAACCAAAAAGATTGGACTGAGCCTGAATCAAAACACTCACCAAACCCAAAACCACCACGAGATAATGGACAGAAGGCGTTGGTGCTCAGTTTCTTCCTGGCGTTCCAACTGTATTTTACGAAGGGGGGATTATATGTAATGAAAGCTGGACCTTTTTTTTTTTTTTTTGGCATTGTTGTGGTCCATTTGGTAGGCGAGGCGAGGTAAGTTCGACATGGCCTCCTCTCTCCGAGTACTAAAAAGGGCCCGGACATGTTGGTTCGTCCAAAAGTACTGTTTGTACTGGTCGATGCGGACCCAGTAGTAAAAAAAAAAAAAAAAAACTTGGGAGCTTGTCTTTGAGGTACACAAACACATAACATTTCACCCAGATCCCAGTGTTACATCAAAATATGAATGAAGTTCTGCCTACATGTCATTCACAGACATAAACACACACACACAGAGACAGGCGACACACAACACATTACATTACAAGGCAAAATGCTAATTAACAGCAGAGGCTTAAAAATTCAATTAGTAGTCTGACTCGTGTGTGTGTGTGTGTGTGTGTGTGTGTGTGTGTGTTCAGAGATGACTGTAAACTGGGAATTAATTTGAAAACACTGAACACTCGGAGAGAGAGAGTGAGGAAGAATGAAGCGAGAGACAATAAAGAGGAACAGAGAGAGAGAGACCACAGCAGAAGGATGAGAGAAAGAGAGGGGGGGGGGGTGAAGCAAAGAAAACACAGACTGAACGCTCAGTACAAAGGAGTGCGACGATTGAGACAGTAAAGAAGAGGTAAATAGAAAGAGAGAGCATAGCGGGATGAAGAGAGGGAGACCGGCGGAGAGTATTTGATTTGAATTGAGCATGCTTTTATTTATCTACAGTTCAACACCGACACTTCTGTAACGTTCATTGACCATAAAACCAAAAACCATTTCATTTATTTTCAATCATCCATTCACACACACACACACACACACACAACGAGCATTTCCTTGGGTTCATGGAGGTGCGGACTCCGCCAGAGGTTCCACCTGGCAAGGCACGGGGACCGCCGTCATCTTCTGAATCATGCAGGTCTGGTCTTTTTTTTTTTTAGGTATATAAGTAGTTCCTCCACCTTGTATGATCCATCAATGGCGAAAGTGTAGAATGACCATATTTTCAACCCCCCACCCCCCAAAGCGGGACCCTGAAATCATTACCGATCATTATTTCAGCGCTAAACACACCTACCGAGCACACCTGTCAACACCGTGGACGCCGTGAGCGCGGCATTTTCTTTACCGGGTACTTTACGAAGGAAGGAGTAAGCCTCCTGGTAGCTCAGCTAACAGTTAGCATACTGACCAGTTCTGTCATGGCCTATGACGCTTGACTCATAGCACACACACACACACACACACACACACAGACAAATCAGTGTTGAGTTCAGACGCGTGGTGCCTTTTTTTGTTGTTGCTGTTTCTACTTAACAAGTGGGGCAGAACGTGATAAACGTCTGCGGTAAGTGCTGGAAGCAAGTATAATATTATAGTTATTATTCTAGTTGTGGTGAGAACCGGGAAAGTTTGAGTGTTTTACAGATATTTGTCGGAACTCGGGACACCCAGCTTGAAACCGGGACAATCCCGGACAAACCGTGACGTCTGGTCGGCGTACGAAAGCGCCCAGAGGGTCCTTGCTGTCCATGCTAGCTAAAAGTCTCTGATGCGACAGTGATGGTCAATGTGTCGAACTGTCTCTTGACACCCTGAATAGAATAGAGGTCCAAACATCTGCTGTGGAAAAGGCCGATTTTTCAGTGACGTTATGCCTCTGCTAGCAATGTTAGCCGACGTTACTGGTTCTGGGAGGGATTCATCTGTCTGAATTCATCAGTCCTACTGAAAATTTAAAATTTAAAAACGTTTAAAGAAATGTAAGCTAATGTAACGTAAACGCTACTACTTAACGTTACTTTCAGTGGTGTTTATAGGCTATCAATGGGAACAAGTGCAGGATTGATGTAGGCTGCTGAATCTTTCTCTAGATGTTCACTAAAGGAATATTTCTGTATTAATATTATCGAATGCTTCCGCTGCTCATCTCAAGCTACGGTGTCTTAACCTCAGTGCTGTTTCCCAGCCACCCCAAAGCACAAACTACCATTATTAAACTCACGGGTGGAGACCGAACCGCGCTCAGTCCGGCCGTCCCCAATTAGCAGTCGCCTCTCTGAGGAATTGGACAAATCCCAATTAGCGGTGGCGAGGAGGAGCGGGGTTCGAACGCACGCAAGCAGATAATGATCGTTCCCAAGGCGAAGATTCAGAGCAGCCCCCCCCCTCCCCCAAATCCCTCTGCTGCCCTTGCCTGTTCACTGTGATTTGCATGTTATTATCCATCCAAGTTATGTTGGTCCATTTGTCTAATGACGGGGAGACAACAGCCACCGTCGCCATTGAAATTGAAGACATAGTGGGGGTTTTTTTTGGGGGGGGGTGGTGGTTGCATGTGATGGTTAGTGGTTAAGACAGGAAGTTGAAGTGAAGGCATGTTGAGTTCAGGGTGGCAGTTTCTTCTTCTCACCCCTGTCCTTCCTAATCCCTCCGGTCCTCTCCTCCTCCTCCTCTTCCTCCCCTCTTGACGGTTTGACCCATTTCTCTTCCTCTCTTGACTCCCCTTCATCTTCGATTTTTCTTTTTGTTTTGTTTTTTTTTCATTCCGTGTGATCAGGAGCACAGTAAACTCCCCGCTCCTGCACGTTGGATCCACGAGTGCCACTCACTCCCTTTTATCAAAAGCAATTCGTGTTGTCAGATCAGCTCCAGTGAAAGAGATGAACGTGGTGCCGCCGATTCATAAAATATCAAAGAAACAACAAAGGTTTAGGTAGTTTAGTCTGACCTTCAGATTGTAGAAAAACATCAGCCAGTCGGGTGAGATAATCCAGCCTGCTCCCAGGTCAGTTTAGCTTGTTCCTGGAATTTCGAGAAGGGTATCTAAAGGGTATCTCAAAAAGTAGACAGAGTAAGGCAGATGACTGAAGATAAGATGACTTGGTGAAGCTTTTGTAATTGAATGATGAACCTGCTGTGATAATAACAGATAATGCAATTTTTTTAGGATATCGGTTCTTTTAAGGTTATCATAGTTTTTTTTTGTTAACTTTGTTCTGTTTAATGCAATTCTTTTTTGATGACAATCAACTTGCCCCTAATTACAGTCCACAAATATTTTGAATTTTTGTAGCAAATTCACTGTCAGACCAGGCGCAAGCGAGAACACATGCACATAATTCAGCTGCCATGTCTGCAGGACTTGTTATATTCTATTTCATTTCTATTTATTTATTTTTCTTTTAAACTTCATTGTTGGCTTAGACCGTCACATGGCTACCTTGGTTGTAGGTGGAAGTCCTCTGAAGACATGAAAAATGCTGCATCTTAACAGAGCCGGATACAGTTCAGCTATACCACAGGTTGGTTCTGTTGGAGGGAACGTGGTGCTGGGAAAAGCCCCCACGGTTAGGATTCACTAGACTAGTTTCCTGACCTCTCCCGCATGCCAGATTCAAATAGGTCTGCTGTTGTGCCCATTTGGTGACAACGGAGATGGGCTCACGATGCTTCAGGTCAGACAGGATGGCCAGTTTGTATAGTGCTATGCTACAACTGTGTGATTGAAATGAAAATAGTAATGATGTGATGATGCTAAAACAACATTAAATCAGAACTAATTAAGTCACTTTGACGGATGTGACGCTGACACAAGGCTGCCTTGTTGATTTGCCTCTCGGACACATCTGTTTTCTGTACTGTTTAGCATCGAGTCAGATATAGCTGACCTTTCTGGAAAATACAAGATTCACAGTTGTAACTACCACTTGGATGCTGATTTTAATTGTGGTATTTAAAATCCATGAATTGGTAACTATAGTAACGTCCATATGACATCAAAGCTGAACTTTAAAGCACATCTTTCATTACTTAACAGCTTAACAGCTTTTTCCTGAAAGGCATCATGGAAAATTGTTACATTCAAGTTATTGTTGCACAAAGTGATCCTCCTTAATGTATCTATACTGCGTAAGAACTTCATGTATAATCCCATGGGGGACAAAAACCTGTTCACATACCAACATTATAAGGACTCACACTCTTGTGGGGACAGTCTACACAAGCTGAACCATGTTAGGGTTAAGACTTTTTTAGGGTTCACATTGAGCTTAAAACATTTGTTTTAGAAGATTTATGGATTACACATGTAGCAGTTATAGCGAAGCATTAGGGTAAGCCCCCAGAAATGAAATCTAAGTTAATACAGTGTCCTCACAAGTGACAAAAACAAGAGTGTGTGTGTGTGTGTGTGCCACTGCAGGCAGCAATGTGATTCACATAGGAACGGACAGCAGCAGAACTTATATAAGACACACAATCCAAATTCACATCAGCGTTCCCGTCGCCTCCAATCTGTGTGATGTCACAGCGGCTCAAGTCTTCGCCGCCGTGAAGATGCACAAACCCGCATCCAGCGGCGGCTCATCCTACGACTCAAGAGTCAAGCCGAAGCTTCTCTAATGTCACGGAACAGAAAGGGAAAGTCAGCGTTTGCGTCAGAGCTAAAGTTTCCCGGGCTGTTTGCGTTCCGAGTTAAAACAGGGGGAGCAGAAGCTGATTCGAACCAGCATGAAAACAAAATAACACAAACACAAACTGCAAGGAAAATCAGACACGAGCTGCATTTATTTTTCCGTCTCTTCCCGAGATGAAAAAGTCTTCATGAGGATTCATATGTCGACAGAAATGTGACACTCTTGGGAGTTGGAAACTTGTTCGAAACTACACTTTTAAAACATGATCAACAATATCAAAATAAACATCGCTTGTCTGACCAACTTTTTACACCAATCAAACAGCAGTTTTCTTCTCCAAAATATAATTCTAAATGTGTGAAGACGTAAAACTTACTCACAAAACATGCCTTTTCTAGAAATTCAAGAAATTAAATGACTGCGTAAAAGAAAATGAATAACTTTTTGTAGGTTTTTCCCCTGTTCGAACTACTCGTTTTCTGTCATCGCTTCTCTGGTGCTACCAAATAAAGCCATGAAATGCCACCAAAAAGGCAACGTTCCAACATTGGGCCCTTCCTGCGCCCCACACCGTGTTGCAGGGGTGACGTATTTTTGGAGGCCAACCCGGAAGTTAGCATCACCCTGGTTCCCTCGACAAAAACCCAATGGGATTTTTCATTATTGCGGAAAATAAACTGGCAAACAAAAAGTTTATGATACTCACACGTTTTGATCAGCAAGATAATCTTCAATAACGAACGCCACCTTTAGGATTTTTGAAGCGTAAATGGAATCGCCAGAAGTAAAAAAGCTAATATTAAGGCTATAAAGGAACTACACCATGGTTGCATTACTTCAAATGTCACCACCGCTAAGCTTCACTTTTAAGAGAATATAGAAAGATATAGATATATAGACAGATAGATATAGAGTATAAATACAACAAGGCTGTAAAGGCTTGAGTGATGTCCTTCCGTGTTCGGCATGAAGACGTTAATGTAGTTGTCTCATTTAGCCACTTGTTAGCAACCGCCTTTGACACAAAAAGTGTTGTCTACTGACGCATTTCATATTGTAGAACAAAACGTTGAAATCTCTTAAGCTTGTGTTAACGGACTTTATCTCAGGCATCTAACCAAAAACCCATTCAAAAAAAAAAAAAACATTGACTTCAAGACGAGGGAACCGGAAGTGTAAAAATGCTAGATTAACTAGTTTCCAGGTTTTAGGACTCATTCCTGCTACACAAAAACACCCCCAAAAAACAAGGGCAGAGTCAGTGTATGGACTATGGAGCTGGTGTCAGGATGTAGTTAGCCTGGCGTAGCATAAAGACTGGAGGCAAGGATAAAAAGGTAGCCAAGCTCCGTCCAAAGTAAAGAAATGTGCCTACCGACACATCGAATGCTCACCAAAGCCCCTTTCACACATAGTTCCCAGTAAATTGCTGGAATAACCTTTCAGGCGCCGCTAGTGATTTTCGACGACTCTCGTGCCTTTTTCACGCATGCCATGGCAACGCCAGAATAGGGGGGCAAAGGAGCCACTTGAAACCCACAGTGGTAGCAGCTTGGATTATAGCGACATGTTAGCGTCACTGCTGTTGGAGTAAGTCTCTTCTATGTGGTCAGCTGAGACCTGTCTGACTTGAGTCTTGTTTTTTTATTTTGTGACTGTGCCTGGGTGACCAAACTAGTCCCCCCCCACCCCCACCCCCTCCAACATGTCTCGCCACCTGCCAGGAGTTAGTGACTTCCCGGAGTCTTGTTGTCAGCAGAGGGATCGAAAGCTGGTGGCAAAAAATATTCCAAATATTTTGCCATGAAAATATTCTCATTTAATCATTTAAACCTGTTTCAACTCAGCTGTAAATCTTGGAACAACATCAACACAGACAAGAAAGTAAACTTCTTTTTATTGAATTCCTGCAGATTTTAGTTAATCTGCCCAGAGGCCCTGGCAGCCGTGTTAAAAATTAAAATATAACCGCGCATGAGCTTCAGACGATAAAATAACCAGGCTTTCCAGTGTGTGAGAGTGGAGTGAGCCTGGCAGTCGGCAGCGTCATGTGTGTATGTGGCTACAGGCTGTTTGTAGCTGAAGTGAATCCGATCAGACAGGAGACGACGTGTGTCCTAAACACAGCAGGCTGGACGCCACGCTCTCCCCGTCTCTCTCTCTCTCTCTCTCTCTCTCTCTCTCTGTCTGTCCTTCTATCTTCCTGTCTGACTTTCATCCGTCCTCCTGCTGTTCAGAGGACTCTTTCTCGCATATCTGCACCCGCTGTGCCTCACTTTCTCTTCCTGTTCCTTTTTTGTCTCATTGTTTTCCCTCCTCTCGTTGACCTGAAAAGCCTTTACTGTCAGCTCACGTCTTCTCTTCAGCCCTGCTGCTGCTGCTGTGTCTTTGGTTTCTGACGCAGAGCCAGTGTTAGTACTGACAGCAATACTGACAGTAGTACTGACGCAGTATCAACAGCTATATCGATAGCAGTACTAACAGAAGTACCAACAGAGGTGCTGATAGCAGTACTAACAGAAGTACCAACAGAAGTACTGATAGCAGTACTAACAGTAAAACTAACAACAATACTGACAGCAGTACTGACAGCAGAACTGACAGCAATACTAACAGTAGTACTGACGCAGTATCAACAGCTATATCGATAGCAGTACTAACAGAGGTACCAACAGAAGTACTGACAACAGTACTAACTAACTGTTAGTACTGATAGCAGTACTGATAGCAGTACTAACAGCAGTACTGACAGCAATTCTAACAGCAATACTGACAGCAGTACTTACAGCAGAACTGACAGCAATACTAACAGTGGTTTGGACGCAGGATCAACAGCTATATCGGTAGCAGCACTAACAGGAGTACTAACAGCAGTACTGATAGCAGTACTAAGAGCAGTACTAACAGCAGTACTGACAGCAGTACTAACAGAACACAGCAGTACTGACAGCAATACTGACAGCAGTACCAACAGAAATACTAACAGCAGTATTAACAGTCGTATCGATAGCAGTACTGACAGAATTACAAACAGCAGTACCAACAGAAGTACTGACAGCAGGTCAGTCATTCCAGTTCAACACAGTACATTTCAGTACAGTTCAGTACAGTGCAGGTCAGTACAGTACAGTTCAGTACAGTGCAGGTCAGTACAGTACAGTTCAGTACAGTGCCGGTCAGTACAGTTCAGTGCAGGTCAGTACAGTACAGTTCAGTACAGTGCAGGTCAGTTCAGTACACTTCAGTACAGTGCAGTGCAGGTCAGCGCAGTGCAGTTCAGTACAGTACAGTACAGTTCAGTACAGTGCAGGTCAGTTCAGTACAGTACAGTTCAGTACAGTGCAGGTCAGTACAGTTCAGTACAGTTCAGTACAGTGCAAGTCAGCACAGTACAGTGCAGGTCAGTACAGTTCAGTACAGTGCAGGTCAGTACAGTACAGTTCAGTACAGTAAAGCACAGCAAAGTCAGCAAACAGAAAATGAACATCATTATCAGAGATCACGGGTCCACTCCACAAAACACAGGTCACTCTGAAGTTCACCTATTCACTTCCTGTCAGTGCAGTATACAGCATTACAGTCCAGTCCAGTGGGCCTACAATTTAAGTTAGTACAGTTCCGTATAGTACAGTTCTATATGGTTCTGTGAAGTTCATGTAAGTTCAGTTTAGCACAGTCTTCTTCATGTTACAATGTCAGTACAATTTCCCCCCGGGGATCAATAAAGTATTTCTGATTCTGATTCTGTTACAACCAACAGAGTGAAAATGAATAATGACTCCGTGCGGGGTAAAACAAGAAGCTTTCGGCAAGAGTCAAAGAAATGATCAGTAAAATATGTACATTCATGCTGAGAGGATACTCCATACTCAGTACTCCATGTGTCTATTCATAAACCCCTCCCTCTTTTGCCTCCCTCCAGGTCCTCTGAAGGTGGTCGTCCCCACGGAGTCCGTCTCCTCGTACCTTGGCGACACCGCCCTGCTGCGCTGCGAGGTCTCGGGGGACCCGACGCCCGTCATCCGCTGGCAGAAGAACCGAGAGGACCTGCCACTGACCTTTGACCTCGACTCCCGTCTGGCGGTGCTGCCGTCGGGCTCGCTGCAGGTCAGCCGTGTCCAGCCGCCGGACTCGGCCACGTACCGCTGTCTGGCCGACAACCCCGGCAGCACCAGGACGGGGACGGACGCCGAGCTCCGGGTGCTCCCAGGTAAACGGGTGGTTGTGAGACTGACGGACCGCAAATACATGGCTGCTTGGTTTACTGATCCATTGGGTCCCACATGTCTCCAATCAATGTATCAATAAGTCGACCTGCCTTAAAGAGTTCTGATAAACCTAACTTAGAATGTCCGGCGTGAAATATTATAACACATAACTCTGAACATATACACCGATCAGGCATAACATTATGACCACCTGCCCATTGTGTTGGTCCCTCTTTTATTGCCAAAACAGCCCTGACCCGTCAAGGCATGGACTCCACTAGACCCCTAAAGGTGTGCTGTGGTATCTGGCACCAAGATGTTAGCAGCAGATCCTTTAAGTCCGGTAAGTTGCGAGGTGGAGCCTCCATGGATCGGACTTGTTTGTCCAGCACATCCCACAGATACTCAATTGGATTGAGATCTGGGGAATTTGGAGGCCAAGTCAACACCTCAAACTCGTTGTTGTGCTCCTCAAACCATTCCTGAACCATTTTTGCTTTGTGGCAGGGTACATCATCCTGCTGAAAGAGGCCACGGCCATCAGGGAATATCGTTTCCATGAAAGGGTGTACATGGTCTGCAACTATGCTTAGGTAGGTGGTACGTGTCAAAGTAACATCCACATGGATGGCAGGACCCAAGGTTTCCCAGCAGAACATTGCCCAAAGCATCACACTGCCTCCACTTGCCTTCTTCCCATAGTGCATCCTGGTGCCATGTGTTCCCCAGGTAAGCGACGCACACGCACCCAGATGTAAAAGAAAACGTGATTCATCAGACCAGGCCACCTTCTTCCATTGCTCCGTGGTCCAGTTCTGATGCTCATGTGCCCATTGTTGGCGCTTTCGGGGGTGGACAGGGGTCAGCATGGGCACCCTGACTGGTCTGCGGCTATGTAGCCCCATACGCATCAAACTGCGATGTACTGTGTATTCTGACACCTTTCTATCAGAACCAGCATTAACGTCTTTGGCAATTTGAGCTACAGTAGCTTGTCTGTTGGATCGGACCACCCGGGCCAGCCTTCACTCCCCACGTGCATCAATGAGCCTCGGCCGCCCATGACCCTGTCGCCGGTTCACCACTGTTCCTTCCTTGGACCACTTTTGATAGATACTGACCACTGCAGACCGGGAACACCGCACAAGCAGCAGCTGCAGTTTTGGAGATGCTCTGACCCAGTCGTCTAGCCATCACAATTTGGCCCTTGTCAAACTCGCTCAAATCCTTACGCTTGCCTATTTTTCCTGCTTCTAACACATCAACTTTGAGGGCAAAATGTTCATTTGTTGCCTAATACATGCCAGGTGCCATGATGAAGAGATAATCAGTGTTATTCACTTCACCTGTCAGTGGTCATAATGTTATGCCTGATCGGTGTATATTTGTGTTAACAACCTTCAAAAGCAGACCGATTTAGATTCCCAGTCTTGTTACAGTGAAGTCTGCACCAGCAGTTCTAGCTTTTCCCGCAATCATCATTTTGTGAGGTAGTCATTTTTTTGCTCATTTCCTCCCAGTGCCGGACGTCTCATTTTAAAATGAAATTGCAATGTAATGACTATAGAGTGCAAGATGTGACTTTTAATAACGTGTCAGTGGGCTGAGAGGAAGCAGCCTCTCATCAGTCTGCGGGGAGCCTTGTCAGCCACCGATGTTCCACACCGTCCAATTATACACGTCCATGCACCGTCCACTTCCTCACTCAGACTACACCTCAGGTTAGCTCACTACTCTTCGTGGTTAAACACCACTCTCGACTTCAGCCCGCGCAGTCACATGCACTTTTGCATTTCAAAACTACAGGTCAGCAGTTGTTATGCTTTTCCTTATATTTCTGTCATATATATATATATATATAAAATGTTACAATGTAGGATATTTATATTAAACGTCGCAAAAGTTTCAAATGATGGGGTAAACGCAGCTCCGGCTTCAGACTGCTCTGAGCGCGACAATTCCAACATTTTTTTTCTTCTACTTTTTCTACGGATTTCTTTTATATGGTCATCTGCTCCAGGCACAGCAGTGACAGCACACCCACCAAATAGAGGGACGTGCTCTTCCACCCGCTCTGTTAAGCCTGCTAAGTTATGCTTAGTTATTATTTGGCCGTTCTGCTCAGGACTACTCCAAGTATTTGGGGGCCATTGCAGAAAGTGCTTTTTCGGTTGTGAAAGAAAGTTGGTTAGTTTCTTGATGGACAGATGGCTTTACGTGTTGCTAAAGTAATTGCTAACTGCCACTAACTGTAGCTGCAGCTAGCTAGTTAGCGTGAGCTGTGCAGCTAGCGGCCCTCTTAGCCATGAATATATATCTATATCTATGGTCTTCGCTAGCTGACTCTAACCATGTGACTGAAAACCTCCTCCTCCCAGCGGTCCAAAGCTCATGTGCTGGCGGTGTAAACACCAACACTACCCCGGTGCTCCGAGCTAACTGAGCTAACGGCGGCTAACTGTTCCCTTATAAAGCTATCTGTCATCCAGCCATCGGGAAACACTGTTCAGAGGCGTCTCACTGCCCCTCCGTAGGCTTCAGGGAGCTGGCCAATCAGAAGAAAGTGAGCTTTTTTTGGGGGGGGGGCTTAAAGAGACAGGAGCTCAAACGGCTTGTTTCAGACAGAGGGTGAACTGAGGGGCAGCATCAAAGGCCAGAATAAGATGAAGGACTTTTTTATTTTTAATCATGCAAAGCTGCTCAAGTGGTTTCCCAGAATAAATATATGGAAATGAGCATAATAATAATTCATTCTCGCCTGGCCAAGAGGCGTCCTGGAGGCACGGTTTAGGAGGGAAGAGTCATCGTTGAACCTCAAAACTCACCTCAAGTAAAATGCATTTGAAAAAGTTTAATTAAAATCAATTATTCAAACAACATGCAATAAAATATCCAAATGACTGCATGAAGTTAAGTACATTTAAAATAAAGACTCAATGAAATGTTTAAAAAATGTAATCCTATAGCAGTAAAACAGTGAATAATAAAGACATTGTTGATATGATGTGTAAATCAATCAATAGAATCGAATTAAATGGAATTTTTCGATTTAAGAATGAAATAAAAGGTTTGAAAAATAAACCCAAAACGGTAAAAACAAACAAACACATAAGACAAATAAATAAATGTAAAAAAAGTGCGTAAATAGCATGAAGGTTTACAATTTGATAGATGTTTTAAGCCAAAGGGAGGAATATAACTAATTTGAAAAAAACGTTTCCTCTGTTTCGAAATAACTGACTTTATGATTGCTTTCTAATAAAATTGAATACATACACGTGCAAAACAGAGCATGGCCTTAAACTGATCTCTGTCCAGACTCCGGGGACATTTCTTGCAATCTGTCGCCACCGAGTTTCCTGCGTTTCCAGTTTAAAGGGATCAGATTTGTAAAGTCTTTCATGCTGTTAACGTGGCGCCGTTAAAGAGGGTTTCACATGGCGAGGTTTCCGCCTTAATCCCTTTCTTCTTTTAGCCCCCCCCCCACCCACCCACCCTTTTCTCTGTATGAAGTTTTAATGGAACGGATGGATTAAGCTCTAATGATTGGGATTTCATTAACTTTGACTTTATAAAGTTTTATCAGATGGAGCCACCAGAGGGGCTCAGGGGTCAAAGGTCAGAGATTATCAGATGGCACCATCTGATTCCCATGTGTCATCTCCAGATACTGCATCGCTGTCTGTGTGACCTTTGTCCTCTGTCCTACTTTCTTGCTCTGTTCCAGCAGTAGCAGCCAGTCAGATTAATGCATGGAGAGACTTGTGTGTAGTTTTACAGCAGGTGTAACCACGTGTTGATTGGTTTGTCGGGATTGGCTCATTTCTGCCTGTTAGGGGGGTTGACAAGAAACTCTACTGGTTGAATCGTCAGTCCAAAATATGAACAACTGGGTTCTTTGAAAGCCAAATGTACAGGTGTGTGGACATGACCACTTGTCTTGTCTGTGCTTAGCTTAGCATAACACACAGAATCAGGGGGTAACAGCCAGCCAGCACCTCTAAAGAATCTCAAACTAACACGTGGTGACCTTGGAAGAAACCCACCTCGATACTGCTAACTTCGGATCAACTTTGGGATACTTTTTTTTTTTAAACACTGTGGATTTTGTCGTCCATCAGTTGCATTGGAATCAAGATGGGAAAGGGACCTCTTTGTAGCCAGTATGGAAGAACAAGGAGAACACGGCGCAAAAGCTGTTTCAAAGTACTTACGGACGTGTGAGTATTGTTTTAAGGTAGACGTCGCATTCTGAGCTGAGGCTCATGGGTATCGTGGTATTTGGAGCCATCCGGCGTGCCGAACTAACAGAAAAAGCACGACGTCTCAGAAACAAAGTATATAATACTCAAACTGATGGCCACGGCCGTGAGTTAAAGCAACTGTAGTTTCTGTGTTGAGGAGCATCGAGTAGAACCTTGAGAGAAAACTCTCTCGAATTCGCGACGTGGGAAAAAAACACACCTGGAACCAGCAGCTCCTTCCATTTCGCTCCTCCATACAGAAGAAAAATAAAATACAGCCGTGCAGCTGAAAGAAGTGAAGCACCAGTGGCATTCATATTGACAACACGTACATTCCAAGTTTTTGAAAAAGAGTCTGATTAGCTACCTTTTTATTTGTAAAGCACGCAGTCTTTTTCACAGGTACACTGAAGAATACAACAAGATCATACCAGAATAATAACATGACATAGCCCAGGCCCTGAAAAGCAAAAAGAATCTGTGTAAACTAGATGAATTATTCAATAATTAGTGTTTGGAGACACATGAAATAGTCAGTTCACCTTTTTATCAATAAATAAATGACTATTATTCTGTTGTATGGACAAATAAACCTTGCCCCCAGGTGTCTTTGGTGGCATTTCATTTTTTTCTGCTTCGTAAAATATACAACCAAATACAAATACAATGCAACCGCCAAGTTGTTAACGTGTGTGTAGAACATCAAATGTCGTGGTTTGAGCAGTTTACACAGGACTTACGTTTGTATGCAGCGTCTTCCATGAGTAACATTGGTGCAGACTCACTGTCGGAGGGTTTTATAACCCCACTTCCACTCCCCCGGTAATTGGTTTGGGATGGCACTTAAAGTGGTGGACGGGTGTAGGGGGGTGGTTTGAGAAAGGCCCCTGTGTGTGTGTGTGTGTGTGTGTGTGTGTGTGTGCCAGAGAGCGTCCTGGTTCCTCCTCCCTCGTTGCCATGCGAGCGGCGTCCGCGTGGCATCGGATTTGCTGGCAGCCTCCTCTCCTCGGCGGCGTGCCTGTGAAAACATTAAAAGAGTCACGGCGTCGCTCAGTGATTATCCCCGTGATCCCTCGCTCTTCACTCTTCTCTGCGACCAACCACGCCAAATCTGCTGCATGGACATTTCTCCGGCTTCTTCGTCTTCTTCTTCTTTTGTCTCCCCATGTTTGCTGCGCAGGTTTCTGCTGATTATCTTTTTTTGTTTGTTTTTGCTCCTGAATCCTGAGGTCATACAGCTTTACATCTTAAGTACTGTGTGCATGTGATGCCGTATAGGAATCAGACCGACATGGAAACACTCACTGAAAAAAATACAGTCTTATAGTATACACACACACACACACACACATACAAATTACCTTAAATTACACAAAATGAGATCCGAAAAAATATTGACATACATGCTTTAAAATACAGTCTAACTAAAATATGTAAACCTTTAAAATGTATTATATGATACGTATATCTTACATACATACAGCTTTACATCTTATTTATTGTATGCGTGTGACGCTGTATATGAATCAGACCGACTTGGAAACACTCACTGTATAAAATACATATATAATAAATATATGTATACATATACAAATTTACCGTAGATTAAAAAAATGAGACATGCTGCAAAAAATACTGTCTAACTGAAATATGTAAAACTTTAAAAATGATTACATGATGCGTATGATCAACAATGTGAAATGTAAAATTGATTACAAAATCACTCCGAATATGAGACAATCAAGTAACGCGATGTGAAATACAAAAAACTGCAATAAAATAAAATATTACAATCCACGAATAGACAAAATGAAAATATTAGGAAAGTAAAATAACAGAAAATAAAACGAAATAAAAAATTAAGTGAAAAATAACATGTATATCAAGATGGTATTTATAACGGTAGTAAAATTAATAATACATTTCACAACATGATATTAATTAATAATAGCATTTACAAATATATATATATATACACACACACAAAAACATTTAGAATAAGGTATAAACATCAAGTGTGATTTGTAGATGGTGAAACAACTAACTAAACGAACTAAGTCAATGTTTTTTTTAATCCCCTTTTTATTTTCTTCAATTACTTCCTAAATGTAAATCAGCTCAATTAGATTCATTTTAGCCTGAAGAAATTAGATGAAGTGACTAAACGTTCATTTATAGTCGAGGATTAATAGAGGATTACCGGGGGGAGGGGGGGGGGGTTGTGGGTGGATGGGTGTCAGTGCCCGGGGGCGTGTTGATGTAACTTCCTGTCTCCTAAAGGAAATCGTCTCGTCTTTCTTTGAGAACCTTCCAGCCCTCGGGCCAACCTGAGGGCGAACGCAACCTGACCCACTGCAGGAGTGTGTGTGTGTGTGTGTGTCCTCAGGCCTCAGGTTTTTCTTGGATGAAATTGGATAGAAAATCTGAAGTCTGAAAACATGAAAGCTTCGCCCTACATCAACTTCCAAAAAAAGGCAACGCTCAGATAGTCTTTGGATGTCAGTGTGACTTAATCTGGGTTGCCCATCAGAGGAGCGCTGCCGCCTCTGAAATTCAGATTCAGACGATTTCTTTGGCCCATGTATTCATGCACTTTTAAGAACCACGAGAGGCTTCGGTACCAGGGTCAAACAGAAGGGTCAAACACAGGACTTTCACCCCGGGAGGCTAGTGTTTAGGTCCCATGTGAAACGAAAAAGTCAATGTTGTCTTGTTTAAAAGTTTCAAGTCAGCATACATCATCAGCATACACAATCCTTTCCTAAACCCAACCAAATAGTTTTGTTGCCTACACCTAAGGTCATGTGACATGAGTGATCACCCATGTGAATAGATGATAACGGCCTCCTGAACCTATTATATGATAACACTCGAAAGGGGTGGTCGGTCAGCCCACCACTTTGGTCCGGACTGAAATATCTCAATAACTACTGAATGGATTGACGAAAAACACTGGCAACATTTAAACCACAGAGATGGCAACCAGTACCGTAAACAACTTCGTCATCCTTGCCCATTTTTCACATCTTTTGCTCGCCAACACTACATTCCATACTGTAACATCGCACAAGTGACAGAGGGAGTGAGTGCCCCAGGGCCCACGCTCCGTAGGGCCCACCGTTCCTGCCAGCCCTAATGTCACTAGCCTGACAGTGGCTAACGGCTAATCACAGCATAGATATCAAACCCCTTGCCATGGGACGTAAACATTCACAAAGTGGTTGGCAGGTTTGCCACCGTGGCGGAAAGGAGGACAAAGTCTTAAAAAGGGGCCGTGCTATGTACAAAGTTCGTTAGCCTGTTTGAATTCTTTTGTCCTAGTTATCCTGGTTTTGTCCCAGCGGTAGAATACACAAATCTTGTTTGGTTTAATTTTGTTCGACGTAGGCTCGCCAGGGCTCAGTAAGTGACAATTTGCGTGTATGGATGAGATAGTATAGGGTATATCAGCTATTTTACAGTTGTGAATTTTAAAATTACTTCACCAGAAGGGCCACCCCCCCGAGAATGCGCCCACGCCTGATCCAGTTATTTCATTTCCTGTCCTCCGATGCTTTACACGCTTTGAATGGGACTGTTATAGGGTATGTTCGGATGCCTGCATGCTTCCATAAAATATGACATGGACTGTGTTTTACTTCTCTCAGAGCCCGGGGTGAGCAGGAACCTCCAGTTCCTCCAGCGTCCGTCCAGAGTGACGGCTCTGCTGGGAGCCGACGCCGTGCTGGAATGCTCTGCCTCCGGATACCCAACTCCGAGCTTCCAGTGGAGGAGAGGAGAGGAATTGATCCAGAGCTGGTTTGTCTAACCTTTCTGCCTGCTTGAATGTGTTTGCATTGCACACTAGGTAACAACCAGGGTATAGTCTTGTCATTAGTATAAATCCAGTGATAAGGAGTCTATATTTTTCTTACTGTCATCAAATCTCATGTTCAGACTCAAACCAACAGTGAACGTATCTACTAGAGTACTGTGTGTGTATCACAGCCTGATATATCTTCTTCCTCTGTGCCATAGAGCTCCATTGCTGTCACCATGAACACACACACTGCAGTTTATTTTGACATGTATTAATCCGCAGCTGAAAATAGTCCCCAACAAATGCGCTATTTCTTCTTGCTGTTTTTTGGAAATTACTGAGCCTTTTAAAAGGTGCATCTACAACCAGTGGGCTCAAACAAGGTATGGAAGCCTGTTGGTTTCGGTCTTGTCATGGGATTTGTTGACGATGGGAAATGTACTTAAATCCTTTAAGTATCAAAGGTAAAACGTCCTCACTCTTCCTTCCTCTGTAGGAATAAGAAGTACTCTCTGCTGGCGGGCAGCAATCTGATCATCAGGAGTGTCACCGACGACGACTCTGGCAGTTACAGCTGTACGGCCACCAACAAGAACCACAACATCACTGCACACACAGAGCTGAGTGTACTGGGTGAGCTGAGCATTTTTTTGGGGGGGCTTTTTTTGCCTTTATTTTGATATCGACAGTAGAGAGATAAACCTGAATCAGGGATGTTATGATCACACGATCACATGGTTGGCTTCTTAAAACGCTAGCCAAAGGGGGACACCGCAACCTAAATCTGATTCCAACATCAACCCTAAAACCATCTTATACTGTAAACAGGGGACCGGACTCTCCAAACTGACATAGGTCCTCACACGGTAGTACAAGAACTCACGCACACACCTTCAGTGCTCGGTGTTGTTGTCGCTTCTCAAAGCTCGAGGGAAGTAATAAGGAAATCCTGACTGGAAACTGTTAACAGCCTGACATCCCCCAAAAGAATAAAAATAAACAGAATAGAATAAAAATAATAATAAAAAAAAAACCCATCCTGTCTGCAGACACTCAGACAGGAGAGTCACATCCAGAATCAAATGCAGTCATGAAATATAAAATCAGAGCCGTCTGTTTGCTTCAGGAGGTTCTCATAAATAAAATATGTTTGTATTTATTGTCGGACTGCTCCTCAGCTGGTGGATTCACACTGAAGCTGCTCATGTATTCAGTGTGTGTTCAGACACCTGAACGACAGCTGATTGTTGGTTTTGGTTCGACGCAAACACAGTCAAATATATTTTTGCTGTAACATTGTTGGATTTTCATCATTTTACCGTAAAACGATTACGTTAAGATAAGTATTTTTTTTGTGTGTGTGTGTGTGTGTGTATGTGTCCACAAGCCAGAAAATAACATGCCCAAAATAAATATATGATCCCAAATAAGTTAAAGGGGACCTATTACGCTCATTTCCAGCTCTATATTTTCATTTTGTGACTCTACTAGAGCAGCGTTGCATGATTCACAGTTCAAAAAAAGTCCTGATTTATCTTCTACTGGCCCTTCATGCAGCCCCCTCAGTTCACCCTCTGTCTGAAACAAGCAGTCTGAGCTCCTGTCTCTTTAAGGCCCCCCTCTCCCTAAAAGCCCACTTTCTTCTGATTGGCCGGCCAAGTTCCGGAAGTCTTTGGAAGAATTTCCAAAGGCAAACTGTAAACGTTACTAAGCAATGTTGACGTAAACATAAACATCTGGTCTGTGCCTGGAGCAGAGATACCATATAAGGACATCCGTGCCTCTCTGACATCAGATAGACGCGGCGGTTGAAAAAACTGAACCGGAGCGTTCAGAGCAGTCTGAAGCCTGAGCTTTTGGCTCACAGGGATTACTTTTACATACATTTACCTCATTATTTGGCAACTTTGGCAACGTTTAGTGTGAATATCCAACATTGCAACATTACCTATCTGACAGAATATAAGGAAAGCATAATAGGTCCTCTTTAACAAGCCTCCCTCTCCCAGCCTGTATTCGGGCTTATTAAATGTATGGTACAAAATGATGCGTCTCATAATGGCTACTCGAGCCATGTTTTTACAGCACGTGTAGATTTATGCCAGGATGAATTAGATACGTCCCCACAAACTTTTGGGAAAGCTCTCTTTTTTTTCCCGCACAACCCTGCGTTCTTTTTGAAGCAGCTTCATTCAGATATGATCGGGACGGCTTTGTAATTTCACGCCTAATGCTCATGCTTTAGGGGCCCCAAAAACTTGTCCTGGGTAACAGTGAGTAACTTTCTCTGAAATGCATCCAGTAAGTAACACATCCTGGGTGATTCGTCGATAATGCCGATTAAATAGCAAATCTAACGGTGATAGCGACAAAATGAGGGATTTGTGGAGAGAAGTGATCTGAAGAAACGTCTGTTTCGGTCTCTTAAATTGATGAATAGGCTTGATAGAAGGACTGTCAGGAGGCAGATGACCCCATGACCCCCCCCCCCCACCTAGAGTCCTGGTCCTGCTCCAGGTTTCTGCCTCTTAAAAAGGAAGTTTTTCCTTGCCACTCTTGCTCAGGGTGGACCTGTTGGGTCTCTGTAATAACATTATAAAGAGTCGGTCTAGACCTGCTCTATATGTAAAGTGTCATGAGATGACTTTTGTTGTGATTTGGCGCCATATAAATAAAATTGAATTGAACTGAAGAGCATGACAAGTTATTATCTTGTGCACACAAGGTAGAACAACAACATCTTCCGTCAGGGCTCTGTGGGAAAATTGACGTAGAGGGCTTTGAATGCAGGGCTTATCAGAAGAAAATGACTGCATCATTTTAAAAAAAAATCTTTTTTTTACCTTTAATGAAACAAATGACAGGATTTATTTTTTTTTTCTGCCAGCAGAGAGTCGAAATCAAACAGTAGCAGCTGTTGTTTGTTCGACTCTCGGGAGAAAATCTGCAAATTAACCTTCCGATGTTTGCGTTTTCCCTCCAGCTGAGCCTCTCCGCTCGCCTCCGTCCTTTCATGTCTTTGTCTCAGCGTCCCCTCTGAGTCTGTCTCTTGTCCCTGTGTTCACATCACATTCGCATTCTGTTTACACTCTCACCGCACGATGCTCACAATTGAACAGGGGGAGTCAGATCTGATCATAAAGTGCTGTATTTTGCATGTTAAATTAGTGCCATGGAAATGGAAATGTTACTGCTCACATGACCGTGGCATCTTTTAGACTTCTTAAAGCTGCAGTAGGCAGTAATATTGAATTCTAATTTCAGCTGAAATAACTCATTTGGACCATTGCATGTCACTAACAATATCTAATTGAAGGGCTCCTTTAAAAAAAAAAAATGTGTCTGTGAGCCCCCGCCCCCTTTGTGTTTTATCTTTTAAAAAGAATTGGGCCAGGTCTGAACTAAACCAATCGGGGGTTAGCTAGCATGTAACTGGCCAATCACATCCACTCTGTACAAACAAGAGCTTCTGGATTGGAGGGTGGAGGAATCAAAACACAAGAACCTCCTGATTACCCCTGATTGGTTGTTTGAGTCAGACCTGGTCCAGTTTAAAAAAAAAAAAACATAAATACAAAGGGGGGCGGGGGCTCACAGGCACACATTTTTTTTAAAGGAGCCCCTCAATTAAATATCGTTGGTGACATGCAATGGTCAAAATGAGTTATCTCAACCAAAATTAGAATTCGATATTGCCCACTGTAGCTTTAAACTCAAATCGTATTGATGTATTTCTTTCACCAATAATAATAATAATAGTAAATAATAACTGAATCAGGCAAAGCATAAAGAATTGAAGATGGTGTTCCCTGATTTCATTATAATTTTGGTTGAAATAACAAATTTTGACCATTGCATATCACTAACAATATTTAATTGAAATGTTCCTTCAAAAAAAATGCCTGTGAGCACCCGCCCCCTTTGTATTTAGTCTTTTTAAAAAAACAACTGGACCAGGTCTGAACCAAACAACCAATCAGGGTTAGCTAGCACGTACACTGCACATAACTTAAACTCTGTATAAACCTGCAACGTCCACATAATATCCCAAATCCTAATAAACATGCAACTCCCGAGACCTCAGACATTCAATATTTGACCACAACACTGAACTCCACCTAGAGAGAGCTGTCTTTTCTGGCCTCTCGCAGTAAAGAACCAGCACCACTTCCACCCGCCATCCACTGCCGATCAGTGAGCGGGGTGGTGCAAATCTAGTGGTTGCAGAAAAGAAAGATGATAAAACGGCTAGAAGGAAGGGAGGGGGGGATCAATTGAAAGAAAACCAAAATGTAAAGCTGACATGAAGCTGACGTGATCGGGATTACCCTCCTGAGTAATTTTAGCATTTGTGATAAACGCACAGAAGCCGACGCTGTAGCCTCTCTACACGTCATTTATTGCAATCCGTTTTTTTCTGTCATTCCTTCCCATTAAATGGCCTTTGATAATACATTTCAGAGCTGAAGCAGGCGAGGATTTAAACTGAGGTTTTTTTTTCTTATCACGGCGAGCCTGCAGCTATCTGTGAATGCACTCTGGATTTATTTATTCATCCCTCCATCTGCCCGCCTTTTATCTTGCTCTCTGCCCCATCTGCAAATTAAATATATTTGATAAGACGAGCAGTTTACTTACATGCTACATTTACACGCTTTGTGTAGGGAGAACAAATATGTAGATACGCACACACACTCTGTGTAGAAATGCTCCCCGTTTCCCCTCTCAGTTTCTCTCATCACAGACGAAGTGAAATTCAAATGATGCTATTGTTGGTGAAGCTCGACACTTCCTGTATAGATGTTTCACATTAAACGCTCCCTGTTCCGGTGGACTTTTAATGTGAAACATTATACAGGAAGTGTTTCATTGGCTGTATTAATAGTGATTTTAAAAAAAAGAAGTAATGCTATTATTTGATTATTTGACTGCAGGCTCTTTCTTGTGGCATACAGTATCGTCAAAGAACAACAAACTTTTCAAAGTGAAAAGTCATTGAAGTCATTTTGGAATTAAATCCCACTGTTTGTGTCCTCAAAAAGACAAATTTTACATTCACTGTTCGGTCCACTGAGGACATGCAAAAAGACATTCAACTTAATTTAACTTAGTTTAATGTTTCAGTATTGAACATAACCCCCCCCCCTCCATAAAAACTCTACATATAAAATGTGTATTTGGGCACTTCTCCAGTCTCTGCCTTACATTTACATTAAACTAATAAAGAAGAAATATGTTGTGTTCGCATGCCCCGTTACACTTTGTTGTTCCAAGTGGAGGCAGTTAGATGGTGATGAATATCCACAGTGTGGTGATGTATGGAGATGTGTGTGCTCTGACTCCACAGGGCAGTGACCATGATTAGATGATTAGGATAACGAATGTGTGTGTTGTTTCCCATAATAATGAGTGCAGCCCGGCTCATTAGCCGGTCCCTGTTAGCAGCTTAATGGAAGCCGTGAGAAACAGAGCCCGTGCTGCAGCTATCAGTCATATTCAGTGCTGCTGTCAGCGCTGCATGCTAAAGGCAAAAAAAAAAATCATTCGGAGACTGCTGTAACCAGAGAGTCACATGGTTGACCCCATACAGCATCACTACATGACATGATTCATTTGACATGACAGCTGCTGACAAATGGTGTAACAGTGTTGTTTCAAAGGTTTTATAGTGTTATTATAAGGGTTTTAGAGTGTTGTTAGAAAGGTTTTACAGTGTTACAAGGATTTTACAGTGATTTTATAAAGGTTTTATAGTGTTGTTATAAGGGTTTTACAGTGTTGTTATAAAGGGTTTTACAGTGTTGTTATAAAGGGTTTTATAGTGTTATAAGGGTTTTATAGTATTGTTATAAAGGTTTCACTGCGTTGTTACAAGGGTTTTACAGTGTTGTTATAAAGATTTAACAGTTATAAGGATTTTACAGCGTTGCTATAAGGGTTTTATAGTGTTGTTATAATGATTTAACAGTGTTGTTATAAGGGTTTTACAGCGTTATAAGGGTTTTATGGTGTTGTTATAAAGGTTTTACAGTGTTGTTATAAAGGGTTTTATAGTGTTCTTATAAGTATTTTACAATGTTGTTATAAGGGTTTTACAGTGTTGTTATAAGGGTTTTATAGTATTGTTATAAAGGTTTCACTGTGTCATTATAAGGGTTTTATAGTGTTGCTATAAAGATTTTACAGTGTTGTTATAAAGGGTTACAGTGTTGTAAGGGTTTTGTAGTATTGTAAGGGTTTTGAAGTATTGTTATAAGGGTTTTACAGTGTTGTTATAAGGGTTTTACAGTGTTGTTATAAACGTTTACCAGTGTTATAAGAGTTTTGTAGTGTTGTTGTAAGGGTTTTACAGTGTTGTTACAAAAGGGTTACAGTGTTGTAAGGGTTTTACAGTGTTGTTATAAAGGGTTACAGTGTTGCTATAAGGGTTTTACACTGTTGTTGTAAAGGGTTACAGTGTTGTTATAAGGGTTTTACAGTGTTGTTATAAAGGTTTTACAGTGTTGTTATAAACGTTATTGTTGTTATGGTATGTTCATAATTTTCTTATACAGGTGTTGCTAAGATGTATTGTGAAGGTGCTAAAGATGTTAAAATAGTGTTATAGTGATGTTATTTTTAAATGTTAAATGCTAGGGATGTCCCCATGAAGTTTTTCTTGGCCCCCAACCAGATCCAAGTCCTTTCATATTGGGTATCTGCTGATTCCAAGGCCCGTCTCACAATTCTATTTGCCTAGGTGTTGATTAAATATGTTTCTGACACATTGAAATACCAGCTGTAGACTACTGCGTTTGCCTTAGCTTATGTTCCAAATAGTGGAGGTCCTGGTTCCTAACTACACACGACTTAATCACTAAACACAAACACACACACACACACACACACACAAATACAAATACACACACACTCGGACTAATTCACAGCAGTAAAACACAGATTGTTTAGTCTCTGTGGTCTGCAGTTGATTGTCTCACTTTGCTGTGGAATCACAAAGCCCCTCTCCAGGAAAGACGACACACACTCACACACACACACGCAATAACGCACACACTTTCCTGGTTGTGGCCTGCGGGGGGTTCCTCTCCTGATTAATTACAGGCTCTGTGAATTACTGTGGGTGTTTTAGAAAACATTTAACACGCTGCCAAACTCCCCTGCTGAGCCACCGGCCGGCCCGCTGCCGCCCGCCCAAAAAGACTGAAAGACATGAAACAGAAAGGGGGGTCACAGAGCCCCTGTAAAGAGGGGGAAGTCCTCACCAATACACAGGGCGGATTAAAGTCTGTCAATATGTCCACCCGTCCAAACCAAGGCCAGGACATTTTCAGCCAATCAGAATGAATAGAACGTCTCATCACTCTCAGATAGTTTTGGCTCCATGTTGGATAAAAAAAATAATTATCATGGGGAGCTGGAGGGAACAGAGGGAGGAGCATCTCTTAAAGCTAGCTACTAGGCAATAAACGCAACACTAAGTAAAGTGTTATATAAAAGTGTAAGCCTAAAAGAACTAGGTTGGGGGTGGAGGGGGCTGTTAGCAAGTTCCAGCAGCAGTCCAAACAACTTCAGAGCTACCTGATTTACGTGGTTTCACTGAACAGGTATATAACGGCAAATACAAAAGAACAGACTGGTGTTAAGTTAGCTGTTAGCTCCGACTCTTCTTTCTTTGTTCAGCCTTCCTTCCACATTTTCTCCCTCAAGTAGGTTGAAGTTATAAAAAGTGATCCTTAAATGGACATTTAATTTGAGTAGATTAAAGGAAGCTGTTTGGCGCCTGTGGGCAGGGGAGGGGGGGCTGAGTCACAGTTGGATCTGTTTGATGTCACTTTGGCCTGGGTTTAACTTTGACATATTCATTTCTTATCATTTCGCTGTGCCTCCGGCGGAATGGCCAGAGACATTTAGCGTTGCACCTACCTGATAAAGAAACCAAGCGTGCGTAGTAAAAAGAAACTGAGGGCTAACAAGAGAAATCACCTATTCCTCAGAGTTTCCCCGATTTCTGATGAGGTGGGCGTGACAAACCTTTAGACACGGTAACGTTATCCATACCTACAACAGACAAGACTTTATTTAACCTTATGTGACACGAAGTGTGAGCTACAAACACGAGCATTTTAGTCGATGGCCTCAGTCCAATATTATCCATAGTTGTCTTTGATTTTTTTTGGACTGGCAGTGGCAGCTCGTTTGTGAAAAAATTTCAATTTGGAGCCATGACTCCTTCGATTCTGGCACCCAGCGACGCAGCACAATGATGTTTTTTGGGAGGTTATGTAGCCTGCTACTCTGAGGTGATTCGTGTTTTGCCCTCCGGTGTTTTTGCCTCCAGCTAACGCCGTGACGTCATCACGACGTAAAGCACTAAAAGGGGCCTATCGGCGGGCCATGAATGCGTACAGGGTTGAGAGGGAGAGGAGGGGAGACAACTTCATCATGCAGTGTTATAGATTAATATAGATATAGATTTGTTATTCATCATTATCGTTGTGAGCGGACTTCCTGGGTATGAATCCCGAAAGTAGCTCGTTGGAATGTAATGCAGTATGTCCAACAAAACAGGGCAGCAGATTCCTCTCTCTAAGCATTTGGAGGGCTGTGATGATGCCTTGTCAATATTTAATGGGGGGGGGCAAAGTGTTATATATTGGATACAAATACAGGTAGTCGCTTTGCATGATTCCCCAAATGTATTGCACCATAAATCCCATGACATCCAGGTTACATGATGTTACTCTTCAGTCTTTCTTTCTCAGTCCCTTTTATGAACTGTCCGGTGTTACGGATTAAAGTGTCGCCGGGCTGTTTGGCCACGTTGTTTCTGACTGCTTAATCCGCCGTCAGCGTGCCTGCTCCTGCTCATTTCTTTCTGCCTGATCGCAGGTTTTTAATGCGCCCGCTGAGTCCCCCCGCCGACGAATCAAATCAACTTGACCCGCCTTTGTCTCTTAAGCTTTGTAATCCAGGATTTTACCTCAATCAAGTCGCAGAGGGCAATAGGAAAAAGAAAAAAAAAAAGGACTTAACGTGACATTTCAGGTTGACCTGACCCCATGACGGGGGCCGACCCCTCGCTCTTTGTGTTTGCTACCAACCGTGCTCCGCTTGAGCTTTAAGAGTCAACAGCTGATTGTCAGAATGCCACTCGCGCATGTGTGATACCTCCACCTGTGGAGTGAAAAAAAAACAACCCCCGTCTTCCTCACGCTTGTCCTGGAGAGAGTACACACGTCTTCACGGAAGGTGATCACTTACAGACATCTGTTCGTTTGACCATCTGTCGTCATCTCTCTCTCTCTCTCTCTCTCCCACTCTCATTGCTCATTGCTTCCAATGTTCGGGATGAATTTTGGGAGATTCCTGGTTGCTCTTTGCCGTTTTGTTCTCATTGCTGCCCTTAATCCTGCCACCTGGTTTTCTCTTGTTCGGGAATTGATATTATGTAAAATAGTGCTCGCTGCTGGTTGGAGGTGATTCTGTAATTGAAGGTTATTCCGATGGCTTCCACAGTCTGTTTTACGGTTTTCTGCCTCTTTACACTCCTTCTGCGCTTTAACCGTCATGCTTCAGGCTGCAGTTGGTTTCTTCCTTGCTATGACGTCACAGTTTTGTCAGCGTCCTCCCTCCTCCTTGCCGCCTGTTTAGTCTGCAGCAATTACACCTCACGGCAGCTTCACCTGTTCCCCCCCAGACAGACAGCTCCAGCCGGGGACGGACAGGTGAGGTCGGCCCAGCAGTATCTAGATGATTGCTGCTGCCGCCGCCGCCCATTGCTGCTGCCATGGTGACCAGCTAGAAGTCTGCTTCTCGCTGTGAGCTGCAGCCCTGAAATAAAGGCTGGGTACCTGTATGCAGAACTTTCCTTATCCTTACCTATAGGACAGTGCCCTGATTCATGTGTTCCATTCTTTAGCTTAGTTTTTAGAATGTCTTACCCAGTAACTATTCCCCTCCTTGTGTATGTTAGCCTGTATATCTAAATCACAATTCAACTATGTCCCCAAAATAAACTCAAATGTATCAACTAAAGAGGGAAAAAATTATAATATTAAGAAAAATAAAATGTACACACAAAAGAAGATAACAATAGACTAAAAATAATAGCAGTCTACTGACCATTAACGTCAAATAAATTGTCGTTATATCTTATTTATATATGTATATATATAGTTCCTATAGCAACTTTAGATGACACTTGTGGGCCCAAACACACTCACACAAGCCTGGTTGGTGCTGGCCGAAACCAGCTGAAGCCCCTTTGACTGTAACTAAGCAGAAACTGAAGAAACTGAGTACGCAAAATAAGAGAAGTCAATGATGATGCTGCTGCTGCTGTAAATGCAGAGTCAGCAACGGGACGTACAGTAACTGAAATTAAAAGAAAATGGTTTGACATGAAAATGGAAGCAAAAAAAAAAGCCCAAGCCAGGCGCTTTTATAGTCTGAATTGGGATCAGTGGAGCAATAGTATTTCTTTAGCCCTCGAATTTAATAATCCAATCATTGTAATAACTCTAAAACATATAATCTAAATTTGATTATATGTCGCAGGTGTTGAGTCGACCTGACTCCGTAGTACTGGTGGAATTAGCGCCGTGTCTCAACAGCAAACTTGAAGCAAGAGCAGATCAGTGTGTGATAAAAATCAACTTTTCTTTTTTTTATGGAAAGATTAGAATCAAAAGCCTTTCTCCAAGCGGAGGACAAGCGGAAGTAAATAATAGCCCGTCCTTACAGTTTACCGGGAATAGATTATTTTTATTATTATTATTGGTGTTTTGACTTTCAGTGTGGCTGTAATCAGTCCTCTCCCTGTGTGACGAAAAGTCACTAAATTCCTAACTGAATTCTGTTCAGAAGTGATTCTTTAAAAGATAATTGTGCAACAATTCTATTTATTTATTTACATTTTTTTCCCACTCTCTTTCCCTCCTATAGATTGCTTATATATTCTTCTAATTTTTAATTAAATATGACCACTTTGGCCACTGCTATTCATCACCATCATTACTATTATGATTACCATCACTTTAATTGATGTTACTGACGGTGGCGTTCATTTTATTTTTAGTTTATTTCTTGTCATTTATTTCGTTTATTTTCAATATTGTTAGTATTAACATTACTAGTGTTATTATCATGGATGTTACGGTTGTTATTGCTGTTGTTACCATTACTTTTTGTTATTCTGAAGTATTGTCATTGTTGTTTTCATCGTTACATTATCGTTAAGTCAGGGCAGTTATGATAGTAATAATATATATTATTATTATTATTAATAGGTACCATTCCTTTTTTTCAGTTTCATCCGACGCACTGCTGTAGAGTTCTTGAGCAAGGCACTGGCAGTTTCAAGTTTGCTAAATTACCATTAAAGTTATTTCAGATTCTCGTCAGAGCCGCGACGCATGCCCTGGTGATCCAGCCATCTCTGTAACCGCTCTTACACGTCTGCCCACGCCTTGCTTCCAGCTCTTGGAGCACCAGGTTCCTGTGATGTCAGTGCTGGCGCCGAGTCTCCTCATGCTCGTGCCTCAGTTTGACAGAAAATAATCAGTTCCAGTGTCAGTGTGCCGCCGCAGAGTTTTTCACTGGGAGAAATGGCTTTTTATGGTTTTCTAATGAATTGGTTTCACAAACGCATGCATAGAAGTAGACGCTGCATAAAAAAAAAGAAAAAAGAAAAAAAAAGCCTGCGTGTGGTGATGTAAGTAGCAGCACTGATGCACTTGTACATCACGCTCTCCTCCACTACATGCATCAGACTGGAGCTGGAGTTACCGGTACGGTGTGTATATAATGAGTAGAATTACCTCGAACCAATCACAACAATGAAATACTGCTTACATGTTAATGCATCAAGAATAATTACCCAATCAAATATGACATAATGAGATAACATAATGATACTTCAGTTACATTTGGCTGATAGTACTTGCCGAGGTAAAAACTTGTAAGGCCATGTAATGGAGCGATTTCACATTGTGGTATTTCTGCGAGTAAAGAACTGGAGTGAATACTTCAATGAAAGTCGATTTTTAATGTTAAGAGTCGTTGTGAATTGCAGATACAGATTTGTTTTTGCTTGCATTGGAAATAATATTAAATAGTCTATCAAGGCAATATATTAAAGGGAGTACTGCTCAGCCCGCAGAAACAGTCATAATATTGTCTTCTGTGGCTCTGGAGGAGTTTTGTCAAGTCAACCCTGCTCAGGCCTGGCATCAACATGGGTCTCCGGTGACCATATGCAAATTAACCGTTCCGTTTGCTATTGTTTTCAACCTGAATTTGACGAATTTCCTGTTCATCAGACCGCAAATGAGACAAGAATTAGGTTGGAAAAATGATAGGCGGGATTACCGTACGAAAAACACAACTTGTTTTGACCTTTATTCACTGATTTTGGTGAAACTGGATCATATTTTATGGAGAAAATATTTTCTGGGTCTCCATCTGATGTCCGCCTCAACCCTCTGTGACTTACGGAGCTTCCTGATGGGCAGATAGCTAACCGCTAGCCGTAGCTGCCGTTAGCTGCTCCAGCTCAGCTTGCCGTGCGGCTAGCAGTCCTATTAGCTGTAAAGCAAAAACAAAGCTTTACTAAACCTCTTCCTTCTTCCGACGGTTCAAAGTGACGGTGAATGCCAACACTGCCCCTGGTGGTCTGAGGTCAGAGTCAGAGGACCGCTCGCTGCACGGTTGGCTAACTAACAGCAAGTCCAGCTAGCGGTCACGAGAACAGCAAGCAGAGCTATCGGTCGATCACGAGACTCCGCAAATCGCCAAGAGACAGATTTTTCTTTCACAACACATGATGCAAGACATGGTACGCAGACAGCACATTTAAACGTTGACTGTCAGCGATGTTGGACACGGACGACAAAGACGTCTTTTAGCGGCAAAGCGCTACACAGGGGCAGCGTGGTCGGGCTGAAGCTAACAGCTAACAGCAATGTTAGCCCCTTTGCTCTTGAATGATTGTGACTTTAAAACCTGTTTACTATTCAGACATTATATCCACAGAGTGAATGATAAAGTGTGTGTGTGTGTGTGTGTGTGTGTGTGTGTAGGGAGTCTCCATGGATGCACTTAATGACAGATAATTGGCGGTTAAGTGCAGATATAAAGAGGCTGCTAACGAGTTTCTGTTCGCGCGAAGAGAGAGTTTAACTCAGACTGAGTGAGTGTGTTTGTATCTAAAGCTGTAGCTGTGTGTGTGTGTGTGTGTGTGTGTGAGTGAGTGAATGTCCTTCACTGGGTACTATCATCACACACACTCACACATACAGCAGATGTTCGTCGAAATGAGCGATGGAGCTGATTTCCATTTGAATGCTGTGAGTGGAAGTTATTACGGTGCCACTATAGAGAGGCAGCATCACTGATACTGTGTGTGTGTGTATGTGTGAGTGTGTGTGTGTGTGTGTGACAGATAGATAGAGCGAGATCACACAACAGCACATTCTTTCCTTATTGTGTGTTATTGTGTGTTTCAAAAATGCTTTCAGATTGCATTTTTTTTATTTTTTATTATTGGACTGAACGTTATAAAAGAATAGTGTCAGGCTCTAAATGATAATCCAGGTGAGGGTGTGTGTGTGTGTGCATATAGACGAGGAGGAGTCTGGTGGAGGTCAGGTGGTTGTCGATGCGTCTCATTACCATATGAATGGCTGCTCTCAGCTGTTTCCAGCGGGAAGTAGAACGGATGCCTGTTGCCGCTCGGTATCACAAAGAGCCGCCTGGAAACACGGGACGGCCTTTGTTAACACGTCTCCACCGATGACCAGGTAATCAGCAAACAATCAGCGGACGCTCGGGGGGGGATTCCCCAACACATCAAAGGCTGCCGGGTAATCGGCCCCAGAGCGGTCGTCTTCCATAGTAACGATGGGTGACTGTTGTACGGGAAGAAACAAACAAGCTCTATCTTTCTCTAACTTTTGAGAAAACTTCCCAGACAGCAACTGCCGTGTTTGTTTTTTAAAGTAGAAATAATAGAAACAGGAACAGATTGGAGAGAATAGATGAATCACTTCAGAAGGCCACAGGTGAACAGTAAACAACCCTTCAAGGCTGCTTTTGATTGGCCCCACAGAGGCTTGAAAGGTATTATCCCTTCCATAAATGCAATGTATGGACCCCCCACCCCCCCCCAGAGGAAGAAATTGTCATGAAAATCCTTGTGTGTGGACCTGTAAACCAAGGAATGCTTCAGTTGCTTCAGGAGTTCAGTTTTCAAACACACAATGCGCAGAGGTTACATTATGGAAGGTGTCACCAGTATGCTTCGACGCCATCCTTTAGCCACGCCCACGGAGACTCTGATTGGCTCTATTGATGAGCAACAACATCAAACCTGTAGAATCCACAAGCGGGCTAAATCTTTTCATCGCTTCAACCCAAAGCCAAAGTTTCGTTGGCTATAATGGCGCACGTATTGCATCACTTCCTGTCAATACAAAACGGTGAAGCTCATTGGTCCGTAAAATCAGGCTTGTTACGACGATAACAAAATGGAAAATGCTGTATACTGTTAGTATGTAGTGTGGAACTGGGACACAGCTGGTAAAAAAAAAGGTTTAGCTGTTTAGAAGTTGGGGGTTTTCCCCATTCTCTTCAATACAGTCAGCGTTTTTCTTGGAGTGGCGCCTGGCGGACGTTAGCGTAACTGCAGGCTGATCCCGATTGGTGCAGACCGGTTCCTCCTGTGTCTCCGGCGTTTAATGTGCTCAGGCTAATTCCCGGACACGTGTAGCCGTGTGTGTGTGTGTGTGTGTGGTTCGCAGCAGCTCCGAGTTTAAAGGAAATCGTTAGCTCTTAATTAGAGCATCACTGCTGTGATAAAGTTACACCTCCAGATAATGATGTATTGACGCGGGACACACACCTCACCTCCTCTACCAACGTTCTACCGTTCCTCTCTTTCTCCCCATCCGTCTCTCACCCTCTTTTCTCTATTTCCAACACCCTTTCTTCCCAATTTCCCCATCCAACTCTTTCACTTCCTGTTTTCTCTCTTCTTTCCTCTCACCCCCCCCTTTACTGTTTTGTCATCCTCTCTTTCTTCTTTTGTGTTCCCTCTCCTTTTATCTTCATTTTCAGTTTCCATTCCTTCCATTTTGTCTTCCTCTCTTTCCTCTTGTACTCTTCTGTCTCTATTTCTGTCTTCTTTCTTACTTTCTTCCTTCCTTTTCCCTTCCTCTCCTCATGTCTTTCTTTCATTCTTTCTTTCTTCTGTCCTTCCCTTCATCCTTGGATATGTTCAACGATCACATATGGCTGTAATATTCTGGTGTCCGCATACTTGTGTGTGTGTGTGTGTGTGTTTTCAAACATTTTTCGAGTTTAAAGGAGCCTTCTTAAGAAATACATGTAGTTGTTTTCTTGCAGAGTTCGATTGATGCCACGAGCTTAGTTAGCTTAGCTTAGCATAAAGACTAAAAATAGGGCGAAACAGCTAGCCCAGCGCCAGAGGTCCGCCTACCAGCAGTTGGTGACGTATTTTCAGTTATTATGGCCATGATTTGCATCCATGCACAACCGGATGCATTATCCTCACCCCCAGCACTCACTCAGCCCCCCGACTGTCACTGAAATATGCCATGCTTACCACTCTAAAACCTGCTTAAAACATGAAAGTGTCAAACATAGACGGGCTAAAGCATGCTAACAATAGCTTAAAAATGTAATAAAAAAAATGTGGAAAAATGTAGACATGCCGAAAATGTGCCTCAAAAGAAGCTTGTAATGTTAAAAACGTAGCAATCTGAATCACAATAATCCAAAGGTTCGAGACGTTCAACTCAAGTGAGCTTCTCGTCGCAAACAGACGACAACAAAAAAGAAAATATGTTAAAGGTGAACATGGTGAGAACGTTGGACTAATGATCAACCATGTGGACTCTCTGTCTGCAAGATGAGCAACAACCCACACATGCATAAGGACCTGAAAGTGTCAAACGACCATGAGGAGATGAAATATGCAATGATCCATGGAGGGTAATGAGCCGAGGACTCTGATTGTAATTGTGTCAATTAGTTTGTAACCGAGGTTGTAACAGAAACCTGCTAATGTGAAACACAACCCTGACAGAAAGTAAGTAAAGGTGCTGAACAGCAATACGTACAGAAACAACAATGGAACTTTGTGTACTCCTGCAGTGCCTCCTCAGTTCCTGAACTACCCGACCAACACATACGCCTACGAGTCCACCGACATCGAGCTGGAGTGCGCCGTGACAGGAAGCCCGCCGCCGACCGTCCGCTGGATGAAGAACGGAGAGGAAGTCATCCCCAGCGATTACTTCCAGATCGTGGTGAGTCGCGCGGAAGCCAGAGCCTACGCACAAACAGATATTCTCTATATGTGCAAGGGAAATACAGTGGGGGGTGTAGGGGGGGGGGGGGGGGGGGTCCAAAAGTCTGAGACCACGTTGAAAATCAGAATCAGAAACTGTTTATTGCCAAGTAACATACATTACAAGGAATTTGCTGTGGTCTGACGGTGCTATTGTTTTGATAACAAATAAGTAGAATATAAAAGCTAAAATAAGAATAAGAATAAAAATAGAAATAAGATAAGATAAATAACAACAGTGCAAATCTCAAGTATTTTCACGTAAACCCGGACATAGTCACAAAGTTTGAGGAGTAACATTTCAAAACACAAGAAGTTAAGAAATGCAAAATGAAGAAGAAATATCTTGGTTCTGTGCTACTTTTAGGTCGGCGATCAAATTCAAGCTGACCAACTTAACTCCCTCGCACAAAAGGTTCGATTTCTGTGAGCTGTATCCCTTCCACGCCATCAGAACATCAATACGTCGAGCTTAGTTCCCTGACAGATGACGGGAAAAAAAAAAAAAAAAAACATTTCTCAGAAGGGGAAGAAACAAGGCCAAACGCTTGAGAAGTGGTTTAGAAACTGCTGCTCGTCCCCTGAGACCACTACAAGAAGACAGCCTTCGTTTGACAGGACTTTTGCTGACTGGAGTCTGGCGTTCTTTATTTAGCAGATTCTGTATCTGTGATGAATTTGCTTTTTTTTTTCGGGGAACTTAGCTCGACGTGTTGATCTTCTGATCTACTGATCCTGTTCCAGCAAAACGAGTTTAGAGTTCCATGCACTGCCCCCTTAGAAACCTCTTGTCTGGCCTTGATTTGATGCTGAGAAAGCCCCCCCCCCACTGCCACAATGCTACTTAGAAAGCAATGATCTGCTGGAAACTTGAGGCACAGAATCAAAATAGTTCTTGTGTTTGTAAATGCTTCTGAATCCTCAAGCCTTGTGATTATTTCCGGGTTTTACGTGGAAATACCTGAGATTTTCACTGTGGTCTCCGCTGTCCTGTTTATGAGGAAAATAGCCCTCTGTTTCACTCAGCGACTGTAAAGACATATCTACAGCTGGAGTCACTCAATGTGTGGAAAATATCCATCGAAATATACAGGGGCACTAATGAGAGATCAATATATTGAAAAATGACAATAAAAAAGTTTTGTCAAATTAAAGTTACAAATAGATGAAAGGAAATGATTGCGCGCACACACACCTTGCCTTTTTTTGAACACATCCTTGTTTGCATGATGCTGTAAGCCAGACTTTTGTTGTATATTATTGACGTTTTGTTGACATGTTGTACGTGTTTACTGTTCAGGACGGCAGTAACCTGCAGATTTTGGGTTTGGTGAAGTCAGATGAAGGATTTTATCAGTGCGTGGCTGAAAACTCGGCCGGCAGCTCGCAGGCGATGGCTCAGCTGCTGCTCCGAGAGCCAGGTAGGAACGCACACACACACACACACAGCTGATACATGTGATGTCCCTGTTGCTGCTCACTGATGAACACAACCTGCTTATCATCATCTGTCGTTCCTCATTTCTGTCACTTCCTCTCTGACCTCGCTGTGTTTCTTACGTCATCGCTTGATTTCCAACTTTCTGTGGCCGGTTTTATTCTTTTGTTAATCGCGAAACCTCGAATCTGCAGATTTTCATTACAGACAGTTTAGTGTCTTTTTTATTTACAAGGCGAAGCGTACGAGTGTTTAAAATGTTGAAATTGTTCGGCGCCACCGTATGGAAACTCTACCTAACTGACAAATTGACTAGCTTATGCGACTGATTAACTACAAGTAACCAACTAACTAACTAATGTAATAGACAACCAACCAACCAACCAACTAATTGAATACCTGATATACTAGTTATCTAGCTAACCAACAAATGTATTCTTAAAGAAGTGACTGGCTTATGTGACTGACTGACTGACTACAAATGATTAACTAACTAACCACCTAACTAATGTAATAGACAACCAACCAACCACCTAACTAAGTAATGTAATAGACAACCAACCAACCAACTGAATACCTGATATACTAGTTTTCTACCTAACCGACAAACGTTTACTTAAAGAAGTGACTAGCTTATGTGACTGACTGACTACAAATAACTAACTAAACACCTAACTAACTAATGTAACAGACATCCAACCAACCAACTGAATACCTGATATACTAGTTATCTACCTAACCGATGAACGTATTGACTAGCTTATGCGACTAACTACAAGTAACTAACTAACTAACTAACTAACATAATAGACAACCAACTAACCAACCAACCAACTGAATACCTGATATACTAGTTCTCTACCTAACCTGACAAACATTCTTTAAGTGACTAGCTTATGTGACTGACTAAAAATAATGAACTCACTAATTAACTAGCTAACTAATGTCATAGACAGCCAACTAACCAACTAGCTAAGTAATGTAATAGACAACCAACCAACCAACCAACTGAATACCTGATATACTAGTTATCTACCTAACCGATGAACGCATTGACTAGCTTATGCGACTAACTACAAGTAACTAACTAACTAACTAACTAACTAACATAATAGACAACCAACCAACCAACTGAATACCTGATATACTAGTTATCTACCTAACCTGACAAACATATTCTTTAAGTGACTAGCTTATGTGACTGACTAAAAGTAATGAACTCACTAATTAACTAGCTAACTAGTGTCATAGACAGCCAACTAACCAACTAGCTAATCAACTAACCAACAAATGTATTCTTAAAGAAGTGACTGGCTTATGTGACTGACTGACTAAAACTAATTAACTAACTAACTAACTCAGCTTAGTTTACGTAGGTCAACACATCAGAAGCTCAAACGGCTGATTTTTAATTGAGCGTTTAAAATGCTGGAATTGTACGCCGCCACCACATGGAAACGTGTTCCCACGCGTTAGTATGCATCGTTTAGTATAAGACCAGACCTTTCTGCCCCGTTTGCTGCATGTACATTCATCAGAGTGAAAAATCGAACATGAAAATCACCACACCACAGCTGGAGCAAACAAGAATTTATACAGTATAGCTGTAAACACGTTCTAATGAATCGGTAATGAATAGGTTGCAATGTACATGAGCAATCGGGTAGTTATGAGAGAAATGTAATTATTTGTGTACAAATGATTATTTTGTGCTTTTAAATGAATTATTATTATTATTATTTAAAAAAAAAAGCATGAATGACTTATGTGTGTGCACAAATAATAAGAGGAAAAGATTGTTCGTTTATCATCTCTGTTTGAGAAAAAAAAAGTCATAATTACGAGTCATTGAGGTCATATCATTAAGTGATAGACAGATAGATGATTACGAGTTACAGTAACTACATGTTAAATTAGGGAAGTCATTAATAGGAGTCGCGGCAATTCTTAAGTCCTAATGAAAAGTGATAATTACAAAAGGGCCAATTTTATTTATTTTTTTCCCCTTTGGTGAATTCAATTAGCTCCCATAAGATATGTCCCTCAGTGGGGACTGTTTCCACCCCGTCACAGGTCGAAGTGAGATCTTAAAGTTGTTTTCTTTAGCTCTTTAGTTCTGCTTTAGTCGTTTCCATTCCCAGCCCTGCCACACGTGCCTCCATATTTTAATGAGATCACACACACACACACACACACACAGGGAGTTAATACTTGAGGTCTAACATGGATCCTGTCCCGGGAGGAGGTGCTCTGTTTGAGTGCCTCACTGAGTCACAGCTGAGGGGACAGCAGGAGTCCACTGGTTTTTGGCAAAGTCAGTGTTTGTTGTTTTGCGTTGTTGTTTGTTGTTAGGGATGAAATGCAGTTAGTCATGTGGTCTGACAGCAGTTCCTGCCATCTGACACACACACACACACACACACACACACACACACACACACAGGCGCACACACAGATATGAAGATGCGAAACTGCTCCACCAGTCTGCAGAACATCTGAGTCAGCACAATGGAATCACTCTGCATGCAAATGGCCCAGCGGCTGTGTTGTAGTCACACTGTACATTATTGTGGCTGTGATCCTGGAGTCTGCAGTGATCCTGTTCACATGAAACACTGCATAATCCATATTCAATTATATCCATGCATCCAATAATTTATTGATTATTTATTTATTTATTTATTCATTTTTTGCTGTTGCTGCTGTTTGATGTCAATGCAATCAATCACATCTGTTTCACGTGAAAAGCAGTTGAGGAGGCAGAATCTCTTCATGGTGAAGCATCAGCAGGAAAGGGTTTCAGGATGTGTTTTATCGTGGCAGAATGACGAAGAAGAGGCGCAGTCAGAAGGAAGGCTTCAGTGAGACACTCAGTGAACACCTGATATACCTACCTAAACGACAAACGTATTCTTAAACAAGTGACTTGCTTTTGTGACTGACTGACTGAAAGTAAGTAACCAACTAACGTAATAGACAGCCAACGAACCAACCAGCTAACTGAAGAACTGATATACTAGAATGCAAACATATTCTTAACTAACTAACTCACTAACGAGTGTAATAGATAGCCAACTAACCAACTAGCTAACCAATTAACCAACTAACTAGCTGAATACCTGTTATGCTAGTTATCTAGCTAACCGACAAACATATTCTTAAAGTGATTAGCTCATGTGATGACTGACTGAAAGTAAGTAACCAATTAACGTAATAGACAGCTAACTAACCAACCAGCTAACCAACCAACCAACCAACTGAAGAACTGATATACTAGAATGCAAACGTATTCTTAAACAAGTGACTTGCTTATGTGACTGACTGACTACAAGTAACTAACTAACCAACTAAGTAACTAATGTAACAGACAACCAACCAACCAACTGAATAACTGATATACTAGTTATCTACCTAACCGACAAACATATTCTTAAACAAGTGACTAGCTTATGTGACTGACGGAAAGTAACTAACTAACTCACCAACGAATGTAATAGACAGCCAACTAACCAACTAGCTAGCCAATTAACCAACTAACTAACCGAATACCTGTTATGCTAGTTATCTAGCTAACCGACAAACGTATTCTTAAAGTGACTTGCTTTTGTGACTGACTGACTAAAAGTATAAGTAACTAACTAACTAACAAATCAACTAATTTATGTTATAGACAGCCAACTAACCAACGGACTGAATACCCAATATACTAGTTATCTACCTGTCCAACAAACATATTCTCAAAGAAGTGACTAGCTCATGTGATGACTGAGGAACAAACACATTTACTAACTCATTAACTAACTAATGTTATAGACAGCCACCGAACCAACTAGCTAACCAATCTAACCCTAACTAACTGAATCACTGATATACTAGTTGTCTACCTAGCTGATAGTCTCTAGCTAATTGACAAGCTAACTAACTGTGTGACTGACTGACCGAAAAACTACACACACCAGACAGCCAGCTGATCAACTAACTAAGTACAGAAATAACTGATATGTTATCCACGCAGCTGACCAGCGTACTTGTTAGCTAACTAAGTACCTAACTATCCGATTGACTGATTTAACCTCCGTCGTCCGTGTCTCAAAATGCTGTCACCTGTACGTCTTCATCTAACCTGTCCTGTCCTTTCTTTCTTTCTGTCTTTCTGTCTTCTTTCTTTGTCTCTGCTTTAATCACTGTTCAGTGTGTTGCTTTTCCCCTGAGCCAGCAGCACAGATGGCAACACACACACACACACACACACACAGACATTAAGAGGGTCAGATGGTTGGTGTTATCGCTTGGTTACTATCGCCACGGGAACCGAGCATCCCAGCAGGCTCACAGCGGCCAATCAGACATTCCCACGAGAAATCACGGCGGGCGTGTGTGTGTGTGTGTGTGTGTGTGTGCGCGCGCGCGTGTGGGTGTGTGTTTGATTGTCTGCATACCACCTTGTTACCCTTGACGATGCCATGCCTCTTGATTGTTGGAGTGACTCTTCAAACACAGACACACACACACACACACACACACACACACACACACACATAATACAATTGTTTTGTTGCCTCACTTAAAATCTCTCCAAACTGCATTTTCACAAATACACCATTCACTCAGGTAAAATACCAGTGTACACGCGCGCACACACACACACACACACACACACACACAGTGTAGCTGAGCGGGGTTTATTAATGCAGAACACGTGCAGGTAGTGATGCTGTGTGACTTGACACTCTGGGCCTCAACATCTCGTAAAGATCTCTTTCCTCTCTGTTTTCCCTTCTGGTTGCTAGCCACTTAATCCCTCACTGGCTTCCCACTCACTCATATCAGAATATATCAAACAAAGCCACAACAGTATTGACTTGTTTCGACCAGGTTGCAGGTCCCTGCAGCGAGCTAACGGAGCTCGTGAGGAGGCTAGCTAAATAACCCTGCTGCTACCGAGTTAGCTAATGTGGGAAAGTACAAATATAAATCAATCGTTTTTGAGAGGTACAGGGATGAGGAAGGGGCTGTGACACTCGTTGATGACTATGACTATGCATGTGTAAACAGGATTAACACTGCGGTTTATATTTAAGTTATACATGACAAGCATTAAGGTCATTATTCATGCGCATATATGATAAACATTAAGTTCATTATTTAAGGTACAGAAAAGGGGTAGGGCCACACAAGCGTATACTTCTTCTCAGTCCTTTTCAAACATGTAATGTTCAGCATTTAGTTGAATGAGCCGAGCCTTGGCGAGCTGCGTTCATTTTTTTTCTTTTTGGCCACGTGTGGGCAGCTGAACAAGAAAACGCCGCATACATTGCCATGTCCACATCCAGCAAATACAGTGCAGCATTATGATCCCGGTTGGAGTTGTGTTTGTGGCCACAATCCATTCCCATTTGGCTTTGGCTTGGTGTCCCTCCAACCCTGAGAAAGATGTCTGAAACTTTAGCTGCTAAATGTTCCACTTCCTTTACTAGCCAGTCGCTAACTTTGTCTGTCTGCTGTTTGGTGCTGGCAGGCAGCATTCGGTCCTGATTGCTGGAAACAAGGTTGATGAGAGCTGTGAGGCTGAATCAAAACAGTAAGGGTGTCAGAACACCAAAACTTAGAGGCTAAAAAGCTCTTTTTGGTTGCTGTGTTGTCAATAGCTCTCTGTTCACGCGGCTGTACATTTTGTACGTCAACTTACAGAAATAACTCAAGCGTAACGCTAACTGCTCCTCGCAAAGGCTACCACAGGCAGATACATCAGTCGTAGAGTGCTGCAGGAATGAGTCCTAAAACCTGGAAACGAGTCAGCATTTTTACACCTCGTCTGGAAGTCAGTGGGTTTTTGGTTAGATGCCTGAAATAAGGTCTGTGGTTAACACAAGCTTAAGAGATTTCAACGTTTTGTTCTACGACATAAAATACGTCAGTAGATGCCCCCACTCGTGACTTTTGAGGCTTTTACGTGTCTCAAAAAAGGCGGTTGCTAACAAGCGGCTAAATGAGACTACAGAGGTTGTCGCGGACATGAAACGTCTTCATGCCGAACACGGAAAGTCATCTACTCACTAGTCCGCCTTTACAGCCTCGCTGTGTTTATAATCTATCTGTTTATATATATTTTCATATTGTCTTAAAAGTTAAAAGTGAAGCTCAGCGGTGGTGACGCTGAAGTCATGCGACCGTGCTGTAGCTCCTTTATAGCTGAACGTTAGCTTTTTTTTACTTCTGGCAATCCCATTTACGCTTTCTAAAAATCCTGTGGAGTTTGTTCGTGAAGATTGAACAAAACGTGTGAGTATCATAAACTTTTGTTTTGCCACAGAGCTTATTCTCCTCAATAATCCAAAATCCCATTGGCTTTTAGTCGAGGGAACCAGGGGCGACGCTAACTTCCGGTTTTGCCTACAAAAATACGTCATCCCTGCAACAGCTCTATAACTCCCCTCCCTTACAGAAAATGTCCTTGATATCTTCCTGTTTTACTTTCCTAGTGAACGCAGTCTTTTTCATTTATTTATTTATTAATACTTTTTTTTTTTTTTAACTCAAGAATATTTCTAATCAGTTGTTTCATTTGCGTCATAACATCCAATGAATCAGAGTGCCCTTGCCCTGTGAGAGAGACCGGAGAGGTAAGAGAGAGGTTGATGGCGTGTATATGTGATGTGTATGTTAATGCATTCATATATGTTAGAAAGACATTACCCCCATCTCTCTCTCTCTCTCTCTCTGTCTCTCTCTCTCTCTCTGTTACAGTCTCCTCACTCCTCTCTCGCTCCCGCTGCAGTGCAGTCTCAGTTAAACCCTGGTCCGGATCTGATCCGAAAGCCGGATCAGGATTTAAACCTCAGAGCATTCGTTGCCATCCGTCTTCCTTCATTTCTCTCGCAAAGTCTCATGTTGGACAGCTGGGGGTTCATTCTTCCTTCTTCTGATTTCTCTCACCCGGCATCCTAACCCTTCTCCCCCGTTTCAACTCTTCCCGTTCCCTTGAACCGCTCGGAAAATGAGCCGGGACGGCCGAGTTCACCTGTAATATTCATTCGCATCCAAACATCTGCGCCGTGGTTTGTTCATAAATGATTCAATTTTGTCACAGATTCGGGATGAGTTCAGCTTCAGACATTAAGAGAGAAAGAGAGAGATAGTGTGTGTGGTGTCTATGGAAAGGTCTGAATTGCAAATGTAGTTGTTATTACTGCTTGAAGGTCAGGACACACACATCTATCTTTCTCTTTATCTTCTATCTGTCCCACTCTCTCCCAACTGTTTCCTTATTTCCTGCCTTCCCTGCGCTCTCTTACACCTTCCATCGCTCTTCTATCCTTCCTCCCCTTTCCCCCTTTGCATCCTCCCTTCATTCTTCCATTGCTTCCTTGGGTCTGTCGCTCGGCCCCTTAGTTCATTTTTGTTTCATCCCGCGTCCTTGTTGTCCCCTTTCTTCAGGACCGCAATCGCTCCCCGTCGTCTTTTTCCTCCAATCGGCTCCTTTGCTCTTTGATTGTTTTCCGACCTCTCTTTGCACTTTCTTTCCTGCTTGCTTCCCTCCTTTCATTCGTCCCTCTCGAATCGCCCAAACTTTTGGTTTCGTTTGCAGCAGCTTGTCAGCCTGCTGCCTTTCAGTGAATGTGAAGGTGTTTTTATTGGACCTCAGTGTTTTGTCCTCCTGCTGTCAGTCCTGATAGAAAAACACTCTCCTGCGTTTTAAATCTTTGGCATGCCGTCCCTGCTCTTCTTGTCTCTTGGACCTGTCATCTTGTTTTCACCATTTCGCGTTCTGATTGTGACGATTTGACAGTTGGATTCTATTGGACTGATTCGCTTGCCCCCTGACATCACACTGCCAGCTAAAGCAAACTGAATAACAGCTGTCTTTGGTAAAAAAAAATCTCTCGTGAACTTGGCCCAGGTGATTTCAGAGCAAAGAGAGTTGCGACGAGGCCCCCGAATCAAAGGACAAACTGTGTTGTCGCTCCACGCCCTCTAGAACGACACATAGACGTGTTTTCTGAATTGACGCCCGGTCAGCGGGGTGACATCATCATGTCTGTACTGCAAACAGCGGTATCCGGTGTTATAGTCTGATGTTTTGCTCTTTTGTTGACCCATCCATCCGCCCGACCTCGTCCCGATGTGGTCTTTGTCGCTCTGTAACAACACCTCCTCATTTCCGCCTTCGCTCGGGTCATACTTACTGAACGTGCACAGATGTTGTAGGGCGCTTGCTGAAACTGGTGAAACTGATGCCGGCGTTCCTCTTGGGAGGACAGTCTCAGAGGTCGCCCTGTGCAGGACAGTTCTCTTTAAAGCGTCAGTTCTTGGTTGTGGAGGAGCTACCTCTTCCATTGTGTAGCTTTGTAAAAGTGCCTCTTCCTAGTGAAGGTTATTGTTGAGAAAAAGCCAGTTTTGCATTTTTAGAGCACATATCCCCTAGAAGAAAGCTAACAGACTGAACACTAGCTTAGCTAGAGTTCTCTAAGTCTTTCTATGAATACTCTTAAAGGTCCTATAGTGCAGAAAGTCTTTTTTGATTATAAAGCAGGTCTAGGTCCGCCAGGTCTTCCGTAAGGTTGTGATGTCACAACGATACAGTCACCGCACTCAGCCACGACCCCCAGCGGGTCATCGGCTCCAGGCACAAGTACAGGGACACTCATCCACCCGCTCAGTTTGTCTGAGTTATTGGAGCGCTCTGCTCAGGAACTACTCTTCCAGTTTTTTGGAGGTTGTTCAGTTTGTCTCAAACGGCTTGTTTCAGACAGAGGGGGGGAACTGAGTGGCTGCATGAAGGGCCAGAGGAAGATAAATAAGGACTTTTTTGAACTGTGAATCATGCAGAGCTGCTCTAGTGGAGTCCCAGAATAAAAAAATAGAGCTGAAATGAGCAGAACATGGGACCTTGAAATGTCTAATGTGTTTCCCAAAGCAGCACACGCACACCGTGAATAGTTTCTTAACATCGGCTGTCCGAGGTGCCGAAGATGATGCTGCACACTGGGATGTAACTTTGGATGTTTAACTGTCTGCACGCCGTGCTGTATATTAGAAATACACATCAACAAGTGTAAACGGCACAAAGAAGTCTTTTATGTTGTATGGAGTAAACTCTGATTGATTTAGCTGCTGCTCGAGGCAGACGTTACTCTTAAACCCACAATGAAGGGTGACTTCAAGTTTCACGAGCATGCATGTTGTCTATTGTGAATGTCATCATTTCTCTGTACTTTGCCGGCTGTTATATAAGCACAACGTTACCGCTCATTTTACTTTAAACGCCTGGTTCGTGACGAAAGCACAGACTTAAAAATGAATGAAAACTTAAATGAAACACGTTTTTTTTTGTTTTTTTTGGTTCCTCCTTAATATGATCCGAACCTCCCGCAACTTGGGCAGGAGGCGCTCGTCAATCCACTATCAATCATTTGCAAAGCTTTTGGGCCACACCGCTCAAATGAACGGATTCGCTTATTGCCCTCAGCTGCATGATACTTTTCGGGGAGCCGGGTCCAGGACGAGGGCGCGCGGGTCGACTCTGAGCCATCCGAAGCTTCTGTATAGCCTCCTTTTGTCAGCCGCGCTGGACCGCGTCGCAGGGCAGATGTGTCAGATCCCACAAAGGCCAAGGCAAACACAATTAACATCGGAATGAACAAACACACACACAAAAAACGATGTTTTATATAGCAGAGGTTTTAAAATGTCAGACAGGGGGAAGAGATTCCAGGCGATGATGCCACGTGAGGTGAAAGGGACGTAGTTAGTTTGGCCCGCTTAGCAATGTGGACTTTGAAAACCTCTTTTTTTTATCTATTCTTTCCATGCTTCAAATGGAAGTAAGGTATCATCTGCGGAGAGAGAGAGAGAGAGAGAGAGAGAGAGAGACAGTCGTCCCAGATCATTTTCAGGCTGCTGGAAGACAAGAAGGTTGAGGGAGGATCAGGACGGATGGGGAGGAAGAAAATGGAATTATAAAATGGAATCGCCCAACACGATTCTGTGGAAAAAACTGAGAGGGGGGAGGACATGGAGAGATGGAGAGAGACTGAGAGACAGAGAGAGAAAGAGAGAGAGAGAAGAAGAAGAAGAAGAAGAAAAAGGAGAGAGTAAGAGACGGGGGGTCAAGCGAAGGGCAGGGCGAGTAAGAGAGAGAGGTGGCGAGAGAGAGAGAGAGAGAGGAGGAAGTGTGTCAGCCATGACAGATTTGTATTCCACAGTGAGCGTCTGACCTTAGCAAACCCACGCGCCCGCGCACACACACACACACAGACACACAAACTTATCTCTCACACACAGAGAAATGCTTTTACTCCGTCACCTATGCTCTCTCTTTCTCCCTCTCTCTCTACACACACACACACACACACTCTACCCCCACTCTACAACAGGAGTGTGTGTGTGTGTGTGTAGGAGGGTGGGGGGTGTGGGAGTCTGTCTGTTGCCATAGTGATAGTAGCCTCCTCTCCTCTTCTATCCTCTATCCTGTGAGGACCTGATGAGTGTGTGTGTGTGTGTGACAGGTAGAGATACATATTAAATGTTTGCCTGAGAGCAAAAGAAAGAAGACAGGTGTGTGTGTGTGTGTGTGTGTGTGTGTGTGTGTGTGTGTGTTCTGCCCATTTGACCAATTCATATTTGACCAAAAAGCACACACACAAAAACCCCTCAAGTGTAGTGAATGAAAATATAAAAAAACATCACACACACCTCTAATAGGAAGTTAGCCTGTGAACGCTGCCTTCGCAGTCGACTCTAAACGGTTGGATTTGGGAGCTTTGACCTCCACCAACTCTTTGTTTGGCAACACTTTATTTAAACCCAAATATTTAGCATTTATAAGCAGTATATGAACATATACTTTACAACACACTACAAACTGGTGCATAAACAGGTAATGAATAATTGATCACACGGTATAACACAGCTGCAATCGTATCTATTGATTTGTCTTCAGTACATAGACAGAACTCTACGACGACACATAGAAGCATTTGTTCTATAATGTCACCTGACTCCCTCCTTTCCTCCCATCATAATTAATGGGGGGGGGGGCCCTGTCTTGAACGTAAAAAATGAGTGAGTGGGAGGACAGTTTCCAAATACATTAATGAGAAAATGTACTCATATCTGCTGAACAACATTACAGTGAGTAATAACATGTATATTATTGATGTTTGGGTACTGCTTCTGAATGCTAAATACGGGGAGTGTGGCCGGGGATGGGGGGAGTTGCCATTTCATTTTCTTTTCCCTCATCCCTGTCTGCCATTCCATATTTTTCCCACTGTACCTCTGGGCAGCCTCTAGAAAGGTATACATGTGATCGTCAGAGTGTTGAAACCTGTGTTTTTTGGCCACTTGGGGGCACTCTTGACGACAACACCGACAGATCATTGCCTCCTAAAGTTTGATGTGGTTGCAACCATAGACTGTTTATAAGGATGGACGACATGAAAGCTCCCCAAAAGTGAAGCCGAAACGCCTCAATTGCCCCCTCCTGGTGGCTGGCTGCAGTGTAGGTCATAAGCCCCTCCCCCTCCATGTTAGTGGATGGGACATGTGCCAAACTAAAAAAAAAATCAAATACATTTTTCCCAAATATGGTTTCTGTCAAGTGTTCATTTTCCTGATAGACTCTGGCCCCAAACGACGTCACCGGTTAGCTCTTTAGCCGCTAAATGCCCCGTTGTGTTCGGCGGCTAACTTTGCGGCAGGTTTCAGCTGGCAGCCGCGGTCGGAAATGATGGAAACTGGTCGGAAATTCTCGCCACTACAGAGCGAATGCAAGCCGAACCCATGAATGTTTAAGATGAAATCCTTCGTGGAAGCCTGGTGTTTTCCTCTACAGTATATTCACTGTGGCCTAATTATTTTACGCTGTAATGTGCTTACATTGAAGAGGAAAAGAGCAATCCAGGCAATAAACGGCCGTTCAAACGTACAAAATAGTCAGAATAAAACGTTTTACTGTGTCAGTGTCCGGATGACATTTTCTTTCAAATATTAGACAGAATGTTCGGCAAAACTTTCCTCCCTCTTATTTTCCTTTGCATTTTCCCTCCGCCTCTTAAGTCTCCTTGTTCTCCCTGTCTTCCTCACCTTGTCTTAATCATTTGTACCCCCCCCCCCCACCACCACCACCACCACCCACCCACCCTTGTCCTTTGTCATTCGTTTCTTCCCTCCACCTCCTCTCTCGTCGAGCGCCTCGTCCTCCTGACAGACAGGTGCTGGTCTGACTCTCTCGCCGTCGCCCCAAACACAACAAAACAAATCAAGACACGGCAGCGCCCCCCCCCCCCCCCCCCCCGCCTGCCGAGTGCCATTTGAACTGCGCGGCAGCTCCCGGAAACGGCTTCAAAGCACCTGGAGATTTAATGAAATTCAGCTCAATATCACCTGTATGATATGGAGAGAGAGAGAGAGAGAGAGAGAGAGAGAGAGAGAGAGAGAGAGAGGCCTTTGAGTGTATATATCTATATATAGAATGAGTAGATCTGATACGCATACACTTGCCACAATGCGAACACAGTTTCAAAGCCGATAGGATTTGATTCAGCTGAGATCAGAATTGGAAATATTTTCTCTGCTCTTGTTATTAATAAAACTGTGACTAAAAAACAGAAAGCTGCGACACCAATAATAATAATAGTCAACAACAGACACACACTGGATGACATTTTCATCAGTCCCTAAGGAGGATGGGTTTTTGGGTATTGTTAACGACGCGGCACATGCTTTCAGTAACAGTTTTCCCCTTTAGCTGCTAATGTTTTGTTTTATGTCATAAAATACTTCAATACCCCAGATTTGACTATTTATTGTACTACACTATTGATTTTTATTTTTATTTTGTCTATTTATCTGAATGCTGTTGTTGCATGCTACTGCTTCTGCTAACTGATAGCAGAAAATGAGTCAGCATTTTTACACTTCCTGTTCCCTCGTCTGGAAGTCAGTGGGGTTTTTTTTTTAATGGGTTTTTGGTTAGACGCCTGAAATAAGGTCTGTGGTTAACACAAGCTTAAGAGATTTTCACGTTTTGTTCTACGACATAGAATACGTCAGTAGATACCCCCACTCGTGAATTTTGTAGCTTTCACGTGTCTTAAAAAAGGCGGTTGCTAACAAGTGGCTAAATGAGGTTGTCGCGGACATAAAACGTCACTAGTTGTGTTTATACTCTATATCTATCTGTCTATATATCTATATCTCTCTATATTCTCTTAAAGAGGACCTGTTTTTTTCTCATTTTCTGTCATATATATATAATGTTACATTGTTGGATATTCACACTAAACGTTGCCAAAGTTGCCAAATAATGACGTAAATGTATGTAAAAGTAATCCCTGTGAGCCAAAAGCTCAGGCTTCAGACTGCTCTGAACGCTCCGTTTCAGTTTTTTCAACCGCCGGGTCTATCTGATGTCAGAGAGGCACGGATGTCCTTATATGGTATCTCTGCTCCAGGCACAGACCAGATGTTTGTGTTTATGTCAACGTTGCTTAGTAACGTTAGGTTTACAATTTGCCTTTGGAAATTCTTCCAAAGACTTCCGGAACTTGGCCGACCAATCGGAAGAAAGTGGGCTTTTAGGAAGGGGGGGGGCCTTAAAGAGACAGGACCTCAAATGGCTTGTTTGACAGAGGGTGAACTGAGGGAGCTGCGCGAAGGGTAGAAGATAAATCAAGACTTTTTAAAACTGTGAATCATGCAAAGCTGCTCTAGTGGAGTCACAAAAATATAAAGCTGGAAATGAGCAGAATAGGTCCCCTTTAAAAGTGAAGCTCAGCGGTGGTGACGTCGAAGTAACGCGACCGCACTGTAGTTTGTTTATTTCCTAACGTTAGCTTTTTTACTTCTGACGATTCCATTTACACTTCAAAAACCATAAAAGTGGAGTTCATTAGCGAAGATTATCTCGCTGAACAAAACGTGTCGGTATCATAAACTTTTGTTTCACCACAGAGCTTATTCTCTGCAATCATCCAAAATCCCACGGAAAAAAATCCCATTGGCTTTTTGTCGAGGACGACGCCAACTTCCAGGGTTAACCCACAAAAATACGTCGTCACCCCTGCAACAACTGTATCGACAGCTCCTCTCTGCTGTCAGCTCGCATGTCAAGCCACCGGCACATATTCTCTCGCGATGATGCCAGTGCTCTCTTTGAAGGCAGCGCCTTGCTAATGCTCGTCTGGAGTCAGTCACAGGTGAATACGCTGAGCTGATGTTTTATTTATAGAAGCAGAACTTTTATATGCCGGGCTGAGAAAATGCCAATGTGGGGCTTTCACACGCTGTCTCATTTATGTCTGTGGATCATAACCTTTCGATGAAATATTAATATTTACAGTGATTTACCCCGGCATACACAGACTTTTTAATTAAAGAGGAAGATAAAATCCCTTTACATGTAAAAACTTATTAGAGTTTGTTAGTAGAGATGTTTTCTGCTTTATATAAAGTGAAACAAGATTCTTTCAACCTTGAAGCGCGCTCTAGAGTGGTTATCACTCCAGATATGTATTATTTAATGGGTGCCTGTATCATTTTCCCCCCTATATTTTGGGTTTCTGGCAGCTTTGTAGTTTCTTAAATTGACAAAACGCTGATGCGCTTCGACAAAGATAGTGTGCATACGGGGCGAGGAGTCATGAGAAGTGGGGATTACACCCATTATTACCAATGAACGATGCTCTAGTTTGGTTTCTCGCGCCCCACCGTTTTCTCAATGATATGTTTTTTTTATTTCACGCCGCTCTCTCCTCACCTCCTATGAGATCAATCTTCCGGGAAAAAAAGAAAAAAAAAAAACCTATCTCTGTTGTTCTGCATAAAAACCCACAGAGAAGAGAGGGAGAGACGGTAGGCGAGAGGAAAATATTTGTCTTCTCTCCCTCTCATACCGCTGATGTTTCTGCGACGTTGGCCTTTATCGATCGGAGAAAGTGGAAGGTCATCCATATAGTCTGTGTGTGTGTGTGTGTGTGTGTGTGTGTGTCTGTCCTCGCTTATCGATTGGTGAGAGGTTGGAGGTTTGTACCTCACCGCCTGTGCCTAAATGTGTCGCCATGCTACGTGTGTGTCTTTGTGTGTGTGTGTGTGTGTGTGTGTGTGTGTGTGTGTGTGTTGTCACTTCCAACATTGATCCCCTTTGAGATGAAACACCTTCCCATCAGCCCCTTCATCATCACTCAGCAGGAGGAGGAAGAGAGAGGAGGTGTGTGTGTGTGTGTGTGTGTGTGTGTGTATGTGTGTGTCTTTATGTCCTCTGAATGAATCCTGCCGTTCAAAGAAAGCAGAACTCCGGGAGACGTGAAGGATTTTCACAGTCTTTAACTTAGAAACGCCAGCTATGCATTAGCGCGTGTTAGCGGTGGAATGGGGCGCAAAATCTCACAAAGACGCGCTTTGGTACGTAGCTGCGATGCTGCGCGTTTTTTCGGAGCAGCGGGACAAACGAAAAGGAATGCAGAAGCTCTCTGTAGACCCTGGAGGTCCGTCCGTCGTAGCCTTTGCTCATTTACGCGGGGACAGTGGCCAATTCCTGGACACCTGCAGCTCGGGCTTGCTAATACAGGGCAGTGGGTAATCCCCTGGATGGCTGCACGTTGGGCTCATTTCGACAGGTCAGGGGGTAATTCCTGGATGACTATAGCTTGCCCTCATTTGTACGGGGCGGTGGATAATTTCTGGACACCCCCAGATGGCTGTAGTTCATGCTCATTAGGCCAGGACAGTGGATAATTACTGTACGACTGCGGCTCCTATTGCAAATGTTTGATTATTTGTGCGTCCAGTGACAAAGCCTATGTCCAGTGTGGCTGTATCTTACCAGGAAACCACAGTGCTCCCCATCAGGGGTTACCAAAGCTCCATGGGGGTGTTGTGAAGCTCTCTTGATTTTAAGGGTGTAAGAATTTATATATATATATATAACATACATGCATTTCAGACAATTACATTTAAGGGTTATTTTAGACGTTTCTATCTTTATTCATTATAAAGCCAGGCTGCTTGGACTTAACGTATGTATGATAGTGAAATTGTGTTCCAAAAAATCTAAGGAAACATCGTCTGATACGTTGCAATATTCACAGGAAATAGTCTGTTCACAATTTTATACAAATTACTCATTTTACACAAACTTCCTGCAGGTATTAAGTGCACTATTTAGGCTCATTGTACACTTAAATGTTCTGTGCAATGAATATAATGAAACATACATAAAGGTATTTCAAAAGAAGGAAGCTACTTTTCCCCCTTTTATTGTAATCGTGGGTGGGGCGGTGGGGGTCGCCAGTGTATATACCCTTAAGAAAAAGGTTGGGAACCACTGGTCTAAAGGACAAGGGAGGCGCTTTAGCTGCTTTCTTGTGTGTGTCCTACACACCGAAGGCACCCACTATATGTTATTATGTAGAAAAATATTGTTAATACATCTGTAAGTTTAGTCTGATGCGCACCTCAGTTGGTGTCAACCCGACGCAGGATATGAATTAGTCTCTGTGTCACCCAGAGAAATTTAACGTTTCTTGTAAAAGTTTGATCAAATCAACCAAGAACTCAACCCCCCCCTTTATTTTTTTTTTTATCTTGTGCTGTCAGTCATGTACATGATTTTGTAGTAAGAATTATTCAAAACATGGGGTATTAAAATGTAGATTGAGATAAGACACGAAGGCCTCACATCTGCTGGAAAGCTGAGATAGAGAGAGCGAGAGAGGAACATGAGAGGAAGTGGGATAAAGCTGGATTTTTTTTTTTCGTTACACTCCCGCAGCAAAAAAAAAAAAAAAATCAATCGTATGAGTTTGTCTTCGTACATTTATTCCCTCCTTAGACAAGAGCAACACTTCTGAACCCCTAATGGCTACGTCGTCATGACATTTCCCGATCCCGTCCGTGCTCCCTAGAGGACGGACCCTTTTGATTTGCAGTGACCTCTGACCTTAGTTCAAACTTCACACGTTTTAGCTTCACTTCGGGTAGGAACGTCTGATCACCTAATCTTGACCATCGGAGGCGTGCCGTAACGTTTCCACTCGGTAGGGGCTACTATGACAAATCAGGCCAAATGTTTTGTCTAACCAACCCCAAGCTAATTTTTTACCGACATAAAACCACCCTACAGCCACCTAAATGGGGCGGAAAATGGCCCAATCTGGCAGCATTTCTGGGGCCGAAAAAAAAAACGTTCCGCCCCAGCTCCGCTTATTTTCTGGAGTGGCGTCAACCAATCAGGGGCCGCCAGAGAAAGTCTCAACATATCGCACGCATACCGCCATCGGGCGGAGGTAAGAGCGCCCTCCGGCACACAAAGACAGGCTGTAGGCGGGCGCTTTCTCATTAGTCATCGCGCGCTTCTGCAGTAATGTATGATTTACGAGAGAGTAACAACTGATATTTACACACGCACAACACAACAATAACAACAATGATTTTTGGCCTGTGCACTGGGGTGTGGTGTGTTGGACTTTTGGTGTCGTGGTGAATGTCAGCATAGTTTATTAATGGCACTCTGGTGTGTATTAAGGTAAAAGTAGATGCACTCAGACCATGGCTTATTACTCTGATTATTACGGGCTGATGAGGCTGTTAGGTCAGCTCTCTAAGATCACATCAGTGTGTGTTTTGGGGGGGGGTCTCAAAGTTCAGTGTGTGACCCGCATTTCCTGCTTTCACAGTAATAACACGGAGGGCTCCGGATACAGAGAACGCTGCGTTACCAGACAGAAAGACACCTAGAATTACTGCACTGTAACACAGAGCTTTTAAGTGCACATACACACACACACACACACACACACACAGCTTTCACAGTGTGTAACTGTCAGTGCACAACACCCACATCGCACACAGCTTTCAGGGTAAATTAATGTACACACACACGCTCTCAGCTTTCACAGTAAATTACTGCAAACACAGACACACACCGTTATGAGCAGCTTTAAAACTGCAGACACACCACAGGGCTTTCACAACAAATTAGAAAACACACACACACTCCATGTCTCACAGTGCCTCCGGGACAGTAAAGGAACAGTCCAACATTGAGTTTTTTTTTTTGTTTGTTTTCTGTCTTCCACCAGAGTCAGAGAAGATGGCGTATCAGTTTCATCTCTGTGCGTCCACGATGTGTTTAGCCTGGGAGCAAGGTAGTACACTGCTAGCCGAGCTCTATAACATAACAGTTAAAGCTGACCCCTTCAACAACTCCAAAACAGTCCCGATTTCTCATAGTAATAACGGTAAAATTTCAGGAAAGCTGGATTATTATCATTGCAATGCTGATATTTTCTGGCCACAATCATCGTCGCGTTAAACTTATCACACTGGCACATCCTTTAAAACCAACAATGTGCGAGTCCCTCTGGCTGTCTGTGGCACCCAAAAGCCCACTGGTTTCGTCCGAAGATGTAAATCTTTAAAAAAAAAAAAGAAAAAGCTCACAAATATGTTGCTTTATTGTTAAATAAAAAGGCTCATTCATTTCCAAAAACAACTGCTCACTTATCAAACAAACAGGAGGAAATAGATCATTTGTCGGGGACTATTTTCGGCGGAGGATGAATCCACAGTCGGCGCTCTAATGAGTATTTGGGGCAGCTAAACGGAGCTAAGGGAACGTGCAGCAGTGCGGCTCACGGGTGTGTTTTTAACTGCAATGGAGCTCTATGGCACAGAGGAAGAAGATTTATCCGGCTGTGACACACACACACACACACACACACAAAATAAAGCAGAAAAAAATATAGAATATCACAAGACCTAACTTTGAATAATGTCAGTGAGAAAATATACAAAACCGAAGCAGCTAAAAGATGCTACGTGACTCGAGTGTAGTGTGTTCTCTTCGACCTCCAGCATCTACTGTTTTCTGTGGGTCTACGTGCCGTTATTCAACTTTCATCCATTAAAGTCAGGTTCCACCTTCAGGTCAGCTTGGTCACATAGTATGCACACACACACACACACACACACACACACACACTCACTCACTCAACGTTTTAGAGATTTTACTCACTCACCCACAGTGGTGGAGATTTACAGGAATAAATATCCATTTTAGAGGAATTTAAAACTAGAGGGCAGAGAGGAGTGGTGTGTGTGTGTGTGTGTGTGTGTGTGTGTGTGTGGGTGGGTGTGTAGTACAGGGGTTTTTAACGGCAGCTGGCTGAAATGAGCCCTGAAATTGAGTGCAGAGAGAGAGAGAGAGTGAGAGGCAGTATGAATGTGAAGCGAGTGAATGAGCTCAGCAGTCTTCTTCTGCATAAATAGAGGTTAAAAAAGAGAGAGAGAGAGAGAGAGAGAGAGAGAGAAAGAGGGCAAGGGAGTGAGGGACACGCAGAACATTTATAGGCAAAATGATAAGGAGAGACACAGATTTAGTCTGCGTCGCCTCTACACATCAGAAGTCCTCCCTAATGTATTTATGCTGCCTTAGCACTACAGACAGTAAAATAGATGTCGCTATGTTTAAGCTCTTGCAGTGTGGGTAAAGTTTAACTGAGACCCTGCTATCTGTCTATCTATCGATCTATGTATCTATATATATATATATATATATATATATATATATATATATTAGTAATAGAGTTGTTGCAGGGTTGGCGTATTTTTGTAGGCAAACCCGGAAGTTAGCGTTGCCCCGGTAACCACAGACCTTATTTCAGGCATGTACCCAAAAACCCATTCAAAGAACCCCACTGACTTCGAGTTGAGGGAACCTGGAAGTGTAAGAATGCTGACTAATTTTCTGCTGTCAGTTAGCAGGGGCAGTATTTCAGCATTCAGATAAATAGACTACAATAGTCAGATTTGGGGTGGTTGGCAGCAATCTCTAAGTTAGCAGCAGCAGTGAAATGTATGAGTATCGACAGAAGCTAGCAGCAACATATCAGTTAACAGCAGTGGTAGGTGTTAATGGCAAGCAGTTAGCAGAGGCAGTAGCTCCTGGTAGAGGCGATAGCATACAGCAGCAGCAGCAGCCGCAGCAGTTAACAGCAGCAGTAGCAGTTAGCAACAGCAGTAGCGGTTTATGACAGGCACTAGCAACTTCTAACTGCAGGTGTGACCGCTCCTGGCAATGGCACCAACATCTGCAGCAGCAGTTAGCAACAGTACCGTGACGATATTTCCAAGTGAAACAGGAGAGGCAGGCAGGGAGGTAACGTTGGGAGGAATTCGATTTGAGCGTTCAAAAGTGGGCTCAACGCACCGCGCCTTTGCTTGCTGGCTAACTCGTGAATCTTAGCTCTGTGCTGCTAAAAGTTGAAGATTGTTTGATTTTGTTTTTTGTTTTGCAGGAAGAAAAACACAATTGGATTTTGATAATAAGTATACAAAGAAATATATTTTTTGTAATTGTTTTGGCATATATTGTTAGCTAGGTGCACAATACGACCGGGGAGGTGAGCGGCATGGTGGGGCAGTGGTTAGCACTGTCGCACGGGAGGTAAAGCTGGTTAGAGCGGGTTGGGGGTTCGATCCCCGTCATGTCGAAGTGTCCTTGAGCAAGACACTGAACCCTAAGTTGCTCCCGATGGAGACCAGCACCTTGCATGGCAGCTTGGTCGCCATTGGTGTGTGAATGTGTGAGTGAATGGGTGAATGAGACTTAGCTGTAAAGCGCTTTGGGAACCGTGAAGGTTGAAACGCGCTATATAAGTGAGATCATTTACCATTTATCTACACGGGTCAATGTTAAGCATATAGCAGTTAGCAGCAGCTTTAGCAAAGACCAGCAACCGCGGCAGTTAACAGCAGCAGATTCGATGTATGCTGCCAGCTGTTTTCATTCACTGATGTGAGCGAAGTGAATGGCTGTATAGTCAGCTGACCATCAGCTGATCTACCTGGGTGCATTCCCGCCTGAACGTATGCCAGAAGGCTCTTGCTGTGTCTGAGGCAACTCGTACTTTGGGCCACAAAACAAAATCAAATATAATGGTAACCCTCGGCCAGGGCGTATATATGTGGGTTGCGTGATGGGAGAGAGAGAGGCAGTGATCTTGCTGTCATCCAGTGCCTCTCGCCCACTGCAGCTCGGCGTACTTGCAGCTCCATGGTCATCATTTTACAGAGTTATTTTGACCAGGTTGATCCCCAGTGCTTCAGTGTTTTTATTAGAACACAGAATATGCTCTGTCAAATTTGAAAAGGAAGTAAATGTCATGTTCCTTTACTTTCTTTTATGTGAAACTCTGTTAGAAAGTTGAATTTAGCAATATAATTGTCGTCCAAACGTTATTCTCTTACACATGTAATATTCACATCATAATAATAACCTTTATTTATAAAACCATCCATGTCGAAGCACATAAAACTGCTTGTTTCGTGCCCAAACCCAGAGCCCGTAGACTGCGCTTTGTCCATTTATTGTAGGTACAAGTTATAATTCTCCAGTGCATTGTTTGTATTTTTTTTGTAACACAGGCAAAAAAATGAAAAATAAAGAAATAAAGAATCACATTTCTTTGCTGCAGAGGCCTCAGAGCTGAAAGCAAAACTCCCCTACAGATCATTCAGGCGGCAGAAACAATATAAATGCAGAGCAGCTTGTAGAAAATGGACAGAGTGATGGGAATAAAAAAAAAAACACGAGGCTGTGTGTGTGTGTGTGTGTGTGCGCGCGCAGGTATCATCTGTCGTCGGGCGGACTGCGGTGTAATTTTCAGCACTTATTCAGATGGTTTTCTAGCTCTTCTTCTGTGGTGTCTGACTCTATTATTTACCCTGCTCGCCTATTTTGGACTGAGAGTGATGCTTTACTTTCTCAGCGCCGGCTGGTCTTTTTTTTTTTTTTTTTCTCGGCCGGGTCACTGAGCAGGAACGAATCCGCCCTTCACACCCCGAAATCTCATCTCATACAGAGACGAGAGGAGGTGTGTTAACACTCCTCTGTTTTCCATCTACCCCTCTTTTTTTCTTCCAGTTTCACCTCCCGTCTGGTCTTCACTCCTCTTTCCTTCCTTGGCTCTTCATCCCCTTTTCCTCTCCTCCTCCTCCTTCTCCCGTCTCTCCTGTTTTTTTGTTCCCCCCTCTTCCTCTTTGTCCTCCATCTACATTTCTTTCCTCCGTCTCCTCCTCTTTCTTCCTTCTCGTCCTCATCTTTTTCTCCTCTCGTTCCCTCTGTCTCCTCTTTCTCCTATTTCCCTCCATCTCCAGAGGAGAGGACGACAGCTGATGGCGTTTTAGACACACACACACACCACTGAGCATACACTACAAAGTGAGAAAACTCATCAGCTGTGGTCTGTCACTGTATTTGTGTGTGTGTGTGTGTGTGTGTGTGTGTGTGTGTGTGTGTACATTGATTATTGCTGTGTTCTGCCTAAGGGATTATAGCAGTATAATTGGTGGCAACTTAAAAGCCAGAACTACTGTAACACTGCTGATCACACACATCACACACACACACACACACGGTCTCCTGGGGACCTGCAAGGCCTCTCTCAATCTGGGTTCTTGGCAGTCCTGATTGTTGTTCTTGTGGACTGTGGTGAAATTGCATCAATCGCCGCCCAAGTCCTCATTTGGCCGAGATCGGTTTTTGCTCGTTGCGCGACTTGCGTGTAAACTCGGTCCGGACAAAAGATCCCAATCGCGCACTTCTTATCGACCGGCAGCGATGGCGGAGGATAAGGAGCCAAACCCTGTCACACCGTCACCGTTTTATTATACCATGACTGTTGGCGTGTAGGTAGGGATATCAATTATGTGTGTGCTGCTGTGTTTTTTGAAAGCTCTCAGAGTTGAAATCCGTCATTTTGTCTAAAAAAAATTTTATTGGGTAGTTGTACAGAAGCGCTGACTCCTTCAGTGTCTAGATCTCACCACACTTCAGCGAAAACGAATACAATACAATGCAAATGAACAGGGGCAGTGTGGTGTGTGATATCAGATTTAGTCGTGTTGTAAACACACATTACACCTCCAGCAAGGGATCAAGACTTTTTTTTTTTTTTTTTCTTGGCTTCGCTTCACTTGGGGAGCTGTCATGTCCATCCATCTTTACGTGCAGTCTATGGCTGAGACTAGTCACCCTGGTAACCCCACAAGCCCTCCGCCTGGCCTCGCCCACCTAATTAGCATATTAAGATCCCAACGATCGCAAAGCAGGCTCGAGATAACAATAACATTTATTAATCACCAGGTGTAATTGGACCAGACGTCATTCTCCAGATAAAGTGTCCAGATACAGATGCTGGTTATTATCGGTTCAAACGTCCTACTTCATGTCGGAGAATCCACCAAGTGTTGCACGAGTCTATACAGCTCCACTATCAAACTCTTTAGTTGGAAACCCCCATATATCAACTCTCCCAGGAACAAAATCCTGACTTTGAAGCACATCTGTTTGAAATGTCTGAGTGAATCCAGCATGGCTCGTTATAAGATCACATGACTCTTAGTCTTTGCTAGCAGATGATTGATGACTAAACTCTTCAGATGCTCTGCCGCTTTTTTCTTCTTGCCTGTGATCTTCTTTACCACTCTTCTTCCTCCTTTTTCTTCCTTCTTGTCTCTTCCACATCTTTTCCGTTCCTTATCTGCTCATCTCATCGGCCATTTGCTCCTTTTCTTTGACCACCTCCTTTTGCTCACCTCCTGCACCCCCCCCCCCTCCCTCCCCCCTCCCGTCCTGGTCCCCTGCTTCTCCTCCCTTCCCCTCCCCTGGATGAACTATTAACAGAGGCCACGCCCACTCAGTACAGACCCGCCCAGACACCGCCTCCCCCTCCTCGCCCTCCCCCTGCTCCTCCTGCTCCTCCTGCTACCCCTGCTACCCCTGCCCCTTCTGGCACTCCCTTGACTTACTCCTCCTCCTCTGATCCCCCACCAGTGTCCCCCAGCCCAGGCGTTGCCCTCCCCTCTGCCCCCCGCGACCTGGTCCCTGTCCTAGTGTCCAGCCGATTTGTCCGACTCAGCTGGCGCCCCCCAGAGGAAGCCGGAGGAGCTGTGCAGACCTACGGCATTTATTACTCGCAGGATGGCATCGAAAGGTAAGACGGGACTTTTGGATCCTGAATCCTTCTTTTAAGCTAGTGGTTCCCAACCTGGATGTCTGGACCACAAAGTTATATAGGCATCATTCATTTGCTTGTGTTTTGTCTGTTTGCATGTGTTCTTAGGTTGCGTTGGTGTGTTGAGCTCTCAGGGCCACCGTATAAATCAATTAGCAATCCATCAGAGTGAACATCCCATTGGCATTACTTTCTGCCAAAGTTTTGTATTTGCATATACAAATCATTATTGTTGAGTGAGAGAGTTCATTCTTGATCTTGGAAAATACAATAGATAATAATAATAAATGGACCTTAACTTAAAGCTACATTAGGCAATATTATTGAATTATAATTTCGGTTGAAATAACTCATTTTGACCGTTGCATGTCTCTAACAATATCTAATTGAACGGCTCCTTTAAAAATGTGTGTCTGTGAGCACCCGCCCCCCTTTGTATTTAGTCTTTTAAAAAAACTGGACCAATCAGGGTTAGCTGGCACGCAACAAAAACATCAACTCTGTACAAACAAGGGCTTCTGGATTGGAGTGTGAATCAGAACCGTTGGAAGAGAGGAATCAAAACGCCCCCTGATTACCCTGATTGGTTGTTTGATTCAGACCTAAATCACAGACACACATTTATTTAAAGGAGCCCTTCAATTAGATATTGTTAGTGGCATGCAATGGTCAAAATGAGTTATTTCAACCGAAATTATAACTCAATAATATTGCCTACTGTAGCTTTAAGACTCCATTGTGGTGGTGACATGCTGACACGTGGATGTTGAGCAGGTAACATTTCGCCTAGTTTAGTGTTTTAGCACGCTAACATTTGCCAATTAGCACCAAACACAGCCGTGGCAGATGGGAATGCCATTAGTTTTGCAGGTATTTGGTCATAAACCAAAGTGTTGAACAAATTGAGATTTTGACCTGACGATGGCACTAGGTGAAAAATCGGGGGATCACCGAAGTGGTCAAGATTCATCCACTGTGGACCATCAATGTCTATGCAAACTTTCATGGCAAATCCATCCCATAGTTGCTGGGATATTTCAGTCTGGACCACAGCGGTGACTGCTAGCATGGCTAAAAAGGTAGATGAACCCATGTTGTAGACTTGAGGGTGTGTGAACATAATGCTGTATAACAGGAAGGTCCATGCTATTGACTTGTAAAGGGACACAGGACTGATGGCGTTGGAGTTGTATACTAACAGTTTGTCAAAGACAACACTTTTTTGCCTTTGATCACAGCTCTGCTGCTCTCAGCAGCTCTGAACGTTTACTAGAAAAGTCTCTGGGTGACATGTTGGCAAGTCCCCCGCTGATGTTAAATGGTAACCTCTGACAGTTGGGGCTCCAGCTGAAGGCTTCACATCCAGGCTTTTAAGCTTTGTTACACCAGGGACTAACCGGCCTGCAGTGCTTTACTGCTCTGAACGGTACGCTGGACAAAAGAGCCACTGAAGTTCCATCATGAAACGATGTGACGGAGAGATTCTGTCAGTCCTAATGACTTACAGAAAGAACAGAGGCAGAGGGGTTTTGTCAGTTCTAATGACTTAGAGAAAAACACAGAGATGGGGTTTTTTTTCTTTTCAGCACTAATAACTTGCAGAAAAAAATGAGACAGAGGAGGCAGGGAGGGAGGGAGGGAGACGGAGAGGGAAAACAATAAAAGATTACAGGAGGAAGGGAGACAGCAAGAAGGGAGGATGACATTTTTTTTTTTGTCAGTTGTAATGACTTCCAGGAAATATATTGAAAAAAAGATCAAGAGAGAAAAATGGAAACAGAAGGAAAGCAAAGAGTATTAGATGGACGAAAAGATGAGCTTTCACTCTCTATTCAGAGGCTTCTGGCCGAGTCGCTACACGTCATAGCTCAGCATGTCATAGCTCAGCATGTCATACTCTTTATTGTTATTTTCAGAATATGTTAGGGTACTCACAGGTGCCACCATTTTGCACGTCAGTGGTACTAAACATATTCTGGTATTTGTCCCACACAGGTGTTGCACATGTTGTACATGCAGCCTACACTCTGTGACAGGAACATAGCTTAAACCTATTTCCATGATAAACGCTGGACCTCCGCCCATTAAGGATTAGGCTGCATTCAGACGGAATCCGACGGTTGCGTCGATTAACGGAGGGTTGTGCAGCGGTGTAGGAGTGACACTATGTGGCCCATTTGTGTGACATTATGTTGTGAACTTTAACCCCGCCCCCCCCAAATCCTGAAGGTGGTGGTAATGCACTTAAAAGCAGTTTGCCAACTGCTTCTAAACAACAAAAGCGAAGGAGAAGAAGAGCTTAGACTTAAACCCTGACAAGGGCGGGCTTGTACGAGTGATCATCTGTCAGATCATCAACAGATTAGAAACACAACATTTACTTTCGGTAAATGGTCTCACTTACATAGCGCTTTTCAACCTTCACGGTTCCCAAAGCACTTCACAGTTAAGTCTCATTCACACACCGATGGCGACCAAGCTGCCATGCCACGCCACTGAGCAACTTAGGGTTCAGTGTCTTGCTGAAGAACACTTTGGCATGACTTGGGGGGATCAAACCCCTACCACCTCGCGCGTGACGGTGCTAACCACTGCGTTATATTTGACTGATCCGCACCCCAAAATGTAGATCCAATGCCAACCCAGGAAGCAGCGTCCTATATGTCGGGAAGCAGAAAGTAATGGTTTGGAGGTCGGGATGGTGGATGGGCAAGTAGCATGTCTGCCTTTTCTCACAGGAGACCAGAGTTTGCGTCCTGTTACAGGCTAACCGCAACCCTTCCCTAACCTTGGGTGAGAAAGGTCCTGCCCACCCTGCTGTCAAGCAGAGAGAAAATAAGGAGAAACACCAGAAAGATGATGGGATGAGTCCGTCTCTCACCGTCGGTGAATTATTAGTTTTTGAACGGACGGAATGACCCCGGACTGTGGCCTTTGAAGGGCAAAGAGAATTCACGCTGTGTGACAGAAGCAGACCTGCTGGTTAACTCGACATCCAGCTTGGCCTCTCAGCCTTTTTACTAAAATATGGATTCATAAACCCTGAGAACTCCTCTCAACTCTTGTGTTTTCTGTAACCTTTGTGTCTCTCTACTGCTGCTGCTGATATTGGGTGATTTGTTGCTCGGTCAGTTTGTCAGTCCCAACACTTTGGTCTAGAGACAGATATCTTGATAATTACCTAGACTGGCATGACATTTGGCAGTGGACAATCTCAGTCTGCTGAGGACTGTGGTGACCTCTCGACGAAATGGGCCCTAAAATTTCACCAACTTTCCCTTTCTCAAGCTGTCTAATTTGCATGTTGTGTCTTGTTTATTGAACGACAGTATTTTAATGGGATTTTAAGTAGGATGATTAATGGACTGGTTGATGGATTGCAATACTGTGAAGAATTTAAAATTGGGTTTTCTGCAGGTTCTTGTAAAGGGTGAAGAAAACCCACCAAATAGGGAAAGCCGTCCCTTAATTGCTACCTTCAAAGGGAATTAACCTTTCAATCGAGGTGAAAACGCTAGTGTCGGCTGGGTTTTGTTGACGGAAGAGTTAGGAGAGAGAGCTCAAACCTGGCAACCCAACAACTGATTGACTGAAATATATGACCTCTTATAACTCGCTGTCACAGTGCTGCTTGTACTAGGAAAAGTGAGATGAGGATCAACATGTTATGACATTTTTAAAAAGAACAGCCTGTCAAAGAAATAATCCCACGGCAGGGGATACAACTGAAACCTTAAAGGTCTGGTAGCGCCCTGCCTTTAAAGCAGTCCGACAGTCCAACAGTGGAACAGATCCTGGAAAACCTTATCTCCAAATTCATTGCAATGGTCTAGTGATTAAAAAATGGTCCATTTCCTTTCACAATCATCAATATAGTTATAAAGAGTTATAGGGTTACAGGCACTGGCTCCAAATTTGGTGTAATTAATAACTAATTAATTGATTCCAATATAACAAGGGTATAAGGGGGTGTTGACATTAAGTAAGGGCGTTTAATGGATGAAAGCCCCTTAGAAATGTTCAAATAGCTTATTGTTTATGTATGTATTATTTTTATATTTCAAGGGGTTTTCACCCATTAAAGGTCCCTTAAAATATTACAGTCCATTATGGGGTTGCCAGGTTTGAGCTCTTGTTGTTAACTAAAAAGATACATGTAAATCAGACAGTTCTCGAGTTGTTGGAAGTCTTTGTGCTAAGCTAGGCTAACCATTGACCTATCTCTGTAGTGGACACACAGAGATACACCTCACTCTGGGGAAGACAAGAACAAGAGGATGCACCTACATGTTTCTATCAAGGATGTATAAAGAGAGCTGGCTATAGCGTCGGAGGCGTATGAATTCCTATGAAAGTCGCTCAGTGGCGCAGTTCAACTTCCGGGTTAAAAATTACACAGATCTTCCACATAGCTTCCACATTGTGTGGCCCATTGAGCAAGCGCACTACCATCTCCTTACGATAATGTTTAGGAGCAGCAAGGACAGAAAATGGTCTCACACAGATGTTTGATTTTTGATTGTTTTGTTTTTTTTCAAACATAGCATAATGTCCTTCATCCATATGTAAAGAGAGATAGGGGTATCTCCATTTGAGTAGTATAGCTCCTTGTGAAAGGTAAGAAGATTGATATCAATCTCGTGTCATGTGTGTTGTGTGTGGATCTTGATTCAGGATGTCCTTAGCTTAGCTTAGCTAGCATGGGTGTTAACAAATACACTACCGACACCTCTAAAGCTCATGAATGAACATGCGGTGGCTCATTTGTTCCATGCGTACACAAACGTGTAATGTAACGTAACGTGTAATGTAAAGTGAACAACAGTAACAACAATGGCGGATTATTGCTTTTGTTAACGTCTCGCGCAGCAGCCCTTTGATAGACTTCACATAAACCACACCAGACGTTGGCACTCTGGACCCAGTTAAGCAGTGACACGAGAACACATGTTCTTATGAATGGATGCTGTCAGTCCACAAAGGTGCACAGGTGTCGCACAGGTGTACATGCAGCCTACAGTCTGTGGCCGGAAGTAGATAAATACTGGACCAGCTGTTATGGTTTTGTGACTGTAGACAAGACTCATCTCAGCAGACCCAGACAAGGGAGTCTGAGCTGGCTCTCCTCTGTCCACTGCAGTCCAGTATCCCTAGAATTACGTCTATATATTTGACTGATCCGCACCCCAAAAAATTACGTCCAATGCCAACGCAGGAAGTATCATATAAGACGTGTCTTATATGTCATGAGGCAGAAAGTAAAGGTCTGGAGGTCGGGATGGTGGATGGTCAAGTAGCATGTCTGACTTTGAGACCACAGTTGACGTCCTGTTAGAGACTAATCACGACCTTTTCGCTAACCTCAACCATACTGTAGTTGTCAAGTGCAGATAGCATGAAAATGAATAATTTTAAGAAGCCTACAGCCATGCTAGCAGCTCTGTGACGGCGGCACTTTGAGCTACATGCTAATGTCGTCATTGTGGGCATGTTAGCATGGCGACATTAGCAGTTAGTACCGCTGTCACAGATGGTGAACATGGTAAACATTAGAACTGCCAACATGCTGACATTTAGCAGTTCCACGTTCGCCATCTTGGTTCGGTGTGTTAGCGCGCTAATATTCGCTAATTAGCACTAAAAACAAAGTACAGCAGGGGCTGATGGGAATGTTGACTTGAAATGAGCAGAAGTAATTGCGATTCATCCATCATTGCTTGCTGACTCTGATTCTGATTCTGATGTTGCCAATTTTAAACTCTTTCAATCCCTGGCAGCAGTCATTTATTTAGTGGACACATAAATTAATTGCATTGTTTTCATCCTCCCTTCAATCTAAATTCAGGATCAGTTACAATCTGAAACTCTTTTGTGTTTCTCACTGGATAAAATCAAGACAAGAAACTGCAGTGAGTTCCGTGCGACAAAGATTCCTCAACATGTACAATGTTTTTCTTATCAATTCTCACCAAAGAGGAACAAAATTCTGCCAAGATGGAAGTTTCCCATCCTTGTCGTCAGCAGGATTTTCAAAAAGAAATACCTCCAATGTTTAGTATAACAAAAATCACTCCAAATATATATATTCTCTGTCAGCTTTACGGTGAACTGCGCAGACTAAAAGCCACAGCGTGTATTTGATGCTGCAGTGGAAACATTTTAATCTTTGCAGCGGCCTCTTCAGTTGGTGAATAGTTGAGGAGTGAGAGGCTGCAGAGGTGCTGTAATCTGAGGATTAGCTGCAGTCACTGAGGGATTACACAGATTACAGTTGATTACAGCTCCGATTATCCGCACTGCTACAAAGTGGATTCTCTTTTAAATGCAGTGGCATTTAAGGAGTATCAACCCTGATCAACGTCTGATTTTCATGATGAAATAAAACAAAACATATAAAAAAAAAATAAACAAGTAATATAAAATAAATATTACGAGTAAGAAAATGTGGTGATAATAAAAACATTATTATTGTTTTTTTTTTATTATCATTGTAATGAAAAATAGTTCAGTGTATGACACTGCGATTCCCTGTGTCAGGGAGCGGTCAGTGAACGTGTCGGAGCCGGAGTCTTTGGAGCTGACAGTGTCCAACCTGAAACCAGAGGAGAGCTACAGCTTCAGAGTCATCGCTTACAACGACGTGGGGCCAGGAGACAGCTCTGCCCCCCTGAGGATCACCACCAAACCTGACCGTAAGACATGCACACACTAAAATATCTTTCTTTTTAAAAGCCGTATATACATACCTATACTCTGTTGAATCTGTGGTCTTTGTTTTGTGTATCGTGTACATTTCTAGATATTTCTGAATGTGTTGTGTAAATATAAGACCACCCGGATTATGAAACAACCCCCTTAATTTCAACACCTTTGGGAAAAGACTTTTTCGAGGATGAAATCAAATGAAATCATTTTATCAGACCCTTTCTGCTGGGGAGAGTGTCCCAGAGATACTGGTAGACCAAAAGCAAAAACTAGCTCCTATAGGTCAAACTGGGCCAACTCAACACATTTAGCGCTAATTAGCTCGAAAAAACTGTAAGAATACTATAAACAGGCATCAGGAATGTGGCTAGCCTAGCGACATTGAGGCAAATAACTCAATTCATTCTTATTCAAATAGCGCCAAATCACAGCGAAAGTCATCTCAAGTTTGAAAAGGCAACCCCGATGATGTCACCGTGCAGGATCCAGTGTTTTTGGATCTTGGGATAATGGGATATCCTGGCCTCTACTGCTTTGATTTGGCCATTTCTTAGAGTCACCAAATTTATGGAGGTCTGATACTAAATCAGCGGAGTACCCCTTTAATGTAACAGGCTCCGCACACTCCAAATGGTTTTGGTCACTGTGGTCATGGTAGTAGATGTAGCAGAAGAAGAGCAGTAGTGCTTGTAGTAGTGGTAGTAGGATCAGTACTATGAGTGTTTGTATTGTCTCTGTGTGTCTCTACAGTCCAGGTTCCCAGCAGGGTGGAGTCTCTCCAAGCTGAGGCTCTGTCTCCCACCTCCGTCCAGGTGAGCTGGGAGCCTCCCAGCCAACCGAATGGCCCCGTGCTGGGCTACAGACTGCTGTGGACCGAGAGCCCGTCCGGCAAGGAGCAGGTCAGCACTTTCATGTGGCGTTTAATAAACTCTTTGCCCTTTTTCTGAGAGTCCAATTGAAACACAAAACGTTACACAGTGTTCAAAGGTCACAAGTGGAATGAAGTGTAATCGCTCCTCTGTGTTTGCGTTCAGAGTGTGGAGGTGAACGGACTCAACTACAAGATGGACGGACTCAATAAGTTCACAGAGTACACCGTTCGCGTGTTGGCCATCAACCGCTACGGACCGGGCACCGCCTCAGAGACGGTCGGCGTCACCACCCAATCAGACGGTGAGCTCTACCTTAACATCTCCTCATATACCCAATGTGGTGACTCACGCACATCAGTAAGTGAATGCATCACCGCTTGCCACAACCGTGACATCCGGCGCTAACGGTTGAGTTCCGTGCAAAACTAGCATATACAAGTGCATGGGGATGTGCGTCTCTCCCTTATAAAACGATCCGATACATATCTAGGTACATGGGCTACGATGTGATTCAGGGGCGATACATTTTAATACAGAACGATACGATGCAATACGGTGCGATACGATGCAATCTGATTCAGTTGTTTAATGTAGGCATTCATTTTCCATTATGAATTTAAATAAGCCAATTCTATAAAAGTAGCATTGCTCACCTTCAAATAGATACTGTATATTTCAAAAAAGACCCAGGAATCCCAAGTGTTTCTGTTGCTCAAACAGACCTGAAAAAAGAAAAAAAACAAGAAACAACCTGGTTTACCATCATGTTGTGGCCATTTACACCACAGGATATGAAATACTGGAGTTAAGGTCTACATTTCAAAATAAAGTTACCGCGAAAAAAGTTACACATAATAATAGTTTGCAAAAACTCACCCCCCCCAAAATACCGACGACATGATCTCAATGGTAGCTATGAGCCTGATGACATCACACACGTTATGGGGGACAATATCATTTCTGTGGACCTTTTTCTTTTTAAAGATGAACTGGACCTGCCAAGAGGAAGAGGTTCGACAGTGGGACGGAAATCTGAAGAGTGTCAAATTAGTGGGGCGGGGACAATTTTAGGTAATCAGAAAAGTGGTAGGGACACTCCGCCACCGTCCCTACCATTACCAATGACGCCCTTGAAGTGCAGTAACTTTTAAAGTAACATTAGCATCCTTACTTCCTGATTATTGTTGTTCAGGTTGCAATCTCTTCCAAACTATTGTCCATGCGGCATTTCAAAGTAAAACCCCTTTAAATTAGGGCTGGGTATGAATGGTGTAAAACACACAGTGTACTGAGAGTGCGTCTGTTGGTCTGCAGCGTGACTGGCTTCAACTGGTCCCAGTTTGAAGCTCTGCAGCCGTTCAGCTGAGACCGGAGAACTGCTGGACCAGGTGCTGCCTATTACCTGACGCTGTGTGTGTGTGTGTGTGTATGTGTGTGTGTGAGAGAGAGAGAGAGGGGCCATCTGTGGTTTGGATGAAGGAGCAGGAAATATAGAAAAACGAGCCAAGCAATAGCAACACACACTTTATCCCCTCTTTTTTTCCCAAACACACATTCTCGTACACACTCTCTCTCTCTCTCTCTCTCTCTCTCTCTCTCTCTCTCTCTCCCTCTCTCTCTCTCCTGCTGTCAGTTGTTTCATTAGGGGGACTCGGGGGTCTTTAATTAAGCAGGGGGATGAGAAAGAGGAGCTGCTTCATTTTAGAGCCTCTTAGCCTGACACACTAATGGAGCCCACACACACACACACACAATGAGCGAGCGAGTGAGAGAGAGAGGGGGGGGTGGGTCAGTATTTAAGTTTGGGAAGAACGGAGAGAATCAACAGAAAATGTGTCAAAAGTCAATGATAGAAACATTCAGCGAGCAAAAGCCTGAGCGGAAATCAGTGTGCATATCACAAATGACACGTTACACAATAAACATTTTTCAAGAGGTATTCATAAAGTTTGAAAGTATTGAAGAGTCCAAAGAAAGACAATATTAAAACAGGTGATATATATATATATATATATATATAGTGGACACACCCCAAAAGATATTCCATCTGTGCAGATCCACAGATCCTCACATGCATAACTGAGGAGTTTGAACTATTATTTGAGGTATCTGGCCACACTAAACGTCACACTGTAGGATTATGTCGCAGGGGGGCTACTGGGTCACCTGGGTCACCTGTTTTCATGCACATTTGCAATTTGCATGTTAAAGAACCCGAGTGGAAACGCTTGAAATGTCATGTTTTCCATCACTCGAGCCTCGACTGCAGCTCTTTCAGCGACGCCCTTTTGCCTCTTCTTCTTCTTCTTCTTCTTCTTCTTCTGTGATTGGTTTAATGGTAGCGACGTTTATCTCCATCACCTAATGGAAACGCTCATGAATTCACATTTTCTTTCTGACCATTTCATCTGGGAAAAGCTACGTGAAATTGAACTGCATTTAGAGGGCGACCTGGCTGGAGGTTGCAACATGAGCAGATCAAGAGAGTGTGTTTAAAGGTCCCATATTGTAGAAAGTGAGATTTCCATGCCTTGTGTGGTTATAAAGCAGGTTTAGGTTGCTGTATAAATACTGTGAAAGTATCAAAACCATAGACATATGTATACAGTGCTTAACAAATTCGTTGACGACGCGCGATCCAAAGGCCAATGCGGAGTCTACGTGTATGTCTACGATCACACCACAGCCGTCAGGACTTCCGTTAGGTTGTGATGTCACAACTATACAGTCAGCCACGCCCCCCCCCCCCCCCCCCCAGCAGGTCATCTGGCCCAGGCACAGCACCACCCACCAAATACAGGGACGCTCATCCACCCGCTCAGTCTGTCTGAGTTATTGGAGCGCTCTGCTCAGGACTACTCTTCAAGTGTTTGGAGGTTGTTCAGTTCATCTGAAACGGCTTGTTTCAGACTTGTTTCAACTGAGGGGCTGCAGAAAGGGCCAGGAGAAGATAAATAAGGACTTTTTTTTTTTAACTGTGAATCGTGCAAAGCTACTCTAGAGGAGCCCCAGAATAAAAATATACAGCCAGAAACGAGCATCATATTGGACCTTTAATATTGAATAATTTTATTGTCGAGTTTCACCAAATACTCAACTGCTCGAACCACTAGTCGGCACTGTGTGGGCATCATTTTTTCGCCAGGAAATGTGAAATATTGGTAAATATTTAAACTTTCTACTGCCTGTGAAAACAAAAGCCACCTAGAGGCATTCTGTCCAGCTGCAAGCGCACACACACTCACACACACACACACACACACACAGATGCAGAGCGGCTGTATTGTGAATCTTCTGGCTGTGCCTCGATGATAACAATGACTTGTGGGCTAATTGAATCCACAATAAAACTGACACACACACACACACACAGACAGCGAGCAGCTGAATCAATAGATAAGCTGCTGACAGTTAATCAGGCGTCTGGTTGAACAGACGCAGAGTTCATTCGAGAACCGAAACACTTTTGATTCTCAATGTGAAACATCACACTTTCGCCTTCGTCGAACCACGCGCCCGCCACCTCTCCGCCGCCCCGCCGTCCGTCCTCTTCCCCCCTGCCATTCTTCCGCTTCCGTCTTTGTCTTTGTCTCCCATTTTCTTCCTTTTTCATCTGCCATCTTCTGGTTCCCCATCTTCTTTCCGTGCGTGATTTGTTTTCTTCATTTTCACGCCCTGTATCTCTCACATCATCGCCGTCTAACTTCCTGTTCTTCATTTTCTTCATCTGCCTTCGCATTTTAGCTTCATATGTCTTCTGCTCTTTTTTTTTTTGTCTCTATCTTGCTCTTTGTTTTCCTTCATTTCTCTTGTTCCTCATCTTCTTATTTGCTTTCTTTTTCCGAAACGTTAGTCAGATACTCAGCTTTCTTTCTTTTGTTTCTCTCCATCTTCTTCCACCCCTTCTTCCTCTTCATCTCCTTCATCTTTGCGTTGGATCATTATCTGCTGTGACGCTCACAGAGAGTCTTTAAAGTCAGGTATTTTCTGAGAACTTCAAGAAGTAAAGAAACCGGGACTGACTTCAGAATCTGTCTGATGTCCTGACGGTTCAGAGGGATAAAGTGTGTGCATGTAATGACACCTGGCGTGTTTCTGGGTGGTGGTCTGTAGTGGCGCAGTCAGATCTCGGATAGTTGAACGCCGTCGCGGAGTTGCTCCGCCCGCTCCGCCCGCTCCCTGTCTGCGCCGATGTCACCGGGAGGACTGATTGACAACATCATCTGCATAAGGCGTTTGGGTCCAGAGTCTCTTGAGAGAAACAAACTGATTTTAGGTGTGTTTGGCCTAGCTTAGCACAAAGACTGGAAGCAAGGGGGGGGGCTGTTAGCTTAGCTTAATTGAAAATAAAAAGAAACACACCTTCCAACAACTTTGCGGCTACAACACAGGGAGTTATTCCAAAGCTGTGTTTTTATCTATGTGCGTTATTACAAATGTATGTGTGCTTTTCGAACAAGGTCTGTTTAAGTCACCCGTTTTAAAAACCAATGAACCGAGTCAGTGAATGCGCTCACTGTTTTGGCTCGTGACCCCCGCATCGCTGGTTCTAAGCTCGGTGATCCGGGATCTGTTCTACCTTCCCGTCCAATTTTGATTTCTGAAGCGACGAAAGAAAGCACGGCGCGCTGTATGCCACAGCCTCAACGTTCAAGTCAAGGTTGCTTGTGCAAGCGGCTCTTTGATTTTTGAGTATTTACACTGTTTGTGCTTGTCTCTGCAGTGCCCAGCGCTCCTCCTCAGAACATCACCTTAGAGGTTGTCCTGTCCAGGGTGAGTTTGAATTTGCACTCTTTCATTCTCTCCACATCTCCACATCCCTGCACCACCAGCCACGGTCTGCATCCGCTGGAAACCATATCGCCACATGCCATACTTCCGGATCTGATGTCCCAGGTTTCTCCACTCCTGGAAGTGACTGATGTTTGTTCTGACACACGTTTAAACGGTGACACCGCACATCAGTCAGCCTCTCCGGTGATGCGGCCTCATTTTTTACTGATTGATGTGATCAACAAATGTGTATATGCATGTACTCCCATATTCCCAACTCATTTACTTTTCCTCTGTTCACCGTCCGAGCTGTTCAAATGATTTATGAAACACTGTAGATCAATGGTATTTAGGTACCTTGATTTTACCACTGTATATACACTGACGACCCCACCCACGTGCAATTACAAAAAAGGGGAAAAAGTAGCCTACTTTCTTCTGAATATCTTTATGTGTATTTCATAATAGTCATTGCATAAAAATAGCCTAAACAGTGAACTTGGTACCTGCAGGGCGTTTGTGTGAAACTAGCAGTTTGTATACAATTCTGAACAGACTATATCCCGTGGATATTGCAATGTATCCAACAATTTCTCCTTATATTTTTAGGAACACAGTTTTACACAGTTTTTTTTTTATTTCACTATCGTACATATGTTTTAATAGTCCAAGCGGCCGGGCTTTATAATAAATAGATGAAGATATGAACTTCTAAAATAACCCCCAGGTTGGGAACCACTGCTGTAGAGGACCATACAACATAATTCTCAAAGGCAAAAACTCCACCCAAAAAATGGATGTTTTTCATCATATAAAAAAAAAGTAATGACCTCCACTGCCCACTGACACAACTGGGTCAGGTGTCCCGGGGGCCATTGCTGGGGCCGCTGTCTGAAAGTTTCTATTTCTAAGTCAGGTGCTCAAAAGCTCAAAGATAGATGTATTTATATATACATATGAGAAGAGTTCACGTGACTTTATTTTGCCTTCAAGGGAAATGTGCTTTTCAGCAGCCTTTAAAAATACATCAGAAGACATGGAGTACATAAGTAAAAATATGTAAGGCCTAGCTGGCACCTGACTAGCTGAGGGCGGAGTTGGAGTGACCTCCAATATGTAATAACATATTGTACAATATGTGCACCCCCCTTGGGAGAGTTGAAGGGAGAGATGTGAGGCAGGTGTTCTGAAAACCATGGGTTTGTAGTTTGCACAGCAATCTGAACACACGGACATGACACACATGTTTTCGACTCAGTGTGACTTTCAAAGGCTATCTACCGTTATCGCCAATGTCCATTGCAAATAAAAAAAAACACCCAGAAATCATTGAAAAAAGACGCTTCAGAACCCCCATGAGAATCATCGCGTTCTTAAGTTTTCTTCAGTATCAAAGTAATCCAGTGATAGTTGTCTGCACATCCACGGGTACACTGCAAACAGGAGCTGCTAATAGCTAATTCAGCATACTTTTAACAATAATAATAATAATAATAATGACAAACTTTATTTATATTGCACTTTTCTTAACATTGGATCTGATCTCAAAGTGCCTCACAAAAAAACAATAAAACAATAAAATATAAATAAATCAAGCATTTTTTTTTCTTTTGCTTTGTGTTTTTAAGAAGAGATTTAATAGATTTGACAAACCTAATCTCAGCAGGTGAGTCATTCCAGAGTTTGGGGGACCGGCCTGCAAAAGCCCAACGGGAATGACCGGAGGCCACTATCAGCTGATCTAAGAGGGCGCCCAGGCTGGAGTTCAGCAATACAGTTTTAAAAAATTGCCAAAATGTGAACAAATATAGGCAAAAAAAAAATGGAGCAGTTGCTTCATTCTAAACACGTTTCCATCTTTCTCGTCTCGCTGACTGCACTCAGGTCAGATGTACGTGTGCACGGCAGAGCGAGTGGCCATCGGGCCTTTTCCATAAACCGAGAGCTCCCTGTAATAATCCTGCTGACGCCACAGAATTTATTTTGATGATCCAAAGGAAATGGGGTTTGGAGATTTGCTTGGAGAGTAAAAAAATAAATTAATTAAGAGTTCACACAAACCAAAGCAGAGCCTGTTGCCTGATCCGCTGACCAAATAGCACCACACATGTTCACATCTGTTAGCTCTGCTGACGAAGTTCCTGCAACAAATTTCTCCCGCTGGTTCACTGATGGAAATATGTGAAGCAGCAGCAATAACTTAAAGAGGACCTATTATGCTAATTATGCTGTATATGCTATTATGCTTTTCCTCATATATATAATGTTACATTGTTGGATATTCATACTAAATGTTGCCAAAGTTGCCAAATAATGAGCTAAACGTATGTAACAGTAATCCCTGTGAGCCAAAAGCTTCAGGCTTCAGACTGCTCTGAACGCTCCGTTTCAGTCTTTTCAACCGCCGTGTCTATCTGATGTCAGAGAGGCACGGATGTCCTTATATGGTATCTCTGCTCCAGGCATAGACCAGATGTTTATGTTTATGTCAACGTTGCTTAGTAACGGTAGGTTTACAGTTCGCCTTTGGGAATTCTTCCAAAGACAAAATGAAAATATAGAGCTGGACATGAGCGTAATAGGTCCCCTTTAACACAGCTGCAACACAGATGAACGGTGATCAGTAAACTGTAAAATACAGAAAAGCTTATCATTATAAATATGAAGGGGAGCTTCTAGAGTAAAACTGAACTAAGCCACAAAAGCACTGAAATCGCAAAATAATTGCTTCTGAGTTGGTCTGAGCAAGATGTAAACAACAACTAATGATGAACAAAATAACTTTTGATGCTTCTTTTGTCTCTTGGGTGCCGTACGCCTTCATCTGAAGGCTATAAATCCCCCCCTTTTTAACGGCTGATGTTGTCTGACCATGATTCACCTTGTTTGAGTAGCCCGTTGCTCAAAGATGACGTCACCTTTTCAGACGTTATGCTCTCCTGTGAAACAATGTTTCGCACCTTCCATGGCTTCTGTACATATTAAGAGAGCCTCCGGTCAGGTATCTGGGTCTGGGTGTTTCATCAGATGTTGGTGTGAAGGTTTTTTTTTTATCATCCTGCTCAGAGAGTAAGCAGCAGAGGGGAATGATTCATGTTTCCAGCGAACGGCTCGTAATTCATGTCCATATGGAGGAGGCCCGGACCGCGGGTCTGTGGAGAGCTGACCTCGTTTAGCTTTCTGTCCGCGTATTTTCCTGCATGTGATTGATATTTCTCCGCTGATCGGCTCTCAGGTCAGGGGCTGATCGACGAGCAACGTCGAAGCCCCTTGCCGAAGTGTTTTTCATCGAGCATCGAGTGATTATTGAGGAAAATACCGCGACTTGAGACAAAAGCAATCGATCGCAGGATCTTAGATCAAGACTATCTAGAAGACCACAGCTCAACACTTTTACATCTTCTTTTAACCCATCAGAATGTGAGAAACGTCTTTTTTTTTAGCAGTTTAACGATTTTAAACTGTCGATAACGCTTTTAACATTTTAACGCTACAGATTTTAACACCACAGACCATGAACTTAATCTACTTTTAAACCTATAAAACAGGCTGTAAGTACAGTGCTTACAGTCTTTCACATATTCGTCCCAAAAGCATTCGGAAGAGGACTAATGTTTGGGCCCCGTGACATGTTTTTTTGTTTGTTTGTTTGTTTGTTTTGTTTTTTTATCGCGACTAATCGCAAGCACGGAACAGAAATTCTAGGGCATGAGTTTTACCTGGAGCGTTCCGGCGGCGCACCGGTAGTTGCCTTATCAGCTGAAGCATGCTGGTCGACAGAGCCCCCCGCTTATAGTCAGGTTAGCCAAGATCATGTAGTAGCCACTGCCTAGGGGTCTCATTTATAAAACAGTGCGTAGTGTGGGGGGGGCAGCATGGTGGTTAGCATGGGAGGTAGAGCAGGGTAGAGTGGGTTTGGGGTTCGATCCCCAGCTCCCCCCGTCATGTCGAAGTGTCCTTGAGCCCAAGACTTTGGGAACCGCAGCTCGGTCGCCATCGCTGTGTGAATGGGTGAACGAGACTTACACTATATTGCCAAAAGTATTGGCTCACCTGCCTTGACTCGCATATGAACTTAAGTGACATCCCATTCTTAATCCATAGGGTTTAATATGACGTCAGTCCACCCTTTGCAGCTATAACAGCTTCAACTCTTCTGGGAAGGCTTTCCACAAGGTTTAGGAGTGTGTTTATGGGAATTTTTGACCATTCTTCCAGAAGCGCATTTGTGAGGTCACACACTGATGTTGGACGAGAAGGCATGGCTCTCAGTCTCCGCTCTAATTCATCCCAAAGGTGTTCTATCGGGTTGAGGTAAGGACTCTGTGCAGGCCAGTCAAGTTCATCCACACCAAACTCTCTCATCCATGTCTTTATGGACCTTGCTTTGTGCACTGGTGCACTGTCATGTTGGAACAGGAAGGGGCCATCCCCAAACTGTTCCCACAACTAAGGGGCCAAGCCCAGCTCCTGAAAAACAACCCCACACCATAATCCCCCCTCCACCAAACTTTACACTTGGCACAATGCGGTCAGACAAGTACCGTTCTCCTGGCAACCGCCAAACCCAGACTCGTCCATCAGATCGCCAGATGGTGAAGCGCGATTCGTCACTCCAGAGAACGCGTCTCCACTGCTCTAGAGTCCAGTGGCGGCGTGCTTTACACCACTGCATCCGACGCTTTGCATTGCACTTGGTGATGTATGGCTTGGAAGCAGCTGCTCGGCCATGGAAACCCATTCCATGAAGCTCTCTACGCACTGTTCTTGAGCTAATCTGAAGGCCACATGAAGTTTGGAGGTCTGTAGCGATTGACTCTGCAGAAAGTTGGCGACCTCTGCGCACTATGCGCCTCAGCATCCGCTGACCCCGCTCCGTCATTTTACGTGGCCTACCACTTCGTGGCTGAGTTGCTGTCGTTCCCAATTGCTTCCACTTTGTTATAATACCACTGACAGTTGACTGTGGAATATTTAGGAGCGAGGAAATTTCACGACTGGACTTGTTGCACAGGTGGCATCCTATCACAGTACCACGCTGGAATTCACTGAGCTCCTGAGAGCGACCCATTCTTTCACAAATGTTTGTTGAAACAGTCTGCATGCCTTGGTGCATGATTTTGTACACCTGTGGCCATGGAAGTGATTGGAACACCTGATTTCAATTATTTGGATGGGTGAGTGAATACTTTTGGCAATATAGTGTAGCTGTAAAGCCCTTTGGAAACCGTGACGGTTGAAAAGTGTACGAGCGCACAAAAGCCACCATGGCATCATGGCAAAGCGAAAGGTGTTAATAGAATAGTTAATGGAATAGTTATGGCTCCACTACATGCCCAAGTACAGTTTTTACGATGACGTGGATTAACGCTTTGATATTAAGTGAAATTAAATGTGTGAGAGGCGTCATCATCACAATCTGGCTTCAGCCAAAATGTTCGTACGCATGGGTCAGAGTTTACTTACAGGTTAACTCTCCCGTCAAGCTTGTTTTTTTAATCGTAATTGTAACACAGTCGTAATTGTGTTGTTTGTTTTTTTTAATGGAAAAATCTATAAAACTGCATGTGAACTGTGCTGAACTGGTGTACAGCTCCTCTGCAGCTTCTTGCTGTAGGAGGAAAATGTGAAATCTCTCTCTCTGCCCTCGTTGAGTTTTCTGCCGTCAAACCAACTTTTCGGACAAATCTGACATTCTCTTAACTTTCCTCCAGTCAGTGGAGCGTCACTGTCAGTGTGTGTGTGTGTGTGTGTTGTTGAATGCTTGGTTGAACACACAGCCGGAGTTTACAGTATGTCAGTCTGTAGAGGGTTTTTTTTGTGCCCAGAATTCTCCAGGGAGTCCGACCCGGGGGTCACTGTCTGTGTGGCTGTCAGAGTCAGGATCAGGAGTGGATTCAGGGAACATCCAGCACTCTGCAAACTCTGCAAACTCCACCACTGGTCTAAGAATAGCTCTTGGAAGGGTTCCTGCTTGGAGCGACTAAACCTCACAGTTGAGTTAGCGTGACTCTGGAGAGAAGCTGGACTCTCGTTTAAACGTGAATTCAAAGAACCAGCAGTGGAGGGTCCAGCTGAGTGAAGTGTTCATTTGACTTCTTGGGACATGAAATCAGGTTTTACAGAGTCCATTATGAAAACTCTCAGCTAGTGCCTGTCTATGAGAAGCTGTGCAGGTCATAATTCATTAATTTTACTCTCAAGCACACATGTAATCCCTCTCATATTCACGCATTTCCCGCTCACACGCGTGTTTTCACTGTTACAAGCCCTAAAACGTTTTTGAAAGGATTCGGAGAACTCTGGAATACCGTATCGGGGCCCACATTGATGTCCAGTCTGGACAGATGGAGGCAGCGGGACATGAACTGATCTCTGACCTGGTTTCTCTCTCTGGTGTCATGAGCAGTCAGTTAAGAAACAAGGACACCAGTGTGTTGACTGCGTCCAGGTGTCTTGAGTCTTCAACAGATCTTGAGATCAGCAGGAATCCGGACATGGTTTCGAATTCTCCGCGCAACCTCTCACGAGCAAAATACCACTGCTTTCTTAGACACCATTAAAAATGTGTAATGTATTTGTCAAACTGTTTTTTGGCATATTTCTGGGAAACAGTGTCTAAGCTTGAAGTCTGTGGGTGGGCGTTTCCCCCGTGGCAGCCGCTGACTGACATCTGAGCCAGTGTTGCTAGGAGATGCGCTGCCGTCTCGGGTGGTGTGCTACTGACCATTACACACTATTACATGTATCCTACGGGTGTTGATACAGCACGCTCTTATTTAGTGTTGATTATGTACAGTTGCAGCGTGTGCAGCGTCCCCTCATACCATTCTACATTTAGAGGACCCGTCTTACTGTCAAGTGGACGCTAGCAAGCCAGCTTGCTGAGGGTTAGCAGTGGTTCCCACCAGATAGCCCTGGCATTGCCCCATGATTGCAATTTCACGGTACCCAACCCCCCTTTTCCCTGATTGGCTGAATCATACAACCTATCAGGGTAATCAGGGGTTCTGTGTTTTGATTCCTCTCTCCCTTGTTCGTACAGAGTCAATGTGATTGGCCAGTTACGTGCTAGCTAACCCTGATAGGTTCTTTGATTCAGACCTGGTCCAGTTTTTTAAAAGACTAAATACAAAGGGGACGGGTGCTCACAGACACACATTTTTTTTTTAAAGGAGCCCTTCAATTAGATGTTGTTTGTGACATGCAATGGTCAGAATTAGTTATTTCAATGAAAATTATAATTCAATGATATAGCCTGCTGTAGCTTTAAGATGTTGGTCATATTATCTTCCCAGAGAGTTCACCAGTGTTTTTGCTGCTGCTGTTTACATTCCTCAAGATGAAAATTTTAAAAAGGGGGATGCAACACCCTGGATCATGTTCATACAAACGTTTTTGGCAGCTACAAAGCCCTCGCCCGCCCGCCATCTTGGTCAATCACACCATATTCCCCTGCATCTCCTGCCAACTCACTGCCAGCTCCCAAACCATCAGGGGGAAAAAACAGTTCAAGTGTGGACAGATGAAGCTACAGCAGCTCTACACGACTGTTCTGTTCAGAGATGGCCCCCACCAGGAGAACCACATCAATGGAGAGGTGAAGGGCCCTATCCAGAGCCAAAAAAGCTACCTTTGGGTGAGGTGACAAGGAAGCTTAGAGCACCGCAGACCGAGACTGAAAGCTGATGTCAAGGAGGCAAAGCGGAGACATCAGGAGAGGCTGGAGACACACCAACCACCACACCAAAGATATGCGCCAGGCGATCCAGACCATCGCAGGCTACAAAAGCAGGGGCGCCCCCCCATCATGTGTGAGGCCACGTTGCCATTATTAGATTAATTCAAAACCCTCTATGCTCGCTTTGAACCAATCAGCTGTCAAGTCTCCTCCGCCTCCAGAGGCTCGGGCCACTGTCGGTATCCACAGCAGATGTGAGAAGAACCCTGCTGGGAGTTCATCCCTGGGGGTCATCAGAACATGTGTCAACCAAGCTAGTCGATGTCATTGCTGACATTTTCAGTGTATCACCATCACAGGAGAGTGTTCCCACCCGCTGCAAGGCAGCCACCATCGCCCAAAACGTCTAGAGGGTCTAGTGCTTTGAGAAACTGGATCAACACAGGGTGCCATCTCTACTGCTCTCCTCCCAGCCCTCACACATCTTACACTTAGATCACATTTGTTGAATTCAGCTCCCCGTCCTGTTCACGCTGTACACATACTGACTGAAACTCCAGAAATTGCAGACGACGCCACCACCATCGGCTCGGATTTCAAACACCGACGAGACTTCATATCACGAGGAAATCAACAATCTCGCACAGTGGTGCACAGAGAACAACATCAGCAAAGCCAAAGAGGCTGATTGTTCATTTTAGGAAAAAGGGGAAGACACACACTCCTGTGAGAATCAGCATCACAGAGAACCTGTCATGGACACTACCATCTCCACTCTGGTAAAGAAAGCTCAGAAACGACTGTACTTCTTAAGGAAACTAAAGAAGGCAAAATTGCCGTGCCAAGTTTTTTTTACACTTTTACAGAGGAGCAACAGAAAGCATCCTGATTGGAAACATTACAAACTGGTGTGGGATGTGCTCGGCCCAGGACAAGAGGGCTCTGCGGCGGGTGATTCAAACCGCCCCAAACATCATTGGTACCCATCAGGGATATCGGTGAGGTGAGGTGAGGCCCCAGAGGATACTAAAAATGTGGCGGCATGGTGGCGCAGTGGTTAGCACCATCACATGGGAGGTAGAGCGGGTTGGGACTTCGACCCCCCCCCCCATCATGCTGAAGCGTCCTTGAGCAAGACTTTGGGAACTGTTAAGGCTGAAAAGCGATACAGAAGTATCTTCTGCCGTACCACCAGCTTCATTCTCCTCAATAAATAACAGTTTTCTGTTTTTTGTGTGTGTAACATGAAGGGACTACAGCTTGCATGTTGTATAATGATTAATAAACAAAAGATTCACACCCCCTAAAGACCACCAATAGGGCAGCTATTGCTGCAGAGAAAGCTTTAAATTTCCTCCTCCTTTTTTAATTACAAAGAAATGGGACCAATAAGAACACAAGTCCCAACAAACACTGGAAATGACGTCACACGAGCTGTCTCGGTCTTGTCTTTAAGTTTGACTAAGTGCCAGCATTTGAGAAACATTCTTGTCAGATCAGTTGGGTTTCAGACAGAAGTCAAAACTACATTGAAACCCTAAATCTGGAGTAACAACAGTGCTCCGTATTTTAATACGGAGAAATCATTTCATCCTCCAGCCGTGAAATAAATATAAAATATATACTGTATACTGAGACACAAATGACATTTCCCATTGGTAAAAAGGGATTCAGTTAATTAAGATTTTCTCTCCAGTCTCAAAAGTCATTCCTGATCGTTCCTGTAAAATGTAATGACAGAACAGAACATCCTCTGGGGGTTTTATTACTGTAGTATAATAGCATTTTATTTTGGACGTGGTGATATAACACGGTTTCACTGGCTGCAGAGTTATTCCAGGCAAGTTTTCTGATCCATGAAGAGCCGCTGGACGTGACCTTTACTGTGTCAGAGGAAAGAAAAAAAAGTCTCCATAAAAAAAAGTTTGAACGAAGTGAAGTGTGTTCGTCCATAGAAATGTGCCGAGGTGCTCTTCTCGTGTACGTAAAAGATTTTAAACACAAATTCAGGGAGTATACCTCAGCAGGAGCGCATCTCCTGAATAGGCCGAGCGGTAAACAGCCGAGCTCAGACTGGACCAGGGAGGGCCCTGTGACCAGAAACTCATGAGTGTGATCCTGGATATAAAGAAACATTTACTGCCGTGCACACACAAAGACAAAATAATGATCTTGTTCTTAGCATTCAACGACTACATCTTCCATGACGCTTGCTTCTGGGGTCTATTTCCCGCCTGGATACAACTTGCAAATAACACATTATGATGAAACTGGTTACAAAGAGGAAATCACACCCTTTAGTGATTTACGTATTTATGCATGCAATTTAGTAGCCATGGAAACACTTCCCCCCATCTGAAAGGAAAAGCATTTAAAACAGAGGTACAGAGGCGTAGCTGAAATGATCAGCAGATGATCAAATAATCAATACGAATGTGAAACAAATTCATTTGTTGCAGACTCTCAAAGGTGGGGATGTGCGACTCCCCTCTGTTTATACAGTTGTGAAGTCGATATTTTTGGCTTTTGGACTGTCGGTCGGACAAAACACGACATTTTGGGACATCTGCTTGGCTCTGCGAACTTGTGATGGGAGGGTTTTTTGGAGGAACGGCAACAGACGCACGTAGGGATGTTTTTTCATGGGCGAGGAAACATCTAGGTTGGTCTTTGTGGTACTTGTCCCGCCCCGCTGCGATTGGACGGCTGGGTAAAAAGTGACGAGTGCAGCGTCTTACCCAAAGCTGAACATTTTTTTAACTCTCTGTGAAAGAAAAGAAAAGACGCTCAGTGCCTCGTCACGCTGCTGCCGTTTGTAGCATAGCATAAGCACGTGGCGCTCCCATTGCAAGCAATTCAGTTTAGTAGTTAGTTGTCATCTACTTTCCCTGCAGAACATTTTAGTGCAGATGTCATGTTTAGTTGTGAAGGAGTAATGGCTCCAAATTGAAATTTTATCACATACGAGCTGCCACTGCCAGTCCAAAAAAAAAAAAACTATGGTTAAACGTGGTAAGACGAAAGGATTGGAGTGAGGCCAACGTCAAAACTGCTTGGGAAAGTAAAGTCTTGTCTGTTGTAGGTATGGATAACGTTACCGTGTCTAAAGGTTTGTCATGAAAAGCTAATCAGATCAGGGAACTCTGAGGAATAGATGATTTCGCTCGTCACGCTAACTCTACTCTTTTAGCGCATTAGCTAACTTTGTTAGCTAGTCGTGTGGCCAGAGACAAAACTCATCTCTTAAATCTTTTGCGTTTCAAGTCTTGTACATGACCATTCAGGACATAGTTATAGGCATCTAAAGATTTATTTTCTTTTTACTGTACACGCTTGGTTTCTCTGTCAGGTAGGTGCAACGCTAAATGTCTGGCCATTCCACCAGAGCTAATCCTCGCGTGTACGGGTTAGCTAATCTGGCCCCAGTGGTTCATGTTCACTTTAACCGAGTGAGTGACCGTACACAACTCGTACTTGCTAGCAAGCATTAGCTAACGCGTCCAGGGGATTATTCTGCCTCCACCTAAGCTCCGCCCACACAAAAAAAACTCCCGCCATAATATTTACTAACAGGAGAGGGGTCTATATTAAAGACCTGTTGAAGGAAAGTGATAGTGACAGCAGCTTCCACCGTGTTTGACTGTCAGCGTCACAGACTGTTGCTTTAATACTCGGCTGCCATCTCTGAAAAATCCCTCAAGTATTTCTTAAATATTCTGTGTACGTAGAAAACCAACTGCTCAAACACACCTCCATGTGTATTTTTAATATGTTGTTCTAACAGTTGTTGTTCTAACAGCTGTTTATTTTATGAACACGTGCACACACACACACACACACACACACACACACACACACACAGCATGGTGTTGCATGTTGTATTGCAGAGCAAATAGAGACAGTCTGCCCTCCATGTGATTGCTCCTTTTACCCAGAGGACATTAACACTTACGCGCGCTTACACACACATACACACACACAGTCGATGTGGTTGCAGCTCTCACCCAGAGGACATGAACAAACAATCACAGATTGAATTCAGGGAGTGTTTACTCACCTGGCCCTGTGTGTGTGTGTGTGTGTGTGTGTGTGTGTGGAGGTCACGGGGTGGATGAGGTGTTCTGTATGCAGCTCTCACACTGCAGCTCAGCATACAGAAACAGAAGAGAAACCCTCTGAATTAATTCCACATTCAAGTTTTTTTTTTCTTCCAGGGCTGGCGTTACAGGAAATTCAAAAACCCAGCGGAGCAGAGGGACGCACAGTAACTGAAACTAAAAAAAAATTAAAAAAAATGTATAGTCTGAATTGGGATCAACGGACCAAAAGTATTTCTTTAGCCCTCGAATTTATTTTCATAATTACTCTAAAACACATAATAATCTAAATTTGATGATATGATATTCTCTCAAATTTCAAACTTGTGTTTCCTTTGCGTTGGACAAACAGTTTTGTGATCTGTGAGAACAAGATTTCTTTTTCTTACCTTGGTAAGAGTGCTCTCGAAAAGTTTTCTCGAAGAGAAAAGCAAAAATAAGTGGGGATTGGTGAATCCCAAATCAAACCTCCCAAATCAGTGGGTAACAAAATAAAAGCAAATCGTGGATACGAACAAAAATAAGAGGACATTTCTTGGTATGTGGCTTTCCGCATGAGGCCCCGTTGTTACAATGGCCTTACCAGCCCCGCGGTACGACAGTCTTTCGCACAAACATCCTGTGTGTCCGAAAGCAACGTTGAGAGTTATTCAGGATGAAAACATCACCGCCTTTTTAAAAAAAAGGCTGTGTTGGTGGGGGCAGGTACACACGGGAAGATCAACTATGATCCAGGAAGTCCAGTCTCAGTAACCGATGACTATGACTTCATCTCGTCACTGAAACAGGTTTGGCTCTTTTTGCCAGACGACCTGAGACAGCCAACAGAGACGCTGTGACCCGCAGAATCACCGAATGAAGCATCAGATTGGCGTTAACGTTTAAATGGCAACACACACACACACCGGCGCAGTGGTGATCTGAGGCCGAGGTCCGGCCCCCGATACAGCCGCCCAGTACGCAGATGTATAGACCTGTTTGCGCCATGGCCACTGAAAATTCTCAATTCTGGTTGGCTGGAAGGGGTGAATTGACTTTGATGCGACGGTACAGCTGGGCGCCTGGTGTTTGTAGTTTTAAAGCAATGTGGCAGTATTGAACTGTAGGTAAAGAACGGCAGCTTATAGCTGAAGATCTTGGAGTTGCCGTTATTTTTGTAACCACTACTTCTCACTTGAGGACCATGCAAATTTCAAACGTGCTTTATATTTGCATATGAATCTGAAGTCCAAATCGGGAGGCAAAGGGTGGTTCGCCACTCACGTAACTCATTGTACCCACTTGGAATTTGCACACGAGTAGGTTTACCTGACGAGGTTAGTTTTGGTTAAAAGTTAGGGTTACAGTTTATAAGAGTTTAGTATAAAATAAGCAGTCTGACCGTCACGTTTCCTGCATTCTACAACTTTCACACTTCATGAATGGGTCACAGCTGAAGATTTGAAGTTATCGGGACACACTGGCTCGTTGAGGCAAGAGAAAAGCTTGGTGTGTTTGTACTTTAAATGCTGAAAAATTATATGCTATATGCGGAGCATCCCTTAGCAGTAACAGCATGAGCAACAGCAGATATAGCAGTACTACGTAAGAGTCGTTATGGATAGCGTTCTTGTGGCAACACTAGTAGCATAATATTAGAGAGTGTTGTTGTCTTTGTTCATTATCTTCATTAAGTATCCCTCAGACGTCTCGGCTTCTTGTGATTATTGCTTGTTATCCGCACTTATTATTATCGTCCTCATCTGCTTTCTGCAGGCCTCCCTGCATTTTACTCTGCGCCCTCTGAGGGAAAATTAAAAAGAAAAAAGGACGGGAGACTCCCGGCCTGTTTGAAGGCTGCGAACGGGGGCCACGGCTTCGCTTGCCCCCTCTGCTTTACAACGTCAACTGCATCTGAATACAAAGCAGCTGCAGGAGAGGGATTTCTGCTACCGACATTTTCTGACTCCACTCAGACGGAGAAAAAGAAAAAGAAAAAAAAAAGCAGCAAAATGATGCAGTGTTACAGTACAGCCTGAGGCCACTTCACCTCTAATTCACACGAGGAAAGAGAGTACATCTGAAACAGGCTTAATTGATCCGCGGAGCCCATTTAGTCCGGCAAGCACTGAGAAAGAGATGAAATGGAGCAACTTGATGAACACAGCACGCTGTGCTTCAGCTGTTATGTTAGCAGCAGGTGGAAAGTGGACTTAATACTAGACTGACAGAATACTGACTTGAGTAGGTCAGTTATACATTGTGCACAGTGCTAGTAGCGCTAGTTTTATACTAGCATCCCCATTAGTAGCTCCATATTCACACGGCGCCCATTTTCCTCTGAGCTCCCGCTCAGGGTGGGAAGCGCAAATGCTGCTGTCGTGTTGCGCTGCTCTGTTCCAGCTCGCAAGTCGTATAAACATAGAGGAATCTGACAAATCGTTATCGTGTCACCACCTGGTTGACCGTCAACTGCAAAAACAATGGATGGTGAAAATCCGGAGGGACGTCGGGCCGTATTTCAAGGTAAAACAATGCATTTGGTAGCCCATTAGCTACCGTCTGACGACAGCTAACGTTAGCATTCAACCACGTCCTGGCCTGTTGCTACCGTTTGATGGTGTTACACGATACGATGGGGAAGGCGTCAAATTCATTCTGAAGTATCTACGCACATCTTGGACACATTTATTTAAGCTTGGGAGAAAAAAAAAAAAAAAAAAAAAGCACAGCGCTACATTGCAGCGTTAACGTTAGCTAGGAAGTGCTAAACATCCAGGGAAGGTTGTAGTAGTTGTTGCTGTAGTATTTCCCTCACGGTAGAGACTCGTGGTGGTGGTGGTGGTGTCCTCCTTCATGGGTCCGTCTGCCTCTTTGTGTCTCTGTGGGAGTTGTTCCAACATGAATTTAACTTCTGTATCGTTTCCATGGAGACCTCACATCCACCTGTGTCCTGTCAAAGTGGCTAATTAGTTAATGAGGCGCGTGGTGACGCCCGACCAGACAGAGATAGAGGGAGTGTATGGAGGAATTTGGCCGGCAAACACATTTATTCAATTTGCCCCTCTCCTTTTTCTCTCCCTCCCTCCGTCCTCCTGCCTCTCCGCTCCTCCCCCTCCTCCCCCCTCCCTCTCAGTAATCAGTTCTGCTGTAATCAATTAGCAGGATGAGGAGCAGCGGAGGGAACAGGTGCGGCTAAATGTTAATGAATTCCTCTGTGGCCGTCGTCACAGTAACACTGGCTGAATATTTAAACTGCTTGCTGGCTCACACACCATCACTCTGTGTGTGTGTGTGTGTGTGTGTGTGTGTGTGTGTGTGTGTGTTCATGTGACACCGACAACAGATGTGTGAGTGTGTGTGATACAATCTGTACATGTGTAAGTGGCCTGCCTGGATCCGAGCTGCGTGTGCTTTGTACAAAATGACCGCCCACTTTTATTCAATACTGACAATTTGACCACAACGACAGAAAACACTGGTTTCCGATTGGCTGGCAGGTGTCTACCATCACACCTACTGTAGGTCCACCCTACCGCTTGACCACCATTTTGAATCAGTGCTCAAGGTAATATGCCCTGACTGCTAATGGAACTAGGGAGGTCGTATTTATGAACATTCGTAGTTAAGTCTGTCTTCAAATCCCATGAAAAAAGACCAAAACCAACAATGTGCTATTTCGGTTGTAGCCTGTCTGTGACACTCAACTCAGCAGCTCACTGTAGTGTTTTTATCAACAGGAGGAAATAGTGCATTTGTTGGGGACTTTTTTCAGTGGCGGATTAATCCACATTTGGTGCTCCAGTGAGTATTTGGGGCTGTGAACTACATGAAAATGAATGTTTTTTTTTAAAAACCTATTTGAAAACAGTCGTTTACGTCCATGTTTGCCCGATAGCCATCTCCCTCTCCTTCTTAACCTTCGCCCATTGCCACATTTCTTGGCACATCACCGCCACCTGTCAGTCAGCAGAACAATGCGAATGCCACTGTCAGGGATGTGTGCCACGTCACCCGTGTGCAAGTCACGTGCATGGGCGTCCTAGTTGGCGCGGGCCCGCGGAGATTGGGCATTGAGTCCCTCTCTGGCCGAGCCATCTGGCTAAGCTATCGAGTCCCTGCACACGTGAATATATATATATTTACCTACTAGTCATAATTTGGAGCCAAATATGACTCTGAGCACTACAGATTAGATTAGACTAAGATTGTTTTTATCAAATACACTACCCGACTTTGTTACAGTGTCCCTGAATTTCTAAATTTCCCCCGAGCTCAACGTTGATGGTTAAGTTTCAGTACAATAAAGTTGTAATTTCTTCTATCGTTCGTAGAAATGGTATTACTAGTAGTTGAAAAAAAACGGCACAACCAGCAGGAGAAGCTGTGACAGAGATAATAAGTGATGAGACGAGAAATAGAAGGAGGTACAGAGAGGGGATACAACAGAGAGATGTATCAGATTCTTTTCTTTTTTTTTTTTTTCACTTTTCTAATTCATTAATCTTCATTCATTAATGTTCACCCCACCTAACACTGTATATCAGCAGAATGGTTGATGGCAGCTGCCTCACAGAGCAGAGCACACTGGGGGCTGAGCAAACATCTGCTGTGTGTGTGTGTGTGTGTGTGTGTCAGAGGTGGGTTGTTAACATGCAAATAAAGCAATTAAAATTCATGCAACACACGCCCAAACAAACACACAAACACAGATGCACCCTCATACACGTGCACATAGACATGTGTGCGATGTGTATACGCACATGCACACACACAAACGTGTAGTGAAATTCAAACTGCACACAGCTTTTTTTTTTACCAGAACAATTCAATAAAAACAGTAAAATCACAGAAACAAGTTCAGCATCAGACTCATCTGAGCAAAAATAGAATATATATACAGTGCTTAACAAATTTATTAGACCACCTGTCATAAAAATGAGAAAACACAAATATTTTAGAAATCTATCAAAAACTTGAACTGGAACAACTAAATAGTCCTTATTCACATATATTAACCAAAAATCTTGATATTTTATATGACCTCCTTTGGCCCTGATAACAGCTTGCATTCTTGCAACCACAAAATAAATGTTTCTGTTCAGGAATGCAAGTAAATAACTGTAAATAGGCATCTTAATCAAAAAATAATAATTTTGTGCTTTGGTATTTTTTTCTGCTTTTTTGTAAAACAGTAAATTTGAGAATTCATGGATAACAACAATAATTATATTTTAGCATTAAAGATATCAGCTTGGCTTGCACATACTGGTGGATTAACCATTACAGAAACATAAAATATTTTGGTAATCAGCAATACTGTTAATTTAGGGCAGCGGTGGCAAACACCTTACACTGTGGTGGTCTAATAAATTTGTTAAGCACTGTATATATACACCGTATATATATATATATACATATATATATATATTTGAGGACAGTGTGTAAAAAAGGAAAATTTCTTTAATAAAGTGGAAAGAAAAAACCTAAAGTAAATCAATCCTAATATAACGTAAGATACTAGGAGAAGAAGCTACCACTCAAAACTAAACTAAAACTTCAACGTAACACAACATGACTAAACAGACCTCCCTCCCTAATGACACACAAGGAGCTTATGTACACACATGGACTAGCCCTCGACAGACATAAGGGGAAACTTGACTAACAACAGCATTAAGCATCTAACATACTTAACAATAGCCCGACATAAACAACCCATCAAGAGAAATTATCTCCAAAGAAAGAATTCGCTTCCAGCAAACGATAACAAAGCCAAACAAAAAGAGATTTTCAAGAACTCTAAATTCAAGTCCCCCCCCCGTCTTCCCTCTCCCTGACGGCTTCTTCCTCTCCCTGAGCTCAGTAAGATAAGAAAACAAAAGTGTTACTTGCAAATTAAAGAACGATGTGACAGAATGTTAACTAAGTTGTGTGTATCCAAATTAGAAAAACAACCTGTCATACACTGAACAAAGTATGACGTGTGTGAACGCAAAATACTATGTGTAGTGTAATTTGGAACAATGTTGGGGTGTAAAATGTGACCAACTGTAAAGAAAACACTGGTGGGCAGCAGCTGATGCAGCCACTGATTGACATTGATCCTCAGCATTTCTATGTGAGTACCAAACTTCATGTTGATGGACAGAACTGACTCTAAGAGCACAAGGGGATGCAAAGCAAGAGCAAAAAAATGCAAAACGACCACCAAGAGATGCAAAATGACCACAAAGAGACGCAAACAACAACAAAAAGACGCAAAACGACAACAAAGAGATGCAAAATGTCCACAAAGAGATGCAAACAACAACAAAAAGACGCAAAGCGACAACAAAGAGATGCAAACAACAACAAAAAGATGCAAAATGACAACAAAGAGATGCAAAACGACTACAAAGAGATGCAAACAACAACAAAACGACGCAAAACGACTACAAAGAGACGCAAACAACAACAAAAAGACGCAAAATGACAACAAAGAGATGTAAAATGACAACAAAAAGACGCAAAACAACAACAAAGCGATTCAAAATGACCACAAAGAGATGCAAACATCAACAAAAAGACGCAAAACGATTACAAAGAGATTCAAAATGACCACAAAGAGATGCAAAACGACTACAAAGAGATGTAAATTGACCACAAAGAGATGCAAACAACAACAAAAAGACGCAAAGCGACAACAAAGAGATGCAAACAACAACAAAAAGACGCAAAGCGACAACAAAGAGATGCAAACAACAACAAAAAGACGCAAAACGACTACAAAGAGATTCAAAATGACCACAAAGAGAGGCAAAACGACTACAAAGAGATGTAAATTGACCACAAATGGTAAATGGTAAATGATCTCACTTATATAGCGCCTTTCAACCTTCACGGTTCCCAAAGCGCTTTACAGCTAAGTCTCATTCACCCATTCACTCACACATTCACACACCGATGGGTTCAGTGTCTTGCTCAAGGACACTTCGACATGACAGGGGCAGCCGGGGATCAAACCCCCAACCCGCTCTAACCAGCTTTACCTCCCATGCAACAGTGCTAACCACTGCGCCACCATGCTGCCCAAAGAGGAACACAAAGAGATGCAAACAACAACAAAAAGACGCAAAATGACAACAGAGATTCAAAATGACCACAAAGAGATGCAAACAACAACAAAAAGACGCAAGATGACAACAGAGATGCAAAATGACCACAACTTCAAACGACACGGCTGCATCTGGGGGGTCGTCCTTCCTATGTAGGATGGTGGCTATTACTTGTCTGTGCCCAGGGGCCCATTGTCTCATGATCCATCCACGTCTTCAGTCAGAGGGTGTTTTGCCGCACAATTACTTTATTTTTCTCTGTCCCTGTTGTCTTTCAGAGCATCAAGGTGTCGTGGCAGCCACCTCCGCGCAGCGCCCAGAACGGCATCGTCACCGCCTACAAGATCAAATACAGGAAGACCGGTCGCCGTGGAGACCAAGAGGCCATCGAACCCAACAACTTCTGGTACCTGTTCACAGGTGAGTCTCCGCAGTTTGATTTACTCTACATCATATCACGTTTGAATTCGGAAGCTCAGGTCATTTACTTTAAATATTTAAAGTTCAGTAAATTTGGTTTTACAATCAGCCTGATTGTTTGGACCAAACCACAAAAAAAAAAAGGACCTAGATTTTAAAAATCAGCCTCGTGTCTGCTTGTGTCCGTTGTTTTTCTCCTCTGAAAGAAAAGCAGAAGTCTGCACGTGTGTGCGTGTGCATGTGCACGTGTCTGCATTCAAACTGCCACCAGCTATTATTTCAATTTGAGGTGTGCAGGATTTGAATGAAACTGATCTTCCTTTCCATTATTTTCCACTGATGGTTATCTTCGTCTGTCCGTCCGCACAGGAATTCATTCCCCAGTGGCAGGTGTTTGTGTGTGTGGCTGTCAGCAATAATCACGCCTTTTTCTACTGTCGTTGGTTTAAGAAACGGAATTTCAGTACACAAGATAAAGAATCGCAGCTTCACTGAGGAGATTAAAAGGGCGACACGTTGAACCTTAATTCATTCCACCATATGGTAAACTCAGAAGTGACAATCACAGCGTCTCCAGTTGGAAGGAATTCAAATCAGAGGGTTTAAACCCGCGCGGTTGTTTGCCACGTTTGAACCAAAGGCCTGTGGGTTCCACGGGCTGTATATAAAGGGGGATGACATGGCAGCTCCCCAAAAAGTGAAGCCAAAACGTCTCGATCGCCCCCCCCCCCTCCCGGTGGCTGGCCGATACAGTATAGGTCACAAGCCCCCGCTCCCTCCTTCCATGTTAGCGGATGGGACACGGGCCAAACAAAAAAATAAATAAAAGTACACGTCAGATACATTTTCCCCAAAGATGGTTTTAGTTGGTTCTTATCGCGCTGACGTTTATTCATTTTGTGTTCATTTTTCTGCTAAGTTTGGTTTTAAATGAGTCATTTGATGCTATAGAATGATTTTCTCCATTAAGCCCTTTAAATCTTTGATTTCATTTAACACTGAGGTTACTGTTAAAAAAGAAAAAGCACTGCTGGAACTATCAGTTTTGTCCATTTCCTCCTCTTTAGTAATGTTGTGATTACAGCTGTTGTTATAGTAACCACAGGAATATGTATAGCAGCACGGACAGCAGATGACCGCCCACCTGGAGTCTGGTCCTGCTCGAGGTTTCTGCCTCTTAAAAGGAAGTTTTTCCTTGCCACTGTTGCCAAAGTGCTTGCTCATGGTGGGAACTGTTGGGTCTCTGTAATAACATTATAAAGAGTCGGTCTAGACCTGCTCTATTTGTAAAGTGTCATGAGATGACTTTTGTTGTGATTTGGCGCTATATAAATAAAACTGAATTGAATTGAATTGACATCTATCGTCAGTTATAATGACTTGCTCTCTCTCTCTCTCTCTCTCTCTCTCTCTCCCTCCCCAGGTCTAGAGAAGGGCAGTCAGTACAGTTTCCAGGTAGCAGCCATGACAGCCAACGGTACAGGTCCGGCCAGTGACTGGTACACCGCTGAGACGCCGGAGAACGACCTGGACGGTAAGAACAGAGAGAGAAAGAGAGAGAGAGAGAGAGTGTGTGTGTGTGTGTGTGATAGCAGTGATCTGTGCAACAACATGTAAATACCTCCGCTGTCCCGACACACACATGAATATTTAACCAGTTAAGGGCTGAGATGGACGGATGGAGGGGTGATTTGCCTCAGGGGAGCAGGAGGGAGGGAGGGATGGGAACGGGTGGAAGGAGGAGGGGGAGGTGGAGGAGAGCGGGAAAGGAGAAGGAAGAGGAAAGGTATTTGACGAGATACTTATAATTTGAGAGACTGTGAGCACACGCGGGTGAAAAGCATAAACAGCTTTGTTAAGATGAGAAAATGAAGGTGTCCTGGAGCAGCGGAAAGAGGTAATAATGATCTCAGAAAAGATTATTCCAGTCTGAGGGGCCTTTGTACGGGGATGACCTGTGTCCTGCCAAGGTGAAACAGCATGAATCATTAGTTTTATCATTTATTCACTTCGTTAGATAGAAAATCTGGCTCTTGGAATGCCTGGAAGTGGAGGCCTTGTATGTGTGTGTGTGTGTGTGTGTGTGTGTGTGTGTGTGTGGGGGGGGGGGGGGGGATTATGCTTTCTTCATGGCTTCTTTTAATTGGTTGTATTGTTGTTTAACTTTGGGCAGAGGACCAATTGCATTTCACTTCTTTGTTCTCGAAATGCTATATAAGTGAAATGTACGCTTCCCTCTGCGAGACTTTCTTCTGGCTTCTTGTGACAAGGTGTGTCAATATATTGTACTATATATATATATATATATATATACATATATATATGTTTTGTGTGTTTATTTCAAGTGTTTGCAGGCAATTTTACACGACTATCCATCTTTGAAAGTCCTGTGTACAAAGAAAAAGGGCTGTTGCGTATAGGATATGAAGATCTCCATGGAACCAGAATGTGTTTTACATGGGAAGGACATAAATAAACACATCTGAAGATAAACTGAACCCAAAGTTGTATGAAAACCGATTTTTATTGACTCTCCTTCTAGTGCCACCATCAGGTCAGGTTGTTGTGACATATTCCAGAACACGGTGTTACAGTAAGCCACGACATTTCACAATCAAAGTCACTGTGGCGTTGGGCACCACCCTCGAGACAAACTTCAAATATTTTACCCTGCTGGTGGTAAGGATGAAGTTGTCTCTCTCAGTTGCTGAATCACCACCATCATTTGGCACCGCCAAGGCTAGACGACTTGGCTGCTGCTGCAAAAAAATGTCATGAAATATTATTAATGGGAAGACGGAGAGAAATCCAGTGGGCCACTGGCTTCAGCTTTGGTCAGCAAAATGATGTAGAAATGAATGTAGAGAGTGGAAAAAAAAAAACAAAACAAAAACCAGCAAATGGGCTGGCAGGTCTCGGGTTTGGTCACCCAGTAATTTCTAGCAGAACAATTAGAAAAACTGACCTCAGGCTGAAGCTCAGGAGACGAATGTCCTGGTCAGCAGGATGCTGCTGAGATAAAAAAAAAAAAAAAAACCCAAACACATCCATACTAACTATGTTTCCAGGCCGGGACAGGGGGAGACACAAATCTCATTTCAATGGATTATCACTCAATAAAGTGATATGAAGCGTCTCCCCCTGAGGGCCAAGAGCTCGCTAATCTGATCTAATCTGATGCCGAGGAATAACACAAAGTGTCAGGGCCTATTAGGGTTTAATACACAGCTAACAGGGTTAGCATCTGTTAGCCCTATTGCTCTAAGTACCTGCTACTGGTGCTGCTAACAGGGCAGCTGTAAAACCGCCGGTGGTGGAGGTCAGGGCCGCAGCCAGGACTACAGAAATACCGAGGTTTGAGATCGTCTTCTTTGGCGTGACCCTTCATTGTTTGTGATTTTGCAGAGAGTCAGGTGCCCGACCAGCCCAGCTCTTTGCACGTCAGACCGCTGCCCAACAGCATCATCATGTCCTGGACTCCACCCCTCAGCCCAAACATCTTAGTTCGAGGTTACATCATCGGCTACGGAGTGGGAAGTCCCTACGCCGAGACGGTCCGAGTGGACAGCAAGCAGAGATACTACTCCATCGAAAACCTAGGTAAGGGATTTGTGCTTCCGGTCTTTGTTCCAAGATAGGGGGGCCACTGCTAACCTAGCTCCATGAAACGAGAAAAACTACAACTTCCACAGCCCCAAAGCTATTTGATTTACAGTTCAGATTAAAACAACTTCCATGAACAAAAATGGTACATTGATACATGAAGTAGTCAACAGATCTGCTGCAGTTATTTTAACCGTATTACCTCTACTTTTAGCTTGAACCTTTGACATCCCTCTCTCCAGCAGTTTGGAGAACATTAATGGACTGCTCATACTAGGAAAAATTTAGATGAATATGTAAGACTTATTACTTAAAAAACACTTTGTCATGAAAATAATTCCAAGTACAATGCAAGGCAGGGTATAGAGTGCTGCAGGGATGAGTCCTAAAACCCAGAAATGAATCAGCATGTTTACACTTCCGGTTCCCTCGTCTGGAAGTCAATGGGGTTTTTGGTTAGATGCCTGAAATAAGGTCTGTGGTTCACACTTAAGCTTAAGGGATTTTCACATTTTGTTCTACGACATAAAATACGTCAGTGGATGCCCCCACTCGTGGATTTTGGAGCGGTTACGTGTCTTACGGTTGCTAACAAGTGGCTAAATAAGACTTCAGTGGTTGTCACTGACATTAAACGTCATTAGTCCGCCTCTACGGCCTCGTTGTGTTTATACTCTATATCTATATCTATCTATATTCTCTTTAAAAGTTAAACTTAGTGGTGGTGAAGTTGAAGTAATGCGACCGTTTGTTTATAGCCTAATGTTAGCTTTTTTTACTTTACTTACGGCGATTCCGTTTGCGCTTCAAAAATCATAAAAGTGGTGTTCATTAGTGAAGATTAGTCTGGATTTTAGAAATGCTGAGGTCGTGTGTCCTATAATTAGTACCAGATGACATATTTCTTTCCAAGGACATTTCCAAAACATTTTGTAAGACATTTCATTTCCCCAACATGAAAAAGTTTAAATTCGGTCTCAAAGCCACCTTCAAGGTGCCTGTTGGAGAAATATTGAATCATTTATTGCTGCCCAAAATTTCTAAAGAATTCCTATCGTGTATCAGTTTTTACCGTAGATGTAGAAATGAAGTCCCACCAGGTTTTTGCGACAATGTCACCTCATCAAACACGGTCACGATCAATCAGGTACGGGTCCTCAAAGACGCGGGTATGGCCCAGTTTAGGAGCTCTTCAGTCGGGAAGCTACGTGACCTGATTTTGACTCATTTCAGTGGGCAGTTCCCCAGCAGGTCGGCACTTATCCACGCGAAATATTTCATATGCGCATCCCTCACGAATCCAGCTGCAACCTGCCGACAGAGTGCCAATATTGACCCGGCGCTCCCCTGCTCCACTAATCCATTATGATGATGAATTTAATTACAGTCAATAATTTAAAGAAATTTAATAAGAACCGCCGCTTGAGGTGGAAATCTAATTGTGAAAGGTCGAAAAAAAAGAGAAAACATCCTCCCCAGCGACCGCGAGAAGCAATTTGCATGCCAAAGACGACAATAACAAATTGGGTGCATTTTTATGCGCAGATGAAAATTTCCGTCTTGGGTCTCATAAAAGGAGCATAATGAAAAAAATGAAATCCAGCCGCTGTGTTGCATGCACTCATGGGAGCGCACGCACATATGTACATGGCATTTATAATTCATAGAGATCATTAATTCATGTGGTTGAGGCGTCCGGGGAGCGGAGCGGGCGTGTTTGTTTAACTGATGTGAGGGGGATTTTGTTTTTTGACGCTACATGGGGGGGGGCATGCGGCATCATCGTTGACGGGACGCGCCGCTGCATGACAATCAGCTCGTGCGGTCTACTGCCATCACGTCCTCGGGTACATCTGCCGTCTTCATGTGACAGAGTGAGGTCGGGACCGAGGAAAGGAAGTCGCGTCCTGTAAACCAAGTCACTCACTTTTTTGGAGGGAAATTATGACTTCAGTGTATGTTAAACAAGCCAATACAAGACACAATTATTTGAAATATTTATTATGTTGGTTGTAATATTGGTGATACGAGAAATGAAGCATGAATTAATCTTTTAATCAAGTCCAAAAGAACAGGCACTGGTCAAAAACCAGGGCAGATCAGGCAGACATGGAAAGCTAGGCATGACACACCACTGACAATCTGGCAGAGGGTAAGTAGATCTGGCCCCGTATATGAATGAGTGACTGACGAGGGCAATGAGATCCAGGGGTGGAGATGGAGATGAGCTCGTGACAATGTTCATCATAAAAATAAAACAGGGCTAACCCATTGACCTTTTGCTTTCAACTTACTGACGTCACGTTTAAATACTTAACCAAACTGCGACAGTTTCGCAACATTAACCATGTGTTAGACAGCCTTCAGTCAGGTTTTAGAAAAGACCATGGTTTGGAAAAAAAACAGAACAAAACACTGTCAAAGAGTTTCATTCGGGATTTGAACAGCGGCCTCCCGGGTGAAAAGCCAGCGCAGGATCGACTCAGCTATCCATTAACCTATACATGCTTATGTCACCTGACTTCCTCAAGTCTATCTGCAGCCAGCACTAAACCCCCGCGCCGACAATAGACAACCAGACGCCCTGCTGCTGTCAATAACCACCCTTGGCCGCACGCAAACACCCGCTCCGTTTAATCTGAACGCAAGTGTTGAGAGTCGGCCGCAGGTGTTCAGCACTGGCCGCTGGTCGCCTGTTTTGGGCCGCTGGATAGGAAGTCAGGTGGTCCTCTTGGAGTACAGTTAAAGGAGGATTGAGGGGACCAAATACTGGTCTTTTACCTGTTCGAATCCCCTGCGAAGCTAATTCTTTTTTTTCTTTTTTAACCCTAACTGCAACTAGCACCCGGGTGCTGGTCTCTGCAGTGCTATATACACCCGGGTGTAACTAGCCACATTGGCTATTCCAATAGCATTGTTGCCTACTGACACCTGAGTGCAAATAGCCTCTGCTATGTATTGCTGAAGCATATAGGAGGGAAAGAAATTCAATGATAAGAAAGCAAATTATCTCAACAGTTACGTCTTAAAATCATAATGTACTATGTTGCCATTGCTGAATGTCATTTTAAATGACTCTTTATGCCTCTCTCTCTCTCTCTCTCTCTCTCTCTCTCTCTCTGTGGGTCTCCCTGTCTGTCTCTTTCTCAGAGCCGAGCTCGCACTACGTGATTTCCCTGAAGGCTTTCAATAATGCCGGAGAGGGAGTCCCTCTGTATGAGAGCGCCGTCACCCGATCGCTGACAGGTACGGTCGCACACACGAGTCACCTCACCTAATGTACCGTGACTGCTTTGAGTGTGACGGTGATGTGGCCATAATGCTTTTATTAGTAGGGACAGTAGCGATTCTGGTACTAATAGCATTACTATCGGCAGACTAGTACTTGTAGTAGCAATATTAGTAGTGGTGGTTAAAGTAACGGTAGTATTAGCAGCAGTAGGCCTACGAGCAGAGGTAGCAAAAGCAGTAGCGGCAGTAGCAGTATTAGCATTAGCCGTATTAGCAGCAGTAGCATTAGCAGTAACTGTATAACTAGGAGTAGCTTTAGCAGTAGCAGTAGTAGCACTCCATTGTGAATAGGACCTGGCGTTGCAGTGCAACCAGCTTTGCTGATTCTGGTACTAATAGCATTACTATCAGCAGCCTAGTACGTGTAGTAGCAGTATTAGTAGTGGTGGTTAAAGTAACGGTAGTATTAGCAGCAGTAGGCCTACGAGCAGAGGTAGCAGAAGCAGTAGTAGCAGTATTAGCATTAGCTGTATTAGCAGCAGTAGCAGTAGAAGTAGCAGTATTGGCTGTATTAGCAGCAGTAGCATTAGCAGTAACTGTATAACTAGGAGTAGCTTTAGCAGTAGCAGTAGTAGCACTCCATTGTGAATAGGACCTGGCGTTGCAGTGCAACCATCTTTGCCCACTCAAGCGTCATTGTTGTATTAAAACATTAAAACAACGCTCCACACAAAACACACACACACACACACAAAGCTACAGCTTCACAAGAGGCCGTCTACTACTTTGGATCTGTATGTGTGAGCCAAACTCACCCGAATACGCTTGCTGCCATCTCGCCACAGTCACAGTCAGTCCCAGCTGTCAATCATGATGTCACATCCCCTTTTTATAGCATCAAAAATAAAAAAATTAAAATTAAAACCAGACTAGAAAAACGAACAAACATCAGCGTGATACGAACTACCTGAAATGACAGAAACCATCTTTGACGTGTACTTTGATACACCCATGTCCCATCCGCTAACATGGAGGGGGCGGGGCTTATGACCTATACTGCAGCCAACCACCAGGGGGGCGATCGAGACGTTTTGGAGACCTGTCATGCCGTCCATTTTTATATACTCTATGATGTGAACGCAGTGTAACGGCAGCGGCTTTAGCAGTAGCTGTTAGCATTATTAGCGATAGCAGCCGCAGTAGCGTTAGCTACAAATTCTGCCTACATTTGTAACAGTAGTGCTGTTAGTAGAGTTTTGAGGAAGTTATGTAGTAGGGTTAGGGCAGCAGTCGTCTGCAGTGGCTGTGGTATTAGCTGCCTTGGTCGAATACTTGTAGCGTTAGCAGTGTTAAGTAAGGGTAGTAGCAGTTACGGCAGTATTAGCAAATGTGGCAGACGAAGTAATATAGATGTCTACTGGCTATAGATGCATTCTATCTCTCCCAGCTGTGTTTGAGCGGATATTTCTGAGGACTTTAAAAAGTCCGTAAAGATTTTAAAGTGACAGTCAGACAGTTAGGCCTCCACCCGAATCCAACAGCACCGAGTCCTGAAATATTCATCCTGACGAAAATGTCTGTGTGATTGCATGAACTGTCGCTGTGTGTTTATATATTTATACGCGGTGTGTGGCTTACATCCATTGCTATGACTGTGTGTGCGCGTGTGTGACACTCATTAGCTCTTCCTGCAGACTGTGGGCTGTAGAAGTGAGATAAATGAAACTTGTCCAACTCTCAGCCAAGTTTCATCTTATGAATTAAACAGCTGGCCCTCCTCTGCTCACCCAGCAGCCTGCAGCAGACATAAATCCTTTATTGCTCGCATAAAAAAACGCCACATTTCTGAGGTTTTTCAACCCTCATGATGTGATGATAGTCACAGGAAAATCCAACAGCCGAGACCTCTTAACCTTTCTCAACCTTCAACACGGGATGTTTGTAATGGTGGAACCTCCCGAAACGAGATTAGTGTTTTAACTCGTGCCTGTTGTCTTTCTTCGATTGAGATTCCTTTAAAAGTGGGAGGAAGGAGCGATGAGGAGGAGAGGGGAGACGAAGGTCGGATGTGGATCCGAGAGAGAGAGAGAGAGAGGAAGAGACGGAGGGTAGCAGAGAGAGAGAGAGAGAGGGAGAGAGACATTTGATGGACTTTAATGAAAGCTCATGGAAAGAGGAGAGAAGCGGCGAAAGAGGAATGAGTGACTGCAGGGAAAGAAAAGAGACAGGCAAGGAGAGAAAGAGGGCGTGACAATAGAGGGACGTCGGAGACAAAAACGAAAGACGGAAAGTAAAATACATTGGGACATAGGCATCTATAGCCACACAGATTTATTCCTACAGTCATAGTTTAAAGATATAAATATATATATGTATATGGTAATTGGCTACATTTATATAGCGCTTTCATCCAAAGCACTTGCAACCATGGGGGGGGTCAAACACCCCCCCTCCGCAAACCTGTGATCGACGGAAAACTCGCTCTACCTCTTGAGTCGCGACCAGGCTTGAGTCTACTTCAAAGATTCCGCAACACTTTATATATTAAGGTACACATATTCACCATTAACTAGCTGCTTATTGGCTCTCTATTAGTCATTATAAAGCACTTATTAATGCCTTATTCTGCGTGGCCATATTCTACAACTACTCCGCCATTAACTAAGAGTTTTCCCTCAATAACCTCCTACTTACTGCTTATTGATAAGTACTTCAGGAAGTGGCTGCACATGAATTACGGGCCATATAAGGTGGTAGTGCCACAAGAATAGTCATAATAAATATCAACGATTCTCAGAGGCGGGCTCCATTTAGTGCCCTGACTCCCACGTCCGATGCCTGCGTCCGAAGGCGAAGGACCTGGGAGGTAAAACAGTTAAGGGTTACTGACATGACCAGAGTAAGTGTGTATAATGATATGTCTATAATGGATTTACTAAGTGTGGGAGGCAACTTTAGACCTCACTTTAGAATGGGGAATATATCCTGAGTCAGAAAGACTCAATTTAGTTAGTTAGTATTTGGACACCATTGACACTTCCTGTGGTACTACCACCTTATAAGGCCCGTAAATTCATGTACAGCAACTTCCTCACTTACTCTCAATAAGTCGTAATTAGGAAGTTATTGAGGGAAAGTTAATGGCTAGAATATGGTCCTTTCTTGGTTAGCTCAGTGTTTGACACACATGGTGGAGTTTTAGAGACGCATACCGACGTAGCTCGAGTTCTGCAGACACATTGGGAGTTGTGTAGAGATATACAGTCTCGCGTGGAGTTGTAGTGTGACAGTCAGGAGCTGATAAGCTGGGGCCCTGAGGGCTGAGACAAAAAACTAAACCCATTACTGCTCTGACAAGGTCATCAACAGTGACACACACACACACACACACACACACACACACACACACACACACACACACACACTTTCTGTCCTGTCATGCCGGGACAAGCTAAATTCTCCGTCACTTTATGGCGGCAGGCTGCTGGAGAGTTTTTTTTTTTTACGAGAGCTTTAAAAGAAGCGGCCCGTTAACGGGGCGGGATCCTTGTTAATATACTGCCTCGTCCTCGCCTCGCCACCCCGCACACTGCAGACCGATCCTCAACCAGCCGCCGCGCCGCCATTTAATCAGTGACTGGAGGAGGACCAGAGAAAGAGACAGAGGGAAGGGGAGAGGGAGGAGGGATAAGGGAGCTCTTAAAAGATGGAGGGAGGGAGGCAAGAGAGCAAGTGTGAGGGATAAGCAAGGGATGGAAAAGGTGACGTAAAGAGCAATGAGGGGAAGAGCGAAGAGGAGGAGGGATGGAAGGTTGGAGGAAGGAAGAGATGAAGAAAGGAAGGCGGAAAAGTGAGCAGAAGTAGAGAGCGAGGAAATAAGGGATAGAGGGGGAGCAGCGCAGAGGAGGAGGCACCCTCATCAGCATTCTGTCCTGACCGGGGCTTTATTGTGATGCCGGGCGACCAGTTGACACCACGACACCGCCGCCTGCTGCAGCATCTTCAGTTCAGTCCAAAAAGGCTCTGTTCGGCATGAAAGCTTCGGAAGAGCGCTGTTGCCGAAGCGTCAAAACACAATTTGTCCAAATACTTGGACAGCACGCGATGACGATAGTCAGAACGTTAACACAACATTACGACCAATTTATGTTTATTATGTATACAGCATATAATATCAGAATCAGAAATACTTTATTGATCCCCGGGGGGGGGGATTATACATTACCGGTGCTCCCATTCAAGAGTAGAAAGTAGCATAAATTTAGAAATAAGAGTACCTACAAAAATGAGATATAAAAAAAATATGAATTAAAAAATATACACATTTACAATATTTAAGTGAAAAATAGAATAAAAAATATATACAATAACAATGTATATGTATTTGTATATATATATGTGTGTATTGCACTGTTTAAAGAATAAATAATATATAATGTGCATGGATTTGTGTGAATGCACGAAAGTCAAGACCACGATATGTTCAAGTGGTTCAAATTATGGGATCAAGGAATCAGAGCATTAAAACTGAAACACTTTTTTTCCCCCCTTCTGTATGTTTAACGAAAAAACAAACAAACTAGGCTTTATTACCACTTTGGTCTTATTTTCATAGTTTTCTATTTCTATCAGTAATCAAAACTCACAGGTTGTAAACGAGCCACACTTTATTCAGACTTCAGATTCCGATCCAGATTCCGGAAGTCAGACAGCCCTGGCTTTTCACTGGAATTTCAATGCGGGAAAGACGTATACGACAGTTCCGCGCCCACTGGCTTAGACGGTGTGCGTTCGCAGGTACTTTCACGCTGAATGTTCTGGCGTCACGTGGCTTCAACTCTGCCAACTTAAAACTCATTGACTGGTGCTGTTTTTTTGTCACGCCAAGCGATGTAGAGGTTGCGCAGAATGCTTAAAGGCCGCCTGTGTCTCAACACGATAACAAAGTCGAAGCCGGAAGTCTGTGTTTTTTTGTTTGTTTTTTCTTGTGATGCGGCAGGGGGGGGTGCTGAAGATGTCGAGCCCTGAGGAGGCTGAGCCGTCTGTTAAACTAGAATTATAAATGGTTTGTTCCACAACGTGTGTGTGTGTAGATGTAAATGAGATAAAAATAGATGTTACAATCAGTTCAGAATCAGTTGCGGGTGGGGGGGACGAGCACTCAAGCAGAAAACTTTGACTTTCACTGTCCTCAATTTGTGCACAGGAAAACTGGGGCAACATTTAAATAAAAGAAATTGTCTTTCTGTGATTTGTTCACATCATCACCCTTTCACCATGTAATCTTGGTCAGTAGCGTTTTTGGTACAAACAGTGAAACACTCTTAACGAACCTCACAGAGGTTCTCCTGCATTAAAATCTCTAGCTGCCCTGCAGGCTTCTTTACTTATTAAATGCATCAAACTGAAAATAATGATTCAGTTGCAACTTCTGCAGTGAACCAGAAAACAGCAAGTTCAAAACTGATGTGTGTTTATTTGAATCTGTCTTTGTCATTAATTGTGTTTCTGCTTCCAGTAGCTTTGACTGTCAGTAGATCAGAGGCCACAGAGCTGGGATCAGCCGAGTGACTTTTATATCTCATCCCTCTGGCCCACTGTAGTTATCTCTGCTCATTCCAGCTCTCTGTTAGCATCTTTTAGCGTCTGTCTCGTGTTTCATGCTGCCTTCAGGTGCTCCTCCAGCCTTACCTTCCTGGCTCAGAAGTCCCATTTATACATCCTGTGAGGCATTCAGGCGCCACACATCAGAAACAATGATTTTAAAATGTTCATGTTCCCGGCAGAGCAGTTCAACAACATGCTCAAGTACTTGCTAATTTCATTCGCAAAAATAAAGATGTGGTTATTCTTGTGTTTTATTTTTCCATTGACACATGCTCACGTCAGTATTTCTGAAAGCACATGGAGGCAGCATCTGCTCTCTGATTGGCCGGAGACACAGATCCACACAGATGGGTTTCATTTGTTCAAATATACAGAGGCCAACAGCGGGGGAACTAATATGATGGCTGGAAAACAATACAGTGTCAGATGAATTGTGGTGATTTATTTTTTCTTTTTTTCCCGTGAAACCTTTTGAATAATGACAAACATCCCCCACAAGGGAATTTGATACATATGTGAAGCACCACTCCACAAGCGATGAATTAGCAATATATAGGACATATAAAACATGCAGTCATTGATTTCATATGAGAAATGAGACGTGTGATGAATTCTCATATGCATGTGTGGATTTCAGATATTTGACTTCCACGTGTTTGTCTTGTTTCATTAAAGGCAAAACTGCAGTTTATTATGACTGGTGTCGTATTTTCGCGGCTCCATCAGTTCTGTCAGTCAGTTATGATACGGCTCTAAGTATTTTCTGACATCTCTGAATGGAGAGATATCAATAGCATCAATCAATCAATGTATCAAGAGTGCTGCAGGTGCACCAAACCTCGAGTTAAATTTGATCATATTATGGATATCAGCAACTACAAGCACCGTGGTGGGGGGAGACAACCTTTAAGCCCTGCCCCTCTGTGGATCTTAGGCTTAGTTTAGAGTTCCTTTTTTTTTTTTTTTAAATCTCTTACTGTCTTCTTACTCTTTGTCTTGTTCTTTTTTTCTCTCCTGCTTTTCACTTCCTCATCCATCCACTCCTTCTTTCCTTCTTCCCCCTCTCAAACAAACATGGCTGCTGCGTGCCACTTCTAAACTTGCATGTCATCTTGTGTTTTTTTTGTTGTTTTTTTTTACACCTGTGTGTATATGAACACGTAACAAACCCCTATTAATCTGATTATATGCTTGTGTCGCTCTTGCCTCCATATATAAATCTTCATTACCACACATTCATTACACTGTATGATTTCATTAATTATCCCCAAACACCCTGGTCACCGTTAACGGCCTCCCCTCAGACCCCATAGACCCATCTGAGGATGACCTCTTCCATCTCTTTGATAAATACCCCACTCCCATGCCAGACACCAGCACTCCCATGATCCCCCCGGTGGGGGTCCAAGCCGTGGCTCTTTCCTCAGACTCAGTCCGCGTCTCCTGGGCCGACAACTCCATGACCAAGAACCAGAAGGCGTCTGAGGTCCGGTACTACTCCGTCAAGTGGAAAACCAGCTACTCCACCAGTGGAAAGTACAAGGTAAACACTGACAGTCAGTCCATGATGTGAATGTGCAGCTGTTCCACATCACTTTCAATCAGAAAAAGACTTGGAACTTGACTTTGACTGTAAAACCTTTTGGAATGACTTGATACCCTCGCCAAGCCCAAAGCTTAAACATGATTAGTCTTGGTACTTGACTCGGGCATTACCTGTCTTGACTTGGGGCACAACTTGGGTCTTACCTGTCTTAAATTGGGACTTGACTTAGGACTTACCTGTCATGACTTAAGACTTGACTTGAGACATACCTGTCTTGACTTGGTACTTATCTGTCAAATAATGACTTGTTTAGGATTTGAAATACATACTGTAAGACTTGGGGCTCGACTTGGGGCTTCCCTATCTTGACTTGACTTGACTTGACTTTTTGGTCTTGACTTTAGACCTGGGACTTCTCTGTATTTGCATTGGACTTGACTTGGGACTTGTTGGTCTTGACTTTAGACCTGGGACTTCTCTGTCTTTACATTGCACTTGCCTTAGAACTTGCTAGTCCTGACTTGGGACAGAGGTGCTCTCTTACAAGCTTGATACTTACAAGCTTGTAAGAGAGCAACAAATTCACAAGTTGTCGCATACTTGTGAGAAGAATGTACCCCTTCTTGTACCTTTTATGAGCAAGTGTTACCACAGCAACTTCTCTACCTGCTGCCGTTTGATTATCAGCTAATAGATTATCATACCTGCCACCTCGAGTGCTGCCTGCACTCAATTAAGGCAAGGCGTTCCCTTTCAGCTATGTAACAAGTGGCTCCCCGGCAAGACTAAATGGAGCCCAGCCACTGCAAACAATAATCATTGAGGATCAAGGAGTCTTAAAAAACAGTTACAGAGTTGATCTGAGCATAACACGGACCGGAGGGAAACGGCATACTATAGTTTCCAGAAGCTTTTATTGATCAAAAAATATCACAAGACATTATTCTCAGCTGACAGAAACAGCTTAGATTGTTTGGCAGTGCAGTCAGAAAACACAACCTGGAATCATTTTGATGGCTCTGAAAACAGGATAAAATCCTTCACTGATCTTGTCATGCTCTCCTGTCCACCTGGTGAGACTTCTTCCAATCAAACTCTGGACAAACCCTGAAAACTTCGAAGGTAATCTGAGCTGAGCTTTAAAAACACTGGAAATAGTAAACCAATACAAGGGCAGACTGTCTGCTCACCTTAATAAAGTGCAGCTTGGGGGAGACAGAGAGACACACAAGTCTCTTCTTCCTCTTTTCTCTCTATTGGACTCTGAAAATTAGACATTTTCTCGTCGCCACAAGGACAAACAGATTTCTGGTCTTAAAGTGAAAACGCAACTGAGTTCATTCCGCCACCAGGGTTTGTTAATATTCACTGAAGTCTTAGAAATAATCTTTGAAAGTACAAACACAAGGACAGATCTCCACAACAGGCAGGAAATAAGATGCTCAAAGGACAAACACATTGTCAAAATCTTATGAAACTCTGACACATCATTCATCTCATGTCTAGAATCCTTCTTCAAAGGCACACATATCTATATTGTATCTGCTATGTTTGTATTATATTGTAACAGCAGCTTTAGTCTTTTGTCTCGACTTTACCTTTTCCTTTTCTGTGTGTCCAGTCGGCAGACACCACGGCACTCAGCCACACTGTCACCGGCCTCAAACCAAACACTATGTACGAGTTTGCCGTCATGGTAACCAAAGGTCGCAAGTCCAGTACCTGGAGCATGACGGCGCACGCCACGACGTACGAAGCAGGTAGGTCTCTCAGACACTCACTCATGTTTCTAATTTTTACCTTAACCCAAAACCAAAAAAAGTCTCAACCCTCAAACAGCCCTTTGTCCTCGGGGTGCTTGCCCTGTCACCTATGTAGTGTTCCCCATAGCTGTCACATATGATGTCATACACCTGCTGAGTAACACACAGCTGAAAAGTCTGGAATAAGTTAGTTCAGAGACACATCAAGGAAATGACCATTTAAAGCTACTTACTTATTTACAATTGTAATAAACATTTCTTCTGTCACTTCATTTTCACTGCCATTGAAAACGCTCAGGTGAATACAGAAAGTTCATAGTTTTTCTCTGGAGGATTGGTTGAAAGTCATCCTTTCATCAAAAACAGGGATACACCGAATGAGGGCAGGTTCGGGAAATATAGGTTCACCAAAACAATATGGATGCCAATTTTTTTCTATTTTCTATCCCCTCTCTGAACAATGATTACTTTTAATAAGAGGTTTAACAATGCACAGAAATCATGTTTTGGTTCACTGAGGTGTAATGGAGAACCTCCACTCTCCCCCGCAACAGCACAACCGTCTGCCACAATGAAACCCAACCGCAGACTGAAATCAAAATGTCAAGGTGTCCCTTTCAGGATGTTTACAATCATGTTTGTCGGATTTGTCACCCAATTAAGCGTGAACGGCATTACCCCCGCTGGCTCCCCGGGGCCCGCTGGAATACATTGACATTCAGAGCAAGCAGACGGACTGAGCCCACTCAGTCCCTGCAGTGATCCACCGGCTCTGGACACAAAAACACTGACCACATTTTCACAGCAAAACACAGGGAAAAAAAACTGCCTTTACTGCAGCTCATAACACCTCTGCCTTACAGTTAGAAATAATCACCAGCTGAGGGACATGTTGGTTTTTACCTCTTAGAGTCACAAACACTTTGGTCTGGGCAAAACCTCTCATCGTCTACTGGACAGCTTGACGCTACATTTGCTGTGTATTTTCCTGCTCTCTAGAGGATGGATTTTGGTGATTTTGGTGATCCCCTGACCTGCCCCCCAGCACCACCACCAGGACAAAACTTCAACTTATTGTGCAGTTAGAAATGTCGAAAGCTAAAACCTAGACACCACCCTTCCCGAACCTTTGTCTGATATTCACATGGTGCTGCAAGAAATTAGCAAAAAAATTATTAAAGTATTTGACATCTAAATCAAATTCATTATATTGCTCACATCACATAAAAAAATTGCTGATAATTGGCCAAACTGCCAATAAATCCTTGAAATTAAACAGCGAAACAGAACAACACATGCATGTGTGTTTTGTGATCTGACTCACTTGTCAGTAGGACATCACTGCCTGCCAAAGCTGTTACATATCACTGTTGGAAAAAGTGATCTGATAACGCTATGGTTAAGGTTTGGTTAGCTTAGGCACAAGCACAAGTTAAAGATCATGGTGTAGGTTCAATTAAGTACTTAGTTAAGATTAGAAAAACATTAGCTTGCATTAGAGGTTAGAGGACCGACGAAATGATCGTGGGTTAAATGAAATATTTACTGTCAGTTGGAAGCTGGGAAATAAGTGGTGGTCTATCACGGCAAGGTCCCGCTTTTGTTGACCCGTCCATCCACCCATCGTCACCTGACTTCCTCCTTTGCCTCCAGCCGTTGGAGGGCTTTGTCACTTTAACGTACACAGATGACCTAACCCCGCAGGTTATGTGCTTAGGACTGGAAAGCATCCCATTAACAATCCACCTTTCAAAAATATACCTGTGAGACAGCATTGAATCCATTTGATAGCTGCTTCACTGTAACCAGTGGTTCTTAGTTTGAAGAGTTAGGGCCTTCATGTAATTCCAAACAAAGCCCACCCCCCCACCCCCCATCTCCAACATGGCAAAGCAGTCAGAACACTTGAACAACCCTGTGTGTATGTTCATGTTTAGGCTGTTTTGGAAGTCTCATTTGAATCCATACTGTGTTTTTCAGTGAAGAGTAGTCAACCACTCAGTAGCATTGATTACAAACTGAAGATTTCACTTTTGAAAGCTGGAGCCGCTGCTTTCCCCAAGAGGCATGTGTACAGTGTATTTTCCTGAGGTCTCCCTTACGAGAAGTACAGGTTTTCACTCACAGGCTCAGCTGGAACTTGTAATTTCCTCCAGCGCGTCTGTCAGATTTAACGAGCGGTTTCATTCATTCGGCCAACGCTGGGAAGCAGGCTTTGACGCCTGTCCTGGTGCAAAGCTTAAAACTGTTCTTTAATCACATCTATAACTCGGGAAACACACACAGCCATCACACCCTCAAGCTCTGATAGGCTCCCACTCAGTTTCCATGGTGACAGTTGAGGAGGTTGTGAGTGCTTGAAATTTTCACAACAGGAGCAATACAACAGGGCAGTTCGGGACAGTGACAGAAAAAAAAAAAGTCACGTCAAGCCCACACACCGGCTGAACTGTAGTTAGATTGTTGTCAGTTGTGTTTTTTCACGTTTAGCAAAGATATGAAGACTTCACCGACCAGATAGAAAACCCTGACACAAGATTGTCTGGCAAGAAAAATAAAACCGTGCGCTTTATAAACACAGCTCCCCCTGGGGAGATATCTTTAAAAGATGCAATTCATGCTCATCATGCTAACAACACTAACAGCCCAAGAGCACGTCAGCAGGAGCGTAATCATAAATTACATAATGAAGCTAAAAAAAATGAACAGAAATTTTATTTCTTAAACTCTGCCTTTTCTATCAAGGTTCATTAGCCAATTCAGGTGTTTTTATTATTTGTCACCGAACTTCAGAAATAGTCACTATTAACTAATCATTTCAGGCATGCTTAGTATCAACTATTGGCCAAGAAATGGTCCCTGTAAAACCACAACATTTCTGTCTGTGTACGTATTCCACATATGAGGTAAAACAGGTTGGCTAGTGAGCTAAAGAGGTGCCGTTGACTTTTTCGCGATGCTAAAGGCGTATGGATGGCAATATTGGTCTGTCGGCTGGTTGGTCAGTCAGCAGTGAATCCTACTGCCTTTGGTGATCCCTGACATTTCATCTAGCATCAGGCCAAGATTTAAATTTGTCTAATACTTTGGTTTATGACCAAATACTTTCAAAACAAATGGCATTCCCATCTGCCTCAGCTGCACTTTGTGTTTAGCGCTAATTAGCAAATGTTAGCATGCTTACACCCTGAAATACACGGTGAACGCATGCCCCAGCATTTTCCGTGGGCGTGTTAGCGTGCTGACGTTATCATTTAGCCCAAAGCACAGCATCACAGAATTGCTAGCATGGCTGTCGGCTCTTAGTGTTGTTTTAACTTCGGAAGTTAGCTGTTTCCTCCTGCTTCGAATACTTAATGGACAGACATGCTTTTCTACGCTCTGCAAGAAAGGAAACAACTGTATTTCCCACATATGTGGAATTATTCCTTTAATCACATTAGTTGTATTTAATTTAATTTAAAGGTGTAGGTAACCCCGGTTGCTACTTACTTAATGAACTTCCGAACACTGTAACATTCACCAACTGATAAACATAAATTGAAGCTGATTAATTAGCTTAGCTAATTAGCTAATTGAAGCTAATAACTAGTTTTGTTTTCTCCTCTCCTTCCTGCCCGTCCTTATTTACAGCTCCTAGCTCCGCCCCCAAAGATTTGACAGTGATCAGTCGCGAGGGCCGACCCCGCGCCATTTTAATCAGCTGGCAACCGCCGATGGAGGCTAATGGACGAATCACAGGTGAGGGTTCGCACAACAAACACACCAATCACCAACCAACAGGTGTACCGCTCTACAGTAGCCATCAGAGGTAATAGTGCACACTCAATATTGCAAAATGATCTTCTTGCGATATCAACAGTTCAAGAGTACCAGAAACACACACACACACACACATTCTTTTCCATTGTTCTCTCTCTCTCTCTCCCTCTGGGCGATCGACCCGGCTGTAAACCCGTCGGTTTTTAACGAGCTCTGCTGCTCCTGCGGGCATAACAGCACAACAACACACACACACACACACACAGATCAGATATTTTTAGATCTTGTACTTCCATATATATATTTTTTTTCTCTAATTCTTTTAGAATGTTGAAATGTTGTATATCTCACACCTTACATCTAACAGTCTGTCTGTTCTTAGTGATGAAACGTTCACAAATATGTTCAATTATGAGTCTTCCTACGTCCTCAGGTCTTATTCTACAATGGAAATATGAGGTGTCCATGGTCCCAAATGCAACATGTTGAGTTTATTATTGTGTTTTCCCCAAACTGCATAAGAATGTGCTCATGTCTGCTGTATCTTATAACTTCTTGTCTGACAGGTTACATCCTGTACTACACGCTGGACAAGAACATGCCCATAGACGACTGGGTGATGGAGGCGATCAGCGGCGATCGGCTGACCCATCAGGTGGTGGATTTGAACCTCGACACGGTTTACTACTTCAGGATTCAGGCCAAGAACGCCAAAGGAGTCGGCCCGCTGTCTGAGCCCGTCCACTTCAGGACCGCCAAAGGTCTGTCAGATTGTGTGTGTGTATGATCAAGACCTCTGTGAATGTATTCCTTGGTTTTATATCTTATAAGTATGCTGACACACTCTCTGTTGCTCTTTCAGTGGAGCATCCAGACAAGATGGCCAATGATCAAGGTAGGCTTATTTCCCTACTGTGTGTGTGTGTGTGTGTGTGTGTGTGTGTGTGCATCTCAAATACTATTTGTCTGTCATCACTAAATCATCGCTGTCTTTAAGTCATCAAGTGTTTTTCTCATCAGATTGTCTGTAATCATACTTACTATTCAAATCGTCCTCTCATTTCATGTCAGATCACGTCTAATTCAAGTCATCTTTAAATCATGTTTCTTCTTCCTGGATTTAATTTTTTTTTTCTTTTTTGAATGTATCATTTTATTTATTACATATTTTCCTCACACCCTCAAATCACCATGTCTTGTTTAGGTGGAACGTGCTTCCCGAAGGAAATGCGATGGATGCGATCGCTAGCTAGCGCTGACAAGATTGATAAAGTTGCTTAACATAAGCAGATCATTCTCGAACTGCATCACGTATTATCAAGTAAATTCCAAAACATATATCTGCATCTATAACTATCTTGTCATGCCATATGAATTGGATGTCGGAATTTGCTACCTAGCCTAGCAGCCTACCACTACAATACCATGTTGTTGCTCTGATTGTAGCATCCCGTGCACAACGCCACTGGGAAATCAAAACTGAGAGGTTCCAGACTAATTAGCATTTGCGAACTACTTGCCTGAGTTATGCAGTGGTATTACAGGACAAAAAGAAACATACAGAAGAAGAATAACGGTGCCAATCACACACATTTTAATTGACTGAATCGAAGACGACCTCACTGAGTATTTGTCTTGTCTAATCTTAATCTGATTTCTCAACAACTATCAGCTGAAAAGTGATTTAGAATAAAGGAAAAGAAGTAGGATAGAAGGGGGAAAACTGCAAAGTAACTTACTTTGTTAGTTTAGGAAGGAAGGAGAGGAAGGTGGGCGGAAATTTCAGTTTCTCCTTATTATTTTCTTTATTTCATTCATTTCTCACTTTCATGCAAACATCCCCGATTCATCAAGCTGAGGGAAAGTCGTTAATTGCATGGCAAATGATTTTTCTTCGGAGAGAGAAATAAAAGGAGAGGAAGAAGAGGCTTATGTAATTATTAATGCAGACACATGAGAGGCGATGGAAAAGAGCTGTTTACCATATGTAAGTTCATCAAATGAACTCAGACATAATTAACGCTCTGTTCTCTGATTCTGTTCATCAGACGCAGCAAGCGGAAGGGGACGTAATGCTAATGAACGCTCAAAACATTTTTAATTTGCTTCACTCTTGAATCTCACAGCAGCTCGCAGAACATGACGGACGATTTTGTAGTTTTGGAATCTTTGATTTTATTTGTTTCAAAGCCTTTGAATTGAAAGTGTAATGAGCCTCAGTATCACTCAGACTGATGATGACGTGCTCAGAAACCGTCGTCGTGTTGGGTTGCATCGTTTGATGCCCATAGCACACACTGGCAAACTGCCCCAGTGCACGCTGGACTTTAACCAACAACAACACATCGTCAGCAAACAAGGTTCAGAGTCCACACTTGTGCTTTGAGCTGAATGCTAATTTCAGCATGCTAACCACATCCACGATGCTTGCGTACTCACAATGCCAATGCTAGCATGCTGATGCTAAGCAGGTGCAATCTTTACCATGACCGCCATCTTAGTTCAGCTAATTCAGCTTAGTTTGCTAATTAGCACTAAACACAGAGTACAGCTGATACTGATGGGAATGTCATTAATTTTGCATATATTTATTCGTAAACCAAAGTACTGGGCAAATAGAAATCATGACCTGATGATGGCCCTAGATGAAAAGTTAAAGTTATTACAATTCATCCTGAGGGGAACATCAATGTCTGAACCAAATGTAGTGGCAATCCATCTAATAGTTAGAGGACATGTCTAACTTTCATCACCAAAGTCATGAATGTCTGCATAAAATGTAGTATCAATCCATTCTACAGTTGTTGAGATATTTCAATGAGGGCCAAAGTGGCAACCGACCGTCCGAGAGCCATTAACGTCTAAAAAAAACAGAGTTGGAATCCCGTGGTCACCAATCTGGACACTCGACACTTCTTGGCTGTGTTTAGAGATGTGTCTATTAAGATAAGAAAGAGATGGGGAGACTAGGGGCAACCTGACAGAGTTCACAGAGGACTTGCTTGAACTTCCTGCATAAGGTCCGCAGTTAGAACCTTTTGACTCAGTCGCCACGTGAAGGAGGCATTCCCAATTTCCCATAGTCCCCTAAATCTCTTTCTACTACCATTTTTTACTACGTAAACTGAAGATACTGTCTGCCATTTGATTTGTCAGTTCTATATTATGAACAATCGTGCAGTAAAGTTATCTACCAGCGCCTTCAGCTGACACACCCCCAGTGATTCAATTCAAGGCTAAGGGTGCACCGGGGGAGTGTTGGCGTTTACACTATCACTGGAGCTTTGGACCACTGGGAGGAGGAAGTTTTCAGGTTTCCTGGGCTCCGAGACTCAGATGATTAGAGTCAACTAGCTATGAGCATAGATCAGATATATATATAGATACATATCTATGGTTAAGAGGACTGCTAGCTGCACAGCTAAGTAGCAGCTACAGTTAGTGGTCATTAGCGATTACTTTAGCGACAAGTAAAGCCATCTGTCCATCAAGAAAGTAACCAACTTTCCTTCACAACCAAGAAAAAGCATTTTCTGTGAACCATACTTGGGAAGTCAGAAACGTTGGAAACGTAGCGTCTGAAGACTGAGCTTTTTGCTCACAGGGATTACTTCTTCATACGTTTACCTCATTATTTGGCAACTTTGGCAACATTTAAAATGAATATCCGACATTGTAACATTATATACATGACAGAAAATAAGGAAAAGCATAATAAAGGTCCCCTTCAACAAAATCAATCACGTAACTGCGCTCAAAGAACCAATTTAGCTGGATGTGAGTTAACAGGATAGTTTTAGCTGGATAGAGTCATTTCATCCTGAATTAATTAAGCCATGTTCAATGACCTGGGCCCTGGTCCACCGTTGTATGATCAGGAATTGACATCACTAAATCTGAGGTCAGGCAGATTCCCAATATATAGTCCGGTATTGTGTACAGAGTGGATGTGGCACTCTTTGTGCAAGATGCTCATTGCTGTCTACAAATGCATTCTGGGAATTTTCAGTGACGCTGGAAGTGCAGTGAAGCGATTCAGACACTGAGAGACACTGAACCAGGGAGACTCCACTGCGGTGTCAGGGTGTTAAATGGTTCTGTTCGTCACTGACATACGTTTGTGTGTGTGTGTGTGTGTGTGTGTGTGCGCGCGCGTGTGTGTGTTTGTGTGTGGTGTGCGCATGTACACACTGCGGTCAGTCTCCATATAAATCAGAAGTGTCGTCGGGGGGGAGGGAAGATTGATGCTCAGCCCTGTTACTGTGGACCTTACACTGTAAACACACACACACACACACACACACCTAGATATACACACTTGTTCAATGCAAGACAGACTGACGAGAAAGATGAGTGTGTGTGTGTTTTCAGAAACAGGGAGATTTTAGAATCCAGCCTTATTCAGACGACTTTCTGTAGCTTCAAACTGCAAGAAGACATCAAATCTGTTTTCTGGCACCAAAACTCTGCTGCGACTGGATGGTTGGAGAGGAAGAAGCCAGCTGTTAGCTTTAAAATATGGGAGAATTATGTATCGTGCCTGGCTTTAAGTTCACTTTAGATGTGGAGGTCTTTAGATTCAGTTTCTTGATGGGGGTGGGGGGGGTGGGGGGGTGCAGTGTGGAGGCTTTGAAAAGCTCTCTCATCAGTTTTCAGTCTCTGGGAGCCTCTGTGATGATCTGTTCCTGTCTGTTTCTGACTGTGGTGATCCGTTTCTGACTTCCTCTCTAATGTCCTCCTCCGATGTTCCAAATTAACTCACCTGCTGGTTGGGGGGGGGGGGGTCACAAAAGTGGTCCAACCGCAGACCTCATGCAGGACGTTAAAGCTCAGGATCTCCCCTTGTCGCCTATTTTCTGTCGTAATCTGTCAAAGCGCAGCCAGGACGTGAAGAGTGTTCAGTTGACCTCAACATTCCATCTCTACTGTTTTTTTGACTGATGGTTTGAGCCCATGCTTGTCGCAAATTTTTCTACAATGCTTAGATTCGTCGATTGTTAGTCCTACGAGGGGGAAACAGCCGTCAATGGACACAGCGCCAAAACCCATTTGAATCACTGAAGAAATCAGAGATGTGGCGTTGCAGCGGAAACGGCAGTCCTCCCATTCGTTTTGAATGAGGGTAGTGCGTTTAGGCTGCGGCCGTGGTAACCGCAGGGGTTCCGAAAAAAAAGTTAAGATGGATTCAACTTTTGGAGAAACGCAACCGTTCACATAGACCGCCATGTGTTGATACGGACAGACGAGCATTCGTACGAGCCGGCATACTAACAGCCCAGGTCAGGGGGTTAAAGTTCTTCTTCTTCTTCTTCTTCTCTTTTGTTGTTTAGAGGCAGTTGGCAAACACCTTTTAAGTGCATTACCGCCACCTTCTGGATTGGCGGGGTTAAAGTTCACAACCTGATGTCACACAAATGGGCCACGTAGTGTCACTCCCACACCGCCGCACAACCCTCGGTCTGAATGCAGCCTTAGGGTTTCGGTGTCTTGCTCAAGGACACAGGATCGAACCCCCATCTCGCTCTACCTTGCCTTACCATGGCACCACCATGCCACCCGAGAAATCGCCCCGATTAGCTCACTTTGGTCCTGTAGAAGAAAGCAGGCATTATTTATTGTCATTTATGTTAGATTTGCGACTTAAGTGGTCCTAAAAATTCTATTAAGGAGCAAGTAAAAAAGAACACTGGGCCACGATCCACCATAACGATGCTCAAGAAGACATTCACGCAAAAGAACCCAAGTCCGTGTGCAGCCCTCCTCTTTCAAACTCTAACATGTGGCAAAACAAACCAGTAGGGTGCTAAAACACCACTCCTGCATCTGCTCATTTAAAGAGGAAGAGTTCATAACTTGTAACCACGACTGCATTAACCAATTAGAAATCAGAAGTGTTGTCAGGGGGAGGAGGGAAGATTGATGCTCATCCCTCTTACTGTGGAAGGTCCACAGTAAACACACACCCATAGATATACAGAGGGCTCCAGAGAGAATAAGTGTTGACTCCCCACCCCCACAGCCCACCTCCTGCCCTCTCTGCATTGTGTATGTACCCCGGGGGCCTCCAAATTCTCATTAAGCACATAGCTGACTATACATGGCAGCTTCACTATTTACCCAGAGGTCCAGACACGATAGAAGTTCTCCTGCAGGCCTCCTAGTTTTCTATATGTGAATTTGTATTGTAAATAATAATAGAGATATAAACTAAAACAATAACGGTCTTAAAAGTTGACTTTTTTTCCCCCCACAGGGCCCTTATTAAAGAAAGGGGCCACAAAATTAAGTCATAATCCAGGATCACAGCACTCCCAGGAGAGAACTACACACACATACACACACACACACACACACACACACACACACAGCACACGCATGGCAGGTCTGCGTGCATGCGCACCGTCTTCACAAAGTCATTTATTTCCTAACAAGGAGCCAATCTCTCTGTCCGCCGTTTTCTCTTTCTTTCTTTTGTTCCTTCCTGATGTCCCTGTTTGTCTCTTGTCCGCCTAGGTCGAGGGGGGGACCACGCCTACTGGCCGTCAGACACCAACTTGATTGACAGGAGCAGCATCAATGGTAACACACACACACACAGTTCTTCTGCTTGACTGAATTTGACTGTCAGTAGAATTACTTTTGGGTTCATTATTGGACTTGATACTGCAATGAGGCCAAATCTCCTGCGAGCTGAGCTGATTATGTGTGTGTGTGTGTGATATTCTGCAGCGTCATCAGATCATCACAGCGACTCGGTTGTTTTCTTTGATCACTCGGCTCAGTCATGTCTAAACTTACTTTAATGACTCGCTGCGTCCTGACGAGGAGCTGCAGCTCGCTGATTTGCAGTCCATTAGCGTCGCTTCCTGTTTGTTGCCGCAACGCCGCTGGCAGGAAAAATTAATTAGATCCACCATCTCACCATCAATCAGTGTTTTTACAAACTGGAGAAAATACTTATCTTTGTTGAGGGACAGGCATATACATTTTCCCCTTGTAGTTTTTAATAAAACGACAAAAACAACAAGAATATTATTGATAATCATTTTAAGTAGGCCAGGGGAAAACGTGAGCTTCTAGATTTTAATAAAACAATACAAAAACATGTTAAGATATTTTCATTTGTTAAAACTGCCACTCATCTCTAAATTATGTCCTGTATTCATATTATTAGTAATATAGCTATAATATAACTGTTAATGTTACCAGTGATAAAACTAATGCTACTGTTAAGTAATACTAATTAGCATTAACAGTACGCTAATTCTAATGCTAAAGGTAGCCTACTACCCATGCTAATGCATAATTTTAATGTTATTAATAATGACAATGATAATACATAAATGTAAATACCGTTATTAATTGTAATACTAATTATGATATTGATTCTAATGGAAATACTCATGCTTATCCTAATACTGCTGCAACATTAATGCTAAAACTATCATTATACACATGCTGTGTGATATCAACAGTGATATCAATGCTTATACCCTCACTAAAGCTAATAATAATACCCAAGCCAATGCTCACATTATTGCTGGTACACTAAGGCAAATCTAATGCTAAAGGAAACACTCATGCTAATGCTAATATTAATCTTACTGCACACACTAATGCTAATGCTTCTTCTCATGCTACCACTAATACTGCTGCTGTCGGTGTTGCTGTTGCTGTGATCATAAATGCATAAAACAGTAATAACAATGCTTATACCTTCACTAATGTTAATATTAATCTTAATACACACACTAATTGCCAATAAAAATACCCAAGCCAATGGTCATATTATTGCTAATACTAACAACTATGCAATCTCAATGCTAAAGTAAATACTCGTGCTAATGCTAATATTATTATCAATACACACATTAATGCTAATGCTTCTTCTCATGCTATAACTAATACTGCTGCTATTAGAAAACACTGAAACTATAGCTAAAGCTAAAGCTGTTGCTAATAATACAAATCATGGTCATAACCATAACTGTCTTCCCTCGTTTCTGCTCAAAGAGAAAACTGTTCAGTTATCCCTCCCCCGCGGGGAGGTCAGAGGTCAGAGGTCAGGGTCTTTAGCTGGCAGTGATACAGTATCCCACTGGAGGACAGTTGAGCAGTGTGTGTGTGTGTGTGTGTGTGTGTGTGTGTGTGTGTGTCTGCGGATGGACCCTTAACATTTTGTCGGTGTTGCTGTTGCTGCTGGAGGCGACCATAAATCCGTCCTCTCTGACCTCCGCCCTCCTCCGGCTTTATGTCGGGCCGGCTCCGCCGTATTTCATCGTTAACGCAGTGTCGTCCTTCACGTCGAAGAGCTTCCTCTCGCTTGAAAAACGGGCCTGCGGAGGCGATTCACCCACCGACTCTTTCCACCCACAGCTCTCTGTAGGTCTCTCATATTCGCTGTCTGTACGGTACTCAGGCGTGCGGCCAGTTGTTCTGATCCGCTGACAGTGTCTGAGCGGGCTGTTGGGCCCCTGATACTGAGGTTTCCTTTCTCTCTCTCTCTCTCTCTCTCTCTCTCTCCCTCCCTCCTCGTTTTCTCCCGGGGAGGTAACGCTGGCTGTTGTCAGGGCTGAGAGCTCCATACAGGCTCAAGCAATTAAAGTTAAAAATACCTCCGCTTCAAGTGAAAGAAACTGTCTGTTCAAAAGAGTTGCTAATGGAGGACTTAACATCTCGAGCCCTCACATTCCCCTGAAACTTTACTTAGCTGAAAAGGTAGAAAAGACATTTTCCTCTCTCTGACCTCGGAAGAAGAGCTTCACAATCGTACAAATGGTGAATGACGTTCTTCACCACCTTTATATGCCTATGACAGATAATGAGCCAATCAATCAGCGTGTTTATTTATTGTCTGCTAATAACACTCTACACATTAAGGCACAACCTTCATGGGAGGATGTGGCAGCAACACTTCCTTTTGTCTATATAAACAGAAACTCAGTGAGTTTGAGAAGATGGCTGCATGCCATTAAGGTGTCGCAGGTTCCCCGGCCATGCTAAATTGTGTGTTCGCTTGGCTTTCTGAATGACACTCATTATCCCCCACCCCGTTGTCCCAATTGTCCAATCAGGACACACCACTGCCTGCTGTTGAGAAGCAGCTCTGATTCCTTTTGGACAAGGTCTAAACGGTTTCAGGGTCCTTTCAAGGGATTTCAATACTTTGAAGAGGCTCGTCCATTAAGGCCGATGGAGAATTGCAAATAGAACATGATATGATCAAAATATGACCATCGCTCTGTCCATAGACTGTATATAAAGATGGCCAACGCGTCTCCACTTCCTCCCACTGCACAAAAATGAAGCCAAAATGTCCCGGATACGCCCGCTGCCAATCTCGCGCTGGTGGCGTCATTTGGATGCCGCGGTATCAAGGTCCCGCCCATACACCCGCCCGACCCAATCGCGAACACGCCACAGGCAATCACAGCTGTCAATCACCCCCTTTTTATAGCATCAAATAACTCATTAAAACCAAACTGATCAGAAAAACACTTGTCCCAACTGCGAACATGGAGGGGGCGGGGCTCATGACCTATACTGCAGCCAGCCACCAGGGGGCAATTGAGACGTTTTTAGTTTTTTTTTTGGCTTCACTTTTGGGGAGCTGCCATGTCGTCTATCTTTATATACAGTCCGTGGTTCTGTCTGACAGGAAGCTGTATGTGGTGATGATGACTTGGTGGGGTTTTTTTTGTTTGTTTGATTTGTCCCTTCAATTCTACAGGTCCTCAAAAACAAAAACAAAAATGAACGTATTAAATGAAACTGAGTGGAAATAAATTTAGTTTTTTTAGCTGATCAGCTTTGTTTCCCTGCTTGGTGTCCTGCACTTCCTGTCGATCCGTTGATGTTGTTGCGCCCCACCCCTGATTTATTCCACACAGTCTCTCTCTCCCTCTCTCTCTCTCTGAACCGCCGGGGGTTCAGTGCCTTGCTCAAGGGCATCTCAGCAGAGCTGTTCACGCTCCTGTTGTCATCAGTAGCAGTGCATGTTGCCAGCGGTTCAGCTTTGACCTCCGCTCTGTCAGTCGCTGTCACTTACTGTATTCATCCACAACCACGGCATGTTCTGTTTTTTGTGCTTTACGGTCCAAAAAAGATTTATTGTGCGACGCAATTCTGACTTCAAGGACCGCGATTATGTTTGCCGCGTGCTGCGTTTAATTGTCACCTAGATTGTTGGATTTTTGGGCAACTTTTATCTTTTTAAATCGTTTTGAAACGTTTTCTCATGACTCAAATTCAACAGATAAAGTGCCAAGAAAAGCCGCTCAGCAGAACACTGCTTTTAAATTTGAAACTAGCTCTAAAGTGTAACCCAAACAACTGTCTCCATTCTCCCTGTAACTAGCACCACGTCACATAGTTCTCTCCAGGAAACCTCTTAAAAAGGAAATTACAGGTGCATAACCTGAAGCATTACAGTTTTATTAACAGAAAGGCTGTTTCAAAGCTACCACCATGACAAACAAACAACACCCTCCATCCTCAGACTCTCAGCTCGGATATAGAAAAACTCCCTTTAATGGGGAAAAAAAGGAAAATGTGACCTAAAGATGCAATTAATCCCCAGATGCTACAGGAGATTTGAAATATTACTTTACAAGAGATGATGATAACTGTCATTACTGGAGTGATGATAGTCTTCCGGGATAGTATTCCGGGTCTGAGTACGTCAGCCCCTCCACCAGGCTGATGCTGCAGATCGCATTCCTGCTCCCCTTCTTGACTTTAATGACCTCCGGCGACCTTTACCCCCTGACGCCACCGTGAAAGCCGGGAACCAACGTCAGCGCTCCCAGCGCCACGTGAAACGAAGGACGCATTTTAAATATGATGGAATCGAACTTGAAAGAAGAAAAAGCAAAAGAAAGCGATAGCGCGCAGCTCCCCCCGTGCCGCAGCCGAAAGCTGTGATGGATTGTGGAATTCATTGAGAGAGACGGCCGAGGGAGAGAGGTAAAGGGTCTCTCTCTCACACACATTTTTCTTAATCTGTCTTTCCTCCACTCCCCCCCCACCCCCCCACCTTTAACCCACTGTTCTGCCCTTTCTCTTACCCCTCTCTATCTTCTTTTTCTCTCTTTCCCCTCCACTCTCTCTCTCTCTCTCTCTCTCTCTCTCTCTCTCTCGGCTCCAAGGTCGAGTTAATGAATGACAGAGCGTGTCATCAATTCCCCTTCCTGCCTTTACACCTGTCATACACTCACACACACGCACACACACACACACACACACACAGTGTGTATTGATTGGTACTTCAGCAGCAACAGCTTTGTGTTGTCAGCCCTATGAAACCACTTCAGGTTTCATTCCGCAGGCTTTTATTTTGTAACTGTGTGTCTTCATAGCATTAAAATTCCAAAACAAGACTATTTTCAGTTGGCTAAATGAGTCTTTTTATTTTCCATGTGGACTGCTTAATTTAATAAAAAAGACTTAGATAAGACTGTGAACGCTGCAGTTTAGATAAACAGAAAGGAATGAACTTAAATCTCAAGTCAAAATATCATAATAATAAAGCTTTCAAATACTGTGACTTTTCCGTAAAGGGAAAATACCCACAATATACGTGCAACACCTTCTGTGGTGGTCTCAGGCAGCCAATATTGAAATGAAATAATTAAATGTAAGTAATGACATGTGATTTTACATTTCTGTGTTATTTCTATGATGTATGACAAAATTGGAATAATAATTTGAAATTAAAAAAAAAAAATTTAAAAATACAGTTAATGCCAAAAGTAAAATGAAAATGATAACTATGTCGACATAAAATTTATTGCACTTAGCATAACAGTGAGATCGTCACTTTTACAATTCAAACTAAACTTGAAAATGAAATTCAGACTGAATTTTGTCCTCAGCTAGTTTTGATCTTAGCTTGTTTCTAGGTAATCCTCCCAGACGTCTCCCTTTTGAAATCTGTCAAAGTCAACAGAATCGGAATCTGATTCTGTAATGAAATGGACCAAGAGGAAAATTTGTGTGGAAAAGGATTTTTGCCTTTAATTTCCAGAGAGAAAAACAAGCTAAAACATCATTTGAATTCAAATTTCAAATTTATGTCTAGTTTGCAATTTTGTTTTTCAGGCTTACTTAAATTGAAATTTCTGCCCATTTAAACATGAAAATGAAAAGTCAATTTCGCAGTCAAGTTCTTTCTTGTTATGGCAGTGTCATGCTGCGAGTGCCCTGAAAATAATGTGTCAATGGAGTTTTAATTCTAATGTCAGTGTTGGCAGTAGTTGTTTAAAGGATTTCATGTTAATATTGGTAGCAATAGGCTTTCATAATCCTTAAATCTTCAATTCCGACAGCTGACAATATACACTTTTTGTACTCTGTGCTCAACATTGTCTTACGTCCACTTGTCTTTTATATGTATTTCAGAGTCTCCCATTGGTCAGATGCGTCCACCTCACGGCAGCGCCACGCCGCAAAAGAATAGCAACCTCCTGGTCATCATCGTGGTTTCCGTGGGGGCCGTCACCGTGGTCGTGGTCGTCATCGTGGCGCTCATCTGCACCCGGCGCTCCTCCGCCCAGCAGAGGAAGTAAGTATGTTTCATTCATCTCATGGGATGGCAGTAAACAGCTGCCAGGGTAACGATGGCAGATGGTTAATGATCTGTCCAGGTCCTTTTGTGTTCTCATGGAAAGTGAGTCTCAAAGGTGCTCCTCCCAACTGACACCAGTCTGAGAGTTTTTTCCCCAAATCAAACAGGATCTGTGACTATCATACCCATGTCATTTCCTAATCCACATCAGGTTTAAAGTTAAAATCCTCAAGATTTCAGCCCTGGTTTATTTTGTGACCCCATGTGGTTACCTTGGAACTAGCAAGTGCGGTTTAATACTACAGCCAACACTGGTTGAGCTATAGACTGTATATAAAGATGGACGACGCATCCTCCACTTCCTACCTCTGCACAAAAATGAAGCCTCTCCCGGATATGGCCGCTGCCATCTTGCACTGGTGACGTCATTTGGAGCCGGAGTCTTGTGCAGTGGTGATCGGTGAGTGGTGCCGCGGTATACACCCAAACCGCGACACACACCACAGTCAATCTCAGCTGTCAATCTTGACGTTTCACCCCATTTTTATAGCCTCAAATAACTAATTAAAACCAAACTGATCAGAAAAAAAGAACACAACATCGGTGCGATAAGAACCACCTGAAATGACAGAAACCATCTTTGGGAAAAATGTATTTGACGTGTACTTTGATTTTTTAGCTTAGCCCATGTCCCATCCGCTAACATTTTGGCTTCACTTTTGGGGGGGGGGGGTGCCATGTCGTCCATCTTTATATACAGTCTATGGGTTGAGAAGTTACTTAATCAGAAATACAACAAGAGTAACCGGTGCTTCCGTTTACAGTGCAGCCAAACAAACTCACATTCTTTTGATAAATTCATGTTGTTTCATGCCGTTAAAGTCACTATTTTTTTTGTAATTAATTTCATGATGTTGAAGTTGACATTATTTCATAATCCCATTTCTCAGCTTTCAGTTGTGTTATATTTGTAATCCAGTTCAAAACATGTCACTCTGTCTAATCCAGTTTAGTGTTATTTTGTAATCCAGTTCATGAGATTAAATCAAATTTTATTTTAACCCAGTCTGCCAGGTTTCAGTTTGGTGTTCCAGAGCAACAGGTCATCTGAACATTACACAGCCCTTGTTGTCCTCGTCTGTCCATCCACCGTGATCTGATTCCTTCTTGTTGTCTGTGTAAATTGCAGCATGCATGGCTGAGGCTAATGGTTTTATGATGGATGTACATTTCTGTTATGGTATAGGTGAGCTGTTGTGTTCATGCTCTGTTGGGATTTGGAGGGTTGCCTAGCGACATGACTCTAATAGCAGTCTGCCCATGGTCTGTTGTGTTGTTTCTTCACATGTTCGTGTACATGCCTTGGCACCTTCCCGCTGACTTCCGTTTCTGGTCCTCTGTGCAGGAAGAGAGCGAGCCACAGTGCCAGTAAGAGGAAGGGCAGCCAGAAGGACCTGCGACCTCCTGACCTCTGGATCCATCATGAGGAGATGGAGATGAAGAACATGGAGAAAGCTCCCAGCGTCGCCCCGTCCGGACGTGACTCGCCCATCCAGTCCTGCCAAGACCTCCCCCAGATTGCACACAGCCAATCAGAGAGCCAGATGGGCAGCAAGAGCAGCCACTCAGGTACAGGATGGATGCTGATTCCTTCCATATAACCATTTAAAATAACCATCACTAGCTTAATTTTGTTTACTTGTTTTATTTTATGACTTTTATTTAACATATAAGAATATGCCCTCTAGCTTTTAATATAAACCAAAGAGGGGTTTTTCTTTTCTTTATTTATTAACTTTGATTTGTTTGCTTGTGTGGTTGTCTCTTGCTGCACATTCATGTTAGGGTTCATCTCTGTGTTGCCTGGCAACATCAAAATCTCCACAATGTGTTGAACACCAAAATTAGAAATTCCATTTGTAATCTGCATGCTAAATATTCCTTCATTTCTATGGTGCTGCAGTTACTGATTAATTTATATTACTATTAGTCTTGATTCAATTAGCTTCATAATGAAGCCTGATTCATCATGAATAAAAAATATATATATATATTAAGTAACAATATATAAATAATTTCTCCAGGTGGAAAACAATTAGCTGAACAGATTCTCTTTTGACGGCTTAAAGAAGGGAGAGCCAATGTGAATCCCAGTTTTAATATTTCAATGTTCTGATGTTCCAGGAGCTGACGGCGATGAGGCGTCCAGCAGTATCTCCACTCTGGAGCGCTCCCTGGCTGCCAGGAGGGGGACACGAGGCAAAATGATGATTCCCATGGACTCACAGCCGAGCAACACACGTAAGTAACACAGCTCTTGCATTTTCTGGCTCTAAGGAACTTTAAGTGTATAAGCCGCCAAAAAGAAAACAAACAAAAAAAAAACTAGTCTTCAGCCATGCTAGCGCCTCTGTGAGGCTGTACCCAGACTCAGGCACAGCGTTGCTTCGAGCTAAATGCTAATGCTAATGTGCTGACATACTCACAAGCAGCATGATGTTTACCATGTTCGCCGTCTCAGTTTAGAGTGTTGGCATGCTAATATTTAGCTAATTAGCCATTGAGCTAGAAATTTTAGTATCACCAAAGTGATCCCAGTTCATCCTGAGGGGAGCATGAATGTTAAAAGCTGGCACTAAAAGTGATCATCAATGTGTGTACCAAATGTCATGGCAATCCATCGAATAGCTGTTGAGATCTTTCAGCTGGGACCAAAGTGTCGGACCGACTCACCAACACTGGAGCCGCACCGCTAGCATGGCTAAATATTTACCCTAAATGGTGACCTATCTTGAGGTGGTGCTTAACATAAGTGCGTTGCTCTTGTCTGTCTCTTTTTAAGGATGTTTTTTTTTATTTTTTTTTATGACTTATTGATGGTTTAATCGTCTCAGGTGTTTGTGAATTGACTCCTTCTTGTGATTGGTTGTTGCCGCCTGTGGCTCTATTATAAAGGTGTGCTCCTTACCTGTGTCATTCTGGTCACACTGGTTGTGGCTTAAAGGGGACCTATTACGCTCATGTCCAGCTCTATATTTACAGTTTGTCTGAAACAAGCCGTTTGAGCTCCTGTCTCTCCCCCCCGAAAGCCCACTTTCCTCTGATTGGCCGGCCAAGTTCCAAAAGTCTTTGGAAGAATCTCCAAAGGCAAACTGTAAACCTAACGTTACTAAGCAATGTTGACATAAACATAAACATCTGGTCTGTGCCTGGAGCAGAGATACCATATAAGGACATCCGTGCCTCTCTGACATCAGATAGACCCGGTGGTTGAAAAAAAAAAAACAGAGCGTTCAGAGCAGTCTGAAGCATGAGTTTTTGGCTCACAGGGATTACTTTTACATACATTTACCTATTTGGCAACTTTGGCAACGTTTAGTATGAATATCCAACACTGTAACATTATAAGACTCTCTATAACACTGACAGAAAATAAGGAAAAGCCTAATAGGTCTCCTTTAAAGGAGGTCCACAGATCTTCAGTAAATACCTGCACAGATTCCTGGAGCCAGGACAAAAACCCAGCATCAACTGACTATAATAATTTACATTCTGCTTTGCATTATGGGTCAGGGTTCTTTCTACTGGTGCATGGGACATCACACAACATGTCTGCAGCATTGGGGTGCCTTATGGCGACGAAGCTTCATCCCTCTCTTCCTCTGTGTCCTTCTCTTGTCTGGGTGGCTGAGATTTAAAAAAAAAAAAAAAAAAAAAGGTCTTTCATGCAACGACAGAAGTGAAGTTGAGGGAAGAGAGGACAGACATACGCACACACACACACACACACACACACACACACACACACACACTTTCTCACACGGATTAATTAGCCTGTATGTTCCTTCAGACTGACTCTGAAGACAGGCGGGAGAGGGAGAAGCTCGAAGAGCGAACGGATGAGGAGAGGAGGATAAGCAGAGGAAAGACAAAAACAGGGAGAGAGAGAGAGAGAGAGAGAGAGAGAGAGAGAGATTGAAGAAAAAAGAGACAAAGAGAGAGAGAGAGAGAGAGCAGTGTTGCTCTGAACCATCGCTAAGTGTCAATTTACGGTGTGTGAATGGGTTCATAAGTCCAGATGAATGAAAATTTCTTCTCCAGCAGTGACTCTGATGACTTTCAGTCACATGTGAGTTTTTTTTTTGGTTGTTCTTTTAAAAATCAGACCGAAGTGAAAACTCTTAATATCTTTGTTCTAATATCTCACCTCCAGTCAGCAAAAACACCAATATAGAACATTCACAACAGATGGCTGCTGAGCTGTATTCACTTATTTTATATATATTTTATATTCTAAAGATGAAGACTAAAACTTTGCTTAAAAGTGTCCCTGAAATTAAAGCCCCCTTTTTTGAAGGGGGAGATTCAGGCGTTGATAACTTCAGTCCAGGTCCCACAAATCACTCCTCAAGCTGTGTTCAAAGAGCCAAATGAGCTGCGCCTGAGATCAGCATGTTTTCTGCCGGAATTAATCTAAATCACATTTGAAGAACCCTCCTGGCAGCTCACCTCCACACTGTGGGTGGAGCTCATGGCGGCTGCGGCCACCCTTAGGCGGATCCACCTGTCAAGCGCAACACCGCTTTCGCTCATCGACAGACATGATGCGTAACGTCTGCGGTGACACCACATAGCGCCCGTGAACCAGTTTCAGTCTGTGGAGAACCGCATTGTCTAATTACTTGCCTTCTCTCTCTGTGGAGTGTGTGTGTGTGTGTGTGTGTGTGTGTGTGTGTTCAGTAACCCCACTCTGAGCTGAAAAGTTTCATATTGTAATTACCCAGCTCTCAGTCTGTCAGCGTGTCTTTAAGGATTTGTGTCCTCCTTCTTTCCTCCCTGTTTTCTTCTTCTGTCGTGTTGTTGTTGTTGTTGTTGTTGTTGTTTACTGCACTGGTAACAAACAGGTTACAACGCCGAGTGAGTCAGCGGGTGACTGATAATTTCTTCTAGCATGTGACAGGCACCCCTGTGCATTAAATAAGGGTGTGTGTGTGTGATATGTGGGTCACAGTAGAACAGGAAAAACCTTCAGGCTTCCTCTGCCAACACACATCCACACGTCCTCTGATCCCTTCTTTTCTCTCTTTCTCTCCGTTTTGGTTTCTGTCCCGTTTTTTAACGCTTCATGACTTTTATTTAATTGCATCTTTTTGGTCTAAGTTCAGTCAGGAAGACATCTTCATTCTGTCTCTCCTCCTCCCCCCGCTCCTTCCTCCACCTGAGCCGAGGCTGTGTGGCTTTGTTGCTTTCAGAGTTTCCATTTTTTCTTACTTTGCTTTATTGAAAATTGAAAGCTCATTCCTGTTGCAATGACAAAATACAACAAAATGGCCAGGACGATAAGCATCATTACAGCTACAACCGATTGAGTGTGTTCTTAATTGACAACATACATTTCTACCATGCAAATACCACAAAGAGAAATGTGTCATTACAGGAATTTACAAGAGAACGCATTGTTTCAAAAGGCACCTGTGATGTCATTAAAACATTCTTGTATAGATTGCACAAATAAAAATCAATGTTTTTAAAAAAAAAAACAGCAAATAATTCAATTACATCTGTAATAATAGATGCAAATTATATGCATAAATGTAGATTTGTAAAAGTTACTCAAAACCTTTAAGCTTCTGGAAATGATCTGAAACTTTTCTTGAAGTTTTAAAAGCCTAATAATTAATTAATTTAATAATACCTCTGCTTTTCCTTTAAAGGGGACCTATTATTCTCATTTCCAGCTCTATATTTTTATTTTGTGACTCCACTAGAGGAGCTTTGCATGATTCACAGTTCAAAAAAAGTCCTGATTTATCATCTACTGGCCCTTCATGCAGCCCCTCAGTTCACCCTCTGTCTGAAACAAGCCGTTTGAGCTCCTGTCTCTTTAAGGCCCCCGCTCCCCTAGAAGCCCACTTTCTTCTGATTGGCCAGCCAAGTTCTGGAAATCTTTGGAAGACTTTCCAAAGGCAAACTGTAAACCTAACGTGACTGAGCAACGTTAACATAAACATCTGGTCTGTGCCTGGAGCAGAGATACCATATAAGGACATCCGTGCCTCTCTGACATCAGATAGACACAGCAGTTGACAAAACTGAAACGGAGCATTCAGAGCAGTCTGAAGCCTGAGATTCAACATTGTAACATTACATATATGACAGAATATAAGGAACTATAATAGGTCTGGCTGTATGGGGGGGACATTTATTTTCTTCTGCCGATTGCGGTCGATATCTGGTCGAGAACTTCTCCTAAAGTGTTTACATGAGAGCTTAATAAATCGTCTTGGATAGAACCTCCTGTTTGTGGTGTGCTCAGCTGACAAAGAGAAAGGAAAAAGAGACGGAAGCTGATAAATACAAACAATTCCTCTTTGTAGATGGTACTCCTGAGACATGTTCGTGTTTGCACCTGATTTTGATTTGGTTTTTGTGTTTTGACAAAACAAAATCAATGATCGCTCTGGTTTTCCTTGATCAACACCTGATTCTGCGCAACCTCAAGGTAGAGAGATAGGCCCTTCACTCAGAGAACAACGGTTAAAATGTAACTTACAGTTCGATTGAACTGTATTGAGGCTATCTCTCCACCTGGCTACATATGCCATATGTATGGGACCCCTGAGCCGGCCGCACAGCCAGACGCCGACTGCTGCCGCTGTATGCTTAGGTGCAAGGCCCTACCTAGAGTGTCACCACAGGGGTGAAGGGGCTAGTCAGACTGCCTGATGCAAGGTCAACTGATTTGGTTTAAGTGGCACCCCAACCTGTTGGAGCGCCATAGACAATATCTAGAGTAGCACCCAAAACCAACTCCCCAAAGGGAGCGGATGCAGCCACATTCAGTCGGTAGAATGGGATGAACGTAGATAGAGTCGACCAAGTAGTTGCCGTGCAGATCTCTCTGCTAGATGCCTCTTTCCACAGCACCAAGGAGGTCGCAACTCCACGGGTGGAATGTGCCCGTATTCCAGGCGGTACTGGTACTCCCATTCCCTTATACGCCTGCTGGACCACTTGTGTGACAGTCTAGCCTTTGACAGTGGTCTACCCAGACACTCCTGTTTAAAGCACACAAGAGTTGGTCCGTCATCCTGTGGTTCTGATGTACAACTCTAGCGCGCTAACAGGGCAGAGTCGGGGCCGTCTCTGTCTCTGTTCACCATCCGCTCGCGGGCAAAAGAAGGGATATAGCTCTGTCACCTGATTGAGTTGTAAATCTGAGATAACCTTGGGGAGAAAGGCCGGGTTTGGATGCAGCACTACACCCCATCATCCCGCCCCTACTGCAAAGCCCCTTATGGACTGATAAGGTTTCCATCTCCCCCACTCTCCTCGTCACTGCCAACAGAAATGCTGTGTTGAATGAGAGTCATTTCACCGACTCAAGGGGTTCAAAGGGGTCGCACTGCAGAGCTGCTAGGACCAGCTTTAGGTTTCAAGGCGGGGCCGCAGGGGCTCTAACACAAGCTCTGAGTCTCCGGGCGCCGTTCAAAAATCGTGCACTGAGGATACTACAGTCCACAGAAAGCCTGCACTTCCCCACACGGGCTGCTTTGATGGCAGCCATCATACCTTTTAGGGTCGATAAAGCCTTCCCCCTGACCAACTGATCCTGCAGAAAAAGGATCTCCTGAGACCCACATGTGAGTAAGTCTGCTTGGTTTGCCTCACACCACAACTCAAATACCCTCCAACGGTACAAGTATGCTGCCCTCGTAGATGCAGCCCATGCCCCCTGAAGGGTCTGCACCACCATATGTGGCAGACCCGTTGCTAAGAGGCTGGTCCTTTCAGGGGCCAAGCCCAAAGGCAAAGCCCCTGGGGAAAGGGGTGGAACAGAACCCCTTGGGCCTGTGAAAGCCAATCCTCCCGGACTGGGAGCTCCCATTGATATGCGTGCCCCGCATATCAACGGTGGGATGTCTGAGAACCAGACCACGTGGGGCCAGTTTGGGGCTATCAGGACAAGCCGCTCTTCCTCTATCTGAATCGTCTGCAGGAGAGGAGGAAGGAGACCAAAGCGGGGAAATGCATACAGAAGGAATTGAAATGAACGACTAATTAGCTGAATTTAGAAATACCCAGTTTCCAGATATCCACATCGTCACTTAAGGAAAGCTAATAGGTGAATACACTCCAGGTGTTAGGGAGAAGATACAAGGTGACCAAACTCCAGCCTTCCGATAATGTGTTCATTCTAAAAGAGTTTCAGTCTCTGCTTCCGTCTCTTTCTCTCCGTTCTACTGAAGCAGCTCTTCTGCTACATGTCAGCGCTGAAGACGACAGACCTGCTGATCTCTTCATCTACCCTCTGTTTTATCTATTTTCCTCTCTGTTGCCATCTCCGTCTTTTTACCATCTTTGTCTTTATAGAGTCTGTTGTTCAGTCATCTGATTCTAACCCCTTCTGCCTCTTCTTTTGTTGCCTCATGTTCTTTATTCATGTATTCTTTTGTCTGTCTCATCTGTTCTCTGTTTATTGTGTCTTCATTTCTCTCTCCGTCTTTATTTTCTCTTCTCTCTGTGACATTCTCTTTCTTCTTTCTTTCCTCTCTGTCTCTCATTACATCAGAAAACCTACATTTCTTCATCTCTCTGTGTCTCTCTCTCTCACACACACACACACACACACACACCTCCATTAACCTGTAGCTCACTGCCTCACTGCACCAAAATCATCAATATTCTCAATCAATAACGGTATTGATCAGACTTGCTCATCTCTGGTCATCTCGCTGCTGTAATCAAACCCTGCTTCTCTTTAAATGATCACAGCACAAATACAGTACACAACACACACACACACACCTCTTAAAGCTGCTGATCACAGCCTTGCTGCTTCCAAACTATCAATACTTCACAATCAATACTGGTATAGATCAGGGTTTAGTAGAATCAGACCTTGTGGTTCAAAACAAGAGTCGGGAGGCAGAAGGAGATTCAGTCAGTCCGTTAGAATTCAATTGAAGAAGCTTTATTTACACGGGTGTTACATAAAGAGTATTACAAACATTTGCACAGCGCTGTAACAGAAAATTAGAGATTCAGGTTTCAAGTACGTTTTTCTTGATAACTCCTGACATTTCATGATGTACCCTGTACAGTTGGGGGCGTGGCTACTGAACGACGCCAACCCGCTTTTAGAACTGAGCCGTTTGTGAAACCACTGGCATGTCCTGCTGCACTTTTGTGACTCCACCTGCACGTGAAAAGTATTTGCACGAAACCACATCCAGGTCCCATTGGCCTGCTGAACATACCCGGAACATAGCTAAGCCAGCAGTTATGAAGAGGACAGAGTACTTTCCCCCGATGGGGTTTCCTGTTAGTGAAACACAAAATGATGCAAAATCAGGCTGCTGAGTCTCGGGCTGCTTGTGAAACACTTCAAGTGCAACATTGGAAACCTGGCGCAACAGGAGACTGTCCTAGACAATGTATATGGAAGCAACTATGTGCCAATTTTGAGATGATGACATTACACTAAAGGGTTGTAGGAACTGGACATGCAGACTGTAGTCATGGTGATTTAATATGTCTGTTACAGCGCTGTGCAATGTATAATTTCCCCCCCGGGAATCAATGAAGTATTTCTGATTCTGATTCTGATAAACCCAGTAGTGGTGGGCATGATCAGGCTTCATTTGTTTTCACCTTTGGACAGTGCAAGGCTAGCTGTTTCTGCTCACCGGTTACTGCTGGGGGGGTTTTTATGCTAAGCTAAGCTAACCAGCCCCTGGAGCTGCTGTGGCTTCATATAAAGTGCGCAGGTCTAATTCTTGGCAAGAACCACGCCAGGTACTGCAATACTACTAATACTTCTGAGAATACTACATGTCATACTGTCGAGACAGAGATACACACCGGGTACTGCAGTACTACTACTACAAATACTTCTGAGAGTACTGCTAATCCTACTATTCAGACAGAGATACACAGCAGGTACTGCAGTACTACTACTACTAATACTTCTGAGAGTACTACTAGGGTTTTTTTTATGCTAAGCTAAGCTAACCAGCTGCTGGCTGTATCTTCATATGAAATGTCAGGCCAATACTTTAATAAACCAAAGAATTACATCAGTGAACGACTTGAGTGAGAAAAACAAATCTCTATATGAACATATTTATGTGATATTGTCTTCCCTGTCCAGAAACAGGGGGGTGAGGTTGACTCATAAACAAACAAAGAAAACAACCAGAGGTGTGTCCAAGAACACTGTCTGACGCAAATGTTTGCACACTGTGCCCTTCATTAATGTTTCTTTTTTATTGATTATTTTAATGATTTCATTACAGCGGGATGGCGAGACTTAATTTCAATATGAGGTGGGAGTTGCATTTGCAAATGTTTACTTTTGAACAAAAAAAAACAAACACTTCATGGGCATACGTCGCAAAATGCAATGTTGAACGCGCCTCTTGCGTGACTGGTTGTGCTTCCTCCTGTGTGTGTGTGTGTGTGTGTGTGTGTGTGTGTGTGTGTGTGTGTGCGCGCACGTAATGTACCTGAGGCAGTGTAATCAGTCGCGTGAGCCTGACTCCCTGTAGTTTCCTCTCAAGGTCACAACATGAACTCTTTCCTGACTGACTCGTAGGGTGATGTGACGATGTACGCTGTGCTGACGGAAATGTTTCTGTCAGTACTGCGTGCACTGAAGTATCCCTCCCAGGAATCCTCAGTCATTGGGAGTAATGTTGCCAATCAATGAGCAGGACGGATTTACGTCAATACTGAATACTTTTAATATGATTTTTCGTGCGTCACTGACTGTTGATGTTTCAGCAGGGGTCGACGTCTTTGTGCCACAGTTCACTGATGCCTGCTGTACTGACTCTTCTGTCCCCCCTGTCTCAGCGGTGGTCAGTGCCATCCCGGTGCCAGCTCTGGACTCGTCTCAGTATCCTGGTATCCTGCCGTCACCTTCCTGCGGCTTCACCCACAACAAGTTCAGCCTGAGGCCGATGCCTTTCCCCAGCCTGACCGTGGACAGAGGATACACACCAGGTACTGCAATACTACTACTGCTACTACTACTTCTGAGAATACTACTGATCATACTGTTGAGACAGAGATACACACCAGGTACTGCAATACTACTACTGTTACTAATACTTCTGAGAATACTACTGATCCTAATGTAGAAGCAGAGATACACACCAGGCACTGCAATACTACTACTACTACTAATAATAATAATACTTCTGAGAATACTACTGATCATACTGTTGAGACAGAGATACACACCAGGTACTGCAATACTACTACTGTTACTAATACTTCTGAGAATACTACTGATCCTAATGTAGAAGCAGAGATACACACCAGGCACTGCAATACTACTACTACTACTAATAATAATAATAATACTTCTGAGAATACTACTGATCATACTGTTGAGACAGAGATACACACCAGGTACTGCAATAATACTACTAGTAATACTTCTGAGAGTACTGCTGATCCTACTGTTGAGACAGAGATACACACCAGGTACTGCAATACTACTACTAGTAATACTTCTGAGAGTACTGTTGATCCTACTGTTGAGACAGAGATACACACCAGGTACTGCAATACTACTACTACTACTAATACTTCTGAAAATACTACTGATCCTAATGTAGAGATGGAGATACACACCAGGTACTGCAATACTACTACTAGTAATACTTCTGAGAATACTATTGATCATGCTTTAGAGACAGAGATACATGCCAGGTACTGCAATACTATTACTACTAATACTTCTGAGAGTACTGCTGATCCTACTGTAGAGACAGAGATACACACCGGGTACTGCAGTACTACTACTACTACTACTTCTGAGAGTACTACTGATACACACCAGGTACTGCATTGCTACTAATACTATAACTACTGCTAGAGACATATAACACAGTAGCTACTACTATTGATATACTGGATACTATTTGTACCATGGTTATGGTTATTATTAATGTCTCACTATTATAACTAGTGATGCTATTGCTATAACCAATGCAACTGTTAATAATAGAAATAATAGTAGGCATAATAGTAATACACTCTCAACCTTTAATAAATACGACAGGGCTCACACTGCAGCATCTTAATCTTTCCAGCTCTTCGCCCACCGCTCGTCATATTTAAGCCCCATTTTGCTGCAGAGCTAAATGCTAAACGACGTGGTGGGGAGCAATAATTCAGTAATTGGCTAATTCCTGGTCGGCTTGTATCGGTGATTTAACAACAGCAGAGAGAGCAAGGGGAAGCTTCAGAGTCATTGAATTAGCTGACATACTGGGAGGGCCGATCGCTGCTGGCAGAACACACACACGCTTACAATGAGCTGGCAGGAGGGTGGGGTGGGGTGGGGTAGGGCAGCTAATGACAGAGAGGCAGATGTAATGAGCGAGAGATACGGAGGCAGATAATGAGGGAGATAGGCTAAACTTTAAAGTCATACAAACAATGAGACACGGCGCCACTTCCCTTTTTGATGGATTGGCGCCGCCATAAAAACACAGGCATTGGCTTTGAATAGTGCACAGTGAGTAGTGTCGTCTCTAATAGTTTGAATAATAATCACATACAGTCACTGAAACGAGGCGATACACAATATAAATACTGTCAGTGCAGGGGGAAAAAAATCATAAAAAGGAAAACTTATAAATAATATATAATATTAACAATGGGTCAGATAAGCAACATGAAAGGTGTTGCTCGCAGTGACGAACTCACAGGGGAACATCGACAACTCTGCAGTGCCCCCTCGGCTCTACAGCGCTTTATAGACTCTTTTAGCCCATACTTTTGGTTTTATGCATATTCACCATTTGTCAGTGTAGCATAGGGTGACCATATTTTCAAACCCCCAAACCGGGACCCTGAAGTACACTTGCACGAGAAATTGCACACCTCCCGAGTGCACCTTTCAACACCGTGGACGCCATGAACGCGCCATTTTCAGTAGCCCAGTACTTTATGAAGGAAGGAGTAAGCCTCCTGTAGCTCTTTAAAAAAAGACGAAAAGACTGTCTTTCTCTTCAGCGTGACAGCTAGCTAACCGTTAGCATACTGACAGGTTCTGCCATGATGCTTGCGGACAAATGAGTGTTGAATTCCAACGCGTTTTTAGGTAATAACGAGTGGGACAGAACATGATAATATTTGAACTGTGGTGAAAACCGGGACATTTTAGTGTTTTACAGATATTTGTCGGGACTCGGGACACCCAACTTGAATTGAGAATTGGACTTCCGGATGAAATCCAGATACAATTTAATACACTTTCACTAGCAAGGACCACACCACAACAATATGTCATTTAAAGGTTTAATGGAAATTCTGGAGGATTGGATGCCATAGACAGATGAATGAATGTAAAGGGGAGGGGGTGGAGGTTGAAGAAGGATGTCGTCTGTTAGGCTGGTCTGGGAGGTCGTAGTGAAGACTCAGTGTGGGGGTTCCGTCTCAGTGTGTTTCCACCCGAGCAGATTACAGACCCCCAGACGGTAGCTAGAATGAGACGTGAGAGAGGTGTGCATCGGAATGAACGGGAAGGGATGAGGGGAGGATGGAAGAGAGGATGAAGGGATGTTGGAAGGGATGAGCAGAGGGAGGGATGAGGTAGGGATGAGAGGGAACGAGAAAGGGAGGGTGGGTCGAGGTGTTGCCCCGCTCCCGAACTTAAGTTAACTAGTTAACTTCATTTCATTTACACTTAGCAACATACACTGTTGGCCAGATCGAAAATCTGATTGTAATTACAGCACCTGAGCAGTTTAGCTAGCTAGCTAGCTGAACTATCCATAAGCTAACACAAACACGTGGATGGATCGCATTTGGGGACTACGAGTGAGACAGACGTTTTATCGCCTTCACAACCTCTCGCTTACACCGCTCTCTCACTCACAGAGATCACTCCGTGGTTGAACTGATCAGGGATTGATCACTTCAGCGTTCGTGATCACAGGGGACAAGAGACTCTGCAGAGGTTACTTCCACAGAGCTCACACCTTGGAGGAGTAAAGATTATGTATGTGTCTTGGAGAGATGGATGCATTTACACCTTTTCAGCATCTGGCTGGAATGCCTCCTGGATTTCAGTCCGTTTCAGAAGCTTCTTGGACGCATTTTACACTTGGCTATTATCATATCCAATTACTATCTGATCCGTGCAAGACTCATTAAGCGTGAGGGGGGACTTTGTTGTTGTGAGTGTTTTTCCCCGTCTTAGATTGTTAGATTTAAAAACTATGTACAGTGTTTCACAAGAAAGGACAAAAGGTTAGAATGTATTTCCTGCACCAGAAATGATCGTGCACGAAAGCGGAGCCGTACAACCTTTCAAGTTCTTACTATTTTGACACCGACAAGAAGGAACAACGGTGACAATGACAAGCGTCTTGGGCTCCATAGTAACAACGTCTGAACGGACCCTAATGTGTCACCGCGTCATCGTGGGTGGGCCAGTAGAACACAAGCCTGCACACATAGTGGTCAAAAACTCCTTTAAAGACCTTTTCAAGAAAAATTTAACAGGGCCAATATACGATTTACTGATGATGCTATTTGAGCACATACTACAACTGTTGCTCTTAGAAAACACATCTCTCCTTATTTACGATCACTCAGAGTAAGAGTGTTATTTGCAGCTTTCCATCACTGCAGGGATGGAGATGAGGGTAGCTGTGCAGTGGAAATAGAAGGCGGGGGAGTGGAAGCATATCATACCAGGGCTGATGAAGAAAAGAGGAGGACACATCCTTCCTCCCTGTCATCTCTCCTATGTTTATCACTTTTTCTGGTTGATTCTTCTTCTTCTTTAGTTTGTGGGATCCTTCTTTGTCTGGTATCCAGACTGCTCTCTGATCCTTGGATCACAATGACACCAGTGTGATGTAAGTGACGGATTTAGGGTAGGGGAGGCGGGCTTCTCTCACGTTGCATGCTATCAGAAGAGTAATGGGTGAAAAATGTGTATCTTCCTTCCACGGCAAAATGGGTGGTTATATGTTGAGGATATTGCAGTACGTCATTACTTATGTATAAAATGTATATTTTGAATAGGTGGAGTATGCTAAGGTTATATTTTTGCTATTAGCCTGTGAGCAGGCCTTCGTAGAGTCACGTGAGTTTTGAGATTGCAAGGAGGCGTTCGTGCTTAAAGGGCGATCCGCTGCAGTATTCTCTGAAACGCCAGGGGGCGTATAATGAAAAAAAAAAAAAAAACGAGTGGAAGATCGTCATAAACCAACATGGCTGCACTCTGCACTAGAGCTTGTTGTTGCTGAGGAAGAATGTATCCGTTTTTATCCATTAAATGTGGCGGCAGTCTCGTAATCATGTAGCTGTCCCTGTGGTCTCTCACGGAAGGGTCGTAGAGGTGCTTGAAATTATGCACCCGCTCAGCCAGCCTAGTTTCACAGGCGTCCATTTTGAAATGCCGCTACGCGCCGCGACAGCTTGCGGAGCATTCAGCACGGCACAATGACGTCATTTTGCCGCACGGACCCCTGCGCCAGAGACACTACGGCGACCATAAATCCAGTTAAGAAGTGCTAGAATCCAGGTATAGTTTTGTCATTTAAGTCAGGGCTGAGGCGTAAGAATCACCTGCCATGATGTTGGAATCGATATTCAAATAAACCCTCGTTGAAGTTTTCCCCTGCCTCTTTGGACTTGTCAGTACATTGTTGGGTTTACAAAAAGAAAGTTGGATTTGGATTCCAAACTAAGATGCTCTGCAGACTAAGTGGCTTAGGAACGTGGGGCACAGTAAAACGGCCACGGACCGCAGAAACATACAGTAGATGGTTCCTGCAGACTACATTCCTAACAGAAACACATTCTTAGTCCTGTGGCCGTCCTCCAGCAGCAGTAATTTACACTATAGCGCCACATTTTCTCAGCATATTACTGCCTACATCAAAGCAAAGCTGTCTATGAAAAAACAGATGATTCACACGTTTGAAGTTTTTTTTTTTTTCCTATGTGTTCAGTGTGTTTTCTCCAAATTAGAGTTCACTCTTTACAAATGACACTGTGATTCAGAATAATTGGATGTTTTGTCTTCTTGTCCTTCCATCTCTCCGCCCCCATTCTCTCTTCAAATCCGTTCCCTAACATCTATCATCTCTTTTCATCCACCCAACAATTCTTTTCACCTCTTCCTCTTCCCTCTTCCCTCAGCGATGCCTTCAGACACCTCCACCAATCCTCTCCTCCAGCAGCAGCCTCCACCCCAGCAGGCACCCCCGCTCCTCCCCGGCTCTTCCGCCCCACCAGGGGAGCTTGTTCCTGGGGTGGGTCCGGTCCCAGGGGCCCCTTCTGCTGTTACCGCAACCGCTGCTGAGGAGGCCCAGGCCGCGAGCGGTCGGACCATCCCAACGGCCTGCGTGCGGCCCACCCACCCTCTGCGAAGCTTCACCAACCCGCTGCTGCCGCCGCCCATGGGAGCCATCGACCCCAAGGTGTACACCTCCATGATGCCGCAGTCCAGTGAGTACAGCTGATTGTTTCACAAATCAAAGATCAAGGCACACCCTTTTTAAAAGCTGACTAATGTCCACTAGTTGCTACTCCAAGAAATCCCTGCTTGCACAATTTGTTGTCATTGACTAAAGTGCTGTATAGAGCGTTGCAGGGATGACGTATTTTTGGTAGGCCAACCCGGAAGTTAGCATCGCCCTGGTTCCGTCGACAAAAAGCCAATGGGGTTTCTCCACAGGATTTTGGATTATTGCTCTGTGGTTTATGATACTTTTGTTCGGCAAGATAATCTTCACTAACGAACACCACTTTTATGATATTTGAAGCATAAATGGAATCACCAGAAGTAAAAAACTAACGTTAAGGCTATAAAGGAACTACACCACGGCTGCATTACTTCAACGTCACCACCGCTAAGCTTCACTTTTAAGAGAATATAGATAGATATAGATATTTCGACAGATATAGATATAGAGTATAAACACAACGAGGCTGTAAAGGCGGACTGAGTAGACGACTTTCCGTGTTGGGCATGAAGACGTTAACGTCCACGACAACCGCTGTAGCCTCATGTAGCCACTTGTTAGCAATCGCCTTTTTTAAGACATGTAAAAGTTTCAAAATCCACGAGTACGTCTACTGACGTATTTCATGTCGTAGAACAAAATGTGAAAATCTCTTAGGCTTGTGTTAACCACAGACCTTATTTCAGACCCTAACTAATTTCTGGGTTTTTAGGACTCATTCCTGCAGCACTCTGTTGCTGCTTCCTTTGGACAGTTACGAGACGCTAATGTTTCGATCCTCACAGTGATTCAACAGAATGCTTGCGCTCTGTCCATTATTAAAAGCATTGGTGCAACACACTTAGGTTACATTCCTGCCGGTTCTTGTATCTTTACTATAAACCAACTTCCATTGAAACCTCCCTCCCAGTAGAAAACGTGTGCCCGCCCTGGACTGGAGTTCATTATTTTTCATTTAGTGCTCAGCCCACGAAATGGTAACAGCCTGGTCTCACTCCTCCGCCGAAGCCAAAACAAGAAAATAAGCGAGGTTTATCACACATGATGACAAAAACGATATTTGTTTTAACGTTCCACCCTGTAGCTCCAGTTTGTTGTTGATTGTTTTGTCAGATTCCAGTGACTCTTTGTTCTAAGGTGGATCCTCTCTGCTGAGCGGCTGCACTTTGTTTCATATTATATTCGGGGATGCTAAATGTGTTAGCCTCAGGCTGCTACACGCTGTGTGTGTGTTTGTAGAAAGATATACTCTGGCCTTGACATTAGCCAGAGGGTTGGATCTGATCTCGACTGACCTCCCTCTGTTTTCTCTCTCTTTACGTTACCTGTCCGTCTCTCCATATGTTCACCTCTCTCTCTCTCTCTCTCTCTCTCTCTCTCTCTCTCTCGACAAAACATCCCTCTCCCTCATGAAAAAGCGGGCTCTTCTCAGTTGTCTTTGTCTCTTTTGAGACTGCTGGTGGGCTTTAAGCGATGGCAATCTCTGCCCGCCCGCCGCGGTTTGCAGGGAAATATCTCGACAAAACATCGGGTGGATTGTCTTAAAAGATTTGGTACCGATATCCAACACGCCCCAGAAGACGAGGACCATGTTTGAGCTCCTGACTTTTCCTCTAGCGCCAGCATCAAGTCAAAATGTCCAGCGGTGGAGGAAGTATTCAGATCCTTTACTTAAATGAAAATACTGATACCACACCGTGATAAATAATCCATTATAAGTAAAAGCCCATGCATTGAAAATGTTACTATATTAAAAGTATGTAAGTACAATGAAAATGTACTTGGAGTACTCAATGAGGATGCATTATTATATATTTTATCATGACATTATTAATGTCTAAAAGGCATTTTACTGTTGTAGTTGAGGTGGAACTGCCTCGAAAAATTGATTGTTTGGTTTGTGGCATTTCAGAAGAGTGCCACAATGCTTGTTTTGTTCAACCCTCAAAATTATTATTATTAGTTGAATTATTTGCAGTTTAATTTGAATAATTCAAAACAATTAAAAGGAAAAGTAGTAAACGCTCACGATTGAGAAGGTGGAGCCGTGAAACGTTTGGCATTTTGACGCGAAAAAAGCTTTTTTCGAAATAGTTGCACATTCATTTTCTGTCAGCCTACCAATATCTTGGTAGCTCTACTTGTACATGTTGTTAGGCGCAGCAGTTTAATTTCAGAATAAAGGCATCATATTTGAGAAGCTCTTCGTGTGTTTTAATGAGTGACTACAGTAGTAACTAAAGATGTGGTGCAATAAGTCACACACTTTGAAAGTAGGGGCGGTAGGACCATTCCCGTAACCCCATTTTCAAAGCTTGGCGATATGGTTAATATTAGTCGGTACACCAGCAGGTTTTCCACGGTGCTGCCACTCCACTTTAACTTTTGAAAGACATGGCCGCGGCGTCCCTACATGTCCCGTTAAAGCTCGCTAGTCCCAAATGGTCGAGTGAGTACTACCTTTTTTTTTTTTAAATTCTCTCCGTGAATAGCGCTCGGATGAGTTTAAATGCTCACTCAGTTCTTTTGTCATCTACTTTAATCCTACTCTCGCATAGGTCTGGCTCAGCCCATTATCATTCTGGCATGGGGGGGGGGGTGATACTCTGGCTTGTCTGTTTGTCTTTGAACCAATCGCAATCATCTTGGGCGGGCTCTGAGCCCGGGATTGCAGCGACGGTGCCGTTGTAACACAATGTAGACTATGTGATTTCACAACTTTTACCGATTAAAAAAGACGAACATAACCTGATCGCAGGTGTCCTAGAGGTGAAGCCTACCTGTACTTGAGCTCTGGAGGGGCTCACTGTGGACCCGATAAAACCACAAGACTTTGAATAGAGCTCCTCCCCTTCTGCGCAGTCAGCGGAAGGGGAGGAGAATGACTCATCCCAGTGTGTTCGTAAGGCGCTTGTCCCACCGTGAGAGGGGCAGAAACGGAACTCTGCTTTCTCTTTCTTTTTCCTTCTCCCTTTTGTATTCCTCCCTCAATGTCTGTTTTCTTAGATCTTTCTTTTTCAGATCTCCCTCTGTGGCTCATCCTGTCTTTCTCTGATCGCCTGCAGCAGCGCGAACAGAAAGCAAAACACTCGCCTACAGTACATATGATCCCGGGCCAGTATGTGCGTGTGTAGGTGTATCTGTTGTGTGTGCCGGCTTCTTGTAGGTGTGTATCACCTCTGTGTGCGTGTGTGTGTGTGTGTGTGTACAGTTCCATTATGGTTGTGTTTACATGCCCAGGTGGCCTCAGATTAACATTGATTTTCTGCTCCTGGAAACCTTTCGCTCAGAAATAGAGAGCCTGCGGCAACGCTCGGCTCGACTCCCAGAGACCCCCCCACACACACACACACTGCTCACCCTGTGACCCACCACCCACCCCTCACCCCCCTTCCCCCAACACAGAGCCTCAGAGCGGGCCATTGCTACCTCAATCTCTCTCT